>NC_136507.1:75190044-75720044 GCF_053919585.1 Euprymna scolopes
ATTTCCCCTTTCTCTTTCTATCTCCCCCACTTCCTGACTGGTTTCCTAACTTAAAATGTACCAAACATTAATACTGTAACCCTTTTCCCTCTTCCATTGCAAAACTCATTCATGTTTTGCAGAGCAGGGAACAAAAACAATAAAATCCACTATAAAACAACCAAACCAAACCAAACACTACAAACTAGCGATTGATTGGTTGGTTGTTTTTGTTTTACGGCATATCAACCCTTTTCAGGTTATTTAATGCCGAATTCCAAAGATTTTGAAGGACAATTTTTTAATAGAATATATTTGTTGTTTTCAAGTCGGTTTCTATTTAACCTATAGTTGGGACCCTGACAGGTACTACCACTCCAGGTCAGAGTGGACCTGGAAGCTATGGCAATTAAAGGGTGGCTCCACACTCCCCAAAGCCTGCAAGCTGGGGCCTCACCACTCGATATAGTTTAAGGTCACATCCAGGACCACTAACGATTGAAGATACAAAAAGCTTGAAGAATAAAAAAACTTCTCCAAAATAACTGGATGCAACATGAATACTGTTTCCAAAATAACTGGAGTCGGCATTAAATAACCCGAAAAGGGTTGATATGCCGTAAAACAATCAAACCAAACTCTACAAATAAATATCTGAAGATATAAAGAACTTGGAGCATAAAAACTGTTTCCAAAATAACTGGATTCGGCATTAAATAACCTGAAAAGGGTTGATATGCCGTTAAACAATCAAACCAAACCTGTTAACCATCTACTAATTGGGCAATTGTGTACAAATCACAGGAACGATCGGAGCCTTGTATCATGTCTGGAAGTGACACAATGTTCAATGAGCAAAATCAGAGATGCTCTGTTATAAACCTCGTGCTCTCTACCAATCCAAGTTATCAGAACTACGTCTGTCTTTAAGATCAACATTACACATTCATCATATCATTCTCACACTATTTCTCCTCATGCAACGTATATCCTCAACACTCACAAATTGGTTACCCCCCTCCCACTCTCTATCTGCACCTAAACCTAAACGTGAATTCCATGAACAAAGCTTCTTTCCTAGAACTGCCCGCCTGTGGAACTCTGTTCTGATGTTCTGCTTTCCAGCTGACTACAATATTGCCATCTTCAAGTTTAACGTAAACAAGTTCTTATTGAACCGTCCTCATAAATAATCAAATTCTACCCAATTTGGTCCTGGATATGCCCTTAAACTATATCCAGTGGTGAGGCCCCAGCTTACAGGCTTTGGGGAGTGTGGAGCCACCCTTTAATTACCATTGCTCCCAGGTCCACTCTGGCCCGGAGTGGTAGTACCTGTTAGGGTCCCAACTATAGGTTAAATAGAAACCGACTTGAAAACAACAAATATATTCTATTAAAAAATTGTTCTCCAAAATCTTTGGATTCGGCATTAAATAACCTGAAATGGGTTGATATGCCGTAAAACAAAAACAACCAACCAACCATCTACCCAATTTCCACCACAAACGATTACTGCGCTACTGTCCCAATAACTACCATGTGCACATTAACTCTTATTTTCAAGTAGCCTTCAGGCCTTGATATGTGGTGACCCTTTTGTGAAAAAAAAAAAAGAAATTAAAAAAAGAAAGGTACCACAAAAGAATGAAATACATTCAACTCCCTTTCTACAAACTGAGCAGGGGAACCGTTTCCCTTTTGGGGAGCTTTCTACCATTGCAACCACACACACATGTATGCATGTATTTACATCTGTATATTTTGGCAGCAAGTCATTATTCAAGCACGTCTGATTGAACACGACAGAGTTATTCTTTTTTTCCGATCTTTCTGGATATCTTTTTAATTTGCCGAGTGGTCTTTTTTATTTCAGCTGGCATGTTGTATATAATGGCGCCCAAAAGTTGTTGTTCAGCCATATTCTTCTCAAGCGCTTTCTATCGTGGTTGGGGGTGTTATAATAAGCTGCGGCACGTCGTAAAAATTTACCAAATCAGCTAATGTTTACGTTCATAAATCAGCACCATATTTAATCCTAACATAACTAGTCAAAACTATGCATATTTGGACTTGTCTGACGAACAAAGGTATAAAAATATTAACTATAAAACCACAAGTTGCCACATCTGGGCTGGTGCACCTACCATTAGTCTCTTGCTCTCAGACATGATTCCAAAAAGAGTCTTAAATTTAATAAGTCTACCTGGCAAGCTCCAACCTCTGTTTTACAAGTAATTTAATGAAATATGCACTGATGAACTCATAGCACTTGTGCCCCCCTCGATGTACATATACCCAACTAACCCAATAAACAGCAAAATCCTACCCCTTCTCTGTTAAGATCTCTAGATGCCAGAAAGCTTTCAACTCTAATAGTTTCTTCTCTCAGAGTACTAGACTTTGGAATTCCCTCATTTTTATGCTTCCCTTACTGTATTAACCCACAGAAGTTTAAATGTAATGTGAACAAACATCTGCTGCTCGATTTTTAACAGCCCCCTGTTAGACAGGATTTGAAGTAGTAGCTCTCATGTCAAAGTGACAATATGCCTTGTTTGGGGTGAAAAAAAAAAAAGGTAGCAGACTTCCTGATAATAATTATTCCTAAAAGAGCCAATAAAAAATGTATATCCGTTTATAGACTCATCTGACGAACAAAGACCAAAAAAAAAAGAAAATACTGACTACACCAATTAGTAGTAAACTTTCGACTACATTTAGTCGTTTCATGGCTAAAATAAGAAGAATCCATTCTTTTCCCCTATTTCTTATTTTACATTTTTTGTTTTCTTGTTTAAAAAAAAAAAAAAAAAAAAAAAAAAAAAAAAGGTAATAAATCTCATTGTTAACCATTCCTGGATTTTAAAGTTTTTTTTTTGTTTATTTTTAATTAACAAATCAATCTCCAGCGGATTTGTGGATTGCCTGGCACATCTCGAGGACGTCCTCCCCGCAAATGGCTCAAGTCTAATTGACAAAAGACGAATTTCAAATTACAATTTTATTCAAAAAAAAAAAAGTATTTTCAACATACGAACAATTGCAATCACAGACAGATTATTAGAAGTTGACCAGTTCGCACATTGTCCCACACTTAGCGATCGTGCTATGCCACGGTTTGGGGGGGGGGGATAAAGAATTTCCGGACCAGATTGTAGGTGTTCATGAAGCGTCATAGAATAAGTGCAAACTATCGAATTTAGTCGTCAGTGCTCAACCGTCTGACTACAACAAATAAACCGAATAGAGCAGTAGAAAGCCATGAACAAAGTTTCTTTCCTAAAACTGCTCGCCTGTAAAACTCTATACCATGGGGATGCTTCCCAACTGACTACAATATGATCATTTTCAAGTCTAATATAAACAAGTTCTTGTTGGGCCGTCCTCTTAAATAATAAAATTCTACCCAATTTCCAACACTTCTGATCATTACGCTGTTGTCTCAGTGACCACCTTAAATCTTTATTCTTGAGTAGCCTTCAGGCTTTTATCAGTGGTGGCCCCCATGTGTAACATGCCCGTTACATTTTAACCGTGTTGTTAAATTTCAACCACTCGGACCCGCACGTTGTCTGGTACCTTCACAGGAACAAACAAATAAGGAAGGACATAAAAAATATGACTTAGCATATTTTTTTTTTTTTTTAGGTGAATACAAAAAGCGTCTATTCCAATAATTTCCGCCAACGCACTTCAACCTGCCGCGCATTTGTTCTATTTCCCGTGCACGAGTCAAAACATCTGCAGTCTTAGCTCAACCACATGTTGCATTTTTTCTGTCCTTTTCTTATGACGCAAACTACCGCACACTTGCTGATTTGCATATCATTAAAACGGCAGCTGTTACTAATATTTTCGCTAATCAGCTATCCTGCGGATGCTGCTGATTTTGTTCGTCAATGCTTGCTACAGTAGGAGCGCACCACTTTGTTACACATGTTAAAAAAAAAAGAAAAAGAAAAGAAGAAGAAAAAAAAAGAAGAAGCAAAAAAAAGAAAAAAAAGTTGGCTTATAAAAAAACTGGAATGTTCCATGTTGACTGTGGGGTTTTTATTTTTATTTTCCCAAGATGTGTGCTGGGGAGGGGGGGGCAGCTCCCCTTGTCCAATTTGAAAGCAATTGTTTGATATAAGGAAAATATTTCAATATTGATCAAAGCTGATTGCTTTCGGACATTTCCAGCGATCGCCACCGGAAAAATACTGTCAGAATTAGTGTCGCTTTTATTATAGGAAAAAGCCTAATCCACACGCGGCGAGCGAAAAATGTTGAATATTTATTTTCCCGAAGTCGAGCAAATTAAATAGACAGGCGAGCTCCGTTGTTAACTTGGAGATATTACAATTTATATGTGATATAAAAAGTTTTAAGAAGTTGCGAGCCGACCGACCACTTCTCTGAAAAAAGCCTTTCTTGGACATACACAAAAACGAACATACATACACACATTTTCGCTTTTATATATATAGATTATTACTATGATAATTTTTTTAATATCTATGGACATTAATGTTTCATCCTTTCAGGAATCCATCAATGCAGGGAGTTATGATTACAGCTGGTTGGAAGATTCGAACCTGGCCACAAAACCATCTGACTATTAGCAAGGAACAATCTGGCTACATAATCTACACGGTGCCCACAAAGTCTGGCTACATAATAATAATAATAGTCAAACTTTGTGGACACCCTGTATTTAGCAGAGAGTCTACATTTACACTTAAATATAGATTTAATTAATTTGTTTTTTCATTTACAAACTTGTTAATATTTTCCCTTTATGTATTTATATCAAAGATTTTAATAAACTCATAAAATTTCCGGTTATTTTTTTTTTTATTAGTGCTTTTTTTTTAAATTTATTTATACACTCATGTCATTTTCATCTGTGCTATTTTTACAGGGCTATGTTTTTCCTGCGCCATTTTACCTAATGGTGTTATTATCCATATATCTATAAAAGTAAGAATGCATGTGTGAGGACACTTCTCAACCTATATACTCAGTGAATTTTTGATCTACAGACTTGACATTAGGTATATAGGATATTCAGACATGTGGAAAACTTTTTACTCTGTCTTCATCCGGAAAAAAAAGTTGCTAAGGGATTAAAATTGAACAGATTGGTACTGGGGGGGGGGCATCAGATTTTGATCTGTTTGTCGACTGTTTCACGACTGTGCATGCGAAGATTGTTCACATTATGTTAAGAATGTGTCGGTTTGAAAACACTTTTTAAAGACCATGGCAAGCTGGCATAAGGGTTATCGAACTTGACTCACTGTCCTTAGGTTTTGGTTTCAATTTCAGCTCCAATTATTTTTTTTTCTTTTTACTTACAAGAATTGAACTGTTTAGAAAAAAACATAATATTCGCATGCACATATCTCAGTTTCTTTCCATTTTTATTACTTTATTCATTTATTTTTTTTTTTAAAGGAATTTAACGTTATATTTAATACCGGGCAACGCCGGGTACATCTTCTAGTAATTCTTTAGGCTGTTGGTTACTTTGCCATTTGTAATGTAGGAAATACCAAGTATTTTGTGGTAGCACCTCATCTCAACTGTTTGTATCCTATAAATATAAAAGCGAAAATGTGTGTATGTATGTATGTATGTATGTATGTATGTGTGTATGTATGTATGTATATATGTATGTAAGGGCGAATTAACTCTTTTTTTCTGGGTCAACGGCCAACTAGCACCGTGTACATTTGTGTGTGTGCATATGTGTATTGGGGTGGAGAGGGCTCCTGTAAGCCGTGGTGAAGGCAACCTTTCTAGGAAAAGCAAATCTCTGATTCAAAAAACCATAAAGCGGAAGACCATTACCCGCATTAAGCTGGTCTGCAGTTTAATTTGTTGCTGGCTATCTTGCTCTTGCTTGTTGCTGGATCTCAACATTTTGAACCGAGAGAGAGACTTAGCTGTCGTACAAAGCTAAGACTCTGTAACATCATATTTGTATAGATACTCCCTCAAGCATTTAGGCTCATGGATTTTAAATGTCTGAGGGAGTGGCACTCGTCTGACAAGACTTTGCAATCATCATGTATGTATGTATGTATGTCCGCTTTTTGTGTATGTCTGTAAAAGGCTTTTTTCCGAGAAGCGGTCGGTCGGCTCACAACTTCTTAAGACTTTTTATATCACATATAAATCATAATATCTAAGAGTTAACAACGGAGGTCGCCTGTCTATTTAATTTGCTCGAATTTGAAAAGATAAATATTCAACATTTGTCGCTCGCTGTAGATTAAGCTTTTTCATATAATAAAAGTGACACTAATTCTGGCGGTATTTTTCCGGTCGCGATCGCTGGAAATGTCCGAAAGCAATCAGATTTGATCAATGTGGAAATATTTTCCTTATATCAGACAATTGTTATATTCAATTTGGACAATCCCCTTTTATGGAGAGCTGGTCCCCCCCCCCCCCAACATCTTGGGAAAATGAAAATAAAAGAAGCGTTCCCAGAGTCAAAGTTGACCTCATTAAGTCATTAAAACGTGCACCTGCCAATTCTAAATGCTTAAATAAATTCAAACGTGTTTCTGTTAGTATTTCACAGTGGCCCAATTGTTAACGTCGCACATATTTTTTTTCACACTTTAATTTCCAACCTTACCTCAAGGGTTCTGGTTCGAACCTCATACTTACCTACCAAAACTTTTTTTATTTTACACCTTCCCCCGGGATTTTGATTTAACCCAAAACCACACACACCTCCAAGCACCTGGGCAGTGCTAGGTACCCCCCGCTAGTCTATATATATAAAAGCGAAAATATGTGTATGTATGCATGTATGTATGTTCGCTTTTTCTGTGTGTCTACAAAAGGCTTTTTCTGCCGTGATTCTCGGTTGGCTCGCTCCTTCTTAAAACTTTTTATATGCTGTCTAAATAATAATATCTACGACTAAGGAACTCTGGTCGCAGCTATCTTTAATTTGCCCGACTTTTAAAAGCTATTTTCGAGATATTGTTTGATCGCCGCGTAGCGGGGAAAACAGAAACTAGCTTCCAGCGCAAAACTAGGTCAAACATCACGCGACTTAACGTTCTCACACCTGTTAATTTCGCTTTATAAACATCAACTTAACACACTTATCAATTCATCTATTCCCGTGGTCGAGATGGTTAGGTTGCAGGTTTTTTTTCCATTTCCTTTCCACCTCCACGTCAAAGGTTTGGGGTTCAAGCCTACCTTTCTACTAAAACTTTTTTTTTCTTTTACACCTCCAAACACCCGGCCAACGTTTTTTTTTTTTTAAACAGAGTTGTTTGGATCTACCTCCTCACCCCCCAACACACACACACACCTCCAAACACCCCGGCAACACCGGGTACCCCCTGCTAGTCTATAATATAAAGCTCATCTGTCTGTTTAAATGTATGTGTATGTATGTTTGTATGTGTGCCTAAAACTTTCGACAGAGGCGACAGATTTTCACGAGATCAGTATGGTTTTGAAGCTCAACCCTTCGGACGATAAATATTGAAAAATTGGCTAAAAACATTAATTCCTTCATCCTCAACTGGGCACTTTTCTACAGGGAGGGTCGCTTTTTTTCGTCAATATTTTCAATTGACTAGCCTTAATTTAAACCTCTGCCACTTCTGGTTTGGTGATGGACGCAACGGCAAAGACATTGCATTTTTTTTTTTTTTTCCACATTCTTTTCCTCCTTCATGGTACGCGTTCGAGCCTGCCTGGCAACTACCACTTTTTTTTTTGTTTTGCTCAACACACACCTCCAAACACCCGGGCAACGTCAGGCACCCAGGCTAGTTTTTTCATAAGTATCAGGAACAGAAAATTAATAAATAAATAGAATCGTTTTAGAAAACGAAAATAAACCTAAACATTTTTCCAAAATGTGTCAACACTAAATAAAAACTATCCCGCATGAACAGGATACACATGTGACTGGGGACTGCATGTGAATTTTATAGTCCCTAGAATCTTCTTCCTTCAAAGGAAACTGGCTAAACCTGCCACACCAGGACAGAACAGGATTCGCCTGCTTTTTCCATATTTACCCTAAACTAAGGATGTGTACACATCTATTTAATCAACTAGAGCTCCGTCGAACATGTCGATATTGCAGTGGGCGGTTGCAATGCAGAGCTGACTCTAGTCTGAGCATTTTCAACCTCAACAACAGAGAGTCGGAATTAATTATGGTTCTGTCATTTCTCTGCTGCCTTAGAAACACCAAATTAGTAGGAGCCCAGCATTCACTTGCGTGTAACATTATATTACATTATATTAGAAATGCAGTCGGAGGTTGTGGTGGCATGGCCTTCCCCCACGTCAGTAATGTTACTGACGAAGGCGAGGCCATGCCATCTTTTCAATTTGTCAGTTTAAGAATAAAGGTAAGATACAGTTGACTTTCTAGAATCACAGGCAGAAGAGGTACCCATTAAAGATTTCACCTTATCTTTGATGATTTTCTTGACTTTTCTTTTTCCATTTTAATGCTGGGTATGTGGCAGCCAAACCTGCTGCCAACATTGCCCTGCTTTTTATTGAAACCAACCGAGAGCTCTTTTTAGTATCCTCGCTGTTCCCTTAAGTGCAATTATCTGGATTTTGGTGTGTGTGTGTGTGTGTGTGTTCACTTGAATAATGAATATATATTCAAACGCAGATGATAACCATCGAAATTGTAAGATCGTGGAAGTTGTGCTTCCTGATAAACTCCTAGTCATAAAAGTACCCTTTCAGAGTGTGTCAGTGCTCACCTAACGCAAAGGCACATGTCTCTCCTTTCTCCAATCTAATATTTATTTTCCAAAAAATAAAAAGTGAATTTTTAAGAAATATTTGACACAAGGTCAAAAAATTGGGGAGGGGAGAGGATGGTCTTCACAGTCTAAGGCTAACTAAGCTAATCTAACTAGTTCCTTCATTCACTTTACTTTCACCACAATACCGCAATCATACTATACATCCATCAGTGTATACGTCCTTCATCAACCACCATAAAAACATCATACCATGAGAACCTACTTAAAACCCATATAAGAAAACGGAGGGTTAGTGAATAAAAATTTTATGTACAAAAATAAAATGCTAATTACAATGTTAGTAACAAAAGAATCCCCTCACTAAACTGTGACAGATGAGCCTAGTTGTCAGTCAAAAGAGTGATGCGGTTTAAACACCACCACCGAGAGAGTAGGCCAGTGTATATAACAGCGTAACGTCACTTCCTAATCAACTTGTAGGTATAGATAGTTTCCGGTATTCAACCACGCGGTCACACTAACAGGCATAAAAAATATGGCTGTGTTAACGATTGTCATGTATGTTCCAAAGAGAAAGAACAATTCTCCATTTGGATAATAATTATTATAACTGCATATTGGGATAATTTTAATCTAACAAAATATAGTAAGTGAACTCGTTTTTGAACCTTTAATTTCTATCAGAGAAAGTCGAATATTTCATTTTATTTATTTTTTTTTTACTGCAAAACAAACAATCTTTATATAATATTTTCCAGTCCGTTCTTTTAATAATAAATAAAACTTTTCACTGAGCATTTCCAAATATTTTAAAGTTAGCATTTTTCACGGCAGTTTTTTTGTTTTTTTTACGATCGGTGAATTTTCAATATTTTAGCACTGGGCGTAATCTATTTCTATGAAATATATTTAAAACTTCAAGTTTTTGTCTTTCATAGCATTTTAACTGTAAATAATTTACATGACGGGTTTGTTTTACTATATACATAGATTCGAAAAAGTTGTCAAAGAACAAATATATAACAAATAAATGTTATCAAAGGCAAGATGAGTTATTTTTCTACCAAATAAATGTTTTGTGTTTTTATTTAATGTAAAGTGTTTATTCGGCTCAAAAAACATACAATGTTTACCGATGTATTTGAAAAATGCATATGGTGGCATGCTTGTTTGGGAAAACGAGTTTAAACAAAAAAAATTATACAAAATACTGTTAGAAACTCACTCAATATATGTTAGCGTGACATAGGCGGACATATATTCGGTGGGTTTCTAACAGTATTTTGTATAGTTTGTTTGTTTGAACTCATTTTCCCAAAACTTATGGAGTACAATAGCGAGCATGCCGGCATTTTTCTTTTTAAAATATACCGATAAACACTGTACGATTTTTGAAGCGATTACACGTTTTAAAGTGAGTAAAACCACTAAAAACCTCCCCAGATAGGTAAAAGAGTAACTTATCTTGCCTTTGATGACATTTATTTGTGATATATTTGTTTTTTGACAACTTTTTCGAATCTATGTGTACGGTAATACAAACCCAAAATTTAATTTAACTTGAAAATACTATTTAAAATACACGTGCGTACACTGCACAAGCACCCTTATTATTATCATGATAATAATAGTAATAATAATAAAATACTGGCGTAGATGGCATCGATTGGCACCACACCAAACTAGTTGGGTTAGAGAGGATGGAAAGACCGAGGTGGGAGAGTACTAACCAAATCTCTACTGGAAATGTGCAGTTCAAATCTGGTACCTTGGGAAGACATTCTGTTACCCAAACCCCAGGAAACACCAATGGCCGATGCCAACAAGAAATCAGTGACAACAGCTGTTGCGATAACATGCAATCATCTGCACAAGTGGTCAAGAGGTGGAGAACATGGAAATCTGGGGAGACTTATTGTCACTTGGTCTCCAGGGAACACCACAGGTTACTGCCAGTGAGCAATCACTGGTGATGGCCTGTGAGACAACTAGTACGCACCAGATTTTGATGAAAAACATAGGAAAAAAATGGACACAGAAGAACAGAAAACCAAAACTTTGAATATAATTTCTGTAAGTAATAGTTATTTAAATATTTCAACATATAATTTTGTGGACAAAATATAGCCTCCCAATAAGGGGCACTCTGGATAGGAACAAAAATCATCTCAGTCATGAAAGATTTCTCCTTCACCGACCAAGGACAGAAAAGGTAAAGTGTAGCAGCAAAACAGATACTATACTGTGATCTTGTTCCAAAGGTAAAAAAATATTTGTGGTTAATGTTTCTTAATTGTTTGTTCCCTAAATTCATAATTCAGTTTTATCAGTATTAAATTGTATATTGCTTTAAAATTACTTAATTTTACATAGATAATATTTATATTTTATATTGAATAAAGTTCAGTTTAAATATTAATCGAACTGTGTTATTTTTTCTTTTTAAAAATGTTTTATTACTCTTTTACAAATGGCCCTCATATAGTACTGACAGTTTGACAGTCTGACAAATCTTACCTACATTGCCTGCAGACATTTTTCAGTTAACAGGCCTTCTTCTTACTCTCAGTGGCCGTGGTTTAAAACACCTCTTACGAAAATTTGAAAAGGGAGATCTGCATCTCTGACAAATCAAGTGATCTGGAACCTAATTGTGAAGGGAATGGGGGTAAAAAAAAAGAAACAAAAAATAAAACTGCTTTTCCCATCATGCACTACATTTCCCATCATGCACTACAAGTACATAAATGAGTCGGCCATTTTGTCTCTTCTTTCACATGGAGCAACACAGGTAAGCTCTTTAACTCCAAATCCCATTTTTTGGGATTGCTTGGCCTTTTGGCCAAGATCAAAGTTCAAAAAATGTAGTATCTGTTCCGGCAGATAGTGCAATCAAAGACCATATGTGGGGTTGCCCCCACATATAAGACCATTGCTCTTGTAGCAATCATTGGTCAATGTAGGGGAAACCCTTCATACCAATTGTCACTATCCAGCTCCCCTACTCCCCGGGGAGCTGGTCCCAATTTCTCCAATCTCTCCACATTAAAAAACGGCCTTGTGCCTAATTTGCTCAATGGGGAAGCAAATAAATAGAAACACAGGTAAGCTCTTCATTTTGTTTGCAGATACACCATAGGTATCCATTGTTTCTTAAGGCAGATAGTGTGGTTTGTCTATTTTACAGCAAATCAACAGTTTTGGGGTAATTCCGAAATGCGACACTCATTGTATGCAATCCATTAGACACCATTAATTGATTTGGTTTGTCTGCTGCAATTTCTTCCAGTGCCATCTTTCATTTGAATTTGTTACAATCTGCAGATTTAAGTTTTACCGATATTTTAAAATCAATAAATATTTATCATTTTACCATTAGCAATGGCAATAGAACATTAAGGTTAAAACAACAAAACAAATAGAATTGACAGATGGTGTGGTTTGTCTATTTTAATCAATACTTTTGGTGTACCTATTTACAATGCCTCCTCACGGGACAGAGTTAGACACCAGGGTCGTTTTTTAACGTGGAGAAAAGGTACAAAAATAAAAATTGTCTCAGTCGTGAAGGATTTCTCCTCCACTAAAAGAGAACAAGAAATGGAAGTGCCGCATCTGAAGAACAGATGGTATTTATTTGCTCCCCCACCGAGCAAATTAGGCACAAGGCCAATTTTTAATGTGAGGAGTGAAGGGAGGGGGAAGGGAAAAAGGGGACCAGCTCCCGAGAGGTGGGAAATGGGAGCTGGTTAAAGGTCAGGTATGTGGGGTTGCCCCCACATCTGGTCTTTGCTTGCAGTATCTGCCGGAACAGATGGTATTTATTTGCTCCCCCACCGAGCAAATTAGGCACAAGGCCGATTTTTAATGTGAGGAGTGAAGGGAGGGGGAAGGGAAAAAGGGGACCAGCTCCCGAGAGGTGGGAAATGGGAGCTGGTTAAAGGTCAGGCATGTGGGGTTGCCCCCACATCTGGTCTTTGCTAGTCATAGCTAGTCATAGCTTGCAGTATCTGCCGGAACAGATGGTATTTATTTGCTCCCCCACTGAGCAAATTAGGCACAAGGCCGTTTTTAATGTGAGGTAAAAACCAGCTCCCCTAAAAGTAAGCAAAAAGGGGGCACTCTGGTTACCAAAAATAATAATTGTCCCAGTATAGAGGGTTTCCCCTCCATTGACTGGTACAAATTATCTTAAGTGCAGCATCTGCCGGAACAGATGGTATTTATTTGCTCCCCCACTGAGCAAATTAGGCACAAGGCCGTTTTTAATGTGAGGTAAAAACCAGCTCCCCTAAAAGTAGGCAAAAAGGGGGCACTCTGGTTACCAAAAATAATAATTGTCCCAGTATAGAGGGCTTCCCCTCCATTGACTGGTACAAACCATCTTAAGTGCAGCATCTGCCGGAACAGATGGTGTTTATTTGCTCCCCCACTGAGCAAATTAGGCACAAGGCCGTTTTTAATGTGAGGTAAAAACCAGCTCCCCTAAAAGGGGTCACTCTGGTTACCAAAAATAATAATTGTCCCAGTATAGAGGGTTTCCCCTCCATTGACTGGTACAAATTATCTTAAGTGCAGTATCTGCCGGAACAGATGGTATTTATTTGCTCCCCCACCGAGCAAATTAGGCACAAGGCCGATTTTTAAAGTGAGGAGTGAAGGGGAAATGGGGACCAACTCCCCGGGGAGTAGGGGAGCTGGATAGTGACAATTGGTATGAAGGGTTGCCCCTACATTGACCAAGGTCTTATATGTGGAGTTGCCCCCACATATGGTCTTTGCTTGCAGTATCTGCCGGAACAGATGGTATTTATTTGCTCCCCCACCGAGCAAATTAGGCACAAGGCCGATTTTTAATGTGAGGAGTGAAGGGAGGGGGAAGGGAAAAAGGGGACCAGCTCCCGAGAGGTGGGAAATGGGAGCTGGTTAAAGGTCAGGCATGTGGGGTTGCCCCCACATCTGGTCTTTGCTAGTCATAGCTTGCAGCATCTGCCGGAACAGATACTACACTTTGATCTTGTTTATATATTTTATTGAGAAAGAAAAAATTGAACATAAAAAACGAACAAAAAATTCAATTCAACAAAATTAGGCACAAGGCCCTACAAGAAATTGGGAGGGGGAGGGTACAGGGTCTTTTTGACTATGTAACAGATGAGACTTTGAAGTCTTACTCTTGACTGGCAACATTTACCAAAATACCTCAATCACTCTGTGAATCCTAATCTAACTAATAACCCCAGCGTTCAATATAAAATTTAACTATTTACAATTTGTATATTCATTACTGTATGTTGTGTGTGCATTTTTTTTTTTTTTTTTTTTTTTTTTGTGTGTGTGTATGTGTGAGAAAATAAAGTTCGATTTCATTAGAAAGAGTTCTTGAATTAATTGGCATAAAATGTTCGTGGAGTGGGAAAAAACTAATGAAAGTGTTCATTTCAAAAATAAAGAAAAAACTACTAATGTGTTGTTAGTAAGACCCCCCTGTACTATTCTATGTGGCTAGATCCCCCACTGTTTTCCGGGGAACCGAAAACAAGCAGAGCATCCCTAATGGGGTTTGGGGAAGTCGCCTTAATGGAGGTGGGAGAAAATAAAGCAACGGATGGAGGGGGTAGGAAGGTGACCTCTGAGTAGGGGGATGACCGGGGGCATCAGAAAATAAAGATGAGGAGCAGGGGGGTTGGGCAGACTCAGAGGTTCTCTAATACCAAAAAATAAAATCAGGAACAGGATCTCATTTGTACCACCAGTCAAGAGTTACTTTACTGAACTTATAATGCTAACCTAGGCGGGATGGGTTCCGTAGGACCCAGCACCGCCCATGCCATGCCTAAGGAGGGAACACGTATTGAAACTTGGCTCCTCGACGGATGCACAAACTAGTGCTGTGCACCCACCTCTTGTCAAATTCCACTCTAGGCAACCTCTTCCAATCGCATCTGATCTTTACTTTAAGCAAATGTTTAAAGTAAACGATCAGATCCCGATCAGGAACAGATGTCCCTTCGTGGACCAACTTGAGGCGCGCGATCCAAATGGTCATACGCGCTACTGCTAGGATCGCCAGGAAAACCAAACTTTCCTCCCTGGGGAACGGCGGCTCCATGTTGTACACAAAAGTTCCTACGTCGAGATCGAGCAGACACTCGGCATCGATGCAAGCTGTTACCCCCTCGACGTACCTTAATAGGGGCTGTATCCGGCTGCAACTAAAAAACGCGTGCTCGATTGTTTCGGGCTCGCGTTCGTCACAGCACAGACAGAAGCGGCTGGTATGTTCTTTATACCGGAAAAGTACGTCGAAGAGGGGCAGCGCATTTCGGACCAGTCGCCAAGTCAGGGAGAATTCCGAGTTATTCAGAATCTCCCGTCCCGGCGCCCAACGCCATTGAGAACGGACAACCTCCATCGACCATCCCATCCGCCTACAAAGTGGATCCTTCGCGGTCCCCTCCACTAAATCCCGATACAGTTTCTTCCTTGGCTGATCGAGGACATTGGTCCCCGGCAAAGCTCTAAGAGCGGTTCGGCATTCGGAGAAGAACTTGGACTCCCCCTTCGGTCTACGACGACCTTCTACCGAAGGGTTGGGTTTGAGATTGGGAAACGAGTTCTCAACCACAGGGACCCAAGGAGCGTCTCCTTCAAGCGAACGACCCAGGAAAGCCAATCTCTCGGCGTTTCTATGACACAAGAGACTGGGCTGACCCAGGCCTCCCTCGCTCGGATTTTGAACACAGACCTCTCTGCAGACATAATGCTTACCCTCGTTCCACAAAAGTGAATCGAGGCGCCCTTGTAAGCGGGTTAGTCGTTCTGCAGGGAGAGGAAGTACAGACAAACGGTAAAGGATGAGCGGAAAGACGTATGTAGCACACGCCTCCGCCCGACCCTTCAAGGACAATTTCCTTCCAATCCAAGTCTTTACTGACGATTTGACCTTAGACTGTACTTCCGACCAATTCTTTTCCAGCTGAAGTCCCGGTCCAAACCAGACACCGAGAATGCGGACCGGTCCATCGGTCCAGCTGAAAATACCTGGAAGCGAGTTTACCCCGGTCCAGGCCCCCAACCGCAGGCCAACAGACTTGCTACGGTTGAAGATGGCCCCTGTTACTTCTTCGTATCGAGCGAGCGCCTCGACCACCGCTTGAACGTCCGTGAGGCAAGACACGAACACGGTGACGTCATCGGCGAACGCGGAAACCCTGGCTCGTGTGCCTCCAGGGAGAGCTATTCCGCGCAGGACTGGTGTAGCCGCCTCGTCCCTTAACTTGCGAAGGAGGGGTTCCAACGCCAGGACATACAACAGAGGCGACAGCGGACAACCCTGTCGCACCGACCGAGAGACAGCGAATGACTCCGACAGCTTACCGTTGATCTGCACCGCTACCGTCGGCCTGTCATACAGAACAAAGATCCACTTGCGGAAGTCCGGATTAAATCCGGCGGCCTCTAGCACAGATCCTAGGAACCGATGGTCGACCCTATCGAATGCCTTGGACTGATCCAAACTGATCAGCGCGGCTTCGGCGTCGTCTTCTGTCCCCTCTATGATCGAGCATATCAAGTGCAAATTGTCTTGAATCGATCTCCCCTTCACAGCATAAGTCTGGTCCGGTTCGATCAAGTCAGTGATAACAACCTGCAAGCGATTCGCAAGAATCTTTGCCAAAATCTTTAACTCTGTGTTTAGCAGAGTCAAGGGCCTAAAATCATCAAAGTTTTCCCTCCCACCATGCCGTTGACCTTTCCTCAGCAATGTGATCACACCTTTGGTCACCTGTCCAGGGATGGAACCCTGGGCAAACCAATGGTTGAACATATCCTTCAGAATAGGGACCAACATGGGCGACAGCCTCAAGTAAAACTCGTAGGGTAGACCATCAAGCCCCGGGGATTTGTTATAGCCGACCTGCTTCAACGCAGTAATGACCTCATGTTCAGTAATAAGACCATCACAGCTAGCCGCCCGAGCCGCCGTGAGGCGGGGCGAGTCAGCCAAATAGCTGCCAAACTCATCAACCCTGAGTCCGGGTAGTTGGGTGAAGCGCACCGATAGATGCTCCCGAAACCCCTCGCAGATCTCCCGAGTCGATACTAAGGGGTGTCCTTCCAGGTTATGTACTTTACGAATGTACCCATCCGAACCGCGCCTTAAAGCAGCCTTACGCTCAACAGCGTCAACATTCACAGCCTCGTTAGAAATTTTGTTTAACCTAGCCCTAACTACTTGACCTTCATACCGCTCGCTAGCCAAGCGGTTGAGATCTTGTTTAGCTAGTGCTAACTCTAGGGGGTCTCCCCCCTCCACCGCCCGGGTCAGCTTATCCTCTAAACGCTTCTTTGCCTTAGCCTTATCTATCGCGAGGCGTTGGCTATACTGGACAGAGAAGCGCCTAATTTTGGCCTTGAGACTAACCCACCACTTACTCCCTGTAACCGCCCCCACTAAAGCCCGCTGAATTAGCTCAGTGACCTTCAGCCGGTAGTCCTCCAGCTCCAACAAGGTGCTGTTGAACTTCCAGTATCCGGCCAGTTTAGGCCTAGCACTTAAGTTCAAACGGGCCATAACAAGTTTATGGTCCGAGTGTCCTAGCAAGTGGAACGTGGGGCAAGATAGGAAGTCTACATCGCCTCTTCTAACTAACATCCGATCCAAGTAAGTGCTTGGATGGGAAGGCACGACAGGATGCCACGTCCACATCTCCCGCCCCGGATGATCCAGGCGAAATCTGTCGACGAGATCGCACGAGGCCATCAGGTCAGACAGACTGCTGTCACACCACGCCGACCCGCTAGTCCCCCCGACCTTATCTATTTTGGGATCAAGGATTGCATTCCAATCCCCCATTAAAACTAACCGTTCCGGATCCACTAAGAAGCCCTCCAACCGTCGAAAAAAGGTTGCCCTCTCTACAGCAGCATTGGGAGCATAAACAGCAACAATCCGAAAAACACTACAATTAACAGCAACATCAACAACAAGCGCCCGCCCGTCCTCGCCTGCGTGAACAACATTCACCGACGCTGACAGGGTGCGACTCACTAGCAAGGAGATTCCACGACTATAGGTATTGCCATATGCTGAGTAGACATCGTAATCGTTTACCAGCACCTGACAATCCGCGTCACAAACAAAGTGGGTCTCCTGGATAGCGGCAATATCTACCTTGAGGGACACCAAGTCTCTCACAACGCGCGAGGCCTTGCTTCGACACCTGATGCCCCTCACATTCAATGTAGCCAAGTTCAAAGACATGATCACTTACCTCAAGCACTGTCACAGACGGGTCTGAAATCCTGGGCAGTGAGGACATGGCAGGCCTGGCCAAGGCTGCCGGTAAGTAAATCCGATGAAGGTGATCCATCCTTGGCCACGCCCCCCACGTCCAGGGGGAAGGTTAGTTTGAGTGCCCTGTATAGCGATGGGTGTACATACATGGGGATTCTACCCTCACATTTAAAGAAAATGTTGGTCAGTGAAGGATGGTCCCTATCCACCAGCTGCTGGCCTGGGATCGCATTCTTCGCTGCCTTAATCATTGCCCACATTCCTCCAGTCCTACCGTCCTTGTTGACCCTAACGAAAGTGGTCAACAAGGGAGCGTCCTTGAATTTAGTGGGGTCTGTTACTAGGTCTCCACCGACTTTTTCAAAGTTTTTGAGTTTATTGTACCGGACCTTCTGTTGTCCTTTAAGGTCCGGAGCCGGTTGGAGAGGGTCTGTTTCACAAATCCTGCTTCCTGGCAGGAAGGGGAGCTTTTTGGTCCGTTCAGTGCGGACTTTGGGAGTGGGGGAGGGGACCTCTTTTGGTTGATGGGGAGGCTGAGCGCTTGGGGAGGGGGTAGCCTGCTCGTTTTCTTCTTTTTGGCTCCTGTCACGGGATGAGGGGCGGGAAGAGTTTCTTGGGGCCTTTATAGGAGAGGGGGAAGGTTGTTCGGGTTGCTGGGGTGTTGGGAACACAGGGGGCTCATCCTGTGTTGTTGTTGCGAGGGAGTCCTTCTCAGTCTCAGTGGGGGTAGGAGGGTTTGCGCGTGTCTTGCGGCTTTTCCTCCTCCTGGCCCTCCTGATCTCTGTTGCGCTCAGGGCCATAGAGACTGTTGTTGTCTCTTCCTCTGCCTCTGACGCGGCCTCCTCCTCAGATTCTGGTAGTTTCCTCTTGTTTGAGGAGGAGGGTGTCTTTGTGTCCATTTTCTCCGTCTCGCTCTTCGGTTGTTCTTGGTCTTGGGTGACTGTCTGCAAGGATGGCTGTTGGTTGATCTTGCCTTTCTTTACGACCGTCACCCAGCCTGTCGCTGCCTCTGGAGGATTTGCGGCCGGCGCGGGAGCAGCGGCTTGATTTGTTGTCACGTTTGTTCCCGCCGCTTTTGTGGGCTTCTTCCCTCCATTCCTCTTTGGACAGTCCTTCGCCATATGCCCTTGTTGTGTGCACAGCCAGCAATGAGGCCTCCTCCCTTCCACTATAAGGGAGAGTGTCCACTCTCCGAACTTGAGTGTGGCTGGGATGGCGTAGAATCCAGCCTTGTCCAGGACCATCTGTACTTTGTAGTCCCCGGTCATGATGTTTCTTAATCCGCGGACCGGGGTGACTTCCTCTACGTCCCCATACTGGCTTAGGATAGCCCCCAGTTGTTTGGCCTCCATATAGCAGGGGACGTTTAGAGCAGAAACATTTGCTCTCCTCTTGTTCATATAGATGGGTTGGAGCTTTATGTTCCTGCTCTGATGGCAGGTCCTGGACAGCCTGACTGCATCTTCGGAGGTGGGGAGCAGAACATCCCACTGTGCGTAACTCCTTCTACAGATGTAGTTGGCGGGAATGTTCTGCTCCAGCAACACGTTCATCATGGTGTCCTTGTTGACGCCCGTCAGACCCCTTGTCTTGGTGTCTGAAGTTATCAGAGAGAGCACTCTTTTCTCCAGAACTTCCACTTGACCCGGGAGGGGTTGGATGTTGTTCCCCTGGGTATACTCCTTGTAAGTGGAGTCGAAGAGTGCTCTGTAGTCTTCGGGCGTCAACTTCCCTTGCTGCTCTTTGGGGCCCCATGCCGGTCCTCCATCCTGGTGGGTGTCAGCTGGACTCGGGTTGGGGGGCGTAGCTGGTGTTGTGGGGCTCTCTCTTGTTATGGGCATTTTTGGTTTCGGAACTGGGCCGTTACCAGGCAAAGTAGGCCATTGTGTCTTTGGCGTTATTTCGTCCTGGCTTGGTTTGCTTTCCGGGCCGCTCCCCTTTCTTATTTTCTTCCTTTGCTGGGTGGCTGTCCCCTTGGGGGATGGAGGTGTCTCCCCTTCTGGTGCCGTGTTTCCAGCTGGAGCCTTGGTGGGTACTGTCAAGGGTGTCTCTCTTTCCAGCTTGCTTTTGTTACCACTGGCCGGAGAGTCACCCCTTTTCCGTATTTGGTCCTCTTGGGGAGTGTTGGGGGGCCAATCACTGTCTTCCCCGCCGAATAGTGAGCAGATGGAGGCTATTACGTCTTCATCCAGCGCCTCGGTTTGGTCCGCGGTGCTGATTTCCTCCTTTTCTGTTGGGGAGTCGCCCTTTGGGGGAGCGGGGGATGGGTTCCCCGGTCTTCCTCCCTTGGTTCTGCCGTCCTGGGGTGCAGCTGGTTGGCTGGGTTCTGCACTTTCCCCAGCTAGTGACTTAACGGCAGCTTTTTCCGCTGGGTTGCCCTCGTGGGGAGCGGTTGCAGGTGCTTTTTGGGGGGTCGCCGCGGGCTGCGGCCCTACCCTCCCGCTTTCTTCCAAGGTCGCCGCGCGCCGGGGCCCTACCTTGTTTCCTGGCGCCGTCTCGCCGGGAGATGCATCAGCTCCCTCACATAGGGAGTCGTTCGCAGTTGAGATGCTGCGCATTTGGGGTGACGTACCCCTCCTGCCTGGCATCGTGGCGGTTGCACTGGCCGCTGGCGCGGACCAAAGTGTAGTGGGGGAAAAGAAAACCCAGGGGAATGGAGGGGGAGGAGGGGGAGGAGCGGACTTTGAAGAAATTAGAGTTTTTGACTTCCCCTCACGGGGATGTCGGGTTAGCAGCTCAGATCCCCCCGCGAGGGGGGAGAGCAGAGAAGAAAGACGCAGTGGGTGCTAGCGGGTCAGCGTGCCGCGTCGCAATTAAGAGAGAGAGGGGATAGGCATCCCTGCCCACAGAGGGGAGCAGAAACGAAGCACCCGCCCTACCCCACGTCACCCTACCCACTAACTTACCCCAACGGAAGCGAGAAAGAGAACCCTGTCTGCTCGATCCACTGGGAGAGCAGCGAAGATAGACAAAGTTTGGGCCTGGCAGGTCAGAGTGCTGCTCAGGCAATTAAGTGTGGAGGAATTAGACCATCCCCTGTCTCTAGAGGGAAGAGACCGGAACGAAGAAAAAACGCATGCAAAACAAACAACAAAAGCAGGTCTCAACTACCAGCTAGTGGTGCTGGTCCCGAGATTCCAGTCTCCCAAAAAAGGGGATCGGTTTCCGGGTCCAAGCTCCCACAAATGTGGAGTCGGTCCTTTAGGTCCTGACTCCCCAAAGGAGGGGGTCGGTCCTTGCTAACGAAAGTTAGTATGAAAACACCTTAACCTAGCCCGAAAGCCCGGTGGCGGAAAGTTTAGTAACTGAGAGAACAGATACTACACTTTGATCTTGTTTATATATTTTATTGAGAAAGAAAAAATTGAACATAAAAAACGTACAAAAAATTCAATTCAACAAAATTAGGCACAAGGCCCTACAAGAAGTTGGGAGGGGGAGGGTACAGGGTCTTTTTGACTATGTAACAGATGAGACTTTGAAGTCTTATTCTTGACTGGCAACATTTACCAAAATACCTCAATCACTCTGTGGATCCTAATCTAACTAATAACCCCAGCGTTCAATGTAAAATTTAACTATGTACAATTTGTATATTCATTTCTGTATGTTGTGTGTGCATTTTTTTTTTTTTTTTTTTTTTTTTTTTTTTTTTGTGTGTGTGTGTATGTGTGAGAAAATAAAGTTCGATTTCATTAGAAAGAGTTCTTGAATTAATTGGCATAAAATGTTCGTGGAGTGGGAAAAAACTAATGAAAATGTTCATTTCAAAAATAAGGAAAATCTACTAATGTGTTGTTAGTAAGACCCCCCCTGTACTATTCTATGTGGCTAGATCCCCCACTGTTTTCCGGGGAACCGAAAACAAGCAGAGCATCCCTAATGGGGTTTGGGGAAGTCGCCTTAATGGAGGTGGGAGAAAATAAAGCAACGGATGGAGGGGGTAGGAAGGTGACCTCTGAGTAGGGGGATGATCGGGGGCATCAGAAAATAAAGATGAGGAGCAGGGGGGGTTGGGCAGACTCAGAGGTTCTCTAATACCAAAAAATAAAATCAGGAACAGGATCTCATTTGTACCACCAGTCAAGAGTTACTTTACTGAACTTATAATGCTAACCTAGGCGGGATGGGTTCCGTAGGACCCAGCACCGCCCATGCCATGCCTAAGGAGGGAACACGTATTGAAACTTGGCTCCTCGACGGATGCACAAACTAGTGCTGTGCACCCACCTCTTGTCAAATTCCACTCTAGGCAACCTCTTCCAATCGCATCTGATCTTTACTTTAAGCAAATGTTTAAAGTAAACGATCAGATCCCGATCAGGAACAGATGTCCCTTCGTGGACCAACTTGAGGCGCGCGATCCAAATGGTCATGCGCGCTACTGCTAGGATCGCCAGGAAAACCAAACTTTCCTCCCTGGGGAACGGCGGCTCCATGTTGTACACAAAAGTTCCTACGTCGAGATCGAGCAGACACTCGGCATCGATGCGAGCTGTTACCCCCTCGACGTACCTTAATAGGGGCTGTATCCGGCTGCAACTAAAAAATGCGTGCTCGATTGTTTCGGGCTCGCGTTCGTCACAGCACGGACAGAAGCGGCTGGTATTTTCTTTATACCGGAAAAGTACGTCGAAGAGGGGCAGCGCATTTCGGACCAGTCGCCAAGTCAGGGAGAATTCCGAGTTATTCAGAATCTCCCGTCCCGGCGCCCAACGCCATTGAGAACGGACAACCTCCATCGACCATCCCATCCGCCTACAAAGTGGATCCTTCGCGGTCCCCTCCACTAAATCCCGATACAGTTTCTTCCTTGGCTGATCGAGGACATTGGTCCCCGGCAAAGCTCTAAGAGCGGTTCGGCATTCGGAGAAGAATTTGGACTCCCCCTTCGGTCTACGACGACCTTCTACCGAAGGGTTGGGTTTGAGGTTGGGAAACGAGTTCTCAACCACAGGAACCCAAGGAGCGTCTCCTTCAAGCGAACGACCCAGGAAAGCCAATCTCTCGGCGTTTCTATGACACAAGAGACTGGGCTGACCCAGGCCTCCCTCGCTCGGATTTTGAACACAGACCTCTCTGCAGACATAATGCTTACCCTCGTTCCACAAAAGTGAATCGAGGCGCCCTTGTAAGCGGGTTAGTCGTTCTGCAGGGAGAGGAAGTACAGACAAACGGTAAAGGATGAGCGGAAAGACGTATGTAGCACACGCCTCCGCCCGACCCTTCAAGGACAATTTCCTTCCAATCCAAGTCTTTACTGACGATTTGACCTTAGACTGTACTTCCGACCAATTCTTTTCCAGCTGAAGTCCCGGTCCAAACCAGACACCGAGAATGCGGACCGGTCCATCGGTCCAGCTGAAAATACCTGGAAGCGAGTTTACCCCGGTCCAGGCCCCCAACCGCAGGCCAACAGACTTGCTACGGTTGAAGATGGCCCCTGTTACTTCTTCGTATCGAGCGAGCGCCTCGACCACCGCTTGAACGTCCGTGAGGCAAGACACGAACACGGTGACGTCATCGGCGAACGCGGAAACCCTGGCTCGTGTGCCTCCAGGGAGAGCTATTCCGCGCAGGACTGGTGTAGCCGCCTCGTCCCTTAACTTGCGAAGGAGGGGTTCCAACGCCAGGACATACAACAGAGGCGACAGCGGACAACCCTGTCGCACCGACCGAGAGACAGCGAATGACTCCGACAGCTTACCGTTGATCTGCACCGCTACCGTCGGCCTGTCATACAGAACAAAGATCCACTTGCGGAAGTCCGGATTAAATCCGGCGGCCTCTAGCACAGATCCTAGGAACCGATGGTCGACCCTATCGAATGCCTTGGACTGATCCAAACTGATCAGCGCGGCTTCGGCGTCGTCTTCTGTCCCCTCTATGATCGAGCGTATCAAGTGCAAATTGTCTTGAATCGATCTCCCCTTCACAGCATAAGTCTGGTCCGGTTCGATCAAGTCAGTGATGACAACCTGCAAGCGATTCGCAAGAATCTTTGCCAAAATCTTTAACTCTGTGTTTAGCAGAGTCAAGGGCCTAAAATCATCAAAGTTTTCCCTCCCACCATGCCGTTGACCTTTCCTCAGCAATGTGATCACACCCTTGGTCACCTGTCCAGGGATGGAACCCTGGGCAAACCAATGGTTGAACATATCCTTCAGAATAGGGACCAACATGGGCGACAGCCTCAAGTAAAACTCGTAGGGTAAACCATCAAGCCCCGGGGATTTGTTATAGCCGACCTGCTTCAACGCAGTAATGACCTCATGTTCAGTAATAAGACCATCACAGCTAGCCGCCCGAGCCGCCGTGAGGCGGGGCGAGTCAGCCAAATAGCTGCCAAACTCATCAACCCTGAGTCCGGGTAGTTGGGTGAAGCGCACCGATAGATGCTCCCGAAACCCCTCGCAGATCTCCCGAGTCGATACTAAGGGGTGTCCTTCCAGGTTATGTACTTTACGAATGTACCCATCCGAACCGCGCCTTAAAGCAGCCTTACGCTCAACAGCGTCAACATTCACAGCCTCGTTAGAAACTTTCTTTAACCTAGCCCTAACTACTTGACCTTCATACCGCTCGCTAGCCAAGCGGTTGAGATCTTGTTTAGCTAGTGCTAACTCTAGGGGGTCCCCCCCCTCCACCGCCCGGGTCAGCTTATCCTCTAAACGCTTCTTTGCCTTAGCCTTATCTATCGCGAGGCGTTGGCTATACTGGACAGAGAAGCGCCTAATTTTGGCCTTGAGACTAACCCACCACTTACTCCCTGTAACCGCCCCCACTAAAGCCCGCTGAATTAGCTCAGTGACCTTCAACCGGTAGTCCTCCAGCTCCAACAAGGTGCTGTTGAACTTCCAGTATCCGGCCAGTTTAGGCCTAGCGCTTAAGCTCAAACGGGCCATAACAAGTTTATGGTCCGAGTGTCCTAGCAAGTGGAACGTGGGGCAAGATAGGAAGTCTACATCGCCTCTTCTAACTAACATCCGATCCAAGTAAGTGCTTGGATGGGAAGGCACTACAGGATGCCACGTCCACATCTCCCGCCCCGGATGATCCAGACGAAATCTGTCGACGAGATCGCACGAGGCCATCAGGTCAGACAGACTGCTGTCACACCACGCCGACCCGCTAGTCCCCCCGACCTTATCTATTTTGGGATCAAGGATTGCATTCCAATCCCCCATTAAAACTAACCGTTCCGGATCCACTAAGAAGCCCTCCAACCGTCGAAAAAAGGTTGCCCTCTCTACAGCAGCATTGGGAGCATAAACAGCAACAATCCGAAAAACACTACAATTAACAGCAACATCAACAACAAGCGCCCGCCCGTCCTCGCCTGCGTGAACAACATTCACCGACGCTGACAGGGTGCGACTCACGAGCAAGGAGATTCCACGACTATAGGTATTGCCATATGCTGAGTAGACATCGTAATCGTTTACCAGCACCTGACAATCCGCGTCACAAACAAAGTGGGTCTCCTGGATAGCGGCAATATCTACCTTGAGGGACACCAAGTCTCTCACAACGCGCGAGGCCTTGCTTCGACACCTGATGCCCCTCACATTCAATGTAGCCAAGTTCAAAGACATGATCACTTACCTCAAGCACTGTCACAGACGGGTCTGAAATCCTGGGCAGTGAGGACATGGCAGGCCTGGCCAAGGCTGCCGGTAAGTAAATCCGATGAAGGTGATCCATCCTTGGCCACGCCCCCCACGTCCAGGGGGAAGGTTAGTTTGAGTGCCCTGTATAGCGATGGGTATACATACATGGGGATTCTACCCTCACATTTAAAGAAAATGTTGGTCAGTGAAGGATGGTCCCTATCCACCAGCTGCTGGCCTGGGATCGCATTCTTCGCTGCCTTAATCATTGCCCACATTCCTCCAGTCCTACCGTCCTTGTTGACCCTAACGAAAGTGGTCAACAAGGGAGCGTCCTTGAATTTAGTGGGGTCTGTTACTAGGTCTCCACCGACTTTTTCAAAGTTTTTGAGTTTATTGTACCGGACCTTCTGTTGTCCTTTAAGGTCCGGAGCCGGTTGGAGAGGGTCTGTTTCACAAATCCTGCTTCCTGGCAGGAAGGGGAGCTTTTTGGTCCGTTCAGTGCGGACTTTGGGAGTGGGGGAGGGGACCTCTTTTGGTTGATGGGGAGGCTGAGCGCTTGGGGAGGGGGTAGCCTGCTCGTTTTCTTCTTTTTGGCTCCTGTCACGGGATGAGGGGCGGGAAGAGTTTCTTGGGGCCTTTATAGGAGAGGGGGAAGGTTGTTCGGGTTGCTGGGGTGTTGGGAACACAGGGGGCTCATCCTGTGTTGTTGTTGCGAGGGAGTCCTTCTCAGTCTCAGTGGGGGTAGGAGGGTTTGCGCGTGTCTTGCGGCTTTTCCTCCTCCTGGCCCTCCTGATCTCTGTTGCGCTCAGGGCCATAGAGACTGTTGTTGTCTCTTCCTCTGCCTCTGACGCGGCCTCCTCCTCAGATTCTGGTAGTTTCCTCTTGTTTGAGGAGGAGGGTGTCTTTGTGTCCATTTTCTCCGTCTCGCTCTTCGGTTGTTCTTGGTCTTGGGTGACTGTCTGCAAGGATGGCTGTTGGTTGATCTTGCCTTTCTTTACGACCGTCACCCAGCCTGTCGCTGCCTCTGGAGGATTTGCGGCCGGCGCGGGAGCAGCGGCTTGATTTGTTGTCACGTTTGTTCCCGCCGCTTTTGTGGGCTTCTTCCCTCCATTCCTCTTTGGACAGTCCTTCGCCATATGCCCTTGTTGTGTGCACAGCCAGCAATGAGGCCTCCTCCCTTCCACTATAAGGGAGAGTGTCCACTCTCCGAACTTGAGTGTGGCTGGGATGGCGTAGAATCCAGCCTTGTCCAGGACCATCTGTACTTTGTAGTCCCCGGTCATGATGTTTCTTAATCCGCGGACCGGGGTGACTTCCTCTACGTCTCCATACTGGCTTAGGATAGCCCCCAGTTGTTTGGCCTCCATATAGCAGGGGACGTTTAGAGCAGAAACATTTGCTCTCCTCTTGTTCATATAGATGGGTTGGAGCTTTATGTTCCTGCTCTGATGGCAGGTCCTGGACAGCCTGACTGCGTCTTCGGAGGTGGGGAGCAGAACATCCCACTGTGCGTAACTCCTTCTACAGATGTAGTTGGCGGGAATGTTCTGCTCCAGCAACACGTTCATCATGGTGTCCTTGTTGACGCCCGTCAGACCCCTTGTCTTGGTGTCTGAAGTTATCAGCGAGAGCACTCTTTTCTCCAGAACTTCCACTTGACCCGGGAGGGGTTGGATGTTGTTCCCCTGGGTATACTCCTTGTAAGTGGAGTCGAAGAGTGCTCTGTAGTCTTCGGGCGTCAACTTCCCTTGCTGCTCTTTGGGGCCCCATGCCGGTCCTCCATCCTGGTGGGTGTCAGCTGGACTCGGGTTGGGGGCGTAGCTGGTGTTGTGGGGCTCTCCATTGTCATGGGCATTTTTGGTTTCGGAACTGGCCCGTTACCAGGCAAAGTAGGCCATTGTGTTTTTGGCGTTGTTTCGTCCTGGCTTGGTTTGCTCTCCGGGCCGCTCCCCTTTCTTATTTTCTTCCTTTGCTGGGTGGCTGTCCCCTTAGGGGATGGAGGTGTCTCCCCTTCTGGTGCCGTGTTCCCAGCTGGAGCCTTGGTGGGTACTGTCAAGGGTGTCTCTCCTTCCAGCTTGCTTTTGTTACCACTGGCCGGAGAGTCACCCCTTTTCCGTATTTGGTCCTCTTGGGGAGTGTTGGGGGGCCAATCACTGTCTTCCCCGCCGAATAGTGAGCAGATGGAGGCTATTACGTCTTCATCCAGCGCCTCGGTTTGGTCCGCGGTGCTGTTTTCCTCCTTTTCTGTTGGGGAGTCGCCCTTTGGGGGAGCGGGGGAAGGGTTCCCCGGTCTTCCTCCCTTGGTTCTGCCGTCCTGGGGTGCAGCTGGTTGGCTGGGTTCTGCACTTTCCCCAGCTAGTGACTTAACGGCAGCTTTTTCCGCTGGGTTGCCCTCGTGGGGAGCGGTTGCAGGTGCTTTTCGGGGGGTCGCCGCGGGCTGCGGCCCTACCCTCCCGCTTTCTTCCAAGGTCGCCGCGCGCCGGGGCCCTACCTTGTTTCCTGGCGCCGTCTCGCCGGGAGATGCATCAGCTCCCTCACATAGGGAGTCGTTAGCAGTTGAGATGCTGCGCATTTGGGGTGACGTACCCCTCCTGCCTGGCATCGTGGCGGTTGCACTGGCCGCTGGCGCGGACCAAAGTGTAGTGGGGGAAAAGAAAACCTAGGGGAATGGAGGGGGAGGAGGGGGAGGAGCGGACTTTGAAGAAATTAGAGTTTTTGACTTCCCCTCACGGGGATGTCGGGTTAGCAGCTCAGATCCCCCCGCGAGGGGGGAGAGCAGAGAAGAAAGACGCAGTGGGTGCTAGCGGGTCAGAGTGCCGCGTCGCAATTAAGAGAGAGAGGGGATAGGCATCCCTGCCCACAGAGGGGAGCAGAAACGAAGCACCCGCCCTACCCCACGTCACCCTACCCACTAACTTACCCCAACGGAAGCGAGAAAGAGAACCCTGTCTGCTCGATCCACTGGGAGAGCAGCGAAGATAGACAAAGTTTGGGCCTGGCAGGTCAGAGTGCTGCTCAGGCAATTAAGTGTTGAGAAATTAGACCATCCCAGTCTCGAGAAGTGAGACCGAAACGAAGAAAAAACAACATGCAAAAACAACAAATGAAAAAAGAAGGTCTCAACTACCAGCGATAGTGGTGTTGGTCCCGAGATTCCAGTCTCCCAAAAGAGGGGATCGGTTTCCGGGTCCAAGCTCCCACAAATGTGGAGTCGGTCCTCTAGGTCCTGACTCCCCAAAGGAGGGGGTCGGTTCTAACTAACAAAGGTTAGTACGAAAAAACACCTTAACCTAGCCCGAAAGCCCGGTGGTGGGTCAAGTTTAGTAACTGAGAGAACAGATACTACACTTTGATCTTGGCCAATACTTTTGGTGTACCTATTTACTATGCCTCCCCACGGGACAGAGTTAGACACCAGGGTCGTTTTTTAACGTGGAGAAAAGGTACAAAAATAAAAATTGTCTCAGTCGTGAAGGATCTCTCCTCCACCGAAAGAGAACAAGAAACAGAAGTGCAGCACCTGAAGAACAGATGGTATTTATTTGCTCCCCCACTGAGCAAATTAGGCACAAGGCCGTTTTTAATGTGAGGTAAAAACCAGCTCCCCTAAAAGGGGTCACTCTGGTTACCAAAAATAATAATTGTCCCAGTATAGAGGGTTTCCCCTCCATTGACTGGTACAAATTATCTTAAGTGCAGTATCTGCCGGAACAGATACTACACTTTGATCTTGACCAAAAGTTCTTTGACAATTACATATTTTCGTTTACTAGCCAAAATAGAAAAATTACTAGTCAAACCCAGGTGATTTTGGGAATATGACATCTTTGTTTCGTGACGAGCATGTACATCATAAAGATTTTTCTGTATCTTTTTTTTTTTTTTTTTTTTTTTAATACGTGTAATTCTACATATACACTGAATTTTATGTTGAGAGCAGAAGGTATAAACATTTGAATTTCTTCAAACGTTTTTTTAAACAGCGTTCATAAAAAAAGGGTATATTTTCCTATTAAACCTTTTGTTGTTTATATAATTTCACCTTGCTCGTTTTATTAAAAAATAAAGGTTGAAAAGATATTTTTTCACTCAGTAATAAGCTTCAGAAGATTGTCAGTGGAAAAAAAGAACACAATCGCCAAAAGATAAACGTTTTATTATTTCTAGTCGACACTTTGAAAAATCACTTGCAAATGCGACTGTTTCACTTGCAACGTAAAGCCCTGCAGTAATTGATTTGTCTTGTCTGTTACAATTTCTTCCGGTGCCATTTTTTTTTTTGCCTGAATTTGTTACAATCTACAGATTTAAGGTTTAATGATAGTTTAAAACCAATAAATATTTAGCATTTTATCATCGGTACTAGCAAAAGAAAAATTAAGATTTTTTTTTTTTTCACTAAGGAGTCACCACTTATCAAGACCCGGAGGCCACTCGAGGATAGTGGTTAATGAGTGTATGGAAGTCAATGGGATAATAGTGGAGTAATCGTTAGTAGTGGAAATTTGGTAAATTGGATTATTTAAGGGGAACGGCTCATCAAGAACTTGTTAGATGAAGACGATCACATTGTAATCAGTTGGAAAGTAGGAAAACAGAACAGGGTTCCACAGACGTGCAGTTCTAAGATTAAAACGACAAAAACATAAATAAATAGAATCGACAGAGTTTGTGGTTCGTCTACTTTAAAAGGGGAACAAAAAACAGACAAGTCAAATCAAATTATAGTTCAATGAATTGTATACGATGAGTATTGCGCAGTACTCATGCAGAGAGTGATCCGTGCTGAAATAATAAAGTTATTATTTAAAAAGCCATTCTTAACATGGGGAGGGTGTTTTGTACCTATTCTGTAGTTTAACCTTGCAATTGAATAAAAAAACATATAAAACTTTAAACTTGGAAATACGATTTAAAAAATTAGCGCGGATCACTCTTCAGCAACACACCAAATGTGTTGATTCGCTGTAGATTACAGAATGGTCGTGTTCAAATCCTATGTCAACAAATACTTGTCAGTATTTATAATAGTAAAACTCATTCATCAATTTAAATCCTTTCATAATATTCTTAATCATTCAACTATTAACCCATCCATTTATATCATCCTCAAATAGCTTTTAGCCTTAATAACAGTAGGTGGGCAACCTTAACCCAAGTTTTATATTAAAAATTGCACAATAAACTAATGCCTATGATGTTTTCCTGTTGACTTCATGACTTAAATATTGAGTTGATATATATATATATATATATATATATATATACTAGCAGAGAGACCCGACGTTGCCCAGGATTAAATTAGGATCAACGAAAGTCCCACAATTCCAATACAGTAGAACCTCGGGATACGGTGGCCCTAGGATATAGTTTTTCAGGTTATGATGTGGAATATGTTTTTTCCTGCCCCTGGTTACGGTTTTTGCCTCGCCTTACGGTGTAATCTATAATGTTATTTGATTATATACATGTGTATTATATACTGTACTGTATTTTGTTACTAATTTTTAATGCCGTATCCTGGGGTTCTACTGTACTTTTATTGCTATCGAAATTGATGTAATTGCCTATTTTTCAATCAAATCGGTTGACTGCCTGCTCTAATCAGGGACCCACCATGGTGTAACAGGAGGAAGCTTCACATGCCTCCCTGCAGTGACTTAGTTCACAATACATTGTAGTCTACATTGCACTGTAGAGAACCTACTGTTGATTTTATAAAATTATTTTTATATAATGGCTTGAATTAAAGTTTAAAATGTAAACGTTAAGTATCATGATTCAATTGTGCTCTAATCAGAAAAATTCATTTTGAATGCGCCTCTGTCTTATCAAAGAACCTACTATTGATTTTATACGCCAGACCCTTCTGCTTATGGTGATAACACTTCTAAAATACATTTCTGATATTAGGTTGCACCAGAGTGTTAACTTTAGTCAAAGTCAGACTGCTTCTTCTGGCACCAAATTTTTTTGATTGTCGATTTTTTTTTTTACACTTATTGGAGGCGGAATTCTGATACAAACCTATCTAGGAACACTTTCAGACACATGAAGTACATCTGTGTGAAATTTAAAAAAAAAAAATCAGTCCAGCCATTTCAGCGTCCATAAGGAACCCTCTCTCTCTCTCTCTCTCTCTCTCAAACATACACACACACACACACACACACACACACAAAGTGCCTTTTATAGATAAGTAGAAATATATTCATATATAAAGAGATTTTTATGCATAAATACTAACAATTATTTTTATACATACAGACACTAGTGTTTCGTGCTTGCGCAATCATCAACGTAGGAAGTCATGATTACTACCGGTCGGGAGTCACTCTTGACTCCATAATGCAGCATTCTACCTCTATCAGCAATTTACAGAAGAATTGAGAAAAATTAAGTGCCTATAAATGCCAGGTTAGCAGGCATATACAGTAAACAGTCAGAGAGTATTCAACATAGTTACTACTATGTATCAAAATTAAAAATATATCCGCTTAAAATAAAACTATTTCAATCCCATTTTTTAAATTACAAAATTAAATCCACCAGAACATGTGTTATTGTTAATAGTTGAAAAAATATTTTGCGACTCTTTGAGATGTGAAAAGAATTTGGAAGTATTTACACTGTCGAATAGAAAGTCATTTAAACAGCTCTAAAATTCTTAGCAAATCCTTATATATTAAAAAAAAAAAAAAGTTTTGAAAGTCTTTTATATCCAATGATATTTATAATTTTAATAATTTAGTTATAATTTTAATGTTTACATTTATAAATTTATAATTTATAAATTAAAACAATATTACCTTAATGAAATTGTGTATACTTTTATAACGATTTAGTGTCCAGTAAATAATTTAATGGCAAACGATACCGTAATAATTAAATTTAACTTTCAAAAATACCTTTTTAAAGAAAAAAAATAAGTTGGTATAAAGAAAAAGTAAAATAAAATTGAAAGTAAAATGATCTCGGGCAACGCCGAATAGATTACAGTCCGTAAGAAATAATAGCATTTAATTTTCATTTGGTTTATGATTGCTTTGCTTTGCTTCTCGCCTTATGATTCCTGGGCGTTTAACAATGAATTTTATTTAACTTTTGTATAACAAAGCCTACCTCTTTAATAAGGCATGTGTTTAGTGTAACAATTGAGTGGGTGTCAAATGTACTCTTTTATAACAGTTTTAATACTTGTTTTAACCTCCTACGATTTGTGTCCGACATTGTTATTTATTTTATTTTTATTTTTTTTTTTTATTTATTCATTGTTTTTCGTCTCATGTCGTCTGTTTCTGCATTTTTTTTTTTGTTTGTTTTTTTTTTTTTGCTTACTTCTGATTGGTCCATTATCTTACATTTTGATTGGTCTATTCAAATAGAAAACAAAGGGATATACAATTTTTTTTTCTTGCTTTATTTTTGCATAATAATCTCTTTAACTTTTACTGTTTTTCTTTTTTTTCTTTTTAATTTCGGAAATAGTTTGCATCCATTTTTTTATTATCATTTAATCCTTCTGAAAATAACTTATTCTCTAACGGAATAAAAAAAAAACTGTCAGCTATAGAAAAGAATGTAGAGTTAATTATACTAATAATGTAACGGAATTTTTTTTTTTTTTTTACCAACAAAAAAAAAAATCGGTGCTAATGCAGAGAGTGATCTGCGCTATTTTTTTAAATCGTATTTCCACGTTTAATTAAAGTTTTATGATGTTTGTTTTTTTAATTCAATTGTAAGGTTAAAGTACAGAATAGGTACAAAACACTCTCCCTTTCCCCGTGTTAAGAATGGCTTTTTAAATAATAACGTTATTTCAGCACGGATCACTCTCTGCATGAGTACCAAAAAATCAAATTAAAAATACGAGACATTTGTCTGCCCGCTAACAACTTTCAGAATACTAAACCTAAAAACTTAAAATTTCATAGAAATGATCATTTACTTATCCAGATTGTGCTAAAAAGTAGGGGAGAGTACAAACTGAAGAGGAGAGGGAGGTCAACATTTCTTGAGTATAAAAATACATTCCAGAAAATGGAATGATAAAATTGTCGCCATAGAAAACACATGATTCCAGTTCCATTTGATGAAAACCGGTTTCCTTTTTTTTTCTTTTTTTTTTTTTTTGTTGTAGGCCATCTACTAGTTGGCCAGGTGTGTACAAGTCCCAAGAGCGATAGGAGCCTTCTATCATGTCTTAAAGTGACACAATTTTCAACAAGCGAGATCGGTGATGTGCCACTGTACAACTCATGCTCTCTACTGATTAGTTATGACAACAGGACGATTGCTAGCACCCTCAAAATGCATCACTGGATTGCCACGAATAACAGGGGCATGCCCACGGTGATAATAAGAAAGTTTCTGGCCACAGTTATGGCCTTTGGTGTGGTTTCAAGTGAGGACCACATCACGCCATCTCCCATCTGCGAAGTCAGCTTGAAAGTTAACACCAAAGTATACCTGGATATGCTGAAGAGGGTGGTGATCCCCTGATGCGATCAAGTGATCGCTGGAAGATCCTGAGTGTGGCAGCAGGACTCTGTGCTGGCTCACAAGTCCAAAGAGACCCAGGCTTGGCTTCAGGCTGTGCTACTACTTGGTACTATTTTCTCACTGCCCCCCCTCCTTCCACGCGCTGAACTACTTTATTTGCTCATACAATGAGAACATCACCAACATGACCTCCCACAACACCAAAACCAGCCTGATTGCCCCCATCCACTGAGTATTCACCGATCTCCTGCCAGCGTTTGTGGAAAAAGCATGCTCTCAGATCTGGATCCGTATTGAGGCGATGATTGAAGCTGAAGGCGGCTACATTGAATAGATGTCAGCTCTATTTCATAATCAAGTTACCTGAATTGATTTTTTGCAATAAAAGTTTTAAAATAAAGCTGTAGTGTTGTTTTCTTTAGGGGCGACACTTTTATTGTTCCACCCTGTAGAGAGAGAACTGAGGTAATCATTACTATTATTGTCATAAATTATTTTAAAAGGAAATACAATTGGAAAATAGTAAAAAAAAGAAAACAAAATTGCTTTATCTACTTATCATAGCTTGGCATTAAAAAATATTCAGAATAAGTTTTAAGCCAATTTACTTCACTATAAATCTTTTTTCTTTTCTTTTTTACAAAGGAATCCCCTCATATCAAGGCCCGAAAGCCACTCGAGGATAAGGGTTAATGAGAGTACAATGGTCAAGGGGAACATAGATAGTAGTGGAAATTTGGTGAGTTGGATTATTTAAGGGGATGGCTCATCAAGAATTTGTTAACGTTGGACTTGAAGATAACCATATTGTAGTCAGTTGGAAAGCAGGAAAACAGAACAGTTCCACAGGCATGCAGTTCTAAGAAAGAAGCTTTGTTCATGGAATCTACGTTTACGTTTAGGCACAGATAAAGAGTGGGGGAAATTATTGATAGTGGTTTCAGATAGACGAGTGTTTTTTTGTGAAAGTCAGGCCGGGGGGGGGACCGCAGATTGGAGCTCAGATGAGCACTTGCCTTCAGTAAAATAATGTCTTCAATTATTCTGAAAGGGACCTGAAGCAAATAAGGGCAGTATGCTTGACTTCAGCATTTTCGGCTCTGGTTATATATTTAGTTTTACAGTAGAGTAAATTGACTTAAAACTGATTACGAAGGGTCGGTCATAAATCTCACCAAAAATAATTACTGAACTACAAATGAAAATTAAAAGATAACTAAACAATCTTTGATAATGATCCAGAATCTGACCCAAGGTCGCATCAGCATCTTCCGGCAGTTTATGGTAGCTGCTGGAAAAGCAGCTTACCATAAAATGCTTTGAGTGCGTATGCTCCGAGCACATACACATGATCAATACATTAGAGACTATTGTTTTTCTATTGTGTGAAATTGAAATCGATGTTTTGATTTCATGATTAGAGCGAGAAATGGTGCTACTTTATAAATGTAGGGATAGAATGTGGAGATATGATGCGAGTGAATGTAAAAAGTTACTAATTTATATAAGCTACTCTCTTTCTACTCCATTCGTTTTATTTTATAGAAAATCGCTCCAGACAAGGCACAAAAAACTAAAAAATAAATACTATTTTAAGATTAAAATTAACTATGGATAAGTGTTAGATGGATATATTCTGACCCAGAAAATAGCAATTCTTCCCCCTTTGTCAGAAACATCGCTCATAAAATGTGAAGATGAAAGAACAAAATAAGGGAAGCGAGAGCTTAGTCTTTTCTTTTCATTTTTTTTTTTTTTTCTGTACCATATGGGAGAGTCAAATGAATAGCTCTTTACTGTCATTACTGTGAATGTTTTTATCGGGAGGATCCAGACATTGAAGCTTAGTTGAACCTTCAACTTCTGGAAGAATGTAAATCACAACTGAATTTTACTAAATACTTTATCCGCTATGCCACGAGTTGATTTTTGTGCAGTGTCAAGGCAAGAAATATTGTTCTTAGCGACATCTCCCCAGATGTAGAAGCAGTACTCTATCTTTGAGTATATCTGATTCTTAGAGGTCATTTGGGTCATCTATAACTATAAAAGTCTGATTTCTTTAAATAAATGCTTGTGATGAAGAATCTTGTCTCAAAGAACTAAAAATAAATCCTCTACCTCAAGATGGTTCCTATTTTTACTTGTTTCAACAAAGTTCTTCTTTGATGAAACATACGCCTTTTTCCTCACTACTGATAAGACTATGATTAGCATTTTTGAAATAAATGCAAAAATATAACAAAGCTGTGTGTGGTAGAACTCGGTGACCGCAACCTTCAGGAATTCAACAGAAAGGTGATATACAGAATCTTTAACAACTGCTTCCTGCTTCTCTAACTGTACTGACATGCAGAAGTTTAAAAGTAATGTGAACATACATCTCGTTCGTCTCCTTACATAGTTCCCTGTGAACTTGACCAAAAATCGTAGACCCTTATGTCCAAGTAGTGATGTCTTGTTTGAGAAAAACGAGTTAAAAAAATTTTTTTTTTAAAATGACACAAAGACAAACTGAATATCGAATACTGTGCACATATGCAATCACTGACTGGCCTCCTGTAGACACTCCCTCAATAGGTGCTTGGGTGATAAGGCGTTTATAGTGAAGCAAGAGTTGCAGAATCACTAACTGAATCTCTTCTGCGTCAGCATTGCTTAGATCCAGTGGTAACAAGAACTTCAAGATGATCAGAAGCAGTGCTGTAATATACATAGAAATGTTGGTGTTATTTCAGAGTTTTTCCTTCACAAAAACTAACTGCCCTACTAAAGCTTGAGAGTCTAGTCTATGCTATTATTTCACTCACCGAAACATTTAAAGTTTTTTTTTCTTTTTTTATCTACAGACATATATAAAGAATGTTGGGGATGGAAAATGTCCAGGTGGGGAGGGGGTGAGAAGAAACACCCACTTCAAAATTTATAGTTTCTACTAATATTTTTCAGTCATGGACTTCATTATTACCCTCCTCCTCCTCATCATCATCATCATCAAGACAACTCTCCAGTTGCCTACACCACTTCCAGCAGAGTTTGTGGTGGAGTTAGCCTCCTCTAACCGCCTGTCCTCCATTTCATTTATACCACTAGTCTTCTTGAGGTGAACTTCCTTTTTGTCAACCTCCATCAATACTTTGTCTCCATCATCATCATCATCACACTATAGCAATGCCCGTGATGTAATGTGTTGTGCTGCCTAGGAGTCCATTGACAAGGACTGTTGAGGACATCACAGTCTTCTCCTTGTCTTCCTCCAGACCATTGTCCATCTCAATCGGCAACTGCGATTTATTGGGCAGCATCTTAGATGAAATTGCCGATGGCCCCACCTGCGGCAAACAAATTTTTAGAGAATTTGACACCTTGCTACGTCTCAAGCTGTCACCGAATTGGCTATTTTAGTGCTGAAGGTGATACAGGTCACCACTACTGCCTTCACCACTACCTGTCGAAGCAAAAGTGTACTTTTTGGTCAGTTTTCTGCTGTCTTTGTTACGGTTTTTACAACAATCCTTACCACTAAAACATCCCACCCAGATGTTGTATTTTTGTTATTTTGCATCGCCAGGGATTTTTTTCTCCTCGGTCCGAAAATCAACAGTCTAGACCATTTTTTAATGCCCTCTTCCCTGTTGATTACAGTATAAAACTGGTCCTGTGCAGTTCTAGGAGGTCTACTCCCCCAAGCTTTGCCTTCTCTCATTGTTCAAGCACTTTTGCAGATCAGAGTACACCTCTTTTGGGGCACTGACTTTTCAATTCCACTTTCTGACCCTTGTCACATTTGTTGCTGTGGAAGTGAAATAAATAACTTTTAGCCAATTTCTGTTGTAAGCTTGCCTCCTGTTATGATAACCCATGTTTGTTGAAGGTGGTGTCATTTAAAGTCATGCATGTTAAAGACTAGTAACCCTGTGAAACTCCTGTTACAGCAGAAATAATAAACAGCACCTTAAATATTTGAAGTTTATTTGATTGAAAAACTCAATACCGAGACAATTGGTTTCCTATATCGTACTTCAACCAATCAGAAAAGGTTGCTGTGGGAGCCGGGCACCTATTCATGTTATCTATACAATCAAGAACACAAACGCCGGAGTGAGTGAGAGCTTGAACTTGCCACACGAACCTATGCCATTCATACAAAGTGTTACTAACTGCTACAAATACTCTTGGAGAGCAAACAAAATCTGATTGTAGCCCTAAACACAACAAGCCACTGGTATAGACTTTTAAATATAGTGACAGATTGATGAGATCCTACGAACTCACTCACTACTTAAGTTCGCATACATACGAACAAAAAGCACTGTCATTTAGACCCTTTGAATATTAACTATTTTATTTGATTGGTCTAACAAAGTATAAATAAAGTTGCTATATTATGTGTGGAGAGACTAAACATGCCACATAAACGCTTGTCAGTCATCACAGACTTCTCATAAGTGAATAAACTTTAGCCATAGCCCTTTGGCAAACAACACAAATCAGTCATTGAATACTAAAATATAACAACAACTTAGTTACATGAACATAACAAGTCCATACACATAAAAATAAAAAAAATTTTTCTTTGTCGAGACAAGAGTTTCCCAATGGGGTCTGTACCACCCTCCAGGGTGTTGTTATAAGATTTCAGGTGGGTGGTGGCCAAATTTATCGTATAAGGGGGACCCTGAGATCCTTTGGTCAGGGGGGATGAAAGACTTTCTATTAACATTACTTGGTGTTTCTCAAATTGTTGCTGATCAACAACAACAATTTGCACAATGATATGTGATTTCTTGCGATCATTATTCTGATTTTTATTTTATTGATTATTGTATTAGCATTGGTTAAATATATTAATTGACCCACTTGATTTATACTTGTTACTGTTCCCATGCGATCAACAGTGTAGAATTTTGTTGAATAAACTATTATGAATATTCAATTATTTATTATTTTTACTTTGATACTACTAATACTAATAGTATGATGCAAGGATGCCTGTAGGTAGGGGGGGGGGCGGTAGTAGGTATCTGAGTTTTCGGGGGGGGGTACCAAAAAAGGTTGGGAAACCCTGGTTTAGACACTTAACTCTTCTTTTAAACTCTATATTTTGGTTGTTCAAAAAGATGTAAAGAAAGTTAATATCTTATGTATGGATAGACTTTGCCATTAAAGTAGAACCCTGGGATACAGTGGCCCTAGGATATGTTTTGTTTTTTTGTTTTTTGTTTTCAGGATACGATGTGGAATATGATGTTTTCTGGCCCCTGGTTACGGTATTTTCCCTGTCTTATGGTGTAATCTATAATGTTATTTGATTATATACATGTGTATTATATACTGTACTGTATTCTGTTACTAATTTTTAATGCCGTATCCTGGGGTTCTACTGTACTTTTGACTATGCTTCTTTCTACTACAGTCCTTGGTCAATTCATTTATAACAGTTAAAGCTCAGTTGACATTTAGCTTTCTGTAGGTCACTGTCTCGTGAGAGGCAGAACACAAGCAGTACTTTGATCCAGTTTTATTTATAACATGTTCTATGAATATACAGTATAATCTCACTGACACACTAGTTCCCATTAGATCACCAAAGTAAAGCAATATTGAGCTTGGCCAGTAATAGATTTATGAATACCAAATGCTGTATGTTTTCTCTGCTTATTTCGGCATTGTTTCCAGTCATCCTGGACTTCTACTTGCCACTGGAATAAAGCAGTGCTGACTCTAGGGAGGTGTGGTTGGAGATTGCCCCATGCTTGCTTCATAATTACATGCACAGGCGCCCTTACAGGGGGTATCCATCGTATCTCAAGACTTAACGGAGGTCATGTTATGAATGTGCTTTCAAAGAGAGTGCAGATCACTTCACAATGGCTGATTTCATGAAAGTGAAGAAAAAGGACATAGAGGCGTTCAAACTATCACCAAGTTGTGCCAAAAGTAATCATAACAGAGGCATCGAATTTCAGTGGTGTTAAATACTTCAATGCTAAGCAAAGAATAACATTATTTCTGTAATTGTTGGTTTGCCAAAAATGAAAGTAACCTCTGTGAACTTTAGTAGGCAACCACCCAGAAAGAGCTAGCACTTTAAAAATTGATAACAAATATCTAACATTTTACTTCAGATTTCTAAAAATCAGAATTTTGGTATAGAAAGTAGAGAAAAAAAAAAAAAAAAAAAAGGTACGTCTGCAGTTTATGCACCGTGCTATTTTTTTTTTAGATAGGATTTGCAAGTTAGATTCGATTTTTAAAGTGTTAGGTGAAAGTACAGAATAGTATATAAAAATCCCCTTTACCCATTTAAGAATGAGTTTCTAAAAAAAAAAAAAATTAAAAAAAATTTCAGTATGGTTCTTAAACTGCAGAAGTAGCAAAAAAAAAAAAAAAAAAAAAAAAAAGAAAACCTTGCATTATAAAAATAGAATGAAAGATATGTTTTCAATTTTATTTTGGATGGTGGGGAGGGGATAGTATTCAAAATGACTATTTGCTTTATCCCTTCCCCTTAAACAATTTAAATATTTTTGTCTAAGTTTAATTGGATATATATATAATTTCTCTCATGCCATGCAGGAGCCAAGATGTGGAAACATTACCTTTCTTCGTATTATTATTCATCGGACTACTGTTCTCATCTTGAGTGTGATTTTCTTAACGTTTTGGTCGATGTAACCTTCTTCAGGTGTATCTTGTCGAACTCGGAATTTGGACGGAATTTCAAGCGGAACCTTTTATTTACTTCACGGGAGTAGCATGCTCTTGTTCCATCAGCCATGACAGGATAGAAGTCATAAGTAATTTGCAAATGTATTTTTTTCAGTCACCCACACTGAGGATTGAACCTTCAACCTTCAGGAGAATATCACTTTTACAATTGATTTTTCCAAGTACTCTAGGGTCCTTGCGGACAATTCTAGTAAAAATTTTAGGAGCCTTAAGCCAATTTTTATTTCTAGCAGTAAATATCACTATTACTAATTATTACTAATTATTAATGTATATCTTTAACTGAATCCTTTTTCCTAACATTTTTGATCCTCTATAGATTTCACCTGCCATTTATTTCTTCAAGCTTTCTTATCTACAATTTAAGGTTTTCAATTTTTATACTTAATAGTAATTTTGCTTTTTAATATAATTTCCTATTGATTTTCTCTGAAGAGAAACGTGTGAATTTTAGATTAACCCATTTAAAAGCCGATGTTTCCTTTTGGGAACTCCGTCTACACGTTTACACCTGTCTACTAAGAATTACTTAAAATGTTTTATTGGTTAACAATGATATTAGAGATAACGAAAGGTAAGAAGGCATCATTTTTACGCCCATCTGAAATTTTTTTGATTCTTAACTGGGATACTCAATTTGCCTCAAATGTTTGCTTGGCCTTCGGGACAAGATCAAAGTGTAGTATCTGTTCTTCAGGTGATGCACTTCTATTTCTTGTTCTCTTTCGGTGGAGGAGAAATCCTTCACGACTGAGACAATTTTTATTTTTTGTGCCTTTTCTCCACGTTAAAAAACGACCCTAGTGTCTAACTCTGTCCCGTGGGGAGGCATAGTAAATAGGTACTCAATTTGCCCCAAATATTAGATTTCCAGGTTGAGGAGGATTGATGATAGGTAGCTGAATTTTTTTTTTTTTTTTTAAGATGGTTATGCTTTTGAATAGATTAAACATTGTAGTAGTAATATCATAGGTTAATTACCATCTGTATGCCACCTGCAAGGTTTTGAAAAATGTTGTTTTTAGATTTTTTTTTTTCATCTCAAATAAGCCGATGTTCCCATTTGGTAACATCAAAATTTTATGCCTTCCAATAAAATTTTAGAAAAAATTCTTTTTCAATTGGATTCATGATATTCTAACATGCAAATCAACAAAATTTTATCAAATTTAAGCAAAGGTTTTAAATGGGTTAAGAGGAAAATTTTTACTGTACTCCTTGTTTTTTTTTTTTGTTTTTGTTTTTTTTTAACAAAAAGTTCTGTAAATTTTATTTTGCATAATTTAATTCTCTTCATTCATACATTATATATATGATGATGAATTCAGGAAAAAATAGATTCATTGACTGATATAATAATTAAGTGAATGATTTTGTGCTACAAAACAGATACTGTCAAGAAGTGTAAATTTCAACTGAATTAAAGGAATAAATTGTAAGATTGTCAACATCATGAAATTTGGAATATAGACTTTTGTCATTCATTCATTATATGTTCTGGAATTACATCGAGCTTCTTAGATAAGGATTGGTATATATAAAAAGGAAATATAAGTGAATAAAAAAATATTTACACAGAAATATATATCTTATTTCATTTGCCTGTCTACGGATATCTTTTGGTTTTTATTCACAAATTAATTGAAAACTTGAACTGAATTTTGAAACTGATATATGAAAAGAACGTTTTACCGGATTGATATAATCAAAGATTTGCCGGATATCCAATCAAACTAAAGAAAAACTGTGGAAATATGTATATATTTGGATTGTTACCAGCTTCCTTGGATTTATTACAATAAGCGATGGATCTTTTTACCTGCCGAATACCAAGAGCATCCATTACAGGATTTAGCATACGCTTTCAATTTGAAGTTCAATATCCTTTTTTTTTTTCTTTTTTTTTTGCTGCATCAATATCCAATTTCCATTATTCTGTGTAGCTAAATTGATTTAAAAACATTTAATTTTCTATGTTTATTACCTTTAGCAAATTAGGTGCAAATCTTTTATAATATTTGCTAATATTTTTCCTCCGAGGAGATGTATAAACATCGAAAACTCATGGGTTAAGGAAATATATTTTACTATACTGTATTCTTTGTCTTGCATACAATAAAATTTCAATATTTGAAATTTAACTTTTTCAAATCACAAATTTTAAATTCCTAAATTATATATATATATATATATCTCAAATTATATATATCAATCCTTGTTTAATAAGCTCAATGTAATTACAGAGCAATATAATGAATGAATGACAAAAGTCTATATTCCAAAGTTGATGATGTTGACATCTTACAATTTATTCCTTTAATTCAGTTTACAATGAACTCATCAGAAGAAATAGCAACACTCAATCCATCAAAAGGAAACAAAGTGCATTTTGACATGATTAAAAATCCGAAATTTGGAAGAGAAGCGTTAAATACCTTATAATATGTTTACATTACGCCATTTTGAATTTGAATACGGACAAAAGAAAATGGAAAGAAATGGAAAGAGGGATCGGGATTGAAGAAATCGCCGTAAAATAAAGGGACTCGGAAAAAAAAAGGCCCCCAAGAAATGAGATGTGTACAACAGAAGATAATATATAAAGTGGAAGAGTAAAAATAGTTAAATTATATAAAGAGAGAGAGGGGGGGAGTTAAAGCAAGCAGGATGTTACTTTAGATGTCAAAATATAAAATGTAACGATTTTTGCATCCAGAATAGATATACACAAATAATCACACAAATATATGTATAGATATACACATTTTTCCATTTTGCCTATACATAAATTTTCTTTCTTTTTTTTTTTTTTGTCTATTTTACTCTTTCTGGCATGTTTTTCCGCCCCCACCCCACCGCCGCCGCTTATACTCCTACCACTACTTTTTGATATTTCTTTGCGTGTTCTTTAATAGTCCCCATTATATCATCTCCTACTTATTTCATGTCTAATCTAAATGTTCTAAGGTCGGTTTTATCTCTTTACCCTTATTGTTGTATAATGCCGGCTTTTCTCCTCTTCTGATGAGAAGCATTTAGTTCCGAAATGCCATGGTCTAAACAAGTTTTTTTTTTTTTTAATTTTCTTAATTTCGTCCTTATTGATCTGATAATATAATAAAGTTCTATGTAACTTTTATTCCTCAGCTTTTTAATTTATATACATATATATATATATATATATATTATCCGTAAAGGATAGAGCAATTTCTGCCAAAAATCTTAAGCTCAATGCGTAGCAGAGCATAAATAAGATATTGTCACATGTTGAAGATGCACACACGCCCCGCACGCATGACAGCTGGTAGGCAAAATGCACTGAACGATTGACGTCAGGCTGTCAGAATTGATATCACCGGTGGTGAAAGGTCAACTATTTGACACACACAGATGTCGAGGTGATCGCACCTGCAGACAGCAGGTCACATATATAGCCCAGAGAAAAAGGCAAAAGAGGAGAGAAGCATGCAGTCAGCTGGCAAAGCAACATTAGCATGAGCTTGTGATTCCATCCACCCACCCTCCTGTCCACATTTCGTCTCTAGCTTAAATAAAGAAAAGAATATTTCCTATATTTTTATACAAAATGAAAGTTGGGTTATGGGTTTTTTTTTCTGGCTGGCGAAAAATCGACTGCATAACAATATAAAAGAAAAAAAAAACCCACAAACGAGTTGAAATAAATTTATAATGAGATCGAACTAAATTTGTTGGGGTGTATATATATATATATATATATATATATATATATATATATATATATATACACACACACTAGCAGGAAGACCTGACGTTGCCCGGGATATGGTAATGATTAACGAATGTTTCACACTCCTATATTTTTAATGTCATTGAAATCACCCATGTTTCAATCGAATCTATTTATTGCCTGCTCTGGTCTGGAATGCATCCTGGTGCACCAGAAGGAAGCTTCACATGCCTCCTTTCTGTGACTTTGTCCACTGTACATTGTACTGTAGAGAACCTATAATGTATTTTATAAAATTATTTTTTATATAATGGCTTGAATTAAAGTTTACAATGGAAAAGTCATCGATACTTATCAAAGACATTCCAAAACAAAACCTATATAAGAACACTGCCAACACATGAAATACCTGTGAAATTTTATAAAAATCGGCCCAGCTGTTTTAGAGTCCATAGGGAACGAACACACACAGTTCCTTATATAGTCATCCACATACAGTACTGTTTCGCTGTTTCACAGCTCATAAGTGCGACTAGACAAGCAACTACCTCAAGCCAGGATTGAAACCCGATCGCCCAAACGATAGTCGGAGCTTCTACCCGTTGCGCTATATTGCAGACAGTGAATAAACAATCTTTTGACATTGTCCAAAGTGCCTAAGCTCAATTTGTTTACACAAAGAGCAACACTTATACACACACACAAATGAATACACATTGATCGTTATTATAGAGTGGACGCTATAAACTTAAGAAATACATGCCACACATGTTGCTGATATGCGATATGTTTTTATATGAAATAAAATATTTTCTTGTATCTTAGAGTAAGAAAATCCTCGCCAGACGGTCGGGGAGGGGGGGGAACATGTCTCAAACTTAAAAATCCACAAGAACCCTAGCTCTCACCAGACTGTCCAATTTATCTTCTCTCTGGACAGGAATCTTACTGTGAACCTCGTTCAGAAATTTGCATATTCCACTAACCTTACCCCCACCGATATTAACGGTATCACTGATAAATTACGTCTGACATGGGAGCCATTTTTCCTTCTGGACACATAGTCAGTCAGGCCATGTCTACCCAGGTAAGACTTTCCATCCTCTCGTCACAATGAACTGCGCAAAACACAAGTTGCGGGTCTATTCATCTTTACATCGGTAAGACTGTTTTAATTTTTTTTTTTTTTTTATTTGGACGTTCATTTCCTGAAACTTGGTGGCTAAGTCAAACGTAGTTTATTCGCACCAAATATGGTTGGATTTCAGAAAGGATTGTGAATTTTAACGATTTCATGAATGGGTGGCATTTAATTTGGGGCCACCCTATACATAAACATGTATACATACATATAGACGCACATATATACATACATATAGACATACATATACAAAAGGAAACAAAGGATGACAATTCAAATTATTTTAAGCAATTCAAAGTTAAATAAAACTATATAAAATTATCAAACCAATAAGGAAAAAAAAAAAGCGCTTTAGGCTATGGCATTTCCAAGCCTGGTGCTTCTCATCAGAAGAGGAGATGGCCAAGTTTATAGATGCAAAACCTGGCATAAAGGCATTAGCCTAGAAATGAAATAAAAATGTACTATATGTATATAGAAATAGAAAAGATAGTAAAAATAGAAATGGTTGGTTGTTTTTGTTTTACGGCATATCAACCTTTTTCAGGTTATTTAATGCCGAATCCAGTGATTTTGAAGAACAATTTTTTAATAGAGTATATTTGTTTTTTGTTTTTTTTTTAATCGGTTTCTATTTAACCCATAGTTTGGACCCTAACAGGCACTACCGGTCCAGGGTCAGAGTGGACCTGGGAGCAATGGCAATTGAAGGATGGCTCCACACTCACCAAAGCCCACAAGCTGGGGCCTCACCACCAGATATAGTTTAAGGTCATATATAGGACCGTAAAAATAGAAACAGAGAAAATATAATGGAGAAATATGCAAAATAATATGAACGATACATAGAGAAATATATATATATATAAGATAAAATAATAATAATAATAATAATAATAATAATAACTTAATAATGATATAATAATCAAATTAGATAAGAGTAGAGATAAAGATACCATAAAAATAAAAAATACAAAAAACATTTTGATAATATTGTTTGTTTTCACACTGAATGTTTTAGATGATGGGACAAAACTTAACTAAACTCCACTCTTCCTTCTTGCCAAACTTTCACAAAAAGCACTCGACTAGCTACAACCACTATAAACAATTTCTGTAATCTATGTTGGTTTCAGCATTCAAGGATTTTCCTAAAAATTTCAGCCGTTTTCATCATTGCCGTCTGTTGTATAGTCTCAGTCTTACCTTGATTCCAATTTCTCCTAGTCTTTACCCCAAGTTTTTTTAAGTCTGTTCATAGGGCTCCTACAATTATATATTATAGCATGTGTGTTATTTATTTTCTTTGTCACGCTTTACATCCGACATGTTTAATTGTTATGGACTTCCATTTCTTGTAATAAATAATTTTACCAAGAATTATTTAAGTTTTGGTTTCGGTTTTGATTATAGCTGATGGCACTTAAGTCATCTATTTTTCTTTGGATAATTTTATCAAGAATTCTCCATAAGTTTTAGTTTCGGTGTCGATTATGGCTGAAGGAGCTCAATTTATATATATATATATATATATTTATTTTCATAAATTTTGGTTTTGGTTTCGATTCAAGCTGATGCACCCAAGTTATATGGATATCTTTTTTTTTTTTTAAATTGCAACTTTATAACATATAAAAATCGATAGAGCATTAACTTTATAATGATATATATGAAATCTACAAGAATTAAAATATATTTAAATGTATTTTATGACCAGGCTATGACAGGCGACCCTGCTAGCTTAGATAAATACTTTTGCAGTTTTAACAAAAGAGCTACACTAATATCACAGTGTCTCCATTTACACTAAACATCTGCAGCATGCCAACATCAATATATTACATATGAATGAGTCTCCTGTGGAATTTCCACAGGTCCCGCTAGTTATTATTTACTCACTAGAAGTAGTTACACCGGCCATCATCAAAGATTTCTCTTTAAAAACAACTTGTGGCATTCTCTGGAGTCTGAGTGACAACAATTCTCCCCAGATTTTCAATAATTTCTACCTCTTTCGATAAACTTTGCAGATGAATTTGTGTTTATCATTGATTTCTCGCTGGCAGCGGCCATTGATCTTCACTGGAATTTGGGTGGCAATAAGCCTCTCCAAGGTCCCAGTCCTCTTCTCACTTATCCAGCTGAGGTTTGGCTCGTGATTTCTTTCCTGTCTTTCCATCCTCCTCAACCCTCTTCAACTCTTTCGTATAGTGTCCGTTGATGCCACTCTCTCCTTTTTTGTTTTGATGTGGGTTGGTGACGGGTTAACTTACAATTATAGTTTCCGTTTTCTTGCTTCCGTGGTGTTTTTTATTTTGTGTGTGTGTGTGTGTGTGTGTGTTTTACATCCTGTAGCAGTTTCTATAAGGTCTGGCTTGAGCCTGTGGCTCATGTGTAAGAGTTATTCCCCCTTCCTTCTTAATTCTTTCTCATATTCTATTCATCTTTTTACGAAGTCAACGTAGCATATGTACAGATTCTTTGAGTTTCCTGATCTTCCAGTGTTGCTCTCTTTATATTAATAATGGTTGGAAATACTTTAGATCCTAACATCGCCAACAAATTTAATAAATGCAAAAAGACAACACTACGAAATACTTTAAATTAATGTGAAAATAAAGCTTGCCCGATTAAAGTCATGGGCTTAAAAGGGAGGATTTAAGTTTATGAAGTTAAGCCTCCATCAGAGGGTATTTAAAAGGATCAACACTTGCCCAAACTTGGATAATCCATTTAATTTTGTTTAGTGAATGCTTTTAAATCTCATTAAAATCGGAGGTAAAAAAAAAATAAAATAAAAAGCAATAAAAAATAAGGTTGTTCATGTAGATAGAGATGATGGCCTCTTGCTAATGTGGAATGTTTTAAGATGCTATTATCTACCATGACACGGCTTGGCTTCCCAATGAACAAGCATCTAGGAAGTGTGGGGGGACGTGGGGGGGGGCTTGCCCATGTTTTCTGCAGACACGCTCGTGGCTGAGAGTCCAATGCGGGATAAGCAGACTCACCCACAACAGCTGCAAGTTAGGGTCTGGTCTGGGTTTGGGGCTGGGGCTAGTTGGCGCTTCTTCTTCCTGCGTCTTCTGTCCTCCAGACAAGCCGGCCGAGTGTTCTCAAAGGAGAAGACCATTTGATGGATGGTGTGCTGCCAAACACCTCGGTCCGCTGCAAGGATTGACCACTGGTGGTAGTAGATGTGATAAGCACCAAGAAATTTCTTTAGACAGTCTTTGTACCATTTCTTTGGTGCTCTTTTGTGGCGGCGGTGGCCTTATCTATACAAGGCAATGAATTACAATGACTTTTTGACAACATTACACCCCCCCACACACACACATTTTGGTGTTTCTTCAGTATAAGAGCGAAATTTTTAAATCAAAATATTGAATTTCAAGTAAAACCAATGGTATCTACTTAATTGTCATGTCAAATTTAATAACATATCCAAAAATTATGAAAAATTATATGATAGAAAATTAATTATTGATGAAAATAAATTTCAAAGAAATTTCAAGTTTATATCTAAATGAACAGTATAGAGTCAGGGGAAATAACTAGTATCCGTCTTGTTAAAATTAATGGCAGATATCACAATCATGGATTTGTTGAAGTACATCAAAGTAAAAGTGCAGAAATATTTAACTAATTGCGATATGATAATTATGTACATCGCATTGATTTTAACTGAAATTGACAGAAAAAAAAATAGATATTGTTTTTTAATGAAAATTCATTTTTTTCGACTTTCAGATTTCGCTTTCATAGCGAAAAAAGCGCCTATATTTCCAGCAAAAGTTAAAAATAACAATTCTAGTTTAATTATAGCTTTTTAAAAAAATTGTTTCCAATTTTTCTAATGATCTTTTTTGTGTTGAAATCAAAAATAATTAATGTATGTATCATGAAGGTTTTTGATTTTTTTTTTTTTTGTCAAATAATCATCATATATAAAAACACATACCACAATATTTTCTTTTATTTCAAATATTTATTTTTACCCAGTGTTTCATCTGTGCCTAAACCTAAACGTAGATTCCATGAACAAAGCTTCTTTCTTAGAACTGCACGCCTGTGGACCTCTCTCCTGCTTTCCAACTGACTACAATATGGTCCTCTTCAAGTCCAACATGAACAAATTCTTGAGTAATCCAATTTCCACTACTAACGATTACTACGATATGTTCCCTTTGATCACTGTACACTCAATAACCCTTATCCTCGAGTGGCCTCTAGGCCTTAAGTGATGACTCGTTGTTGTAAATAAAAAAAGAGGGAGGGTGACAATTATTGCCAGTCAGAAGGAGTTGCACAAACCCAATTACAAAATCACCTTAACTTTGCAGTGTGGTATTCAACCCCCAGGCCACCATGAGTTAACACGAGAAGGTAAAGAATTTTAAGTCTATTATGTCAAGTTAGCGGACATAGCGGACCGTAAACTTAGTTATAATACTTCACGGTTATGGCTGGAACATTGCTTTATGCATAGATTGAGGATTTATTTATGAATTCTCATAAAAGCTCAATCATTGTTAAAGGAAGGATAACAATGCTTTTTTTATTTTAAATATTTATTATTTTTACAAGTGTCCCATGCTTATGAAATCTTCAGTGTGAGAAATTGCAATAACTACCAGCCAAAGGATTTAAACCTAGTTGCAATCTCATCTTAATTATGCAGTTACATATATACATTTAAGTACTTGCTCTGATATTATCCTCGGTCTGTGTATAAGAATTCCTTCGGGACTGAGACAATTTTCCTTCAGGACCGTGACTATTTTTATTCTCATTTAATTACTTATATTAATTTTATTATTATTATTATTTATTTATTTACTTACTTATTTATTTTCATCCCTATCCTGCGATGCATGCCATCTCTATAGAGGGGAGGACGGAATTTACTCCCCATTAAAAGGCCGACATTGTCTCTAACTCTGCCCTCTTCGGGAGTTTCATTATTATTATTATTTAAAACTATCACCTTTGTTATTAATACTTTACTGTACTATCATTATCATAACTATTAATTACATTATTGTTACCGTTTAACAATTTCATTTCAATTCCAATATACATATTGAAATCAATTGCGTCTCATTTTTGCCGTTTGTATTAAACGCTATTATGTTGAAATATTTTTTTAAAAATTTGAATAAAAAACATAAATAAAAAATACAATCTTATTCCACAAACGGCTAAAATAATCCATGTGAACCTTTTCGAACATGATTGTTATGAATGAACGCTGTCCACACTACAAATTTCCAGTTTTTTCAACGGCTTTCTTTATCTTTTTCATTTCGATGCTTTTTTGTGACCAAGAGCGGAGGCCCACTTGAAATATAAAAAATAACAATAAACAAAATAGTAGTTGGATTGAGTTCCTATCACGTCGTGGTTACCACCTGACGAAGGCCAGAGGAATAGTTGGCCGAAACGTCGTAAAACAACAACTAAAAGATGAGAATAATAGTCTGCAAAAAATAAAATTGAAATAGTTTCAAATAAACAGAAGACAAATGTAACTAAAGAACGTGTTTGCAAATGTTCAAATTGATAACCATTTTATTGTTCAGACAATACTGATAACACGTGCCAAGGGATTTGCACACGTCACGAAACAGGTCATTTTTTAGTAATTGTCTGTATTTTTGAGATGAGGTATTTTCATTTATTGAGATTGTCGGACTGACTTCCTCATCTTGGTTGTTATAGTCACAACGTTTCGGCCGTTTTGCCCTCCGGCCTTCATCAGGTGTTTTGTATCGAACTAGTTCGGCCTTTTTGCCCTCCGGCCTTCATCAGGTGTTTTGTATCGAACTGGGGAACCAGTTCGGTACAAAACACCTTGTTGTGACTATAACAACCAAGATGAGGAAGTCAGTCCGACAATCTCAATAAAAGGTCATTTTTTGTTGTTGTTTTCTTTCTTTATTTATTTTAAGATACTCTATATATTTCAAAAAATGACATTCGTTTTATTTATTTGAAAAAGTAGCAGGAAGACCAAACGTTGCCAGGGATCGAATGAGGAGCAACCAATGTTCAACATTTCCAATACTTTTATTGTCATCAAAATCGGTGAAATTACTCATTTTAAATTAAATCAATTGATTGCCTGCTCTAGTCGGACTAACCATGTTGCACCAGGAAGAAGCTTCACATGCTTCTCTGCAGTGACTCCGTCCACAATACATTGTAGTCTACCTTGCACTGTAGAGAACCTACGGTTGATTTTATGAAATTATAAAAGTATTCTTATATAATGGCTTGAATTAAAGTTTAAAATGCAAAAGTCAAGTATCATGGTTCATCTGTGCTCTAAGCAGAAGCATTCATTTCGAACACGCCCCTGTCTTCTCAAAGAACTTGCTATTGATTTTACACGTCAGGTCCTTCTGCTTGCGCGGTAACACTTATGAAATACACTTGTGATGTTGGGCTGTATAAAAGTGGTAACTTTGGTCAAAAATCAGACTCTGAAATCGGATTTTTTCGATTTTTGATACTTATCAGAGGTATTCCGATACAAAACCTATTTAAGAACACTCCCAAAGTACATTTGTATGAAATTAAAAAAAAAAAAAAATTGGTCTAGCAATTTCGGAGTTCATAGGGAACGAACTCCCACACAACGTGCCTTTTATATATAAATACAGATGACTGAAAATTATTTTTTACAATAAGACACAGAATATTTATTTTAAAAAGAATTAAATTGATACATTTGTTTTTTAAATAAAGACCAGGCATTCGTTTTATTTTTTTTTAAGATTAGCTTAGCAATGACAATCATTATTATGAGAAAAAAAGTTTTTTTTTTTTTTTAGAATACTTAGTTATTTAGAAGAAAGAGTATTTTTCCTAATAGTATTGACCCACCAGACATTTTTATTATTTTCAAAAGGAATATTATTTTTAACAGATTGGTATAGAAAACACCGTGGAATTTCACGGGATCTCCCTCTTTCCATCCTGGCTACTCATTTTTAATATTACTTTCATTTTCTTTTTCTTTTCGTTAAAAAAATAAAAAATAAAATAACAAAAAGCAGCCGACAAGTTTCACCTTGAATTGACTATGCAGGTATGTGAAACATCTGAAGAGCTGAATAGCCTCCTCCTCCTCCTCCTCCTCCTCCTCCTCTCTATTTCCCTACTCCCGCCATTGCCTCCACTCTCGTATCCCCCACCAATCACATTTGGACGCGACACAGCACCAACTGACCTCCAACTTCACTTCCTTTTCCTCCTCTCCATTATCCGATATGTCAACAGCTTCTAATCTACACTAATACGATAGAAGTGTGTTTGTCTGTATCTCCAGTTAACTACTTATAAGACATTAGGATTAAGTATGGGAAATTTGGAATTAATGCTCAAACTACCTACGCAACATGTCCGAAAAGGAGTGCGTACAGTTCTTAGTCACGGTCACACCGACACCCAAGCCCAGATATATTTTCTCGACAGTGATCTTCCAACAGATATTTTAACTGAAGAAATTTATCACATTCTTAGACGAATTAGTATTATTATTAGTGGTAGTAGTGGGTTTGTATTACTGTACACATAGATGCGAAAAAGTTGTCAAAAAACAAATATATAACAAATAAATGTTATCAAAGGCAAGATAAGTTACTTTTCTACCAAACTGGATATATTTTTCGTGTTTTTATTCAATGTAACATGTTTATTCAGCTCGAAAACCATACAGTGTTTACTGATGTATTGGAACATTCAAGATGGCGTCTGATTCTCTCTTTAACACGGTAAGTTTGGGAAAAGGTTTTATAAATAGAAAACCGGATAAAATACTGTTAAAAACTCGCTCAATATATGTTACCGTGAAATAGGTTGACATATATTCGGCGGGTTTTTAATAGTATTTTGTTTAGTTTTTTATTTATAACACCTTTTCCCAAACTTACGGTGTTAAAGAGGGTGTGAGACGCCATCTTGAATTTTCCAATACATCGGTAAACACTGTATGTTTTTCGAGCTGAATAAATATGTTACATTGAATAAAAACACAAAAAATATATCCAGTTTGGTAGAAAAGTAACTTATCTTGCCTTTGATAACATTTATTTGTTATATATTTGTTTTTTGACAACTTTTTGAATCTATGTGTACAGTAATACAAACCCGTAGTAGTAGTCGTAGTCTTTTGTATAATTATAAGTAGTTTGGCGTAAAATAATGAAACTTTTCTGTAAAAAAAATCTTTGTTTACTTTTAAGAATGTTTTACATAAAAAAGAAAGTTAAATTACAAGAAATAAATGATACATTTATTAATTAAAGTAATATTCCATTTATTTTCATATAAAATGTTTATAATAATAAAAAATATTACTATTTTTTTTTTTTTTTTTTTTTTTTTTTTTTTGTTATATATGGCGTGGAATTGCATTCATCTGCAAAAGATCTAGCTAATTTGCATATTCTTTTAAACATTCATTTTAATTAATTCCCTATTAGTTTTTTTTTTCGGTTTTCTTATGGGATGATCATCTTTAGTTAACTATTAAGTGTAATCATATTCATGCAGATATTCTAGATAATTTATACTTGCGTAATATTTGTGTAAAACGGTTATAGTAAACACAAGCCTCTTTATATATATATATATGTATTTGTTTAAACAACTTTGCCTACAAAATTCCTGTCAGCTTTTGTTCTACAGACATGAAACAATATATAGGGTATTTGAGCCCTTGTGAAACTTTATATTTGTGTTTTAACCGGGGAAAATCGGTGCAGAGTATGAAATTTTAAAAAAAAATGGAATTTGCCAGATAAAGGTCGAATGACAGCATTACAAATATGCATGCGTAACATAATAGCTATTGGTTCATGTTTTAATTTTTAGCCTTGCAGCAAACACGTCTTCATAGCTCAGGTATTAACGGCAAAGAAAAATGTAAATTGTAAGCTAAACGTTTTGGTTTCAATTCTAGATGGTGGCACACGAGTCATTTTTTTTTTAATCATTACTATATACTGGGTCCAATATAATAAAATAATAAATACGAAATCTGCATTAATCAAAATATCATATTCAAGCATATTTTACGACCGGACAATGCCGGGCGGCCTGCTAGTATATTATAATACATAATATCTGTTTGAACATATTTCGTCGGGGACGCCGAATCCTCTAGTTCGAAAACAGGGAAGGTAATGCAACAATAAAATGTCTCAAGGAATATGCCAGAATTCAAAAAAAAAAAAAAAAGCACACTATTGAAATATAAAGTAGAAAAGGTGAAATTTTTGGAGAATTAAATTTACAATATTTTATTTAAAACAAGGAATACAAAATAAAGGTGAAAGATTCTTTTTTTTTTCGTGGAGTTTCAAAGAAAGACGCTTCTCCTCAAAAGAAAAATGTTGGCAAAGTCTAAGTCTAAATATGTATCTATTTTTGCTGGTTAGCTCAATTTTTGAAAACATTCGAGAAAGAAAAATTGAAAGAAAAGTATAAGTTTATAGAAGTCCAATATGTAAATATCCAATAATATTCAAAAGTTTGCAGGCCCTGTCGGTGCGGCATTAGAATATGCCGACTGCCCCCCTGCAGAGGGTAAAAGTCCCTCAGTGGGGGTCCTGGATAAACTATATCCAGTGGTGAAGCCCCAGCTTGTGGGCTTTGGGGAGTGTGGAGCAACCCTTTAATTACCATTGCTCCCAGGTCCACTCTGACCTGGAGTGGTAGTACCTGTTAGGGTCCCAACTATGGGTTAAATAGAAACCGACGTGAAAACAACAAATATATTCTATTAAAAAATATTTTTCTTTAAAATCTTTGGATTCGGCATTAAATAACCTGAAAAGGGTTGATATGCCGTAAAACAAAAACAACCAACCAACCAAAAGTTTGCAATAGGTTGGGCGATTAGTAAGTCCAAAAAGAGTTCTGTAAGATATCCTTTAGAATCTCTTTAAAAAATATCCAGGGTTAGAGAAGGAATGAAAAGTCCACGTAGAAAAATCCTGTAGTGAAACGTGGACTAAAATTCAATCTTTGGAATAAATAGTTTTTGTGCAGAGAGGCATATGAAGTCTTTATTTTTAATAGGGTTCAAATGGAAAAGAATTAAAAAGTAAAGAATGCGCGAGCCTTTTCAAGTCTCACACAAAAACACACATTCACATTTCAAGCTATATTACTTGTCATAAACATACGCGCACACAAACATAAGCGCCCACGTCCACACACGTACATATATTCACGTTCGCGTACATACACTCACATTCACGTGTATATACACACATGCTAACGTACACACATGTACTCACACACGCGCACACAAACGCACACACGGACAACGTCACTTCTGCTTTCAAAGGAAATACACACGTGCGCAAAAGACCAGCGGAAATACCTATAAAAGAAAGAGCAACAAGCGGCTTCTCCCTTTTTTCCGACCTGCCTTTCCGAGGTGGTTGCTCGGCCCACCAGCCGCCGCCGTTTCGGCAGGCGCGCACGCGCGTACCTCACACCACTTGCGACTATGTGGGACAAAAAGCTAACAGACCGTACGTACACATTCTCACTCTTTCTCTCTCTATCTACTACTGGTCCCTGAGAACACCTTCGCGTAGCTGACTGCTAACTGACGTTAACCCTCTATCCTTTTCTTTGTCTACACGATGGACTGCCATTTCTCGTTCTATTACATTACTCACTTCTCTTCCCACGCGCGAACAAACGATAGTGACCCGAACTTGAGATGAACACACATTTCCTTTTCTTTCTACAACACCAGTCCCGCAACGAACGATGGTTACACCCGCGCGGACATGAACACATGTTATATCTAAAACATTCATTCTTTCAACAGTAAATAAACGACGTTTATCTTATCCATCAATTGAGTTTTTGTTTCCTTCAATTCCATTCGTTTCATTATTTTCTTGTAGTGAGCTAGGGTATTATAGCCTGGTCCGCAACAAGAACTAGATTTGAAGCGGGGAGAGTTGGCAAAATAACTCTCTGTGGCCAGTGTAAATCGGAAAATATTGAAAGAATGAAACGTACAAGTAGATGGGAGAGAGTTAATAAGATCAAAGCAATGTATGTAGTCATAATGGAATTAAATGGGGCAGAGAAGGAGAGGGTTATGTACTGGGGGGGGAGAAGCTTAAAGCAGAAGATGTAAGAAAGATAGTTTGAAATAAGGAAGAAAATATCAATAAATAAGACTCAGAAAGCTGTATAATTAAACAATATATATATATATATATATATATATATATATATATATATATATATATAGTAATTTATAAAATATATATGGCGATTAAGCTACACTGAATATTCTGCGTTTCATCCAACTATAGGATTTGTCAGGCTTATGTGCGAATTCTGTCGTTGCTTCTTGTTTTTATATATGTTGAGGATCCTATAGTTGGATGAAACGCAGAATATTCAGTGTAGCTTAATCGCCATATATATTTTATAAATTACTAACTAGCTCTACCTACGTATTGAGCACTTTTGAAGTAAATACTTAAAGTTTACGCATAAATCTATACTTTCGTATATTAAATTTATGTGAATAAATGAAGTAGTTTGGTAAAACATTTTGGATGAAGATAATATTGAGAAATAAGCGGTGTATGAAAGAACTGCTAAAATTGATAAAACAAAATTAGTGAGAAAGTAAAATTGTAAGACATTCAAACTTATTAGACAATGTTGGTCTCGGGATAGTTGTAGATGATGGGGTGGGGCCTAGAAAATGTTAAAATGAGTGATGGATTTAAGTGGAAATAAACTTAAGTGAGGATATAGAGGGATAGATGGTAATGAACATTAAAATGTGGTTCAGAGGGGGAAAATTGAAAAAGGGTAAGGTACTAAAAAGGTCAGGGAGTAATACAGAAGAAAAACAAATAAGGAAAAAAGAATCTTTAGAATTGAGTGGAAGAAAATAAGGCAGTATAGAATAAAAAGACGTAGTAGATAATCATGTATAGCCAAAGAGGAAGATAGTATCAAGGCACTAAGTCGGGAGTTCTTTAGGGCTAAAGGCAGATAGGGATGAAAAATGCAAAAGCTAGATGCATTACAAGGATATAAAGGGAATTGGAGCTAAATGATTATTGTCTAGTCAAAATGTTGTAAGGTCAAAAAACGGACAATTGAAACAGTAAGTATGAGGGAATAAAAGTATTTAAAGAATGGTAAATAAAAGAGAATAGGGGATTATAGGTAAAAGGGAAATTACAGGTAAGGGGGATATAAGAATTATCAGCTAATAACTCAAAGGTGAATTGAGGGGGGGAATAGTTATGTAATTTCAAATTGGCTATACTTGTGTTTTTTCCTGTTTGCAGCTTGAAATGAATTCGTTTTTAGAATTAATGATGTTAATACTTTGAGATAAGGTGATAATGCTTACAGCTTCAGATATACAGAGCTGGCAAGACTTATCGCCAGGTGTGTAGGATTTAGATTTTTTGAGTATTGACCATTTAATGGAAAAGCTTATATTTTTAGCCTTAAGATTTTTAATTAATGTAGAAAGTGTTGCACCCTTATTGTTATCTTTGTTAAACGAATGGACATAGTTTGAAATGTGGAGTTTAATTAGCATGGAGGTTGAGCCGATGTACGTATGGGTTGTAGGGGATGTTCATTGAATGTTAACTGTATGATTACTACTGTTAAAATTGGGTAAGGAAAGGCTACTAGAATTAGTGTGGTTATGGATATTTCGGGCTTGAGTAGTGGTTGTAGTTTGAAAAGTTTTTAATGATCTTTTCTGGTGAATTTTTGCTCCTATTACTAATATATATACACACACACACACACACACAAGGGGCATTTCAAAAGTAATGTTTCCTATTTTTTTTATTCTCCCCGAATGGATTAGAGGATAATGCAAATTGCATTGCTATGATGACTGAAGTTATGTATTCATGACCTGAAAGTTCCAATTCTCTGTTACAGATATTGATGGTGTTAAACTCTAAGAAAGCAGCTCCTGTCATGGGCGTGCGTCAGAAGTAGAGATGCATCATTGAATTCCTGACAAAAGTGCATTGAGAATGGTGGTGACTATGTAGAGAAATAAATTCTGGAGCCCAAGAGGTCTCTCGCTTTAATGCCTGTCTTCATAGCTCTTCATCTTTTTTAGTTAAAAAAAAAAAAAAAAGGAAATTACTTTTGAAACAATCGTCGCAGGGCTCTATAGACAAATTTATCTTTAGTTGACTTTTGACAGCTAAATATTTTCGTTTACTAGCCGAATAGAAAAGTTACTAGCCAAACCCATGTGATTTTTGGAATATGACATCTTCATTCTGTGACGATTATGTACATGATAAAGTTTTTTCTGTATTTTTTTAATAATTGTAATTCTAAATATACAACACATTTTAGATGTTTTTTTTTTTAAACAGCCTTCATTAAAAAAAATTATATATATATTGTTTTCTTAAACTTTGTTCGTTTTATTAAAAAAAAAAAAAGTTGAAAAGATATATTTCACTCAGTAGTGAGCTTTGGAAGATTGTCAGTGAAAGAGATAAACGTTTCATTATTTCTAGTCACCACTTTGAAAAATCACTCGCAAATGCAACTGTTTCACTCCCAATGTAGAGCCATGCCTCGTTTATATAATAAAACAAACAATGGTATCAAATTTATGTTTGTCACTCAAGTAGACACTTAATTATGACCATCCAAAGTTCGTTGGAACTTAGGTTTGTGTTTCAATATTTTTTGGGCATACTATAAATGTATGACTACAAAGTTTGGACGATTCTATTTATAACCATAAGAACGAACCAATCAAATTCTAGAACAGATTTATAAAATATGCTTAATCTTCTGAAAAAATTTTCAGTGATATCTTTACGTTTAAACACAAGAAGATCACTAGACTTTGCTGATCGTAACTGGTCTGATTCTTGGACTAGAAAAACTTATCTAACTGGATTTATGTTGTCATTTCTTTTTGTATTTTTTTTTTTTTTTTTTTTTTTTTTTTTGTCTGGAACTATATTTTTCTATTTCAAGAATAACTTTAAATTTAAGAGTTTATAATCTTGTGTGTTATTAGTTCAGAAGCCAATTTTCATAGTCTATAACTAAAATTGCAAGTGGAAAGTAGTTACAAATCAACTCACGAAGGGCTTTACGTTGCGAATGAAACAGTTGCATTTGCGAGTGATTTTTCCAAGTAGCAACTAGCAATAAAAAAAACAAAAAAGCTTTTGGCGATTGTTTTTTTTGTTTGTTTGTTTGTTTTGTTTTTGTTTTTTTTCACCGGCAATCTTCTAAAGGTCATTCAGTGAAAAAGGTCTTTTCAATCTTTATTTTTTTTACAAAAAAAAAATAAATAAAAATAAAAAAACGAGCAGAGTTAAATTATTTAAACAATAAAAGGTTTAATAGAACAATATACTTTTTTTTTTTAAACAAAGGCTGTTTAAAAAACATCTGAAGAAATTCGAATGTTTATACTTTCAAGTCTTAACATAAAATTCGGTGTTTATTTAGAATTACACTTATAAAAAAATTTAAAAAAAAAAAAAAAAAAAAAAAAAAGGCTGAAAAATCTTTATGATGCCCGTACACGTCACGGAATAAAAATATTATATTCCAAAAATCACGTGGATTTGGCGAGAACCTTTTCTACTTGGCTAGTAAACGAAAACATTTAGTTGTCAATGGTCAATTAAACAAATTTGTCCGTAGAGCCGTGTCGCGGTAAATGAAACGTAATCTCAATGGAAACCATTATTAGAATTAAGACAGTTTAAACGCCGAGAAAATTCGATTACACCTCAAAAAACAAACAAAAGTGAAAAAAAAAAAAAAATTAGTATTTCGTTCACTAAAGTTTTCAATTTTTTTTGAAAGACAACTTTAAATTCGATATTAAGCTCAACATGTTGACAAGTGGATGTTTTCCTTTAAGATGGAACTATCTTCATATGCATACACAATGGTAGCTAATAGTCTTGCAGATATCTCGTACCCGATTATAATACGTAAATAATCAAATAACCATGCCCCCCCTTTTTAATAACAGCTTCTAAACACATTTAAAACAATACTTAGGCTTCCCAGCTTTCCCCACACTAAAAAAAAAAAAAAATAATAATCGTTCAATTTTTAATATATTAATACTAACCATATGGACGGATTCTTTTTTTTTTTCTTTTCTTCTAAGCCAAACTCCAACTTCTGCCCCTCGCCGCAGTGTTGCAACTGTTGCATCCTGTGCTTGTTTTATAAGTAATTTAATAGAACGTGCTCTGATGAACTCATAGTACTTGTGTCCCCTCGACATACATACTCTGAACTTGACAAGCAGCAAAATCCCACCTTTTCATTACTGGGGTCCCTAGATGCCCGAAAGTCTTCTACTCTGATAGTTTCTTCCCTCAGACTGCCCGATTTTGAAATTCCTTCGCTGTTTCCTGCTTTCCTTACTGTACTCACCTGCAGAAGTAATGTGAACAGGCGTCTTGCTTCAGAGTCCTAAATAGTAGCCCCTTATCTTCCAAGTGGAAATATGTCTTGTTTGGAGTGAAAAAAAAGTAAAAGACTCCAATCATTCGCAATGAAGAGTGGAGGGCTTTTGAATTATTGATTTACTGAATCATAAAAAAAAAAAAAAAAATGTCATCGATTTATGCTTCATTCAGCACGATTGTCATCTTTATCAAAATTTATATCCATGCAGATACACACCATTTTTTCTTTAAGATTCTTTATATGTACAGTTGCATACAATCTCGTGCTCACTAAAATTGAAAAAAAAAAAAAAAATTACGTGGAAATTGCCTACTGTCAAAAATAGTAACGTTATTTGAGATAGCTTGAAAAATAAAATTATCAATGAAAAATGTGCCATAGAGCAACCGAGCGGAGGGGGGAGGGGGTTATGGAAATCGCTCCGGACAAGGCATGAAGCCATATGATGTAAAGAGCTAAAAAAACAAAATAAAATTGAAATGAAACATTAAACGGGGGCATTTGAGTAGCAAGACTCTCCCAACACTTTCTAAATAATAAACCACTCACAGGTTCCCAGTTTGTTCAAAACCGAAAACACATAGATCCCACTCCCATTTAGAGATTAATCTAAGTGGTAATAAAAAAAAATAAAACGGACGATAGAGGTCAGGGAGAGGGTGGTGTTCTTTCAAGATGAATGCAATTTGGGAGAGACCGAGGACAAAAAATTTAAAATGAGTGACCATTTTTGATGATTTCTATTATTGAAGAAGTGGGTGCGTAATAATTCACTTGACGAACTAAGAGGCTAAACTAATTTGAAGAAACTCGATGTACCGTGCAGGGAACACATACTCATACTTGACTCCTTTTCGTACACATAGCGCGTATGTAAATGCATGAGAAGTAACGTCACCGGTAGAGGGAACTATAGAAAAAAAAAGGGAAAGACAAAGATCTTGTGAGAGACGAGATAACGTTCAAGATCTTGTGAGAGATGTGGAGAACCTTCTACATAAGGTGGATGACGTCGCGCCTGTACTAATGAGGAAATAAATGTTGTTACTACAAAGAACAAGTGAACTGGAGCTATTTCCTAATCTTTGTCTCCTTTGCGACTGAAAATGGACACAATGTGTATTGGTTCCCGGACAACGGTACACACATAAGCTTATTATTCTATTCACCCTGTTTTGTTTCAAAAACTGAGTAATGTGATCTTTTTCTATCACATCTGACCTTGACCTTCAGTAGATACTATACTTTGAAATATTTATTTGCACAAAATATAAAAAATTACAGTTTGACCAAATTAGGCACAAGGCCAATCAAAAGTGTAGGGATAATGGATGTCAAATTCTCAGTCTCAAATACCTATTTCTACTCTTAACTAGAAATATCTCAGTCACCACAATACCACATTTACTCTACTTGAGATAACCCCAAATTTTGAAAAACAAGTTTATTGAATTTACAATAATTTTATTTCATTTGCAAGGGAATAAACAAAAAACTACAAAAAAAGAAAAAATGGTTAGTAAGGTCCTCCAACACACTTTCTAAATAATAGACCGCCCACTGTTTTTCGGTTGCCGAAAACAAGCAAGTCGATCTCTAAGTGGGAGTGGGATCTAAGTGTGGGAGAAAAGAAGGGGAGAGTTGTAGAGTGGGTAGAGTCCTTCCAAGATGAATGTAGCTTCAGTATAAAGGCCAAATAAGTGGGAATATTGGAGGCTTTCTATTACCAGGGAGAAGGGGGGAGGGCTTATTCACGTTACTACATTTTGATCTTAGCAAAAATGAGTACAAGTGCGTGTTCTTTTTTATTATTATTAATAATAATTTGAAGCAATCAGACTTCAGAAATTTTATTTCATTTTTTTTCTTCCCCCCCCCCTGTTCACTAGATTATATTTAACGAGACTAAGAAGGAGGAGGAGGAGGAGGAGGAAGGGCAGTTGTAACAATTTCTCTATTCAATGAAAAATGAAATGCCATCCGGCTTAGTAATAATAATTCATTTAAGAGGTCACATGTTTGAAACTGTTTAACTTTTGGCTCATAGGCCAAAAGCGGCAGGTAAAAAAATAAAATAAATAAAATAAAGCAATTTTAATCTGGTTAATGAAGACCTTTTAATAAAACGTTTTATTTTTTTACTTTATGAGCAAAGAAAAATATAACAGGCAAATATTTATATACACCCTCCGGTCGCAAACATTAATAGTTTTATGAATCAACTAGCATGGCTACCCGGCATTGCTCAGGATTGAATGAGGAAACCTATGTCCATTTGTAACTAACTGATTAGACTATACTACTTTCCTTTTTATTTCATACTTCTTTACATTTTGTATGGTTTGGAGGCGAGGGCCCAAAGGCGTACCCAGCATTGATAGCGGAAAAAAAGATACCAAAAAAATGATATATTCAAATAAATTTCATAAATTTATAATCCACTTTGAGGCACACCAGTTTTTTTTTTTTTTTCCGGAAATGATTGAGGGCTGCTAGTTCAACAAGATACATCTGAAGAAGGTCGGAGGTTACATCGACTGAAACGCTGCAGAAATAAGGCTCAAGATGAGAACAGTACTTTGAAGAATCCAAATAAAAAAAAATACGATTATGTCGACCTACCTCGAAATCTTAAGAGCAGTTTATGTAAACTATTAACCTCAAATATTTCTGTTTATTTAAAGTTAGTGTCTATGCTTATCTTTTTGTATGTATAAGATTCACTTCTAAACTAATTAACCGATCATTAAAATTTTGGAACACAGCTATAATGTCTAAAGGTGGGTAATGTGAGCAACGTTTAGTTTAATTTAGTTCTATACAATAGAGGTAATGGGAGGGTGGACTTCCTTTGGTAAAATTCACAAACCTCCAATTCCTGAATCAAGGAAAGCCTGCGTTTCGCAAACACGCTATGTTGAAACTCATTGCAGACCGTTTTGTTTGGCCCAGAATGAATACCAACATTCATGACTGGGTATTGACCTGTCTTGAGTGCCAGAGATGTAAAGTATACCCCCCACCCGGCACTTTCGACAGTCTGGATGCATGTTTTAGCCACATACATGTTGATATAGTCGAACCTCTCTCCATGTGTCACGACTTCTAATACCTCCTCACCATCATCGATCATTTCTCCTGGGGGCCAATCGCCATACCCATCCAAGACACCTCGGCCAACACAGTGGCAAAGACAATCCTGCGCTAATGGATAGCCAGGTTTGGCATTCCCAGCATAATCACCATGGATCGCGATGCACAGTTTCAGTCCGAACTCTTCCAAGAGTTCACCCAGCTACTCTGTGTTAAGCATATCCAAACCACAGCCTACCACCCCTATGCCAACGGCTTTGTAGAAAGATTCCACTGCACCTTAAAGACGTCATTCAACAAAACATGATGCCAACAGTTAGATGGACGATCTACCCTTAATTCTACTGTCAATTCGCAACTCTCTTAAGGAAGACTTCAGGTGCTCACCAGCCGAGCTCGTTTTTGGTACATCACTTTCCCTATCAGGACAGTACTTCAATGATTCCACCCCCGATACCATCACAGTAACTCCTTTCAACCAGGGACTGAACCAAAGGATGTCTCAGCAGAAGTACCAACTGGCCAGACAATCATCAGCACCCATGCATGCCCACAACAACTAAAAGACTGCAAATTCATCTTCATTAGGAACGATGCAATTAGGTCATTAATACCAACATACCAAGGACTGTTCAAAGTACTGGAGTGTTCTGAAAAGCACCTCGCCATCAGACGAAAAAAAACGAACAGGCCCATTTCCATCGACAGAGAGAAACCAGCTTTCCTAGAGAAGTCGCAGCCAGTAATGCAACTTGCTGCTACAGCAAACACAGACACTCAACCACAATCAGCACAGACCCAAGATCCTCCAAGCATCACCCCAAAAAGACGTGACCAGGAAGGAAGGTTACCTTTCCTGAAAAAATACAAGACTTTCTGTTGTTAATTGATTTACAATAAATTATCCAGGAGGAGGGCCCTTGTCGCGGTTTTCAACCAAAAGAAACCGCTCATCAAAAAAAGATCCCAATTCAATACACAAACACCACAGCCGACGACCCTTAGACAACTTATTCGATGTGAATAGTTATCCTGTGGAACACTGTAACAGTAGAATTTCTGCTAGAATAATATTCACAACTTTCTTCGCTTCAATTTGATATAACACATGAATATAAACCTCCAACAGATGACTCCCTACAGTAAACACAAAAACACAAAACAAAAATGAGGACCAGTGCTACAAGCCGCTTTTGTCTACAACTACGTCCACCGGACGAGTATAAATACAGTTATTTCAACAAAGGACAGACCAACCTGGCTTGTCAGGCAGCAAGGGTCGTCCCCACTAGCAGCTCAATCCAACACAGCAGCAGCAGGCAAACCATTACAGAACAGGCTAGGCTACCCAGACAGCAGCCAAGCCCAGCAGTAGCAGCAGCCACTTGCCACCAACTCACTTGATAGCCGAACCTAGTAGCAGCAGCCACTCGCCGTCAACTTGCTCGATTTCCAACAGCCCAGCTTCCCAAGTCAGCGTATATTTTCCTATAGCCACTGGCGACGATCTTGTAGCTATATCAGTTCAAACACTAGTTGAACTCCAACATTCACACTAAAACCTCCTACCACAATTCAGTTTCTTTTTGGAAAATAAACCTGAACGGATTTATATTCGTTCACGACGGTACCTACTGTGTCTGTCATCTCTTCTTTGCCATCGTTGTTTTCCGTCTTTTTTTTTTTTTTTTTGCTTGTCCTATCTTTTAATTGTAGGGTCGATTGCCACCGACATTCGAGCCCCGCAACAATCCAGCTTAAATTATAAAAAAAACTAATTTAATTGGAAAATTTATAAAACCGAATGTTAAATTTTTTTTTTTTATTAAATGATTAAAATCATTTTTTTTTTTTTTATTATTATTATTCTGAGATTTTCGTTGTTAAAACAACTTATTCATAAAAGACTTAACTTTTTGCTTTCTTCGTTTTGTTGGTGGTATTAATCGATTCTCCACGGGGGGGGGGGGCACATGTTCCCTTATGTTTAGCATTCCTGTTTTACAGTGAACTCTACATGGATGTTCTGAGTTCAATCGCAGGTGAAATAAATAAAAGAAAGTCAATTTCTAAAAGCCAGCATATAAAATAGTGAAGATGAAGATGAAGAAGAAGATCCATTTTAACGCTCTTACCCTATCTTTCAGCATTACGAATGGCATGTGTCACCAAAGATAAGATGATTTCCTCCTTATATTTATCCTCTACTTAACTATATATAAGTCCAGCTTAGGAAAAAAATAAATAAAATGTTTTATTTGTCTAATATATTGGACTTATTTATAAACAATCAACTTCCGCCCTGACCTATGACACCCTCAGAACGGGCATTTTTATCAGCCACAGGAGATTAATTTTCTATTACTAATACATTTATTTACATAAAGATAGGCTTAGAGAGGAGGTGGAAACAACAGGGTGGGGACCCTAGGAATCCATCAGAGGGGGCCAGATTGAAACCAGTTGTTTTTATTTTATTTCTTTTTTTTTGGAGGGGGGGCAGTTTCAGCGTTTATCCATTGTGCTATTTTATGTATACATAATTAAAATATAGTTAATATTAATTGATTAATATTAATTGATTAATATTAATTGATTAATATATTCAATGATTCATTGCTTTTTTTACTTTCCCCTCTTATTTAATTCGATTGAAAATGCCATAAAAAATGTTGTTTTTTTTGGAGGTTTTTTTTAATATATTTTCAAATTTATGCTAATCAGCGATATATTTTTTATGATTGTTTATTCTCTGATAAGTGTATGGTTTAAGGATTTTTCTCTGATAAGTCATGGGTTAGGGATTTTTCTTATTATTTCTTGTTTGAATTTTTGATAAATTAATAAACATTGTAATTTATTAAATTTTTATTTCCACCAATTTTTCTTGTTATATATATATATATATATATATATATATCTGTGGAAGTATGGTTGTTCCAATTATATCTCACTTTTTTATATATTAATCCTTAATTTCTGAAGCTCAATGTAATTAGAGAGCATATAACAAACAAATCACAAAAGTCTATATTTCAAATTTCATGATGATGACCATCTTACAATTTATTAAATTACGCTGACATTTACAATTATTGACAATGACTGTTTCATAGCGCAAAATCATTAATTTAATCATTATTTTGTAAATTCAAAATGGCGTAATAAAAGATAAAATAAAAGGTAATTGCAACTTCTCTTCCAATTTTCGGATTTTGTAATCATGTCCAAATGCATTTTATTTTATTTTAATGGATTGATAGTTGCTATTTCTTCTGATGAGTTAAGGGCCAAAATAAATTAATCGATTGATGAATGATTTTGCGCTACGAAACACTGTCAAGAATTGTAAACGTTAATGTAATTAAAGGAATGAATTCTAAATGTCAACGTAATTAACGGAATAAATTGTAAGATGATCAACATCATGAAATTTGGAATATAAACTTTTGTCATTTGTTATACATATATATAATAGCTGTATCCAGCCACGCGTTATTGTGGCTCAGTTTGTTAAAAAAGAAATACAATAAAAAAAAATGTACTGTACATTTACTGAATGTGTGTGTATCTATCTATCTATTATTTTTATGTCTATAAAAGTAAGTGTCTGTGTGTTTGTGTGTGTGTACATTTCCATACGCAATAACTCTGTCAATTTTAAGTCTACAGACTCGAAATTTGATATACAGGATGCTGAGATTTGGGAAAATCGATGTGACCGGATTTCGGCCAGAAATTTAGCAAGTAAGGGGCCAAAGTTTAACGATTTGACTTTTGAGAACTCTACCAAACTCCTCCGACAATTTTTGGTCTAAACACTTGAAATTTTAGATATAGGTTCCTTGGACATGGAACTTAATAAGTTTATTTGATCCCAAAGCAATAAATGTTAAGGGGGCATAATAGGGGTAAAATTTAAAAAAATTTTTTTTTTTTTTTGCTCAACATACACCTCCAAATTCCTGGGCAACGCCGGGCACCCATGCTAGTATATATATATATATATATATATATATATATATATATATATATATATATATATATATTATTTCACGAAAAGTTGCATTCTGTAATGTTTATATACCGTTATTTTTTTTGCAATTGTTATAACAACAAAAGTTTTTTATTTCATTTTATATCTGTTTACATATACTAGCAAGACTACCAAATATTGCCTGGGGTGAAGGCATAACATATTTCTATTAAAATTTTCTCTTTTCCCCTCCTCTAATTTCTCTCACTCTAACCCACCCATCAATCTCGCTTTATTCTCTGCCTAACCGATTCCTCTCTGTAAACATACACAGAAACAACTCTCTATAATATAGATTTTTTGAGGAAAGAGTCGACATAAGGGAACTAACTCTTTAAAAATCAGTGTTACTTCCCTTCAGTTAGTACATAATTTACTTAAAAAACCGACCCTCTTCCCTGGCGAAATATGCACTGGCTTAGGTTCAAAGAATGGATATTTTTGTTTCTGAATTTTAAATATTTATCCAGGGTAATACTGATTAAGAAAATATCAATTTTGTGGGTATTTGTTTAGTCGTTTTTTTTTATTTTAACCGGACATACAAACACACACGCAAACAACTGTCCTTTATATTATAGATTAAAAACATTACTTCTTCATCATATTTGACAGTATTTTAGGCTTTTACTGGAGTCTTAACTGGGCAAACCATCATGATTTGTCCTGGGCTTCACCAAGTTACCGTGCATGCCATACTGCCCCATTTATGACTCAGCATTTATTTTTGAAGCTCTCTTTAGATCTCTGCCAAAAGGAGAATGTCTTTGTTTACAACGAGATTATAAAGAAGGAAAGAATAAGATGCTGATCTCAATACAAAAGATGATGATTTGAAGCCAAGCGTGAAAAATCAATTTGTCTGCGTTTTTTTTTTTTGTTTTGTTTTTTTGTAGTTGTTTAATGATTTGCAAAGATCTTGATTTCAACAGAGCAAAAAAAAAGAAAAGGTGACCTTCCCCCCTCAACCTAATTTTCTTACACATGTACGGAAATTATTGTTTCAGTTAAAATCTGCAATTTTAGAAAGCTAATACAATGCAGGATTTTTTTTTTTTTTTTTAATAAACATTTTCGGTGATATAACACCTTCTTCAGGAGTAGAATCAGTTTGTGTGTGTGGTTTTATTTTTTTTTTTTTTTCTCTCTATCCTTCTTGTGGACTGTTGTCACCAGAAAAGACTACAATATGGTTGTCTTCAAGTCTAACGTAGTTCTTGATGAGCCGTTCCACTTAAGTTAACAAATTTACCAGGTTTCCAATACTAACGATTACTATATTGTCCAATTGACTACTGTATACTCTTTAACCCTGATCCTCGAGTTGCCTCTGGGCCTTGATAAGTGGTGATGCCTATGTAAAAAAAAGAAAAAGGTCGACTTGAAAAGCTGGTGACGAATGAAGGCGCTTAAATACAATTTATATATCTATAAAAGTGAAAGTGTCTGTCTGTCTGTCTGTTTGTCTGTCTACATTTCCCTACACAATATCTCTGTCACAGACAAGGTACTGAGATTTAGGAAAATCTTTGTAATCGGTTTTCGGCTAGAAATTTGGCTGTTAAGGGGTCAAAGTTCAACGATTTGACCTTTTGAGAACTCTACCAAACTCCTCCAACAATTTTGGGTCTAAACACTTGAAATTTTAGATATAGGTTCTTTGGACATAGATCTAACGTAATAACTTGATTTGAGCCCAAAACAATAAATGTTAAGGGGTCATAATAGGGGTCAAAGTTTTAAAAAATTGACCGCTTTTTTCTTTTTTGCTCAAACACCCGGGCAACGCCGCGCTGAAATGCTAGTTTTAAATAAAATTCCATGCATCATTGTTTCTCCTCGTATTTTTTAATTGTATAAATTATATTTCAAACATAAATTGTATGTATTTTAAAATAGGGAGTTATTTTTCAATGAACATGTGTATTTGACAAATGGGAGGCATAACTGCTGCAGTGAATTGAGCACCATTGACTGAGCACTGGATCCTCATTCATTCAAAAGAATTAAAAATAACGAATTTACCGAAATTTATTTCAATTAAAACCACTCTACTTCCAGCCTCTTTCATCCAATCAACGTCGAGTAAATCGTTATCCCCCCCCCCAACCCTCAAAAGTTTAATATTATAAATATGGCTGTGACAACAGCATATTCTTTTAATGGTTTTGACTCTTGAGTATATATCCGTTGATATATTATGTTTTTTATATAGACTGATGTGGTTCTCGGTTGATTGTGTCTAACTGTGTCGGATATATACCCGAGAGTCAAAACAATGAAAAGAATATTCTATTGTCACAGCCCTACTTATAAAACAGTTTTTAAAATATGTGAATAAAAAAGAGAATTATGCTAGACTGGAGGCAGGAGGATATAGCGATTGTGTGAGTCAACCCTCTGGCAGCACCAGGTTTTTTTATACTTGCTAATAAAATTAGTAAATTTGAAACTCACAACTCATAGTGAGAATTATAATCATTAGGGCTATGACAAGAGAATATTCTTTTCATTATTTTGACTCGCGTATATATCAGTTAATATCATGTTTTTAGATAGTGATGTGGTTCTCGATTGATTAACTGTGTCGGATATATGCTCGAGAGTCAAACAATGATGAGAATATTCTCTTGTCATAGTCCTAATAATCACTAACAGGAAAGTAGTAAAAAATTGGAGTGGAAGATATCCCACCCACCCTTAACAGACATTTTTGTGTCATAAATTCCTGAATGAAGCATAGACCCATCATGAGTGAGAAAGTGAATATGAGCTTGTCATGGGTTAAGCACTCAAGCAAGTGATTTCTGCTTTTTGCTAAAGAAACATTAAATGTTTCTAACCTTTTTACTTATATAACAATTGTTTGTTTTTTTTTTGTTTTTTTTTTTGTTTTTGTTTTTTGTTTTGTTTTTTTGGGGGGTTTTTTTTTTGTTGTTTTTTTTGCTTTATTCAAAAGAGAGAGGGAGAAGGGGAGAAAGAGACAAAGAGAGAGAAATGGATATTGCAATGAGGGAGAAAGGGAGACATACAGAGAGAGTAAAAGGGAGAGAGAGAGAGTAAAAGGCAGACACGGAGAGAAAGGGAGGAAAGAGAAAAAAAGATACTTTAAATCTGCATATACAAAAGTTCATTTATAAACAACATATACAGAGTGTCTCAAAAAAGAATGAAAAAGATGTATAAATGTACTCACACTTCGTATGACTATATTTTATTTATGAACAACTAGCAGTTCAGCCCAGCTTTGTTCAGGTCCTATGTACTGTTCATAACTTTGAGTATATGCATACAAATATTAAAAAGTTTGACTCATGTCCAGGTAACCTTCATCTAAAAGTTCAAGTGTTTAGACCTAAAATTGGTGGGGGAGTTTGGCAGAGTCTACAAAGGTCAACTCTTTCAACTTTGACCTTTTGGCAGCCAAATTTTTGCCCAAAAACTGATTCAAAAGCTTGCATGTCTGAATACTCTTTATGTACAATTTCAAATGTTTAGACGCAAAATTGGCTGAATAGTTTGCTAGAGATTGCAAAAGTCAAATCTTTCAACTTTGACCCCTTTGGCAGTCAAATTTTCGGCCAAAAACCGATTAAAAAGCTTACCCTACGTCTGATTACACTTTATGTAAAATTTCAAATGTTTAGACAAAAAATTGGCTGAGTAATTTGGTAGAGTCCGCAGAGGTCAAATTTTTTTTAATTTGGACCCCAATTTTGACTCCTTAATATTTGTTTTGCGCTCAAATCAAATTAAAAAGTTTGATCCATGTCCAAGTAACCTACATTTAAAATTTCAAGTGTTTAGACCCAAAATTGACAGAGAAGTTTGGTAGAGTTTTCAAAGGTCAAATCCTTGAACTTTGACCCCTTGTCAACCAAATTTCTGTCCGAAAACCGATTATAAAGATTTCTCTTGATGATTGCATATAAATAGGGATGCAAATAGACAACAACAAAAAAGTCTAGAATTGAGATATATTTTCCATGTATGGGACCACTGCCATCTCTTATATTTTCTTTTTCTAGCTGGGGATGGACCATCCTATCTCATGCATTGAAACCGAGAGTTCTTTTAAAGATTCTAACCGTCCTTTCAAGTGCAATTGTTTGTATCTCTCTTACACTTGGTCCACCGAGTAGATTTGCCACATAGAATTTGAAATTATTTTTCATTAGTTTTATTACTCCTATGGAATTTTATTACTCCTAGAATGATGGAGATTTTCCTAAGATTCCAGTTTCCTTACATTAGACTTTGGTATTTTGTTATCTTTTCCCTGTGTGTATGTTTGTGGAGCAAAAAGTGTAAAAAACCAAAAATTGACATATATATCCCCGACAAACTCGCTTAGCAACAAAATCACTCCCTTTTACTGTTGAGGTCCCTAAATGTCAGAAAGTTTTCTACTCAAATAGCTTCTTCCTTAGAACGGTTAGGCTTTGGAATTCCCTTCTTGCTACCTGTTTCCCAAACTGCACTGACATGCAGAAGTTCAAATGCAACGTAAACTAACATTTTAATCTTTCTTAGGCATGGTCCCAATTAGTAGAGCCCTTACGTCCCAGTGGCAGTATGTCTTGTCTGGGGTGAAGGTGAGTTTTAAAAAAAAAAAAAAAAAAAAAAAAAAAAAAAAACTTTTTCCTAAACAATTTCACTCTGTTTTAAACTAAGTCAAAATTATGAGAAAAACACCAAGCAGGGAGGAAATTCCAAACACAAGTGATCCAACCAAAGAAGTAATTGGAACAGAAAGTTTTTAAGCATCTGGAGACCTCTAGAATGAAAAGGTGGGACTTTGTTGCTAGTCCGGTTGGTCGGGTATATTTTAAGTTGAAGGGGTTCAAGTGTAGCAAGTTCATTGGAGCACATTCCGTGAAAGTACTTGTAAAACAAGTACAAGGATGAAACATGGAGCTTTGTAGATATTGCAAGACCAATTAGGTTAGAAACTCCTTTTTGTACCATATCTAAGAGGAATAGATGTGTCAGCAATACTCCATGCATGGATGGATGGTGGCTTTACAGAGATACAGGATACTGGCAGGTGTAAGAGTTTTCTAGCTAAGTAAAAGGAGCCCATTTTATTTGCAGCAGATTTCTTTTTGTTTTATTGCTACTTCACCCCAAACAAGTCACAGTGCCACTTTGATGTGGGGGGAGGGTTACTATCTGAGACATAATTTGCAGGGAGTTGAGCAGCAAGATTTCTGTTCACATTACACTTAAACTTCTGCATGTCAGTACAGTCAGGGAAGCAAAAGCAAGAAGGAATTCCAAAGTCTAGCAGTTTGAGGGAAGACTATTAGAGTAAGGGGCTTTCTGGCATCTAGCGATCTCTACTGTGTAGGGGTGGGATTTTGCTCTTTGTCAGAACTATTTAAGTCAAGGGGTAAAACGTTCGTCAGAGCAACTTCCATTCAGCATCTTGTGTTTTTTTAATCCAATAAACATAACCAACAAACCACAATATTCAAATTAGCCAATGAAAGATTGAGTGGTGTGTACATTTGTATATTTGTTATTCGTGCGCCTTTATTTGTAAAATGTGAATGACGTCATTGAAACGCACAAACTTGTCACGCATATTTAACTTGCATTTATTTAATCCTTCGTCAAATAATAAAAAAATAAAAGTACTTCTTACAAAAATCGATTCTATTTTTTCTTATGAAAATATTTGTTTAAATATTTTCAAGCAAATAGTTTTTGTTCGTTTTGTTAACCAAAACGAAACTTATTTCGATCTTTGCATTTCTGTAACAGCACGAACGTCAACAACTGCAGGGTAATACGATACAACTAATTCCAACATGTTTCCAGCCTAATAATAAAATTAAAACAAAAACGTTGTGCAAATAACACTTAAGATGAGAGCAGTAGTCCGAATAATCCAAATGATACAAATTTTCAATCCTCATCTCAAAGATGAGGAAAATTCTATTATTACATTTTTACTAGCGATTTTGTTAAAACTGCAAAAGTATTTATCCAAGCTAGCAGGGACGCCCAGCATAGCCAGGTCTTAAAATACGCTTGAATATATTTTAATTCTTGCAGATTTTGTATATCTATAAAAGTGAACGTGTCTGTGTGTACATTTCCATACGCAATAACTGTCGATTTTAAGTCTACAGACTCGACATTTGATACACAGGGTACTGAGATTTGGGAAAATCTTTGTGATCTGTTTTCGGCCAGAAATTTGGCTGTTGAGGGGTCAAAGTTCAACGATTTGACCTTTGAGAACTCTACAAAACTCCTCCAACAATTTTGGGTCTAAACACTTGAAATTTTAGATATAGGTTCCTTTGATATGGATCTAACTTAATAACTTGATTTGAGCCTAAAACAATAAATGTTAAGGGGTCATAATCGGGGTCAAATTTTAAAAAAATTGACTGCTTTTTTTTTTTTTTTGCTCAACATAACCTCCAAACACCGGGGCAACGTCTGGCTGAAATGCTAGTATTATTATAGAGTTAATGTTCTATCGATTTTTACATATAAAGTTGCGATTTCAAATATAAAAAATATATCTATATTACTTGGATTCATCAGCTTGAATTGAAACCGAATCCCAAACTTATGAATATTTTTAACTTTAGTTCCTTCAGCTATAATCGAAACCTAAACCCAAACTTATAAAGAATTCTTAATAAAATTATTTATAAAAAAAAAAAAATAATTACAAAGGTGCCATCAGTTAAAACCGAAACCAAGACTTCTGAAGAATTCTTGATAAAATTATTTTTTATCAAATAGATTATTGGAGTGCCATTGGCTATAATCAAAACCAAAACTTATGAGGAATTCTTGATAAAATTATTTTTTATCAAATAGATTATTGGAGTGCCATTGGCTATAATCAAAACCAGAACTTATGAGGAATTCTTGGTAAAATTATTTAAAAAAAGAAAAAGAATAGATGACTTAAGTGCCATCAGCTATAATCGAAACCGAAACCAAGACTTAAGAATTCTTGGAAAATTATTTATTACAAGAAATGGAAGTACATAACAATTAAACAACCTGGATGTAAGTGTGACACAGAAAATAACACACACGCTATCGTATTAATATATAGATGATCAGATCGAATACCAAAATGAACACTCACACCTGAGCTTCGTCACAAAGGTCATGAAAACAAAAAATAATTGAATTGAATTTCTAAAATAGCATTTAATTCAGAACTATTTAACTTTGTTTTTTGTTTATTTTAAAGTATCCAGGTTCATTCTCAGCGAACAAGAATGAAACGAGATCAAATAGTAGAAAGAATAATGGGATTCTTCATAGTTCAAATTTCAATTTAACGAACGTTTTACTATTTCCAATAAGCACCCTTTAGTTCAGAGTTTGATTTACGTTAACCAACAGATACTATTTTCTTTATATAAAAAAATAAAAGCTACTTCATCAATTTACGTGATTTTTGGGGTACGATTTACAAAAAGAGTAGAAAGTGGACCTTGGGTTTACTTTCGGTAATCTCATAACTCGTTTTCCTTTCTTTTTTTTTCTTTTTTTTTGTCCTTTAGTCCTCACATTCTATTAGCAGTATTTTTGACAAAGGGGAAAGAATTGCTATTTTCTGTGTTTAAATCTATTCATCTAACACTTATCGTTGATTAGTTTTTGACCTTGAAGAAGTATTTCCTTTTTTTAGCTATTTACATCAAGTGGTTTCATGCCTTGTCTTGGACTATTTCCCTAAAAATGTTTTTTTTTAATATTATTACATCTATTATTATTGGATATTTGGTACTCCAATAAGTAATCTTTACATCCATGTTTGATATTTAGATAATTTAAATAAGGTTTAAAATATGTTTACTAATTGGTTATAGTCCTTTTGATACTTATGAACTTATGTTACCCTGCTGAAATAATAACATTATTTAGAAAGCCATTCTTAACATGGGAAGGATGTTTTATAACTATTCTGTACTTTCACCTAACAATTTAATAAAAAAAAAAATATTGTAAAACTTGAATTTAACTTGAAAATACTATTTTTTAAATAGCATGGTAACATAAGCGCATAAGCAGTTTTTTTTTTCTTTTTTTTTACCTTCAAGCAAGGCACAGTGCCACCAAGATACAAGAATTATGAATTTAGAAGCCAGAATTATAGAGGCATCCTAAGTGGTGAGTTGTGCAGCAAACCATTTGTTTACATTACAAGAAAAGCAAAAACCTGTAAGTCTTTAAATGTACCATATTATATATGTCTGAGTGAAAAGCTCACAATAACAAAATTTATTGCGAGGAGAAAATTGCTTAACAAAAAATCTGAAATCATAATGAACTGCAAACAGAACAAAATATTTACACCAGAGCTAGGATGCTTTCTAATTATTGGAACTCGCGCATGAAAATATGAGGTAAAATAAACACAGCCTTGAATAATAATACATTTTTAATTGAGTGTATGTATATGCATGCACAGGTGGATTTATGCATGTGTTGCATATGTATAGAAATATGTATTTGGGTATCTGCATACATGCAGTGTGTACAGACATGTAACTTTACTTTTGTGTATATATACATATGTACTCATTTGACACTATATTCGATGTGTATACATATGGATACATTTGTATACTAATGTTGATGCAAATATGCATTAGCATGCAGCTGAATATCGAAGTTACTGCCAGTATCAGCGAATCTGTGAATGTGCAAATGGGTCTATACATGTAGGCATTTGAGGATACAGATTTATAGGACCCCATAGTAAAATGTCTGAACATAAAAAGGCATTAAATATGATTAATGATTAAGAAAGAATGTGCTTCGGTTTGTAAGCAGAGTAGAGCATCGGCCATTTTTTTTTTCCTAAGAATTATTTTGGAAGTGTATAAGTCCACTGCTCAGTCCACCTCTCAAAAACAATACATTTTGAGTTGACAATTTTCAGAATATTTCTTAGAATAATAATATAAAAAAAAATTATCTTTCAAAGTTATTAAATGAAACGCGTATTCAGTGTTTAAAAGATAAAACCTTGACAGCATCAATGAATTGGAGAACTGGGCAATCATGACAAATATAGCACCAAACAGAAAACGATTCTCTCACTACTGATGCAATTCTCTCTATATAAAAGCCAAGTACGTCCAAGGATGGAATACTGCTGCCACATCTGGACAGGAGCTGCTAAAAACAGCCTATCTTGCCTTGACAGAGTACAAAATAGACTTCGTGGTTTAGTTTCTCTTCCCTGCAACCTCTCTCCCACAGAAGACACGTTGCGAGCCTATCTTTGTTTTATCGTTATTTCTATGGCAGGTCCTTGCCTGAGCTCTAATCTCTGGTCCTCCCCTCGCCAATCTTTCACGATAAACACCCGTCTAGCTGAAACCACTGTCAAAAATTTTCCCCACTCTTTATCTGTGCCTAAATCAAAAGGTAGATTCCATGAACAAAGCTTCTTTATTAGAACTGCACGCCTGTGGAACTCTCTTCCACTTGCCTGTTTCCCTCCTGACTTCAACATGGATGTCTTCAAGTCCAATATAAACAAATTCCTGATGAACCGCTCCCCTAAGTAATGACACTTTATCAAATGTCCAATACTAATGAATACTGCAACACTATCCCATTGATTACTGTACACAAAATAACCCTTATCCCCGAGTGGCTTCTGGGCCTTGATAAGTGGTGACCTTCATGTAAAAAAAAAAAAAAAAAATTCCATAAAGCTTTTCGAAATATGATAAATGGGCTATTTTTTGGTGAATTTAAAAAAAAACTGTATTTTAACACCATTAGAACATGTCAATCTGATATATATTTTTTGTTATGAATGCCTCTGCATTGGGAACGACGAAGGAGGATTACGCAACAAAAAGAAAAAAAAAAAGGAAAATAAATTTTGGTTCTTGGGTTCGAATGCATTCGGTATGTTGAACAAGAGAGGAGGGGAATACCTTTCTCAGATCAGTGAAATAAAATAAAATAGGCACAAAACACAGAGAGAACGGAGGCAAATGTGATGTTAAATTTTGAATCAAGAAGAAAAGATGAAATCGAACAACAAAAAGAAAAATAAATCATGAGGATGGTTGGGGAGGGGGTCTTACGCTAATGTCTAAAAATACCAACGGAAAATACATTAATGAAGAACAACAAAATAATAGCAAAATAAAGGAATTGCCGATATGCTGCACAAGAGAGATATAGAGAGAGGACTTACAGATTTTACTTTTTTTTTTTCTATGTGAAGTTTAACCATCATTCTATTCACTTCGGATGACCGTTCACAACATACAGCACTGGTTTCTTATTTCAGCTTTTCGCTCTATGCATCTTTGGTTCGCCATGTTCCCTCGAGTCGTGTTGCTGACATTATCTGCTTTGACGGTATTGGTTCGTCTCCATTTTTCTTTTGCTGTCGAATAGGATTTTTGCACATCTGCTAAGCATGGCAGCTTTGCTGAGAGTGTCCAAGAATTTCTCTTTTTTTCATCTCTCCCTCTCTTCTCCGTACTTTGCCTCTAATTCTTTCTTCGTTCACGTTTGTCGCTTGGCACCCGGAACTAAAAGGGGTCAGAAAGTGTGCTGACTGGATGACCTTGTTAACTTTCTGACTCATCCTCAAAGGGTGAAGGTGGTGTTTATATCTGAACATTTTTCTTCAACTCTCTCTTCCTCTCTCTTTCCCCTACACTTTTCTCCTCTCTCTCTTTCTCTCACACTCTTTCTCTTTCATTGTAGATTCGCCTCTCTTTCTCTCGTTACAAGTTCGGCCTCTTGTTCTCTGTCCTTTTGCCCCGGCGATAATTAAACAAAAATAAAAAAAAATGATACATTCTTCGTCTGCCCAAAATTAAATTTTAGTTTTCTCTTAAAACACATAATCTAATTTAAGGATTATGTGACAATATATATATATATATTAATATATATATTTCTAATAATTCACTGCTTTAGAAGGAATAGAAATTCATTTATTTTTGTTCATTTCAAAATTTTTAATTCTATTTTGTATCGCCTGCATATAATTGTTTTGTCCCATAGCTGATATATAGGAATATAATAGTGATATAAAGTATCAATTACAGGCTGAAACAATTGTATGCAAAAATATTTATAGCTCTAGTATTGCACTATGGAGCTATCTAAAAGAACTTTATTTGTTTATATATTTGAATACTATTCCAAGCAGTAAAATATATATATATATATATATATATATATATATATATATATACATAAGAACAAGTAGTTAATAAAACATGTTAAAAAATACTTTGAAAAAGAGTTAAAAACATATTTAATCTGAAAAAGGAAACACTAAATAAATGGATAGTCCTTAATCCACAGAGCTTTGAAGAAATACTTTCCTTCTCATCGGAAGGTAGGATTTAGCAAAATGCGGGATCGGATTTTACTTGCAAAAGTATTAAATGAAACTACAAGTAAGTAATAGATCTTATTTGATAACAAAAAGTGAAGCAGAGGGAATAGGGTGAATAAAAAAAAGTGATTTCACATGACTGAATAGTCTGGTGAAGGGTAAAATTTCCAATGACGGTAAAATCCAAAGATGCAGAATCCAATATATACATTTTATTTATATATATATATATATATATATATATATATATATATATATATATATATATATATTAGTTTAGAGTATTTTACAGTAATATTGTAGAGCTCTCCATTCACCCAAGATACACATAAACATCAAAGACATGTTAGACAATACCGAGTGTGACCATGCTCATACATCCATAAAAATACAGCAAACCCCGGGATACAGCATAAAAAAAATTAGCAACAAAATACAGTACAGTATATAATACATATGTATATAATCAAATAACATTATAAATGGCACCGTAAAGCGGGGTAAACCAGAGGCTGGAAAAACATTGTATTCCACATCGTAGCCTGAAAAAACAGTATCCTACGGCCACCATATCCTGGGGTTCTACTGTAGAATAAAAATATTAATCACGGACTTACCTCTGTCGACGGTAAATGAACGACACCTGTACTCCTCCTTTTTTCGCGTAGTTTTCTTTTGTCTTTGGGTGGTTTTCCCTTATGTAAATGATTCGGCCGGGTTCTCTTATCTTTGGTCCTTGACGTGCCTCGGGTCGGCGATTCGTGGTCAACCCCAGCACTGCCGCCCCCAGTTCCAGTCATCGTCGTACCAGATATACGACCAATGCTATCCAAATCGTCCCCCGGGGTACCACCAGATGTATGGTGGTGCTCCCCATTCTGGTCCCTTGCACCATCAGGAAGGTGCTCAGATGTACCTTCTCTCTCTTTGGTATAGGCTGCACATCGAGTCCGACTGGTACGCATTTTACATCTCCGGGTACTTATTGTATCGCTGTCTTCACGGTCCAGACTCTCTTGGCTGACAGAACTTGACGCCATTTTATGTCCTATATGAATGAAAATAATTATTTAAATTAAAAAAAATTTTTTTTAAATTTAATTTCAGGCATGAGTGCAGCAAAGTTTTAAAAAAGAGGTGAAAAAAATGGGTATGTTTTACTGTCCACAATCCTTTGAAAAAGTGGTAAAAAAAAAAATTGAATACATAACAAATAAATGGGCGCTTCTACACTATTGAGACAAGATTTTGTAGTCAATAAATAGTTTTCAGATGAAAAAAAAAATAGTTTCAACTGATTTTTTTGTCAATTCTAATAAGTTACAATGTGAGCTTCTAAATTATGCAGTCGGAATTACCTGAATATAACAGAATTATTAAACAAAACAACTTTAATCATGTGAGCAGGTGAAAAATTGTGGCCATCTTGTTTAAATCAAAACGGAAAATTACCTCCCTTTTGAATTCTCCTGTAACTTACGATCGTTTTCATCAAATTCTATTTGTTATTTTCTTTAATAGTTAATTTTCTACCTTATCAATTGTTGTAATTTTTGGATATCATCATCTTAAAAATACGAGTAATACGTAGATACCATTGGGTTTTTGTGTGTGTGTGTGTGAAATTCAGTATTACGATTTCCGAAATCTCGTCCCAATAGTGTAGAAGCGCCAATAAATGTTATCAAAAGGCAAGATAAGTTACTCCTACCCAGACAATTTTTTAGTGGTTTTGTTCACTTTAAAACGTTTAATCGATTCGAAAAACAAAGTGCCTAGTGTTTACGAGAGTTCAAGAAAAATGCTTGCGTGTTTAGCTCGTAAAATTCAAAATTTTGAAAATGACTTAAAACTAAAAAATTATAGAAAATACTGCTAGAACCCCACCCTATATAGGTTACCGTGACATATATTGGGTGGGTATTTTGAGTCAGAATAAAGTTTACAAGACTTGACCTAGAAACAAAATGGACTGTTCAGATAGTTTTATGTAAAAAACGGAAACTGGGTAAAACTGAAACGAACTACGAAATATTTTGTGCCTAGGCCAGAACTTGTAACCTTTATGCTAAGTCGGTTTGGTCTTGTTCAAATTTTGTAGAAGGACAAAAAAAATTTTTAAGTCGAGACAATTTTAGTTTAGCGTACAAACGATCCATATATATATATATATATATATATATATCGTTTGTACGGTAAACTAAAATTGTCTCGACTTAAAATTTAAATTAATATATATATATATATATATATATATATATATATATATATATATATATATATATATATATATATATATATATATATATATATATATATATATAAAAAAATTATAACACGGAAATTACATAATTGTCGATGCAATAATTTATTTCAACCTTATGGTATTTTCAAGCATCTAAATCAGACAATTACATTTTTGATACTGAAAAAGAAAAGAAAAATCGTGCTTCGACCCTCAAAAAACCAAAGGTGGTGGTAGTAGCAATCCACTTAATACATTTATAGAGAGGGTGGTAGGGATTTAAAAAAATAAAAATTAAAAATTAAAAGTAACAAATAAAAAAATTAGATTAGACACTTATAAGCGGCAGCTCGATGTAACCATAGATACACACACACACACACACACACTCACACACACACACACGCAACACATACACATACACACGCCTCTAAGATGTACGTTCTGACATGTAAATGCCTTGACACGCGTTTACTAACCTAGGAAGGGGGGGGGCGAAAGTATACGGATATATAGTGAAAGAAATAGAACAGCGCGTAATGGAAAAAAGAAGAAAAAAAAGAGGAAGAAAAGAAGAGGATACAGTGATTGAGTCATGGAAAGTAGGTCTATTAAAAGATAAATAAATTAATAAAAAATATAACTAAAAAAATAAATAAATAAAAATAAGAAAATAAAAATAAAAAGAATATTATATATAAAGTTTTAAAACTATCTGTATGTTATTATGTAAAAATTAATATTATCTTATAATTCATTTAAATATTTTATATGTAATATAATACTATGAATTTAAAAATTGAGTCTATATATTTAATATTTTATATATTTTCATGTAAATAATTTTATTGGTGATTATAGCGGTCGTTGTAATTAATATTTCAATTCTTAATTGATTAAGAAGTGGGAAAATGTAATATTGATCGCCCCCAATTCGATAGGACGTATCTAGTTTCGGTTAATATATACTTTTATTCCCTCCGTACAACAAAATTATTCTCATGCACGCATAAAGAAATAAGTAAAATAATTAAATTTTTGTGTTGATTTGTATCAAATCTAATAATATCTAGTTTTAGTATTTGGTCTTTTTGACTTAACTCAGTTTAATAACTAATGTATTATCTGCAGAGAAAAATTATTATCTTAAGGCTATCTCATTTATTTATAAGTAATTTGGACAAGCCAGGTACTTCGGGGAAAATATATATATATATATATATATATATATATATATACATATATATATATATATATATATATATATATATATATATGCCTAGCTTAGATTTCGGACAACAAATCGTAAAGTAGTTATTATCGAGTATATACCGGACAACACTATAATTGCCGGTGGGGTGGGGTAGGATTGTTTATCGTAATTAATCTAGTGGTGTTAGATTCGGTGTCTTTACCATTATAGAATTCTCTGTTCGTCGGATCTAGAGTTATTGGTTATTTTAAATTTACATTTATGTCTACATCTGGCCATCAGTTCATCTCGTTTGTTTAGGAGATTACTGTGTTGGTACTTCAGGATTCTTATTTTTTCCTCAAGGCATAAACTGCATCTCTGCCTAAAGCCGTTTGGAACGTCCGAATGACATAGGATTGACCATGAAATCACTGGGGATCGATTCTCATTTTTTAATAACCACCATTGTTTAGCTAACTCGGTTTTATTCTTAAGTTCTGGGTTATTGAAAGAATGTTTGTGGTCATAAAAACGTTGTTTCCAGCTTCCGGCGGAGATACCGAAGTAAACTTTTTTGTCCCTGTTATTATCTTCTGGGTGGATAGTGGCCTTATAAACCACGCACTCAACTTTACAATTACCGTCCAGTGGGCAGTTATTTTTCACTTGGCAGTTACATTTGTCTACTGTCGCCTTATTTCTATTAGAGTTGTTTAATATTTTATTATTATGAGTGCTAATTATTCTGTCCATGTTTTTAGTGCACGAGTAACTTATTTTAATTGTTTTTCTATTAAATATCTTCCTAAGTGGATTATTTATGGTAAAATGTTTATCTATTAGGTTCAAAAATACTTTCCCTATGTTTATGTTGGATAGTTGACAGTAAGGGGGATTAAACCATATTATTTTCCGGCCTCTGTTCTTAGATTTATTTTTGTTTTTATTTTCCTTCTTAATATATGTGAGTTTTTCACTGTATCCGCTTATCTCTAGTGCTCTATTGTATAATTTTTTATTTGCTTCAAAAATTTCTTTGTTAGCCGAAAGTTTATTAATCCTAGTGTTAATCGTTTTAGGTATTTGTTTAATTATGCAACTTGGATGGTTAGATCTAGTATTAATATAAGAAGGTGTGTTATTATCTTTATTGAATGGCTTGTATATCCCCTTTCTTAAGTCTAGAGTTATGTCTAGATAATTAACTTCTTTACAATTTGGGGTAATATCTATTTTAAATCCTAGGTATTTGAAGGCTCTTACTAATTTTTTATGTATTTTCGATACCATGGGGCCGTCACTATTAGGGATAACAATTAGTCCATCATCCCTGTATAATCCCACTAAGTTAGGCTCTATGATTCTGCTAATAGTGTACATTATAAATATGCCCACTAGGTCGGCAATCTGGGCTGAGTCAAAAGCCCCCATCGGGACGTCAAACTCGTTGTTATTCGATTTGATCCATGTTTCCTGATTGTTTAAAAGGATGGATCTGCGACAAGCCATAATCAGTTTTACCTGATCATCGGATACATCCACGAAATTCCTAGCATAATTAATGCTGTTCATGAGTAATTCCTTGGAAATTGAGGGATAGAAATCCATGATATCGAATTGGATGAAACAAGCATTTCTCTTATTTTCAATCGATTTAAACCATTCGATAGTATCCGAAGAATCCTTCCACAGATTGAATTTAGTGGCCTCCAGGGTTACCTTAATAATGTTCCTGATAATCTCCCTAGATACATGACCGAGTTCCGATTTAGTGGAGTTGATCAGTCTAGACTGCTTCTTGATGTGGAAATTTTTCTTGTGGTCCTTGATGAGTATGTATGCGTTTCTCTTATCTATTTTTCCCACTCTATCTTCTATACCCAGTTTGGATGCAAATATTTTGGTTTCTTCATTGATTGTATTTTCAGTGTCGAGGGTATCCTTTTTATAACTATTACAGATGTTCTCCAGAATAGTTTTCCTGTATTCAGATGGGCACATCTTGTAAATATTCGTTGATTTATCAGCCTTCACCCACACTTTGTTAGACTTTTTAATCTCTGCGATGTCATTTTTCAGGATTGACTGGAATTTGTTTGAATGCCTCCGGAACTTAATTCTTTTAACTAAGTCAAATAGATCAGTCTCGAATGGCTTTAAAGCCTCGATGGGTTTACATGTATTCTGAGATCTGAAATATATATATATATATATATATATATATATATATATATATATATATATATATATATATATATATATATATATATATATATCAGCAACAATTAGCCACGCAACAGTCCAATAAGAATGATTTTTTTTTTTATTCCCCCCACTATCAACTATCATTGTGTCTAACTTTGCCGGGGATAAAATAAATAAATCAAACTGAGGATACTCTTAGCAAATTGAAAACGTCTAATGTTCGCGTGGGAGTGGAACTATGGCGTATGTAAGTGGGAAGAATTTGGGAGAGAAAAAAAACGTGAATTAAAAGTCACACTTGCCACTTTTATCATTTACCGTCTAATAACAACGAAATTGTGTGTGTATCTGAGCTCTCTCTCTCTCTCTCTCTCTCTCATATTTCTATTCAAACCCGGAAATAAATTGCCGACGTCTATTTTAGCGAACTATTTACCTGCTGAAAGGCGACGTAACACGTGATTAGTCCCTTTTAAAGATAAGTAAATAAACAAATAAATAAAACAGGTGTGACAATTCTAGGAAATCTGGATCAGTGCTTGTACAAAAAAAAATAAATAAATAAATGAATAAATATGCTTGTGTAAGCAGGAGGGGTGATCCCCACGAACGCATTTCAGATGAAAACATTAATTACGTGTCATATCGAAATTAGAATAAATTTCAAAATTAATGAAAAATGACCCAGTGGACGTGTTAGATGTATTGGGGGGGGGGGATCATCCACAATTACGTTCTTTAAAAATGGCTGACTGTCAATTTAAGTCAAGAGATATAAGTCAGTTTTTCATACTGAATTAGTCGCACAACTCTTCCAAATTATAACATACGCTAAAACTCGATAGTTAGACAACTTTTATTTTTACTGGTAATTTTTTTCCCCCAACTGGATTACGTTCGTAAATTCTGGAATTTATAATTTCGACATAGCACGTAAGTACACACTAATGTTTTCACCTGAACGGTGTGTGTGGATTATCACCAAGTTAATATTTTACCTCAAGCAACGGGCTAGTATTTACCTCCCTTCCGATCGCGACTAAGATGTCGGAAGTTGGGATTGAGAAGTTAGCGTCCAAGAGGCATCTGGCCTATAAAAATGGCTGAACAGTCCCATCGGCATTCCCTGGTAGGGGCGCCTCAGGCGATTAGTAATAACTTAATCCCCTCTCAAAGAAAGAAGGTAAAACCTATGAAAGTGAACTTCTTAAAGTCAATCGGCCACACAGAAAAAAAAGGCCACTTAACTCAAATGACGCAGGCTATAAGACTGATCGTCGAAGACGTATCCTCGATTTAGTATAATAAAATACAACACCCTTAAGGTCAAATGACTTCATGCTTGTGCAGAATAGTTATCTTAGAATTTCAGTAATTACGGAGATTTCCGAGTTGTGACGAAGTAGCTATCCGAACGCTCGGTGAACAGAACAAACTTATTTTATTTATTTTATTTTATTTTACTTTTTTTGCTAAACAATAATTCATGTCACCGTGACATTTATTGGGTGGGTTTCTATTGGTATTTAGTTTACTTTCTGAGCAATATCGAAAATACCCAAATGATCGTCTCAAGTCAGGCATTTTTTTTTTTTCTTGATCTAACTTAAAATTCAACACTACCTGTGTTTCGAAGCAAATAAACTCTTTAAAATAAGTTGAATCACAAAAAATATCCAATTAGGTAGAAGAGTAACTTATTTTCACTTTGGTAATATTTATTTGTTTTAGAGGTTAGTCAAAACTTTGCTAAGAATAAACTAAGTCCAAACGTTTTGGCCATTAAAATAATAATACCTGAACAACTTTTAATTGTAGTAGTTTCTTACCCATTTGGGGTACTTGTGCAGAATACGAACCGTGCTATTTCTTAGATAGGATTTTCAAGTTGAAGTTCAATTATTACGATATCTTTTGTTTATTAAATTGTTAGGTGAAAGTACAGAATAGTTAATTACTCTCCCCTCCCATGTTAAGAATGGGCCTCTAAATAATAGCGTTATTATTTCAGCACGGCCCGTATTCTGCATAAGTACCAATGGTTTAATTGATGATTAGGCATTTTGAAGTATAAACAAAACGAGAAAAAAAAAAATGGCCGAAAACAAATATATAACGAAGGCAACTCATCTAATGTCACGGCGACATGTCGAATGGGGTTCTCTACGAGTATTGTTTAATTTTTGATTTTTGAGCGATTATCGAGACACTCCATTTTATTTATTTATTTATTTATTTATTTTTTGCTTTGTTTTAAGACTCGATAATACTAGCGTTTCAAACTAAATAAACACTTTAAAATAAGTTTTTGTTTTTTTAAATTTGCGTTTAGTAATATTTACTTGTTACATATTTGTTTTTTGACCAGACCACTTTTTCGTTTTGATGTTTATACTGCAAAATGACTTCTTTTTTTTTTTTTTTAAACCCTAACCTAAGCTGGTTTTGCATTCGTAGTTTTTAGTGTGTTCTAGTATATTATTCGTATCGTTTCTCTTTAGATTCGGGAATCTCCGCCAAGATTCTGAAATGGCTCCGTAACTACTGCAAACATCAAGATATGTATTCACTATAAGTACCTAATTTAGTTATATATATATATATAAATTATTTTTAAACGAAACACGTGTCAGTGGATAATTACATTTTAAAAATAATATATATATATATGCCGTGCCGCTCCCCATTTAGGGGGTACCAAATTGGTCAAAGGGAAAATTATTCCCAACTCGCATTTAGGTAAAAATGCACTTTCGTATAAATAATTGAATTCGTTCAATGAGTCGCTAACAAAAACAAAACATATATCTATATAATACTAAAAGTCTATGGATCTTGTATGTTTGCAATCAGATTTCCGGTTTTCAACATCCGGTTGCGCATGCGTAAATAGCAACGTCTTCAACCCGTTATTCCAATTCCGGAATTTTTATATCGCTTTTAATACAAACAATTTCATTTAATTTGATCAAATAGTTATTTATATATACAAATAATACATAGATTCATAGATAATTATAATATATATTATAAAATCTATTTATCTATGAATCTATTAATAATATGAAATATTACCCTATACAATTTATGGAAAGAAAACACCTCTCACTTTCCCTCTAATAGATTTCAACACTCCTACTCCCTCTGTTTTCGTTACGTACGCGAGAAATAGTTACGTGTATGTGTGAGAGAGAGAAAAAGGGAACGATGTAAAACTGGATAGAGTTATCCCCCTTAACTAATGCAGACCTTTTTACTAGAGGGCGTTATTACAAAAAAATTTCTTTTTCTTCTTCCCATGTTTTTTAAAGTCGTCTGCTTACATTTCCAAACGGAAAGCTGAATCGGTAAATGCACACATTTCTATTACATTAAATAGTGTTTTCCTTTACACAATGGGTACTGAATGTTTGCTTAAATTAAATGAAAAAAGTTACATTTTATTTTCATTTTCTATTTAAAAAGCCATTATTAACATGTGGAGAGTGTTTTTTTTATTATTCTGTACTTTCAACTAACAATTTCATTTAAAAGATGATATATCAAAATTTGAATTTAACTATAATAAGGATTATGATACCTGTTCAGTGCATAAGTATGACCAACCACTTATAATTCAGTAACTGTAATTTAAAAAAAAATAACAATTATAATAAACAGAACGACTCATAGAAATCTATCTATATTCTTTTTTCATTTTAATATACTTTCATAGAAATGCTTCTGTTATGTAAAAAAAAAACTATTTTCTTTATGCCACAAGTGTCACACTCATACATGAATTCCATAGCTAATATAACGTACTGACCCAACGGGTCACGGGTGGTCTAGTATATATATATATATATATATATATATATATATATATATATATATATATATATATATATATATAACATTTGGAATGGCCTACTAACTGGTAAACCTACAGACTGCTAAACTTTGGAATTCTCTGGCTGTTTCCTGCTGCTTTCCGGACTGTTAAACCTCCAGAAGTTTAAATGTATTGTGAACACTAAACAGACATCTCGCTACTCAACTCCCCACAGTCCTCCGTTAAATACGGTCCCAAATAGTAGTCTCTTACGTTCCAAGTGGCAACCTTGTAAAATAAATAAATAAATGCAATTACATTTCAGTACTATTTGTAACTTGTTTAATAACAATCGCCAATATAACGGTATTTAAATAAATAAATAAAATTAAATACGCGAAATGAAAACGAAAGTTTAAAAAAAAAAAAGACAGAAAGAAATAAAAGAAAACTCCAGGACAACGCCGAGTAAGTAGATTTTGTTATGAGCAGGAAAGCAAAATAGAAAGAAAAAAAAAAAGACGAGCGTTACCTGTTACGCGCGCAATCCGCGGTTTCTTTTTTTTTAAATGAACTCAGACAGAACTCACCTGTTCTGTTCTCGCCTAACGCGGAAGCTAGGACGTTTAGAGAAACGGACATTTTGGCAAACCATTTTTTTTTTTTTTCTTAGAGGCGATGGTAAAAAAGGGGGGGGGGGTATGTAAACAAAAAAGCATCAAATTCAAATTAAGAATACGAAATCAAGTTAGCGGCATTCATACGGTATAGTTAACAGCCAAGAAATCGAAAACAAATAACAAACGCAAGAAAATTTTATTTTTTGATCGACCTGCATAGTTCTAGGATCTTTTAAAAGTTATTTTGTGTTTATTGATATCTCATTTGGAGACACTATGGCCGACCCATATGTGATTTGTTGATGGTTATTTATATTAATATTTATTCATTATTATTATTTATTATGTATAAGCTGACATGACAACGTTTCGATCTATAATGTTTACAAATTAATATCTCTTTAGACGAAAACTGTTTTTCATTTAGGTGTTCTTATATATATATATATATATATATATATATATATATATATATATATATATATATATATATGAGAAAAGAAATTAAAACTGTAAGTTAGAATTTACAATCAAATTTATTGTTCGACTGAATACGCCAAAAAACAAGTTACAAAGTTCTTATTCCGCGGAGTTTCAAAGAATGCTATTCTTGCTATTCTTCTCATCAGAGGACAGAAAGAAATCAGCAAATTATATTTGTAGCAATGCTAGCATTTGCTGGTCACGACATTAAATGAAACTGCAATTTAACTGCAATTTATTACAGTCATAAATTACAAAAATGTACATATCCTTAAAAAAAAAAAAAAAAAAAAAACAATGAGAAAATGTAGAGGTAAAAAAAATAATAATAAAAACGAACCGGGCATAAAATTGCCGCTTGCATGAAGACTCTTTCAAAAGGTGATCCGAAGGCGAAAATAAATCTTTAGAAATAATTGAGTCTAAATTTAAATCCAATTGATTAGAATTAGTCCGTTGGAAAATTTTCAACACAGCTGAAATTATGGAAATTGTTTTTGCAGATAATGCAGTAGTCCAAGATAGGTTGATCCCCAGTCGAGTAGATTCGAGAAATTAGATGGATAGAAAAACCTACGTGTCATCCCCCATGGTTGGCTTAATTAGAAATGACGATTTCAGACTTAATTTTTAAAAATTATGATCAGCCTAAAAAGATTTCAGCACGTGCATGTTTCCATCATTACGACAGGAATGGTCTAGACAGACTGAAAACAATTCTTTCTGCAAAGGGCTACTATTTGAATGTCCTATTTTATTTATATTTATACATATATACACACACACTCATCACACCAATTGAACTGCCGGTTCCTTGCATTTCTATAGCGTTCTTATACTTCTCCATATATATATATATATATATATATATATATATATATATATATATATACATACACACACTTCTAAATAAAGCTATCTACCAATCAGCTGGTATGGAAACCTGTGATTATAAGATTTACAAAATATTACTGGCAGTAATATTCTATAAGTACTATCCCATCTAAATAAAAATTGCTCGATATACAAGATAGAGCAAATAAATCAAATTATAGTGATTCAATGAAATTAAAAAAAAAACTTGTTTTTTTTTTTTTGTTTTTTTTTAAGTGAAATATTTGAGTTCCATATCAAAGATTTTTATTATTCTAAGTAAGACAAAGAATACTTTAGAAATGTTATCTCCTTATCCTATAGGGTTTCTATGTCTACCATCTCTTCAGAGGAGAAAATATTAGCAAATGGTTTTTTAATAAAAAGGTTTCCACCAGACCGTAAAAAACTTTGCACCAGACTCATAAAGAAGAATTACTCCAGAAATAAGCCCAACTTGCATTTCTACTCTGCAATGTGGATTACCCAATATACAGCTTGGATCTCATTACCTCACTGCTTTAAAGGACAGTCACCTTGGATTTTACAGCGCAATTTGGATCTAAACTTTATATCCTTTTCTTCAATTTCCCTTGCCATATGACTTCTAATTAATCAATTTTCGATTATGATTTTCCATGTCTCACTGACTTTAGCAGATAGGGTGAATACCATTATAACTATTTGCTAATATTTTCTCCTCTGAAGAGATGGTAGACATCGAAACCCTATAGGATAAAATTTCTAAAGTATTCTTTGTCTTACTTAGAATAATAACAATCTTTTGTTATTTAAAAACATTATCTTTCATCTAGCAATTAATGATATAGATATAAAACTTTCAATGATTTTTTTTTAAGTGCAAGAAAATCTACATTACATAAAATAAATCCAAGGTAATTTTTGATTCAATTTAAATCAAATTTTTATACCTTACTTTGTAAAATTTATAAAAGTGCATTTTGAAGATAAATAAATTCCAAATTGAATCTTGTACCTTTATTTTTAAAGCCTATAGTAAAAACATTTTTTTTAACAATTTTCATGCCTTGGATGAAATGCTTTTCTAACTTGTAATTGAATAAGCATATATAACAAATGACGAGAACCTATAGTCCAAATTTCATGATGTTGACCATCTTAGAATTTATTCCTTTAATTACGTTGACAGCAGCTGTTTCGTAGCGCAAAATAATTAATTTAATTATTATATCAATCAATGGATCTATTGTTTCTTAAACTAATCAGAAAAAATAGCAACTATCAATCCACCAAAAGAAAAGAAAATCTATTTGGGAATGATTACAAAATCCGAAAATTGGAAGAGAAGTTACAGTTACCTTTTATTTTATCTTTCAGTGCGCCAATATATATATATATATGTATGTATATATATATATATATATATATATATATATATATATATATATATATATAAAACCATGCGTGTGCCATGAATTTCAGTGCTGAAATGTTTACGATCTTGAGTAAGTTGCACTCACCCTTTCATCTAAAAATTCTAGAAACTATTTTTATTAAGGCCTTGAGACCTTCTCTTTACAAGCAAAAAGAAAATCTCTTAGGACTTAATTTGATTTCTATGTAATTTTTTCCCCGCTTATTTTCCGTTTTTATTTTTTTTTTCCCCCCGCCATATTCATGACCATTATGACCATTTTTTTTTTTTTATCGTAATTTTCCTCGATTTAGTTCTGTTGAGTGAGGATTTTTTTTTAATCATCATGTTAATTGGTTTGTATTTAGCCATAATTAAATTTTGTACCTCCACAAAAAATTTACAAATGTGTGTGTATATATATATATATATATATATATATATATATATATATATATATATCGTTTTAACAAAACTATTCGCACTAGTCTTGAAACAATTGTAACTAACGATGAAATACATTATTTGTTGCTATCAATCTATTCCCTGATGTCTTGATTTTGTTAAAACAATATATGAATGCTCAATTATGAAATATGATAATTTTGTAGATTACATTTAAAGTCATCTCATTTTGACTTAAAACTTATTGGTATATGAACGATTACCGAATTTTCAATTATATAACTCCAGTAAAATTCGGAATACTATGAATAAGACGTATATCTAACTGTATCTGTCTGTGTATATTTCCCTACGCAATAACTCTGTCAATTTTAAGTTACAGACTCGAAATTTGATATACAGGATACTGAGATTTGGGAAAATCGATGTGATCGGTTTTCGGACAGAAATTTGGCGATTAAGGAGTCAAAGTTCAACGATTTGACCTTTGAGAACTCTACCAAACTCCTCCGACAATTTTGGGTCTAAACACTTGAAATTTTAGATATAGGTTCCTTGGACATAGATCTTACTTAATAACTTTATTTGAGCCCAAAACAATAAATGTTAAGGGGTCATAATAGGGGTCAAAGTTAAAAAAATTGACCGTTTCTTTTTTTTTTTTTTTTTTGCTCAACATACACCTCCAAATACCCAGGCAACGCCGAGCACCCATGCTAGTATATATATATATATATATGTGTGTGTGTGTGTGTGTGTGTGTTTGCGCATAAGATTTTCGTATTGTTTATATTACCACCACCAGCAACAGCTCGATATTAACGCGAAATATCGATTCTATTGTCTTATCAGTTCCAGTACTAAAAATCGTTTTCCAAACACGTGTTCCGTTTATCCACCACTGAGTAAAATGAATGCTGGGTCCTGCAACACTACAAGGAATTTAACATGTTGTCGCGGTGGAAAAATGGATGCAATTGGTCACAAGTGAATTGCAAAGAGTAAATCCATACAAAAATATATTGTACTTTTTATTGATTCTCTTCGTTAAACATATAAATGACAGGTGTTAGTTATTACGACGTTAAAATGTTCGTATGTCTTGACGGAGGCCATGGATATTCAAAGTCATCGAGTCGAGACAAAGAAAATGTTATATCTATTATTATAAAGTCGTATTTCTGTCTGTCTGTCTGTTCACAATTTGATTAACATGTACAAAAGGTACAGTTTCACAAATTAATTGTCATACTGAAAACAATGTTCAGTGTACTTTCGTAGTACGCTTAAGTTGAGGTTCCAACCTCGACAATCAGTCCAACAGAAACTGAGCTGTTTTGCCGTCAGATTGATGCAAAATGTTCTGTGTAGCCCTAGGAGGTCCATCTTCTCAGGCCTTGTTTCCCGGCATTCAGGATGAGCAAGTTTATTGCTTGTTGCCTGAGGCGCTCTCACCGATGGAGCTACGTAAGCATATTTTTGCAGGGTCAAAGTGCTCCTCTTGAAGCACTGACATTTTCCCACCTTCCGACTTTGTGTCGCATCCTCTCACAGTGAGAGAGAGGTAAATATCAGACTTTTACAAATTTACATTCCAGTATGTTTTCTACATATACTATTTAATCAAAGAGAATCTACATTCAAAGAGCAACCTCATTTGCATATTACATCAAATAAAATCTATTTTAATAATTAGCTCCATGTTATTGTTTGTTGTAATAGAATTGTCTTCTTTCTTTTATTTAGAAATATTATTTAAAGCTGCTTTATTTAATTTATATTTAATTTATTTTATTTTCAATTATTATTAGCCTGCACCAGTTGCTTTAAAAACGGAAGTAAGTTTATCAATTTAAGTTCTGAGAGTTATTTCCCCCCTATAAACTATTTCCTGTTTAATTTTCATAGACGAAAATGGATGTGTTTTATACTTTCATAAATCCCACATAGGATCCACTTTCAGAAAAATAGTAAGAAGTTACGATATTTGGTGTAACTTAAATAAGTATGAGACTAAAACCTCTGGCCATTAATATTTTTCAACCTGGCCAGATATATACAGCTAGTTAAATCCATACATCTGCACGAGGCAAAGGTTATTACTAGTGAATAAATTATGGAACACAAAAGATTGCTCATTTTAATGGTACCACTGCATAGCTCTTCAACTTCTTGAGTTAAAAACAAAAAATAGGAGGCTTTACTTTTGGAACTTTTTCGACTTTTTTACAGAATTATTATTTTTTTTTTTTTAAACGAGATTTGGAAAGTAAAATTTTAATGTTATCGTTTTGTGATTAAATTATTAACCGAACCGTCTAGCAAAAAAACACTATCACTAATTCCCCCCCCCCACTCTTTATCTGTGCCTAAACCTAAACGTAGATTCCATGAACAAAGCTTCTTTCTTAGAACTGCACACCTGTGGAATTATCTTCCGTTTTCCTGCTTTCCAGCTGACTACAATATGGTTGTTTTCAAGTCTAACGTAAACAAGTTTTTGATGAACCGTCCCATATAAGTTAACAAATTTACCGAATTTCCATTATTAACGATTACTATATTGTCCAATTTCTACTGTACACTCTTTAACCCTTATCCTCGATTGGCCTCTTGGCCTTGATAAGTGGTGATGCCTATGTAAAAAAAAAAAAAATTGCCATGAAATTATGACTACTTTTGTTTTTTTTTGTTTTTTTTTAATCTATTTTTAAGTTACTTTTTCCACCCCCAAATAAAGCACAGTGCCACTTGCGTGTAAGGGGCTACTATTTAGGACAAAATCTTCAAGGATATTATGTAGGAAGCTGAACAGCAAGATGTCTGTTCACATTACACTTGAATTTTGTGTCACATCCTCTCACGGTGCAAATCAGTAGTCAAGAAAGCAGGGACTTGGAGGGAATTCCAAAGTTTACCAGTTCAAGGCAAGAAACTATTTGGGTAAAAGGCTGTCCAGCTTCTAGGGATCTCTATGGTGCAGGGGTAGAATTTTGCTGCTTGTCATGGAGATCATCGGAGCACCTTCCATTAAAATATTTGTAAAACAGGCGCAGAAATGCAACATTTCGTTGATTAGACAGAGGTTAGAGTCTGGTTGCTAGTGCGGGACCTATTAGGTTGGTGACTCTTTTTTTGAACCCTGTCAAGACTAGTAGCAGATGCACCAGCCCAAATGTGGCAACAATATTCGATGTAGAACCGAATGGTAGCCTTGTAGAGGTACAGAATACTCTTAGACATATATAACTTACTAGCACGGTAGAAAGTCCACTCTTCAACGCATCAGCTTTGGTAAACCCTTAATGTATTTGCTCCAGTAGGTAATGTTTCAATCTCTATTTATACAGTTATTAGAAAAAATAATTTGTCATGTTGTACGACATACTGTTTACGCTTATCTTGGACAACACTTCTGTGAGAAATAAATATATATATATACTAGTAAATGGAACTACATCTTTATAAGTGCTGTTTCTTCATTCCCTTCAACCCTTGCGTGTAATTACATCATCGTGTTAAGTCCCATTACAACAAAGTCTTTAATCAAGATATAATTCGAACCGTTAAATGTAGATGCTTTCTTAGAATTAATTTATTAGATGGTTTCATTCTATAAAATGTGGAGTGACGGTGATTCAGTGGTTAACGACACAGACTAACAACCTGGATGTTCCCAAGTTTGAATCCAATTCGTTCAACAAAAATCGCTTTCGTTTACGATGTTGGCAACTTTCACGAGGTCCCTCCTGTAAATACCTATGTCTTTCTAGAAATAATTCTGACCATAAAAATATCGGGGAAACCAATGCCAGCAAAGGAATCTTTGGATTCATACGATATGAAGAGGATTCTAGAAAATATGTGGCATCCAACCTTTTAATCTAAGAAAATCTTGCTTAATTTGTGTTCCAGGTTTGTCGATATAATATGATGCAAATCCGATTTATTTAAATTCCTAAGTTATAGGTTTCGCTCATATTATTCTCCCATAACTCAGTTCAAAGTATTATTAGCAAGGAGACCTAACGTTGCCCGGGATTGAGTGATGATCAATAAATGTTTCACACTTCGATACTTTTATTGTCATTGAAATCAGTGAAATGGACCATTTTTCAATCAAATCGATCAATTACCTGCTCTAGTTGGTGACCCACTGCCGTGCACTGGGAGGAAGCTTCACATACCTCTCTGCAGTGACAGTCCACAATACATTGTAGTTTACATTACACTGTAGAGAACTTACTATTGATTTTATAAATTTATTTTTATATATAACAGCTTGAATTAAAGTTTAAAATGCAAAAGTCAAGTATTATGGTTCAATTGTGTTCTAAACAGAAACATTCATTTCGAACACGCCCCTGTCATATGAAAGAACCTACTGTTGATTTTATATGTCGGGCCTTTCTGCTTGTGCAGTAATAAAATTTCTCAAATGCACTTGTGATGTTAGGCTTTATGAAGGATCAACTTTAGTCAAAAATCGCCTGTTCCTTTATTGGATTTTTTGCGATTCTCAATTATCGATACTTATCAAAGACATTTCGATACAAAGCCTGTCTAATAACACTGCCAGGAACATGATGTACATTTGTGTGAAATTTTAAACAAAAATCAGTCCAGAAGTTTAGGAGTCCATAGGGAACAAATACACACAGACAAAGTTCCTTTTATATAATAGTAGAGATAATTTTGTTAAGGTAATCTTGTTTTGATGTCGATGTATATTTCTAAAACTTTCAATCATGAGGGATATTTCTTTTAAGTTAAAAATAATCTGATTATATTCAACACAAGTTGAATATATTCAGCTGCAAGACTTGGCCTCTGCGGTCAAGTAACCTACGCAAATTGGAGGTATTCGACCATCACTGTCTACGCCACGTCCTTTGTGTCTGCTGGTAACAGTTTATCTCTAACAGTACAGTACGCGGTCACTACAAGATCCACTCCCTCCAAATATCTTTCCTCTCTAGCCGCCTCCATTAGTTCAGCCACACCCTTCAACAGCACTCAGGTGACTTCATTCATGAAGACATCGATCCAGCATCATTACCAAAAGGCTGGAAGAAATGTTACAGTGGCCAACTCAAAACCTGGCTCAAGGTTGATGAAGCAGGATGTTGAGCTAATTCTTGGTCCTCATATTTTAAAGCCGGTTTAAATGACTTTCTATTCGATAATTTAAATTATTCCAAATTATTATTTGATTTCAAAAGGTCACAAAGTAATTCTTTTCTTTTTCTTTTTTTCAACTATTAAAAAAGATTAAAATTGCTAAATTGTTTATGAAATGAGTTCTGATGGATTTAATTTTGCAATCGCTTTTAAAATAGGATTTTTTTTTAAGTTTATTTTGGCATTTTTTTTTTTAATTGGGCCTCCTCTGCAAATGCTTGGCCAAAAAATAAAAAAATGTAAGAAAATTTGGAAGAGAATGAAACAATGAATCTTTTCTAAATACACATGTTAAAAATTGGTCTGAGCGATTGACAGAACATAGTCTATAAAAGGTTTGGATTCAAAAACAATAACGGTCAACGAAATAGGCAAAAACTGAATTTACTTTATTATAAAGATGTAGAGTATCTAACATACAATAGCAAGATCGAAACATGAAATAACGTCTATCATTCCATGTACGAAGGAAGAGCTTCACATTTCTCCCAATGAATGCAGCTCTGGAGACTGTTTTTGTAGAATACTCTAGATTAGACCTCCAACCACGATGTGGTTATGGAAATCAAGGCTGCATCATTTGAGAAATGCTTTCCTTTCAAAAACAACTTCATGACTGGAAAGAGGTAAAAGTCAAAGTGTGCAAGACCAGAAGAGTAGAAGGGATGGGGGGGAAGGATTTCGTAGCCATATGCCAGTTTTACAAGGTCATATGATAGAGGCATCATTACCATACGTTTCTTTCATTTTATCAAAAGTCTCTTGTGGTATACATTATTTCAAATACAAAATCCGGATAACTGTGCAACACTCAAATGGCTTTGTTTCACATCTGACTCTTTTTAAATGCCTGTAAATCAGAAACCACAATTAGTTCAGAGTTGTAATTTGCTGCATAACCCATAGAGATATAGATCACTCTACATGCAAAATTTCAGTTGAATCAGACAACTGGAAGTGGGTCAGGGCATCATTTATTGAGAACCTCTTGTATCCAATAAAAACAAAAAAGTCGGCACAAGCGCACTTTAACTCGTCAGAAATATATCTTATTGTTCCATTTTCTGAAGAGTTATACTAGCAAAAAGGAAAGACAATACAAAATTAATGCTTTTCTTTTTTTAACCAGACTTTTTCTGGTAATTCAAAACAATTTCAATAAAGTAAAAAAGTGACACAGCAGAAAACATTAAATAACGAAACATTGAATTTGATTGAAATTGTTAAAAATTTAACATTTTAAAATAAATTACACTTAAAATTTACAAATAACGTTTACTACTCTATATTTCGTAATATTTCTTTGAAATAAATAATTTTTCAATGTACAAATAAAATATAACATTCAGTTCAATGTATTTTTTAACAACTTTTTCTTTTTGAAAAAAAAATAAATTTCTTTGCTTTTAAACAAAATAAAAATCTTAAGAAATGTAACAGTCATTTTAGATTGTCTTTTCTTTTCATTAGTATAACTCTTTTGAAAAAGAAAACAAAAATATACTCCTAGCGAGTCAAAGTGCATTTGTGCCAAAAAGTTATGCAGTGTACATGGATGACAGCGGTAGCATATTTAAATGTGAGAGTGAAAATTTCTCCAACTTCCTTTATAGATGGCTTTTCTTAAGAAAAAGTATTGAGTAGAATTACATTTTTTTTTTATTCAAGGAGAGTGAACAAAACCAATCTATAGTTTCTGAAAACAAGCAACAGTAATAGGCTTCAATCAATGTCAGAATGATGCCAAAATAGACTGGCATGATAACTGGCGAATATCCAACTACCCTTTGCATTTAGACTTTATGGACATCTTCTTACTGATATGCTGTAAAACAGACAAAAATAAAGAATTTCCTTTATTTTTTATCAGTTTTATGGAATATCATCCCTATTTAGTTTATTTAAGTTGGGGGGAAAAACAGCTCCCTCAAGGGAGGACTCTAGTTGGATGCAAAAATGGTTGAAAACGGATCTGTTGGGGCTTTTTTTCATTCCCCACCCCCCAAACAAGGCATATTGCCACTTGGAGGTAAGGGATTGTGTTTAACAGGGGACTGTGGGGAGTTGAGCAGCAAGATATTTGTTCACTTTACACTTAAACTTTTACAGGTTAGTACAGTTAAGGAAGCAGGAAACAGGGAAGGAATTTCAATTATTACAGACTTGAACAAGACTTACAGGAGTTCAACGACTTGAGCCACAAGTTACATCCCTGATGGGATGATGGGATTTTTCTTTCTTTTTTATTTAAACTGATATTTCACCCCAAACAGGGCACAGTGCCACTTGGATGTAAGGGGCTAGTATTTGGGACCAATTCGACAGGGATACTATATAGGGAGTTGAGCAGCACGATGTCTGTTCACACTACACTTGAACTTCTGCATGTCAGTACAGCCAGGAAAGCAGGAACCTAGGAAGGAATTTCAAAAGTCTAGCAGTTTGGGGTGGAAAAAACTATTAGAGTAGAAGGTTCTTCTGCAGCTAAGAATCTCTACAGTGTGGGGTGGGATTTTGCATCCTGTCGGTTTAGTTGGGTGTATTTATATCGAGAGGGGGCGGGTTACAAGTGCCTTGTGTTTGTCAGAGCCTCTCACTAATTTATCTTGTGATATTGGACACAAATGCCAACAATAATCATCAAATTCATTGGAAATAAATAGATGATGCTCAACAACAACTTTTGAGGTCTTTTACAACCAATCTCTAATCTATAAATATAAAAACGAAAACGTATGTATGTATGTTTACTTTTCCTCGATGTCCACGAAAGGCTTCTTTCAAACAAGCGCTTGCTCGCTTCACAACTTTTTAAAACTTTTTATATCATCTATAAATAGTAATATCTACAAATTATCCACAGAGCTCGCTTCTCTATTTAATTTTATTGACTTTCAAACCTTAATTATTCCACATTTCCCGCATCGTCACGCGTTACATTCGCTTTTCGGTATAAAAAAAGCGAACCTCGACTCTAATCACAGGCCCAGAGCCAGTTTGTTCAATGTCGACTTCGTCATATCAGACTGTAGCTTTCATTTCGAGACGAGGGAGCGGGTTTTTAAAAACAAACAAACCCATTTATTCAAAACTGTCCCGCACAAAATCGTAACTGCTGAATACCTATCGCCGTCACGTCAATCAAAAACGCGCACCTGTTTTTTTTAAAACACTTTACTATTTTCCAACTGCGCGTCGTCAACACTTCGGGTTTTTTCCACATACCCCGAAAAACACCCGGGCAACGCCGGGTACCCCTCGCTAGTATTAGATAAAGGAACTTTGTGTGTATGAGTCTCTCTGTGTGTGTATGTGTATGGAGTCGGAAACAGCTGAGCCAATGAGCCAATCTTTATGAAATTTTACATAAAGGTATTTTATATGACTGGCAGTGTTCTTAGATAGGTTTTGTATTGGAATATCTTCGATAAGTATCGGTAATCAAAATAATCCGATAAAATAAGGAACAGGTGATTTTGACCAAAGTTAACACCTTACACAATCCAACATTACAAGTGCATTTAAGAAGTTTTATCACTGCACAAACAGAAAGGTCTGCCATATAAAATCACCAGTAGGTTCTTTAATATGATAGGGGTGTGTTAAAAATTAATGTTTCTGTTTAAAACAAAATTGCACCATGATACTTGACTTTTTCATTTTAAACTTAAATTCAAGTGATTATCACAGCACAAGAAGTAAGGCAAGGCATAGAAAATCAACAGTAGGTTATTTGATATGACCGGGGTGTATTCAGAATGAATGTTTCTGTTTATAGCACAACTGAAGCATGATACTTGACTTTTGCATTTTAAACTTTAATGCAAGTCATTATATATATAAAAATAATTTAATAAAAATCAACAGTAGATTCTCTACAATGAAATGTACACTACAATGTATCATGGACTAAGTCACTGCATAGGGGCATATGAAGCTTCCCTCTGGTGCACCATGATGGGTCCCCAACTAGAGCAGGCAATTAATCGATTTGATCGAAAAATGAGCGATTTCACTGATTTCACTGATTTCGATGGCAATAAAAATATGGGAGTGTGAAACATTCGTTGATCATCATTCAATCCCGGGCAACGTCGGGTCTCCCTGTTTGTTTATTAGCTTTAGAAAGTGAAGGACAGCTTGAAACGGGGAGTTTAAAAGACTAAATTTCTTTTCATCACGGCACATCTTGGACTCAATCTCTGTTATTGATCTGAACTTGATGTTTATCTAAAATCACAATGTTATTGATTATTTAACAAAGAAATGTTTACGTTTGGTATTGGAACACAAAAATTCAATTAAAAAAAAAATCATAAAACTTGATTTTCTTGTTTCTTTTTTGTAGGGGTATTTCTTTTTTTTTTACATTTTGTTTTGGAAAATGTAAGCTCTTATCATCATCACAGAATATGGACAAAAGTGGACTTTGGGATGGGTAAATCTCAACCTTTTAACTTCTTCTTTCATCACAATATCACCATGTTGCTTCTCAGCAAACTACAACAGGGTCGTTTTCAAGTCTAAAGTTAACAAATTTTTCTTCTCTTAAATAATTTTAAATTGTGTCCAATTCACACATCAAAGTATCGTTTTATCATCCATGTGATAAACTCATCAAGCATTATCCTTGAGTGGCTTTTGGGCATTGATAAGCAGTGATATTTTATAATAAAACTAGCCAAGTTACTCAGCGTTGCCCGGGGCAAAAATGTAACATTTCTATTAAAACTGCTATCTCTCTACCTCTTTCTCTTTCCTCCCCTTCCCAATTTCACCTGCCTCTCCAAACTCCCGTCTATTCTTAAAAGAGCCCTCGGATATAAATTCAAATCTTAATGAAATTAAGTGTTAGCTCCATGACAGAGTTAGCTCCCTTGATCTCTTAAAACTAACCAAAGTAAAATAGTAGATAAAAAAAGTTATGTTCAAGGTGTCTCTCCATGTCTTCGTATCTTATTCATGTATATTAAAAAGCTTTGGCGTGCATATTTTTGGTGTATTATCTTGGCATTGTTTCCAGTTGTCCTGGATTTCTCCTTGCCACTGGACTCAAGCAGTGCTGATTCAGGAGAGGTGTGGTTGGAGATGGCATAACCCTTGCCTCACAATTGCATGCACACCTGCCTCTACAGGGTTTATCATTTGTCTTTCGAGACTGAACGGAGGCATCGATTTCTATGCACAGGATTCACTCCTAAACTAATTAACCGATCATTATGAATTTTGAAACATAGCTGCTAGGCATAAGGATGGGTAATTTACTTTCATGCAAAGGTCTTTAGATACCCCATGATTTTTGTACATTTTAACGATAGGTATTAGACATCAATTAATAAACAGCTTCCAAACTTCAGTTTCTTTGACGTTTATAATTTTTTGTGTGTGTGTGGGGGGGGGGGGTTATACTATGGACACAACCTCCTATTTGAAAATTCAAATATTTAAGATTTGCATTAAATTCGATCTATAGTCATTAAGCACCAAATAACCAAGATTTCTTGAATTTTAATTTCTTAAGAGCTGTTAAGCGTAAGCCTTAAAATTTAGAATCAAAATCATGCAGTGGGTTTTTGATCAAAATTTGAATAAGTATTTTATACATGTGGTTTAAGAATATTATGTCTTGATTTTACTCCTTGTAAGGAGACATAAAAGTGACGCAAAACTATTCTGTTTGAAAAATTAATTTAACACAAGTATTTTTCTGGTATTTTTATAAGTAAAATTTCATTTTTTTTCCTGTTTATTTCTTATTTATGTGCAAGTCGGGGGATGTGGAGGGGGCAGATTAGATAATACTGAGCCACGATCTTTTGTGAGCAAAAGTTTGGCTTATGATCTTGTGAGCAAGAACAAAAGCAGAGCAAATGGACTTCTCACCTTCGTTTTTCCATTTGGGGGATCCCAGCTCTTCACTACGAGTGCCAAAAAGGAGGTAAAATTATAGCAGTCGTTAAATAAAAACAGAGAACAGAAAAAACTCGACACTTTCTTCCTTTTTTTTTTATCAAAAACCTTTATGTCTGGTATTTCCAACAACACATTTTTTTCTAAATATTTAAACAATTCATTTCTCCTTCTCCGACCATGTGTGACTTTTTGTCTCTAAAGTGACATCATCCACGTGTCTCAAACACATGCTTCCCTTGTCATCTCTAATACCACTGCTTTGCCGAACACCACTTCTCCAAACGTGTGTCCTTTTATCTCTGCTGTGACATAGCCGCCTGGGTCATTCACCTATCTTCCTGCAGGCTGCCCTACCAGCATCAGCAACTCTGTTACAAAATTAGACTAAACAGTCCTAGGTGTTCTTCATCAGCAGCAAAGGATTAGGATCAGTAAATCAATGAAGCCTTAATAACCAAGAGGATTATTTTTGAACATGCATTGGTGTACAACATAACACTATTAAACAAAATTCTGCTTGGAACCATCTTGAGGGGTGGGAAGGTATGGGGCCGATCAATAACCTAAAAGTGGTCCATGACTACAGATTTGAACCAACACAGTTTGGGAATTTGGGTACTTTTTTATTTTTATATATATACTAACAATTCAACCCAGCTTTGCTTGGGCCCTTTGTACTGTTCATAACTTTATGTGTGACTCATGTCTAGGTAACTTACATCTCAAATTTCAAGTGTTTAGACCCAAAATTGTCGGAGGAGTTTGGTAGAGTTTGCAAAGGTCAACTCTTTCAACTTTGACCTCTTGGCAGCCAAATTTTTGCCCAAAAACTGATTAAAAAGCTTGCTGCATGTCCGAATTCCTCTTTATGAAAAATTTGAAATGTTTAGACCCAAAATTGGCTGAATAGTTTGTTAGAGACCGCAATTTCAAGTGTTTAGACCCAAAATTGGCGGAAGAGCTTGGTAGATTTTCAAAGGTCAAATCGTTGAACTTTGACCCCTTGACAGCCAAATTTTTGGCCGCAAATCGATTAAAAAGATTTTCCCAAATCTCAATACCCCTTATGTCAAATCTCTAGTCTGTAGACTGAAAATTGGCAGAGTAGTTTGGTAGGGAAATGTACGCACACAGACACAGACAATTTCACTTTTATAGATATACTAGCAGTTCGTCCCGGCGTTGCCTGGGTGTTTGGAGGTGTACACTGCGCAAAAAAAAAAAAGGTCAATTTTTTTAACTTTGACCCCTATTATGACCCCTTAACATTTACTGTTTTGGGTTCAAATCAGGTTATTAAGTTAGATCCATGTCCAGGGAACCTATATCTAAAATTTCAAGTGTTTACACCCAAAATTGTCGGAGGAGTTTGGTAGTGTTCTCAAAGGTCAAATCGTTGAACTTTGACCCCTTAACAGCCAAATTTCTGGCCGAAACCCAATCACATCGATTTTCCTACATTTCAGTACCCTGTATATCAAATTTCGAGTCTGTGGACTAAAAATTGGTAGAGTTATTGTGTAGGGAAATGTACACAGACAGACAAACGGACAGACAGACAGACACGTTCGCTTTTATAGATAGATAGATTTGTTTAACAAAAATATATACGTATACATAAATATATATGGAAACAATTTTGTGTTTACTATAAACTTCTTTTGCAAATATTATGCGAGTATAAATCATGTAGAATATCTACATGAATATAATTACAGGTAATAGTTAATCAAAGACGATTATCCCATTAAAAAACCGAAGCAACTAATTGATTAAAATGAATGTTTAAAAGAATATGCAAATTAGCTAGATCGTTTGCTAGTGAATGCAATTCCACAACCAAGATATAAGAAAATTGTATTTTCTTTTTAAATAAATAGAAAAGTGTTTTTAATATGAATATCGATACACACGAAAGAAAACCGAGTATAGATAGATTGGTAACTTACAGTGGCAGAATTAAGCTTTTGTTCAATTGATATGTAATAATGTGCTAAACCATTTCATGTTCATACGTTATTGTCCTCTTTGATATACATTTTAAAAAAGAAGATCCATCTGATTCTCACGACTGATGTCGCCAAGTAAAAAAATATTGACTTTACCCATCTTACAATGAATTGTTCAAAAATCGAATTATATTATCCACCACGGTACAATTTTTAATAAATTTTCAAAGAGTGACATTTGTTTTATTTATTTAAAGAATATTTAACTGACAAATATTTTTGCTCTAAGAAAATGGAGAATGTCATTTTTAAAAGAAATAAATTGCTACAATTTAAATAAATAGAGACATATTTGTTTTATTGACTTAAAGAATATTTAACTGACAACGAAAATTATTTTTAAGGAAGAGTCTGTAAACAATGCTGCATGTTTATAGTGTGATGCATAATTGCAATGACTGCAGATAACAGGCCTGCAATTGGAGAAATATTAAGCTAAGAGAAGAGAGACCATCTAAGAAATGGGCTGACCGTTGAAATAGTAATGTCTTTTTGGATATGAGGGTCTGTGTTAATTTTTAGGTGATTAAAGATATTTTGTATTACCAGTTGAACATGGTGAACAAACTAATTTTTAAATATATTGTAGCAAAATATGTTATTATATTGTCAATAACTTGATACAGCAGAAAATTGGCTAGTCAGAATCAAATTTTGATTTGTCAGCTTAAATTTTAATTGGGTTTTATTTTGGAAATCCAACAAGATTACTTTATATATTAGATAATGGAGGATATCAAATTTGACTGATTTGATTAATATTTTATGTGGCTTACATCAACATACAAAACGTTTTGATTTGATGTCAATATGCCGCATATAAACTAATATAGCATTGTAAACATGTTAAATGCTGCATGTTTAGTAGGTGCATAGCTGCAATGCATTCAGACGACAGGTCTGGAATAAGAGAAATATTCAGTGGCTGGTTTGTCTCCTTGACTGTCGGGTTTCAATCCTGGCTTGAGGTAGTTGCCTGTCTAGCCGCACTGATGAGCTGTGAAACAGCGAAACAGTACTGTATGTGGATGACTATAATGCTCCTTATCTTGAGTTGAGCATATTGAGAAGTGATACATGAATTACTATTAGCGTATAAGCGATGCTCTTTGCGTAAACAAATCGAGTAGAGGTAGTTCGGACGATGTCAAAATATCGTTAAACTCATGACTCACGCAGCAGCCGCCAATAGCATAGTGGTTAGGAGCCTTGACTGTCGGGTTTCAATCCTGGCTTGAGGTAGTTGCCTGTCTAGCTGCACTGATGAGCTGTGAAACAGCGAAACAGTACTGTATGTGGATGACTATATATACACACACACACATACTAGTTGGACGCCCGGTGTTGCCCGATCGTACTATACACTTAAACATGATATTTTAATTTATGAAGATTGTGTATGTATGTATTATTATTATAGAATCAATCCTCTGTTGAATATTATATATTACAAGGAATAATATGCCGGTGGACTAATTTGCAAAAAAATAAAAAAAATGACAGAATAATAATGATAAGGCTGTTCATCAAATTCCAGCTGTGTTTGCTTACAATGACGTAACTGATATTTGGGCTTGACGATAAATGCCCTGAAAAAACACTTCTGATTAATGTTTAGTTTTAAAATATGCAAACAAAGAAATAATTTGCAGCGATTTTAAATGATACTTCTTTTATCGTAAATTGAACTCATTAATAATAAAAAATAAATAAATAAAATACAATAGTGAGGTACACTCGAGCTTGAACACAGGACAATTTGATCGGTAGTCAAATACTCTATCACTGAGCTATATCTCAAGATGACAATTGCTGAGAATGGGATCTACCTTTATTTTCTGTAAATTATCTTCCTTGCCCAGTGTAACGAAAAATATTGGCCTGTCAAAATTCTTTATCTATAAGAAAGAAAGACTATTTTTAGGATCGGATTTTTTTGATTTTCGATACTTACTGGATGAATTTCTGTACAAAATATATCTAAGAACACTGCCAGACATATAAATTATATACCTTTGCATGAAATTTGAAAAAGATAGGCTCAGCCGTTTCGAAACCTATGAGGAAGGAACACATACACAAAATGACTCTTATATAATAGTAGAGATATATATATATTTCCCTAAAACCTTTGGCCTTGATCGAGGGGAGACTAAAACTTGCTATTGGTTCAAATGATCTGAAATAACAGCATACTAGACACCTTGTTCGAGTGTCTAAGGTCCTCCTGTACAAGGCTTTGCCAGGACAACCTGGCACAAGGATACTTTTAATTACAAGTAAACCCTGACTAAATATTTAAAATTACATAGTATTTGCCGTGTAACATTACGCACATGTTAAAATATAGATACCGTCACAATGAAATTTTTTTCTGTGAAATAACAGACATTTATTTACAGGTACTTTCCAGAATAATGCCTTGTCTCTTGTTCAAAAGTCTTCTCGCACTCGAATGCACTTAACACGACTACCGTGTCGAGCACGTGGTACTCTGTCTTTGCCCGACCATGTTTAGAACGCATCTTATCATATCGCTCTCGTCCCACCTTATATCTTTTATGACTTTCTCGCACACGGTTCGGCTATTTGCGTACAACTGCTGCTATACACGCATCTGTGCTTCGACTGAAGTAAAATGAAGCAAAGAGAAAATATTTGACAGATATTCATTAATTTAAAAGGAATATTATTAACAGTAACTTATACAGAATGATCTAAAAATCACCATGGAATTTCCATAGGATCCCACTAGTTTTTAATATTAATACAATTATGTTATTACTTCTCGTGTGTCTGTGTTTCTCGCCTCTATGTGATTAACGTGCTATTATTTTTTTTTTTTTTTTTTTACCATTTATTATTTACTGAAATCAAGCAGATAATAGCATAAAGTATTAAAATCAACTTGTAAAAATTCCTAGTGAAAAAATAAAAATTACGGAATTAAATCCACCGCAATACATTTCTATTTCTTTGTCAACAATGTAGTAGGCATCTTCAATTTACATGAAATCACGAACAGTCATCACTTAAGTGCTAATTCACTGCATGGTAGTGTAATATGAAATGTCTTAAATTGTCAATTATGAGTGAAATTTTTCTAAAGACTTTGTTAACTTTAATTTCTGCGAAATATCCATTTGTTTAATTTTAATATTTTCAGTATAACAGGATGAACATCAAAACGGATTTAGCTTATTCACCCAATAAATATTTTAAAATAATAGTGTGTGTATATATATATATATATATATATATATATATATATATATATATGTGTGTGTGTGTGTGTGTGTGTGTGTGTGTGTGTGTGTGTGTGTGTTTTAACAAAAACCAAGACTTAAAAAAATGGGTTCATTGTTAGTTACAATTGTTTCAAGATCATTTGGACAAATTCAAACATTTTGTCGTTTGAAAATTTTCACACCAACAGCCTTTCTTCAGACTTGTTGAATAAAAAACACTTTAACAATAAAACATTATGGAAAACATTTCTCTTATAAGGAAAAGACAACAAGCGAAACTATTTTACCTCAGTCGCATCCTTGCAAATATATATATATATATATATACTATTATATAAAAATCACTGTGTGTATGTGTGTGTGTGTTCCTTCTTCATAGGTTCCAAAACAGCTGAGCCTATCTTTTTCAAATCCCACACAAAGCTAATTCATATGTCTGGCAGTGTTCTTAGATATGTTTTGTACAGAAATTTATCCAATAAGTATCGAAAATCAAAAAACTTCCATCTTAAACATAGTCTTTCTTTTCTTATAGAAAAAAAAATTTATAGGGGAATATTTTACGTCACACCAGCCAAGGAAAATAATAAAATCTCAGCAAATCATTTCTTATTAAAAAAACAAAACAGATTTATTGTCATCTGTAGATATAGCTCAATTGACTACAGAACGAATCATCCCCCTGTTCAAGCCCGGGTGCATTTTATTTTAATTTTTTCTTATTAATGAGTTCAATTTACAATAAAAGAAGAGATATGATTTAAAATCGCTGCAAATCATTTCTTCGTTTGCATATTTTAAAACTAAACGTTAATCAGAAGTGACTTTTCCAGGGCATTCATCGTCAAACCCAAATATCAGCTGACGTGATATTGAAAACAAACACAGACGGAATTTGATGAAAGATATTAGCATTATTATTTTTTAAATTTAAAAAAAAATCTTTTTGGCAAATTATTCATCATAATATATAATAATCAATAGAGGATTGATTTTATAATAATACATATGCAATCTTCATAAATTAAATAGCATGTATTGTATGAACCGAAATTGAAAAATAAGTAATATTGAAATACTTTTTGTCTGTTTCCAAAAATATTTTTTGCGCTTGTTAAGATAGTCGACAGATCGATTTTCTAAAATATATTGTTTTGAGTAAAAACAATATTTCGTACTTAATTGCCATGTCGAAAATAGTAATATATCCAAAAATTACAAAAATTCATCGAGTAGAACAACTTATTGTGTTTTTAGTAAGAAATTAAAAAAAAAAAGAAATTTTAAGTCTGTCGCTATAGGCTACAAATGTTGGCAGCCATTAACGATGTAATTTAAAATGTGCGTCTAGAGTTATGTCCCCTGTGTGTGAAATTTTTACCGTCTACTTTATAACATCTAAGAAATATGTAATTTTATCCAATTTTCCGTAAAAACAATTACTTTTAACTATACAGAGATTTCTACTCAATGAATTTTCGTAATTTTTGGATACATTACTATTTTCAACATGACAAATAAGTACATAATATTGTCTTTTCTTAAAATGACATATTTAAAAAAAAAATGGATCTGGCTACTATCTTAACAAGCACGATATTCTCTTACAAAAATTAAGAGGAAAGAAAAGAAATTGGGGGGATGGGAGGTGAATATCAACGTGGGAAACAAATATGAAAGTAAAAAAAAAAAAAAAAAAAAAAAATGTAAACACTTCCGGGTAGATACGGCTATGGGTTAACGCGCACCTTTTTATGTACCACTGACAAAATGAGTCACATAAAAGGCTCCTGCTTTATGCTGATTGACCTGTCATCTGGAATTTATGAATAAACCAGACTTATCAGACTTGGCTCAAAACAGTCTAGACTGAGAGCCGTAACTACAAACGATGAATCAGATATAAACTAAATAAAAACTGGTCCGCTTGCAGTTTAGATAAACCAAACTATGAGGAAAATACTGGGACACATTTCGGGGTACACCGTCAGTAACAATGTACTTTGATTGGCTATTGAAAATGACGTATTATACTGTAAAGGAATTTTAAAATCAAAATGAAACACTATTTAAATTGACGTAATAAAATTAAATTGAAACTATATCAGAAAATAGAATATTATTTTTAAATGGTTTTTAAATGCAGAATATTTTTTATTCAATGATTTTTTTTTTTTTAACGCAGAAACAAACAAACAAACATCATTACAAATGATATTGTTCTCGGATGCATTAATATACGAGGAAATACCTGACTCGATTTCCTTTTCACGCACACAAATTCCAGTAAATACAGATTGAACATTTCTTTCGTAGTTCCTAATAGACTGCGTGACCCACAAACCTTCTCTGGTTTGTGTGTGGATAGTTTCATCATGAGGATCAACGAAATTATCCTCGTGAATAACTTTATCGTGTTCGTAAACACCATGATCAAATCAAGGCGTTTGTATGCAGCCCAGCCATCGGAAATTATTAATTTTCGATTTTTTGCTTATTAATGAGTTAATGAAATTTACTGAGATTTACTCTTTGGTTTTCATACATAAAGCAAATTTCACAGTGTATGAGGATCAGTTGATACTGGAGATATTCATAATCGTACCTTAGTTCCAAAGGAGAGGAGATATAACATAGGAGAAATACTTGGAATCAAGTCTCCTTTTGCTGTTATTCCAGATCAATTGAAACCATAGCAGCAAGTTTTAGTCTCCCCTCCATCAAGGCTAGAGGTTTGGGGGAAATATTAGATATTTTGCAATTCATGTACAAAACTAGGAAAACAAATGACTATGATTGAAACATTTTATGTCTGTAAAAAAGTGCCAAAAATAGGCTCTGAATGATAGATGATTCCCTTAATGTGCGACCTTAATGACAAATGTCACATAGCCTACTACACAATTCAGCTCATTACCTTTCCAACGAGCCTTCATTTGTTAAATTCTGATGAATAGTCGCTGAGATTTGGAACTTATAAAATTGCTGAAATAGGTGGTATATATATATATATATATATATATATATATATATATATATATATATATATAATAAAAAGGAACAAACTGAGTTATGTGTTCATCAACATTTCATCTTTATTTCGCGACTTCCTCTGGATAAAATAAAGATGAAACGTTGATGAACCGAACTCGGTTTGTTCCTCTTTATTTTCTCTATTTTGTCGGAATTCTATTACCATTATTCTCATCATATATATATACTCATAGCCAAATTGAATATTGAAATGCTCATATCTTTGGTTCTATGGGGACGAAACTACATGAAAATTTGCAGGCTTTTTGAAGATTATAATACTATTCTATGGTTAAAATTTTATAACAATTGGTAAAAAAAAAAAACTATATTTTTAAAACCAATAAAATAAGCCAAAATTTGCCTACATTTGTGTATATAGTGTCCTGGCAGGCCAGGTTTAGTTTTGCTGCTTTGGGATGAATTTTGCTTATTAAGGTTTTTTTTTAGCTTGGTTGTCTCCCCTGTGGCCTTGCCAGGCCACTAAGGCTCCTAAAATTCACACTAGAATTGTTTGCAATGACCAATGACACAACGGATAAAAGTGCTAAGTTATAATCAGTTTTACGTAACAATTGAGCGATATTAAAAGTACAATTACGAATTACTTAAGTCTATCTTGGTCATGACTGAGCAATGCATTAAATAAATAACACACTACTGAAGATTGGCAGAAGTTACACAAAAGCTTTTCCTTCAACCTGAAAACAGAAATATCTACTAAACTTGTGATATTTAAAAACATTAAAAATATATTAGGGCGGTTCAAAAGTTTTTGCCGGATTTTACAAGGAGCATTTTAAACCATGCATATTGTTATTTCTAAAATATATCACCATGATTAATTTATAACTTTGTCTTTCATATTATTAACCCTTTACTTCCAAATTGTACTTTCAAGTCATCTTTCAAAAAACAAAAAAAAATAGTATAGGAAATATATCTTACTCTTATGGCTTGTCAGCCCAACTGATCTTCAAAGTAGAGGTCTATGCACGGTTCAACCTTTTGCTGATTTTTTTTTTTTTTCCTTTATCCCCTTCTCTTGAGCCAAGAAGAACATAAATTCATTATCAAAAGATGTATTTATTGCATGAAAAAAATTCTGGCGGTAAAGGATTAAAGCATCATTCATGTTTCTCTACAATATTCTCACCTAAGTTAACCAGAAAACGACCTTCTTTAGTCAACAGAGAGGGAGTCATCTTCCATCATGATAATGTTCGTCCTCATGCACCATTACTGACCAAAGATCTCCTGGGAGAAATTGGTTGGGAAATCTTGTTTTACCCTGTAGATTCTTTTGACCTAGTTTCCTTAGATTATCACTTATTTTGAAGATTACAAAAACCATTTTAATGATCTTAGGCTTACATCATGAGAGGAGATTGAACAGAGGTTAGATTCATATTTCACATCAAAACATAAATTTTACAAGTGAGGCATTTATAAGCTCGTTGAAAAATGGAATCTATTATATAAATCTTACCTGTCTGTTTAAATGTATGTATGTATGTTTGTATGTATGTCTCGCAAAAACTTTCGACAGAGACGACGGATCCTGACAAGATCTGTATTATTTTGAAGCTTGACATCTCGGATGACAAATATAAAAAATTTAGCCGAAAACATTAATTCCTTCACTGGCCGATTTTGTATAAGTGTGTGTGTGTGTGGGGGGGGGGGGTTCACCAACATTTTAGCAAGTCATCGTCATTGTTGGATTAACTTTGGTTAATTTCAACGCTTTTGACTTCCGGTTGCGTTTTTTTTTTTTTTTTTTTTTTTTTTTTTTTTGCTCAACAGACACCTCCAAACACCTAGGCAACGCCGGGCGCCTAGGCTAGTTAAGTTGTAAAGTGCAAAGGTCGTTATTGTTATGAATAACGATTTTCAAAAACAATTTTTGATTTTCAAGATGAAATTTTAAATCGGCAAAAACTTTTGCACCAACCTGATACTAAAGACAGAAATGGAACAGTCCATTCTACTTGAAAGGAGGTTAACATTTGCCTCCCTCTCACAACAGGAAGATGTGACATAAGGTCGTTATTAAGCTTCCCTTTTTTGCAATCTTCTTCAAAATCTGCCTTGGGTTATCGATGTGTTCATCAAAAAATCTGTTGGATTGGTTCATTTGATTTTATTCCATTGTGTACTGTTTTTTGTTTTTTTTTTAGATGAGGATTGATAATGCATATTATTTGGATTAGTCAGACTACTATTCTCATCTTTAGTGCTATTCACACAGCGTAACACACAAATGTAACTTCCTATATTCTTCAGGTTTACTTTATCAAACTGTACAATCTCTCTATTGAACTCCAAAATCCACAAAGAATTTTGAATGGAACCCTTTATATATCCACGAGGGTAGCATCCTCTTGTTCTGTCAGCCATGGTAAGTAATCCACAATTGTATTTTTCGCATCACCCATGCTGAGGATTAAACCTTCAATCTCCAGAAAAGTGTCACAACTGAATCTTACTTAATACTACAAGATACATCTGAAGAAGGGCAGAGGTTATATTGGCTAAAACGTTGTGCGAATAACTCAAGATGAGAACAGTAGTCTGAATAATCCAAATAATGTGAATTATCAATCCTCATCTCAAAAAATTCAGAAACATAACACTTTTATTGTGAAGTCTACATGCACATAATTATTGACATAGACAATCTTACGCAGTGTTACGGAATAATCAGCGATCCTATGATTAATCCCAATATGAATCAATGTAGAGTTAGAGAGGGAGGTGAAAGAAATACAAAGAGAAAGCGAGAGAGAGGAAGTGATGTTTGACGTGTTCAGTTAATTATAAATTACAGCTAATTATCTATATATATATATATATATATATATATATATATATATATATATATAAAAGCCAAAATGTATGTATGTATGTTCGCTTTTTGTGTATGTCTTCAAAAGGCTTTTTTCCGGCGGATTCTCGAGGCCGTCACTCATTTTTAAAACTTTTTATATCACGTCTAAATGATAATATCTATGACTTAACAACGGTGGTCACCTCTCTATTTAATTTGCCCGACTTTGAAACATTAATTATTTGACATTTTCGGATCGACACGTGTTGCATTCGTTTTTCGGTATAAAAAAAAAAGCGAAACTCGATTTGAAAATCACTGGCCCACGGCCAGTGGTCTCTAGAAAGCGATGTAACGTTTGGTCAATGTCGGCTTCGTCATATCAGACGGTTGCTTTCATTTCTAGACGAGACACTCCCCCTTATAAACAGGGAGCTGGTTTTCCCCAAAGTTAGGTAAAAACAAACAAACGGGGTTATTGACCTCATTAAAAACTGCCCCACAGAAAATGTTAACTGCTGAATAGCTATTGCTTATGATCGCTGCATGTGTATTAAGCTTTTTCGTATAAAAAAAAAAGAAGCCAACAGACTCGCGGTAAATAAAACGCTGTCCCGCACTCAAAGTTCACGTTATTAACTCGTCACAAACGGGCACCTGCCAGATCGCACATTTTATTATTTTTTTTTTCACACTTTACTATTTTCCAACTGCGCGTCAAGGCTTCGTTTTTTTTTAAAACAACCAACGATTTTCCTTTTCATTTACCCAAAAACACACACACCTACAAACACCCGGGCAATGCCGGGTACCCCTCACTAGTCTCTAATATAAATCTCACCTGTCTGTTTAAATGTATGTATGTCTGCCTAAAACTTTTGACGGATGCGATGGATTTTCATGAGATCAGTATCGTTTTGAAGCTCAACGTCTCTGACGACAAATATGGAAAAATTGGTCAAAAACATTAATTCCTTCAGCCTCAACTGACCACTTTTCTATAACAAGTTTTATTTTATTTTCTTTTACGCCGATATTTTCGAAAATCATCCCTTCTTATCGATTGATTAGCCTTAATTTAAATCTTCACCACTTCTGGTTTGGCGATGGACGCAACGGCAAGGTGTCACACTTTTTTTTTTTTTTTTTTTTTTCACGTTCTTTACCTCCTTTCTGGTACGGGTTCAAGCCTGCCTGGCTACTTCCACTTTTTTTTTTTGGCTCAACACACACTTCCAAACACCCATGGAACGCCAGGCAACCAGGCTAGTTTATATAATAAAATTAAATCCCACTCAAAACTTTTAAATATTTTATTTTATTTCTCTAGACATTCCCAGGGTTTCCATGCGCAATAAAAAAAAAATAAGATAAAATAAAGAATCTTATTCTTATTCTTCAGCTGACAGCGTGGGTAAGAAGATACATATTTTACCTCAAATAATTTGAAATGATGGTTATTTTCATGATTACTGTTTGTACTTCACTTCCGGTTGCCCTTCCCTATGATAAGACATTATTTAGAAAAACCCTTCTAAACATGAGGCGGCAGTGAGAGGGCGGGAGGGGGGTCTTTATTTACCAATTCTGCCTGCCTACTACCACTTTTTTTTTTTTTTTTTTTGCTCAACACACACCTCCAGCCGGGCAATGCCGGGCACCCAGGTTAGTAAATGATAAAACAGAATTTTTTCTTCCAAACATAACCCAATCCTTTAACCAAGATATATTGTAGTATGTATCAAAGTATATTTAAAAAAAAGAAAAAAAGACTTAAGGAAACAAACGTTGATTAACTCCATTTTTGTATTATAGACAGTCTGCCAATAAGTATCCTTTGAAATAAAACAACAACAACAAAAAAAAATGAATTTGCTTGCCAATGAAACATGATAGTATCGACTACTATGAGCTAGGATAATGGCGCAGTATCTGTTCTGTCCGTGGTAAGAAGGTGGAGAAATCCTTCTAGACTTGGGAATTTTTGTTTTTTAAGTTTTGTCCCAATTTAGAGTGTTTCTTTATTGAGAGAGAAGGCTGGATAAGACCCGCAACCCCCCCCCCCTCAATTAAAAATGGATTGGTGAGGACTAGTAAATAAACATCAATAATGACACCAGCAGCCCCCCACCCCCACCCATCACACCTTCTTCGCACTTGTCTACGAGAATTTGGCCAGGTGACCCAGCAACTAAATTTGCTACCTGTTGCATACACACATTGACAATCGGACATGCCAACAAGCTTCAAGTTTGACAATTTGTTGCTGGAGGAATTTAACGAGTTATTCTAACACGTTCCAACATGTCTTGTCATAAAGCCGACGTATATAAGACTGAGAATTTGCTTCTCATTTGAGACCAATTGAATTTTTCACTATTACCATATGTCAGTGTGTCTTATGAGAAATTTCTGAAAACAAAACATGATTTACTGATTTAAAAAAAAAAAAAGAAAAAAGCGATAAATTTTTACCCTAACCCTAACCATGCCTCTGAACAATAACAAAAAATGAGATTCTTGATGACCATTTTTGAAATATATATATATAAAAAAAAAAAAAATGGTTACCCTTTTTGCCTTATGCTATCTGGTCAAGAACTAGGTGATCAATTTATCTTATATTTATATAGTAAAGTGAACACCCATTTTTAGGTCTAAAATACAAATATAATGGCCATCTTGGGATGTTGCTTCTCTGGAAATAGAAAGAATAATTTTTTTTTTCTTTGAGAAGGGGAGATTGTTCCCGAAATATCAAAATATTTAACGATGTGACATTATGGACTGCCCTCCTCCTCCCTTCCTCAAGAGAAAAATAGAATCTCATTTGGAAGTTAGGATGTGGAGGGAGGGGGGTAAAATTTTATCTAATGTGTTGGTTCTGAGATCTGTAGTATTAAAAATATATATACTTTTTATAAACAAAATTAAGTTAGATATAAGCTTCTCATCAAAAAATAAAATAAAAATTTAAAAAAGTTGCTTTTCTTCTTCTTTTTTTTTTTTTTTTTTTTAGATGTCAACATATAGATCCTATGGTCTCTTTACACAACAGGAGTGATTTCCAAAATCCACGTTTTCTTTCTATCTATGCCTTCAAAGTTTCAGAAAAGTCAGAAATTACATTACGGCAGTTTAAACACTTTAAGATCACATTCGAATTTCAAACGTTCATGATACAAGTCAGTCATTCTAATACATTATTAAACATTTTGTGTTCAAGAATTCTGGTGAAAGAACCGATCCCAAAAATTATCACCCCATTAGTCTCTTCCTGCTCTTTGCTAAAATCTTTGAATAATTAATCGATCTAGGGATAGTCTACAATCTTATAAATCCTAAACTTCTTTCTGACAAACAGTACAGATTTAGATAAGCCTCTCCAACTCCAGTTATCCAAACAGTCATCTCTGAATGCATGTACCATACACTGGATAAGGCAGGTGAAGCTAGGTAGCTCTTGATATATCTAAAGCCTTTAAAAAGGTCCAGCATGAAGGTGTTCTCATGAAAATTAATTTGTATGGCTCTAACCCTAACCCAAAATTTCATCTGCCACAATTTGAATTTCGATTCCAATCCATTGAAGTAAAGTTGTCTGCCGGGTCCCTAACCTTTTGAGTTATAAATCATTTTAGTTTTAGAAGAGAAGAGAAATGTTGTTCCAACCAAAATGGCAGATTCAATCCAGAAAAGCTTTGAATTGTAAAAACTGGCAGACGAAAACGAAGAATAGAGTTTTCAATAGCCAATCCGAAAAAAGTTCTGAATTGTAAAGCTTGCAAACGAAGACAAAGATGAAGAGAATATTTCTTTCCCATGTGAAGATGAAAAGTTATGTGCAGGAATTCTCAAGTCTTGAATTAAAAGCCATGTTTAATTTCAGAAGAGTTTCTGATAGGTAACTATTCTGTACAAGTCTTGGAGATGAAGAGTTTTTGGTGGGTAGCTGTTCTGTATAAGTCTCAGACTTTAAAATTTTGCAGGCAAAGAGCAAAAGATCTCATGTGTGGACACGAAAAAATTATGTACGGAAATGCTAAAAGATTCAATACTTTTATGAAGGAATTCTGGTTTCTGATTGGTTGCTAGCATAACGTGGCTCCATTTGATTGATCACTTCCTATCACCAGTGTCTATAAATAGAACCTTACAATTTTTTTTAATCATATCTTCATCTGTCTGTTTAAATGTATGTATTATGTATATATGTATGTATGTTTGTATGTCTGCCTAAAACTTTTGACAGAGGCGATGGATTTTCACAAGATCGGTATCGTTTTGAAGCTCGACCCTTTGGAAGACAAATGTCGAAAAATTGGCTAAAAACATTAATTCCTTCACCCTTAACTGGGCAGTTTTCTACAAGGAGGGTCGGGGGGGGTCGCCATTTTTGCAAGTCATCATATCGGTTGGAATAACTTTTACTAATTTCAATTTCAACGTTCCGAACTTCCGGTCGTGTCATGGCGTATGGGTAAGATATCAAGTTTTTTTTTCACTTTCTTTTTTTGCCTTCGCATCATGGGTTTGAGCCTGCCTGCCTCCTACCACATTTTTTTCTATTTTTTTTTTTTTTTTCAACACACACCTCCAAACACCTGGGCAACGCTGGGCTACCAGGCTAGTATCATATAAAAAATATAGCAACATTAAGAGATTCAGTTTATTTTATGGAATGATTCTGGTTTCTGATTGGTTGGCATCAGTATGTGGTTCCATCTGATTGGTCAGTTTTTATCAACCACGTCTATAAATATAACCTTCCAATTTTTTGTAACTATACCCTTATAGGGATACCAAAAATATTGCAATAATGGTATTACTGGACAAATACTGAGTATAATCAAATCCTCGATGGCTGTACATCTAAAACATCACATTCAGATGTGCACTAGAGATACAATCCTTTAACCTTTATTATTCCTGATTTTCATAAACGGCCTCCCAAATGCAATTGCCCCTGAGATGGGTATATTTGCTGATGGAACAATGCTCTGTTCTCAACATATGAGTAAAATGAATGCATACATATCTAAGGCAATGGCTAAATCCTTAGAAAATTACCTTTGATCTGTAATGGAATGAGGCCAAAAATGGATGATTACATTTAATGCTACTAAGACAAAACGCCTTTCCTTTAACAGTTATAAGAAGCTTTTCAAACCATTGATTACCATGTCTAATAGCACCCTACCTGAGAGTCCAACATTCAAATTTCTCGTCCTAACATTCACAGGTAACGTGAATTGAAACAAATAGATAAAGCCTGCCAAGTCTACTGCAAAGAAGGTGGGCTCCCTCTACTGTGCTAGAAAACTTACCACCATTCACTCATTCATGGAGTACTGTTGCCACATCTGGGCTGGTGCACCAACCATTAGTCTCTCACTCTTAATCAGGGTCCAAAAAAAGTTCCTCTAATAGGTCTCATACTGTCTGCCCAGCTCCAGCCCTTGTCTCATCACTGCAGTGGAATGTTCTCCAACGAATTGGCTGCATTTCTGCACGGTGAACATAAATACTCTCAACCAACTCGACACTCAGCAAAATCCCACCTTTTCACTGTAGAGGTCCTCAAATTCTGGAAAGCTTTCTATTTTTAGTTTCTTTCCTCAAACTGCTTACCTTTGGAAGTTCTTCCCTGCCCTCCGTTTTCCTAACTAAACTAACATGCAGAAAGTTAAATGTAATGTGAACAAACATCTGGTATGCACAACTCCTCACTTAGAATGCCCCTATTAATATGGCCCCTAATTTACAGCAGCACCTAAACATCTCAGTGATATGTGAACATATAAAAAAGGTTTTATTTTTAACGATTTTTTACAGATAAAAAAAAAAAAAATGGATACCATCCGTTATATCGCCACTGTTCGAAATCCGAGAGTGATTTTGAAATTTTCAAACTATGAGAAGCAGCAGGAAGAGCAGTAGCTAAGTGGTTAACGACACGGACTGGCAACCTATGTGTGTCAAGTTCGAATTCAGTTCATTCCACAGAAACAGTTTCACTTAAGGATGTTGGTAACCTTCATGTGCCCCCCCCTCCCGTAAGTACCTAATGTATTTCTAGAAATAATTCTTACTAGAAAGATATCAGGGAAACTAATGGCAACAATAATCATCTGATTTATATGAAATGAATGATGCTCAACAACAACAGGCAACAATTGTAACATAGTGCGAACGAGGCATGAGTGAAATGACGTCATGGTAAGGAAAAAGACTATAAGAAGAAAGGAAAGCACACATTTAAGAAAACGATCACATGAGAGACGTGGATGACATTCGAGAGCACGTTCAAGAAAACGATCACATGAAGGACATGGATGACATTCGAGAGCACATTCGAGAAAACGATCACATGAAGGACATGGATGACGTTCGAGAGCATGTTCTAGAAAACGATCATATGAGACACATGGATGACATTCGAGAGCGCGTTCGATAAAACGATCATATGAGAGACATGGATGACATTCGAGAGCACGTTCAAGAAAACGATCATATGAGAGACATGGATGACATTCGAGAGCACGTTCAAGAAAACGATAACATGAAAGACGTCAGAGCCGTAGCAAGAAGTCATGCGTGGCGGGGGAATGAGGAAATAAATGTTGTTGTACAACAAAAAAAAGCAAGTTGAAGTTCTCCTTTGTTTACTTTACGACAGACGTCACAACCTGTTGGATAATGTAAAAAAATAACAACAGGACAACAAGCAAAGATGATCTGTCGTGAAAACAAAGAACTAATAGATGACCGTGATCATTATCATGACGATCACCAGAAGGAAGGATGCTAGTGTTGTTCATCCGAAGCCTGTGACGATGGCAAGGCTCTTACAAGATGGTGGTCACTGCAGAATCTCTCTTGGTGTCCAAATAGGGTACGTCGATTGTCGTTGCTCTGCTTCTCATGCTCTGCCTTTGCTATAACCCGAGGAATCAGTGGCAAAGCAATTCCAGATATCCTGTACGCAGATGACAAGTCAGTCAATTTCAACTTCCTGGTAATCGTCCGGTACGCCTTGTTTAGCTCAACATCAAATTTTGCAGCAGGAGCGGAACGAACTCATGCTTCCACACAGTATTCTGTTGCTGAGTAACATAGCGCTAAAGCTGGCAATCGATGCCTCCGTTCAGTCTCAAAAGACAAAGGATGCCAGCTGTGCGTATAATTATGAGGCAAGGATTGCGCAATCTCCAACCACACCTCTCGAGTCGGCACTGCTTGAGCCCAGTGCAAGGAGAAGTTCGAATGACTGGAAACAATGCCAAAATAAGCGGAGAGCACATACATCACCTGGAAGTCCCAATTGGTCACCCATTTAGTCCCGACTAGGTTCAATGTTGCCTAATCCAACGGGAACTGGTGTGTCAAATATAACGCTAACAAAAACATTAGAATGACCCGGAAATGAAGGATCATTTTCCATTAAGTTTATATTCAAGTCTAACCCCCAATCTAAATTCTAAAATATTTTTGTTTTTTTCTTTTACACTTAAAAAAGAAAAAAATAGAGAACTATTATTTACTTTTTAGAGGGATAGGACGAGCTGTTGATGATGTTAATCTATAAATTTACATAAACACTTTACTAGACAAACATAACATAAAATGATCACCAACTTCCTGACAAGAAAGTATTATTAATCACCCAGTGTAAGAAAGAACAAATAACTACTTTTTTTTTTTTTTAAATGGCGGACATTTTGAAAATCCAAAAAATAAAAAATAAATTTTTAAAAATGGTTACTCGTGCTATCCTACACTATCTTGTCAAGAACTGGTTGAACTACATTTATATTAACATTTATATAATAAAATGAAATCCCACTCAAAATTTTTAAATATTTTATTTTATTTCTCTAGACATTCCCAGGGTTTCCACGCTTATTAACAAAAAAAAATAAGCTAAAGAATCTTATTTTTATTTTTCAGCTGACAGCGTGGGTAAGAAGATACATATTTTACCTCAAATAATTTGAAATGATGGTTATTTTCATGATTACTGTTAGTACTTCACTTCCGGTTGCCCTTCCCTATGATAAGACATTATTTAGAAAAACCCTTCTAAACATGAGGCGGCGGTGAAGGAGGGGGGGGGGTCTTCATTTACCGATTCTGAACTTTCAGCTAACAATTTGATAAACAAAAGACAGCCTAAAAATTAATTAAAAATAAAAGAGCAACCGGAAGTGTAGGGGAAACAGCAATCGTAACGATCCACAAAATGAGTATTTATGGTTACTTTCAATTCAATTAATTACAACGTGGCCCTAAAAAAAATATGGGGTAATTCTTACTATTATCGCCTTAAATTATTTACAAAGAAAATACCGTTGGAAAATTAGTCGAAAAACATTTTATTTTGATTCACCTAGTGAGATATTTGTGTGTGTGTGTGATTTTCTTATTTTGGTTTAGCTGAGGATGCCAGATATCTCATACATTCCAACCGCGAGACCTTTTTAAGATCCTAACCGCCCTTTCAAGCACAATTGTAATTATTTGAATCCCTCTTGCACTTGGTTCACCGGTTATATTTGTCAGGTAGTTTTTGAAATTTTTTTTTTATGACTTCGGTTGCTCCTATAATTACTGGAATGATGGAAATCTTCCTAAGATTCCAGTTTCTTTTCGAGTCGTACATAAGACCTCGGTATTTTATATTTTCTCTCACGGCTTTTTTTAACCCAGCATCATTGGAGACACTAACTTCTACTAAGGTTGCTTCTTTCTCCTTCGTGTCCCATCAATATGTCAAGTTTAATAGTTCTGTGTGTGTGTGTGTGTGTGTGTGTGTGTGTTCCTCACTCTCCTTTTTTTTTCTTTAAATTTTCTTATTTTGTTCAAACTGGGGATGGAGCATGCCACTGGATGCTAGATATTCACCCGCTATCTCATACATTCCAACCCAGAGATTTTTTTTTACGATTCTAACCGTCCATTTAAGTGCAATTGCTTGAATCTCTCTTTACACTTTTTTTTATTTAACAACAACGGAGTTACCACTCATCAAGCCCCGAAGGCCACTCGGGGGTAAGGATTAATGAATGTAAGGAGGTAATGAAGTAATCGTTAATGGTGTAAGTTGGGCTTAACTTGATTATTTAAGGGGAGGGTTCAACAAGAACTTGTTTACATTAGACTTGAAAGCTTGTAGTTGGTTGGGAAGCAAGCCAATCAAACAAAGTTCCATGGGCAGGCGGGTCTAGGAAAGAAGCTGTGTTTGTGGAATGCGCGTTTAGATTTAGGCACAGATAGAGAGTGGGGGGAATTGTTGATAGCGGTTGTAGCTAGTAAAGTTTTTTGGTGGAAGTTTGGCAAGGGGGTTCCATAGATTGGAGCTCAGACAAGCACTTGCCATGAAAATGACAATATAATAGAGACAGGCTCATAACATCTCTTCTGTGAGAAAGAGGTTGCAGGGAAGAGAAAAGTGCATCACCTACGAGGTTTCGAAGCCAGTTTTGAATTCTATCAAGACAACATCTCCTGCCATAATGTGGCAACAGAACTCCATCTTCGAACGTACTTGGCTCTTATACAGATAGAGGATTGCTTCAGCAATGAGATACCTACTGGAACAATAAAATAACCATTTTTCCAGTCATCTTGGCATTGTAAATATTTAACCGATAAACTCTTAAACTACTGGTCACATAACACTAAAATTAACAGGAAATAGTAATCATACACCAAAGATAGTTTATAACGAGTAAAATCGTTGCTTGAATGGATGAATACCACATACAGAAATATGTCAGCAAGTTGAAACGCAAAATGTTCATTATAATTTACTGGCATATTTACTTATAAATACGCAAATTCATTCATAGCTTGAAGTAATTGAATTAAAAAATTTTCTCGTCTATTTCACAATAAGTCAAACGGTAGGGAATGCAGTTGAAGCGCTAAATGCTTTGGTTTGGATTCTAGCTGATGGCACCCAAGTCAATTTTTTTTTAAACTTTTGAAATCAGTACTATACATTTAGTATAATATAATATTCAACTGGCTCTGTAATGATAAATACAAAATATGCATGAATTAAAATATATTTAAGCATATTTTATGACTGAGCAAGGCCGAGTGCCCCGTGCGATCTCTAATCACTTCTCGTGTGTATGTGTTTCTCGCATCGGGACTTACACTTTATTATCATGCTGACATTTATTAAGTGGCGTTCTACCAGTATTTTATTTAATTTTTGATTTTTGAACAATTATCGAGACTTTCCAGATGACCGTCTCATATCCACCATTTTTTTCTAGTTCTAACTTATAATTAAGCTCTACTTCTGTTTCAAACTAAACAAACGCTTTAAAATAAGTAAACACACACAAAAAAACTTATACAGGTAGGTTGAAGAGTAACTTAGCGTGCCTTTGATAACATTTATTTTTTTTATATATTTGTTTGTTTGTTTTTTTTGGGGGGGAGGGTCACTTTTTCTGTTTGCTGTCTATACTAAAAAATGGCCATTTTTTTTTTTTATTATATTTACTGTAATCGATTACTAGTTATTTTGAACTTTTCTGCTTTAAGATGGCCGCCAATTGAAACAACATTAACTTAATCAAATCAGTTCTGGTTTTATAACAATTTGGTTCAATTAATAATTTTATCACCAAACAAACAGTAATAGTTGTGTTTTATTATTGCGGTATTACTTAGTTATTAATCTAATTGAACTGATGAACCAAATTGTTTGGTTATGATAATGTTATTTCAGTTGGCAGCCATCTTAAAGCTGAAAAGTTCAGGATAACTAATAATCGATTAATAATGAATAAAATAAAATAAAATAAATATTAGTCAGTTTGAAGGATAGACAAAAAAAAATCCGAAAAAGTGGTAAACAAAAAGTAAATAGATAACAAATAAATGTTACCAAAGGCAAGATAATTTACTCTTCTATCTACCTGGAACAGTTGTTTCTGTTTTAACTCATTTTAAAGCGTGTGTTTAGTTTGAAACGCAAGTAGTGCCGACGAGACGGCCATCGGGAGGGGGGGGGCACGATAATTGCTCAAAAATCGAAAATTATTAAAAATTAAACAACAAACTGGTAGACACCCACCCCACTTAATAAATGTTACATGGGTGAGTTTCCACCAGTATTTTTCGGTGCTTATTCAAATTGGCACTTATAGCGGCAATTAAAAGTAAGGAAAACACAGAAAACTCTGTACGTACCACTCAGTCATGGATCGTCGTTCCAGGAACGAATATGTCATGTTCCAAAAATCACGTACATCGATCAAGTGTTTTTTTTAACTAAGAAAATAAAAATTTACGTTTTTTTTTCTTTTGCGATTTTACTACTTGGGTGCGTGTTAAGCTATAGTTAACAAATCGATATTTTAATGTATATCGTTTTAAGCAAAAACAATATTACGTACTAATTGTCGTGTTGAAAATAGTAATATTCAAAAATTATGAAAATTTATTGAGTAGAACAACAACTGCTATTGTGTTTTTAGTAAATATTGCAGTCATGACACAAGTAATCTGAAATATTCTTTTCGGAGTTATGTCCCCTGTGTATAGCCTCCTACTGCCTTCTTTATAACGTCTATAAAAAATGTGTTTACCCAATTTTCTGTGAAAATTACTTTTAGAAATAAATTTCTATTCGATGATTTTTCGTAATTTTTGGATATATTACTATTTTCGTCATGAAAATTAAGTACGTAATATTGTTTGTGTTTGAAAAAAAAAAACATTTTAAAAAATCTATCTGTCAACTGTATCTTAACAAGCACCCTGAATTGTATTAAACAAAAGGCTGATTTGTTACCTCAGAGGTTTGATTTGAGTTGTCTCCTCTTCATTTCATCGGAGTCATGCCCGACGAAAACACTACGACTCGACTCGCTCGCTCAGTCGTAAAATTTGATTTTCTTGAATAAAAAAAAAACTACTTGATCAAATTACGTAATTTTTGGAATATGACATCTTCGTTCTATAACGACTACGTACTACTTTACTGTATTTACTTTTAATTGTCGTCATAAGTGCCAATTTGAATAAGCACCGTATTTTCTTTAATTTTCATTTTATTGTCTATACTGCAAAATGCTCATAGTTTCTGTGGTTATATTTTATTTTTGTTTTGTTTGAAAATAAAGACCCGTGGAAACATTGTAGAATATCAGATAAATGAAAGCTTGAGAAGGAAAAAAAAAACTTAATATATAAGAAGGTTGGCGATTACATCGGCCATAATGTTGTGAACAATCAAGAAATTAGTAATTCAAATAATTAAGATGCATACATGCAGTTGTTTTAAAAAATATATGAATAGTATGAACTTATTGACCTATTATTAAAATGGCTGACTTGTTTACGAGAAAATCGAAATGTATACTGGCGGGTTTAAAATCGTAATTATTATTTTTTTTATTTTATTTTTTTTTCTACGGAATTTGAATCGAGCTGGGGGAGGTGGGTACCCTAGCTCTAATTAAACTAAGTTTTAGGTTTAGTTCGGTAAAAATCGATTTGGTTCGGTTCAAATTCTGTAGAAGCGCCCATTTTCGCTTTATTCTACTTTTCAATAACTAATCGATTCAAAGTAAATAATGAAAAAATTACGTGCAAGTCCCGCACAGTCGAAAAACACGCGAAAAGCGGTTAGATACTTTTATTTATATAGCTATTTGAATACGTGGGGGGGGGGGAATACTCGCCCATGTTTATTACAAAAATGGGAGCAAGTACAGAGTTCGATCGAATTAAAACTAAATAAATAAATAAACACACGCAGAGAAAAAACTTTATGATGTACGTATCCGTCACGGAACGAAAATGCCACGTTCCAAAAATCACGTAAAATGATCAAGTAGTCAGAAAATCATATTTACAATTTATAGTGATTTATAGTAAATCGTAACTATTACAAGGCTGATTTTGATTCGGATTTAGTTGTCTAAACATGCCAACAGCTCGCTTCCTCATAGCATTTGATACATAATCAATTTACGTAATTTTTGGAATATGAGATATTCGTTTCGTGACGGGTATGTAAATCAAAGATTTTTCTACATTTTTGGGTGGAGGGGGAGGGTTAAATACTGGACTTGCACCTGAGGATGAAGCCTTACTTAGCTAATAATCAGCTTCACCTATATATATATATGTATATATATATATATATATATATATATATATATATATATATATATATATATATATATATATATATATATATATATATATATATATATATATCGTAATGAAATTTAGAATCAAGCCATTTTTGTTATCTTCTTCGGTCAAGACATTAAAAAACTAAATAAACGATTTAAATTGTCTACGCATCATAAAAAAAAAAAATGAAAAAAGCATTTTTCCGATTTTTTTTCTTAACCTAGAAGGAGGATTGCTATTCAAAAACACAAAAATAGATACAAATACACACACACATCCGTTTCACCACAATAACGAGATACGGATTAATGTATTAAATAACATATTTCATAAAAAGAATAAATCGCCCGCTTTAACAACTTTCCAACGATATTTACCCGTTTTTTGCCATTTTCTTACAAAACTAGTCCATACAGGTGGTCATTACTGTGACTCATTGTCAAATAAAGGAAAACAGTTTTTTTTTTTCGTTTAAAAGCGGAAAAATAACGATTTTCTTATCTAACATAAATGAACACGGTTAAAGAAGAATTATTCCAGTATTTTAACAATAATATCGAAGAAGGGCAAACTCTGATTATTAATGTGTTACGAAACACAGGTAAAATGTTTAAAATATATATCGTTAAAAAAACTACGGAAGAAGACACTGGCAAAACGAGATAAAACATGTAGCTATATATATATATATATATATATATATATATATATATATATATATATATATATATATATATATTCAGTATTACTTTAATAGTACTCAATGCGATATTAGAGCTTAGTAGCAGTATAAAAACATACCTACTTGTCATACGTATATTCCTAGTTCATGATATATCGCCGTATATACACTTATAAGGTGTTACGTATACTTTTGTTTTAATATTTACGCCAATAGTGCTCAATACTTGAATAGAGTTTGGTGGAATTATACTAAGCTTATGGCAAGTGAGCCAGTGAGCCACACAGAAATGCCTGTGCTTCTTCAATAAACGAAGGAATTCATTAAGCTATTATATATATATATATATATATATATATATATATATATATATATATATATATATTAGTGATTATGTATAATACGGACAGTACTAAAATAAAAACATTATTATTTAGAAACCTGTTCTTAGTATGGGGAGAGCGCGTTTTGTAACTATTCTGTACTTTCACCTACAATTTAATAAAAACAAAAGATACCATAAAAAAAATTTAATTTAAATTCATAATCCTACCTAATAAATTTTTTTTAAAAAAACAAAAAAATAGCATTGTTGTTTTTAATTTGTAGCTATATCTACATGTTCCGACATCAATATCTCTGAATTGACTAAAAAAATACAGTGCGTGCGACAGTTTATATATATATATATATATATATATATATATATATATATATATATATATATATATATATATATATATATATATATATATATAATCACATCAGTATCACACTGTTTAAAGTAAACTACAATAGTCTTATGACTGGTGTAGATTGGTAAAGGTATACTTTTACTTACCGTGCGTCCTGGTATAACAACGAACAACGCTTCTTCTCTCAGTGGTACTTAAATGCTAGTATGGTCTCAGTAGTAATTGGGGTGTAGGCTTGGGTTGTTCGTTTGCGTTTTTGATACAACACCCGACCAATAAGGTGGGTGTGCGCATGTTATTGTTACGATTCTTCTGAAACCCCCCTTAAAAATACGGGTCGGGTATGCGTTTTCTCTTTCTCTCTCTCTCTCGCTTTGTTGTTGGAGCGACGATTTCCCGGTACTCTCGATCGACAGCCCCCAATAAAACAAGTGTTTCAGTCCTCCCCCTCCGGCTTCTCCTTCCTCTTACTCGTTTTCTCTATCCTCTTCTATGTGAATCTGACGTGACATCACTTTCTTTCTTTTCTTTTTTCTTTCTTTTTATTTATTTTATTTATTTATTTTATTTTTTTTTTTGCGCACAGCAGAGCAAGGTTATTTGCGGGTTCTTTTTGTGTGTGTGCGTGTCTCGTTATCGCTCGCGTATTATTTAAACCAGTTTAAAATTATTGCTTTCTTTCTAAAGCCTACCTATACCTACGTTGCTTTCCTTTCCTTTTCTTTTCACCCCCCCCCTAACACTTGCTTTAAATTCAGAATTAAACAGGTAGCTAAGTAAGAAATAGTAGCAAAATAGTCGCAATTATCCTATTAAAAAACTCGCATTGGAAAGAAGTGTGTGTGTGTGTGTGTGTGTGTGTGTGTGTGTGTGTGTGTGTGTGTGTGTGTGTGTGTGTGTGTGTGTGTGTGTGTGTGTGTAAGGTTTGTGTGAGAGAACCCCAGTAAGCTGCTCAATTATAAAGAAGATATCAAAATAAGGGCGTAAAAATGTCAGTAATATATATATATATATATATATATATATATATATATATATATATATATATATATATATATATATATATATAATTATTTTTTTTACTAAATAATTAAATATATATATATATATATATAATTATTTTTTTTACTAAATAATTAAATATATATATTTATATATATATATATATATATATATATATATATATATAATCAATAAGTAAAATTAAGTTTACAAGCCAAAAAACTTAAAGCGAATATAAATATGAATATTTATATAGAAAAAGCTCGATATAACCAAAATAGGAAACAGAGCTTGCATAGAAGTATACAATTAACACACACACACACATACACACACACACACACACACACACATATATATATATGGGAAAATAAAAGAATTTTAAACAGTAAATGAAAATTTACAATTAAATTTATTATTCGACAGAATATTAAAAAAAAAACAATTTTCAAAGTCCTTATTCCATGGAGTTTCAAAGAATGGCACTCTTGCTATTCTTCTCATCAGAGGAAAGTAAATAAATTATCAAATTATAATTGTAGCAAAGCTAGAAATTTGCTGGTTGATGCATTAGATGAAACTACAATTTATTATATTTGGTCATAAATTGTAAGAAAAACAGTTAAAAATATATATACATGAAACAATTAGTTTTTAACTGTTTTTCTTACAATTTATGACCAAATATAATAAATTGTAGTTTCATCTAATGCATCAACTAGCAAATTACTAGCTTTGCTGCAATCATAATTTGATAATTTCTTTACTATCCTCTGATGAGAAGAATAGCAAGAGTGCCGTTCTTTGAAACTCCATGGAATAAGGACTTTGAAAATTGTTTTTTTTTTAATATTCTGTCGAATAATAAATTTAATTTTAAAGTTTAAATTCTTTTATTTTTCCCCCTATAAGAAGCTCTACAATCTATAGCGTCTGTATTGAGCTTTTTTTTTTATTATTTCATTAATTCATTAATATATAAATATTAATATCTATATATTAAATTGAAGTTTACCTCTGATTATATTAGGTAAACATTTTTCCCCGCTGTATTGATAGTATATATATATATATATATATATATATATATATATATATATATATATATATATATATATATATATATATATGTATGTATGTATGTATATATATATGTATGTATATATATATGTATGTATATATATATGTATGTATATATATATGTATGTATATATATATGTATGTATATATATATATGTATGTATATATATATGTATGTATATATATATGTATGTATATATATATATATGTATGTATATATATATATATGTATGTATATATATATATATGTAAGTATGTATATATATATATGTATGTATATATATATATGTATGTATATATATATATGTATGTATATATATATATATATGTATATATATATGTATGTATATATATATATATGTATGTATATATATGTATGTATGTATATATATATATGTATGTATATATATATATGTATGTATATATATATATGTATGTATATATATATATGTACGTATGTATATATATATATGTATGTATATATATATATATATATATGTATGTATATATATATATATATATATATATATGTATGTATATATATATATATATATATATATATATATATATATATATATATATATATATATATATATATTTGTGGAAATCTACTTTATTTCTTTATAATATATACCAATCCTTATTTAAGAAGCTCAATGTAATTTCAAAGCAATATAGTGAATGAATGACAAAAGTGTATATCTCAAAGTTCAAGATGTTGACCATCTTATAATTTATTCCTTTAATTCGGTTGACATTTACAATTCTTGACAGTATCTGTTTTGTAGCGCAAAATCAATCACTTCATTATTATATCAATTAGTTTTGCCAGAATATACATAAATTAATAGAACTTGTTAGTACGAATAGATGGGTTGAGTGACTTTATTTCTAAATTCAAAATGGCGTTATGGAAACATATCAAAGGTATTTACAGCTTCTCGTCCAATTTTCAGATTTTAACCATGTCCAAACGCACTTTATTTCCTTTTGGTGGATTGATTGTTGGTATTTCTTCTGATGAGTTAATGAGTTAAGGGCAAAATAGATTCATTAACTGATGTAATAATTAAGTGATTGATTTTGTGCTACGAAACAGATACTGTCAAGAATTGTAAATGTTAACCGAATTAAAGGAATAAATTATGAGATGGTCAACATCATGAACTTTGGAATATAGACTTTTGCCATTCATTCACTATATATATATATATATATATATATATATATATATATATATATATATATATATATATATATATATATATATATATATTAATGAAAACAAAGGGATGTAGTGCTTACCTGATATACGCAATGGTAAACTTAAAACTAATATAAATAACAGTATTTATATATAGAAAATTTAAAGAGTAGAACTTTTTCTTTATATATATATATATATATATATATATATATATATATATATATATATATATATAATCTCGAGGCTTTTTTTTAAATGTTAGAAAAAATGTTTCAGAAATTTTTAGATGGCCGTGGACAATTTGTATTTACTATTCTCATCTTGGTTATTGTTTTGTTCAGTACGTTTCGGCCGATGTAACCTTCGGCCTTCTTCGGATGCAACTTTTTAAACTTAGGAACAATCTACCTCTACTATATTAAATAAAGTTGTCTCAAAAATCTGCCTGACACTTATTAATCCTTATCCTCGAGTAGCTCTTTGGTCTTGATGAGCGATGTAAAAAAAAAAAAATAAATAAAAAATAAGTTCAGTTTTAAAATCTCGGTTCGCATGATGAAAAACATACACCCGGAGAAGAAGATCGAAGGTTACGTCGACCGAAACGTTGCGAATTATAAGACGAAAATAGTAGTCACAATAGTGCAAATGCTCCCGCCAACAACAAAAAAATCACGGTTTCATTTTGTTTTCTTTTCTTTTTTTTTGTTTTTGTTTTTTTTAGGATTTCTGTATTTATTAGAGACAATATTTAAAAGCGTGATTTTTAATTTACTTATTTTTTATTTTATTTATTTTTTTTAAATATACTATTTTTGTCTGTCTGTCTTTAAAGCGAACGTGCGTGGTCGCTGAATACCTGAACGGCGAGAAAGTGACAACATACGGATGACATCATCATTACGTCATCGCTACCAAACACGTGGTAATTAACTTATTATACGTAAATACATTTTTAAACCCACAGTTTGACCTCATTGAACTGGGCGTTTTTTCGTTAGTTCCGATTTATTTATTTACTTATTTGTTTATTATTAGTTTGTTTGTTTTTTTTTTTTGTTTTTTTGACTCAATAGAAGTTTTCACACGAGACATCACCAGCTATCTCTCCTTAATATCAACAAGTGGTGCTACCTGGAATCTGAGTGACACCTAGCCTCTCTAGGTCCTCAGCGTTGGTCCGCGTCTTTCGGTGACAGTTACCAATCACTTTGCGTTCTCGCAACAGCTGTTTGTCGTCGATTTCTCGCTGCTACTGACCGTTGGTTTACTTACTCTGAAAACTAATTTGAAATAACTCATTACCCTCCTTGCCCTTCCAGTAGAAGTCTGAATATTCATTATTATGTCTTATCATTATCATTTTTGTTGTTGTTAGTAGTAGTAGTAGTAGTAGTAGTAGTAGCTACTCACTAGGAGTTCTCAGACGGGCCATCACCAGCGATTACTCACTGACAATAACTTGTGGTGTTCCCTTGAGTCTGGGCAACAAGTCTCACCAAATTTCCAATGCTTTCATCCTCTCTCGAAAACCAGGTAACTCTGTGTTATCACAACAGCTGCATACCATTGATTTCTCGCTGGCAATGGCTTTTGGTATTCACTGGAGTTTGGGTGACAAAAAGCCTTCTCAAGATCCCAGTGTTGTTATTGCTATAACTTATGAATATGCATCTTCAATGTTCTTGGTTCCATGTAGCGCTTCTTCATGTTTTGTCTCTGCAGCAGTTTGTCTGGTCCGCTCATGTGGCTCATGTGTATTAGTCCCCGCATTCAAGGATTTTCCTTAATATTTCAACTGTTTTCATTATTTTTATTCATTGTATCTTTCCAATCATTCCTCTGATTCCAATTTGTCCCATTCTTTTTTCAAAGTTTTTCGGAATAGTTCCTAGTGCTCCTACTATTATAGGTACTACCTTGATTTTTTTTATCATCTATATCCCTTTCAGCTCTCTAGCTAGCTCTGTGTATTTGTTCCATTTCTCCTTTTCTTTGATATTTATCCTGTGGTCAGTTGGAACAGCAAAGTCTACAATTTAGCAGGACTTTTCTTTCTTGTTAATTATTACGACATCTGGTCTTCTTGCTTGGATGGGTTTATTCGTTTGTATGCCTATGTCCCATTGTGATTCTCGTTTTCAGTTACTGTTGCTGGCTTATGTCTGTACCATTTGTCTGTGTGTTCGAGATACAGTTGTTTGCACAATTCCTAGTGTACTACTCTTCTCACTGGTCGTGCCTGTTCTTGTATTCCTTGTGGGCTAGTTTACTACATTCACTTACTATATGGTTTATCATTTTGTCTCTTTGTCCACAGAGTGTGCATTTGCTGTTTTCTTGTGTTTTATCGATCTTTACTTTGATGCAGTTGGTTCTTATTGAGTAATCTTGTGCTGTCGTTATTAGGGATTCAGTTTCTCAGTTTAAGTGTCCTTTTCTCATCCATGTCCAAGTGTTTTCATTATTCTCATCTTTTGTCATCCTTACGAATCCTCCGTGTGGTTGTTTCTCTTCCCATTTTTCTTTTCTTGTCTTATCCTTTCTCTCTCTGTTTTCTGTTTTATTTTTTCAGTGTCTCTCGCTGCCATAATTATCCTTTCGGTGTTTTGCGTTATGTATTTTTCTAGTTCTTTTTTGGTGTCATTCACACAGTCTTTTATATATACGAATGTTCACTCACTTGGAGTTCTCACACTGGTTATCATCAATGATTGCTTACTGATAATAACCGGCGGTGCACTCTGGAGTCTAAGTGATAGCAAGTCTCTCCAGATTTTCCTATTTCGATAACCATTGCAAATTATTTTGCTCTATTACAACTGCTGCTTACCATTGATTTCTGGTTAGGAACGACTATTGGTCTTCTTTGGGTCCCAATACTCTCCACACTCTTTCAGTGAAGATCTAATACGTGCACTTTTTCTTTGGTCTTTCCATCCTCCTTGACTCTTAACGATTATTTTATGTAGTATCAGCCGAGGCTATTGTCATAATTTTATTGGGGGTGGGGGAGTTTATAAAATTTCTAACAGGTTCATTTTCCTTCGGTAAATATGATGATGATCTATTGTTCTGTTGTGAGGGGAGATAGATGATGATGAGGTGTATATATTCTCGTGCATATATATATATATATATTGGTGTATATATATTCTCGTTTGTGTATATATACTTTCATGTATATATATATATATATATATATATATATATATATATATATTGTTGTGTATATATATTCATGTGTATACATGTTCTTTTGTATATATATTCTTGTGTATATATATTTACGTGTATACATATTCTTGTATTTATATGTTCTTGTGTATATATATTTTCGTGTATATATATTCTAGTGTATATGTATATTCTTGCGTATCTATATTCTTTGAGTATATATATATATATATATATATATATATATATATATATATTTATGTATATATATCCTCATGTATAAATATTCTCGTATATATAAAGATTTTATAACTTTTTTTATTTTTAATTAAGAAAAACAGTGTGAAAATATATCATTTATACTGTTTTTAAACAATTATATTTTTGCAAAAACTCTTTTTGGTTAATTTTTTTCTTATTAATTTTTTAAGGATTAAAAACTGAAAAAATATTTTTAATTCTTTTTTTTTTTTTAAATTAATACGAAAATATAATCTTGTTGCTGATGACTGAATGTTGCTTGTTCTTGTGTTGCATTTTAAATAATCATGGTTATTTTTAAGTTCTCTTTTGTAAAACAAATTAAATATTTTTGTTTTAATAATTTTCATTTCGGTTTTATTCAAAGAAAAAAATATCTTCGTTTACTGAATTAATTTTTTAAATATATAAAAAGCAAAAAAAAAAAAAACAAAGCGCTAATTTGATGCCGAATCGTACGAAACTCATCTGAAATTGTTTAATACTGAAGCAACTTTGTTAGCCAATTCATCAATCACAATCGATTCTCCAGTTATTCAAATATGCAAATGTTGGACTCTCAGGAAGAGTGCTATCGTCCATGACAATCCGTGTCGAGAAAAGTCACTTTTCTATCCTTGTACTCTTGGAGCAAGCCATCCAATACATTTAAGATGACGAAACTCAGAAGTAAAATGAAACGAGGTCGACGGCTCAAAAGTAACATACATGTAAACATGTAAATGGAAGATGCAACACACAAAGGAAGGATGGCACGATCAAAATAGCTTGATAAGAGATTTCGTTGTGGGATCAACAAAGTTGAAGGTTGGCAGCCATACTTTCCCAAGCAATTCTGTGATAGTGCTTTGAAAACTGATGGGTTTTTCTGCTTTACACCCCGGAACTCTCTTTTAATAAGCAACTTTTCTCTTCTATCACCGGTTTTCTGTCTTGAGCAAAAGCACAGCCGCCTAATCATTTGAGTTTGGTCTTTTAGCCCTCTGAAGTCTCGGGAATTTTTGCGGTTAATCTCGCCTTTTTCCCAATAAAACCAACCACGCCTACAGCTTCTTCTTCTTTTTCTTCTTCTTCTTGCTCCTGTGTATTGACAGCAGACAGAGTAGACCTTCTGTCTTTTAAAGATGAGTGCGTTAGAAGAATTACTACTACACCCACCCCCTTTCCCGATCCTATGATCACACGGAACACCTTCGCAGCGGCACAATCATCATGTCTTCATCAGGAATCGTACCCGTACTTACTGTGTCTTCATCCGGAATGTCATCGGATGAGCCATCTTCATCTTTTAGAGGTGAGTGTGTTAGAAGAATTACTATTACATTTTTCTCATTCTTCTTATTGTCTTTTATTCTGAAAATGGAATTAAACCATTCACTTCGAACTGGTAAAAATCTAATAGTGATGAGACGATTCCAATATTTTTTCCTGATTCCGTAATAAATTCCCGCTTCCGATACAATTACCAATTCTGATTCCGATTCTTTATGAATCTCTAAATATTTCATTATAAAATGGTTATTTTTCCCCGGATTACCATAAAACCTCATGTTAAATGTGCATATATTTTCTTAAACATAAAACATTGTTGGAGGTGATTTATAGATTTTTGTTTTACCGGTTCTTTAAAATCAATGTTATTTCATTATTACTACCTGCAGTGGAAGATTTTGTTTTAAACGAAATCAAATTAAAAAAGATAATTAAACAAATTGTTTTTGACATCAGAAAACAAGCACAAATTTTACCGATTCTAATACTGGCTAAAGACCCCATTTTTTCCAATTGCGAATTCTGATTCCGATTATTCGTCCCAACACTAAAATCTATACATCGTTTTGTGAGATCTACACTCCTCCACAACGCACACTGATCATGGACAATAACAAATCAATAAAAAAAAAAACAGATATAACAAAGAAATCTATAATTATAAATCTTACCTGTCTGTTTAAATGTATGTATGTATGTATGTATGTATGTATGAATGAATGGTGGTCAAGGTCTGATGTGGTTAAAAACACACAGATGTCTTAGCGTCACACTGTGCTTCTCCTGCTATGCAGACGGGGCTCTGATGAATGGCAAGTGTCCTATGCTGTATAACTGGACCTCCACTTCCTTGTGGCCCAAGGTTCTTTTAATCAAAAGCTAAGGGTGAGGTAACCCTGACAGAAACCTCCAGAGGAGCTTAGGCCCTTTAAACTGCGGCATATATGACCCACCGGCATGTGGAATATGCTCTGGTGCCCAGCAACCTAAGTCTCAGTCATGAATCAAATGGTATGTGTGTGGAGAGGGCTCCTGTAAGCTGTGGTGAAGGCAACTTCTCTAGGAGAAGGAAAACCCTGATATAAAACCTGCGGCGAGTGCTGCTTCCAATGATGTTGACTTGCTCTTCTTTTTGGTTAACTGTGGCAGTTGTCTAGAGAGTGAGATTGTCTCAGTGCAAAGTCTTTCCTCACTATAAAAGTTTCAAGCACAGGCTGATATGCAATGGAATACACATTTTGCAATTAGTATGTATCTCGATAACAAAAAGGCTGACTTTAGCCTAAAATGGCAAATGGACATTCAATGAGGATTGATGCAAATATGGGTGTCAATGGCAATAAAGGCTCTGGAACTTCCAGGGTCTGGTCTGGTAGGTGTTTGGGGCACCTTGGCTTAGACTTGGTCATCTGTGAATGTGCAGGACTATAGAAAGTTTATAAAAGTGACCATCTGGCACGTGCTGCTAGTTGCACTCATGTTTGCGTCATTTGAGCCAGAGATATATTGAATAATGGCAATACTCGAGAGTGAGTTACTGCAATCATGTATGAATGTATGCATGTTTGTCTGCCTAGTCTTTCGACAGGGGCAACAGATTTTCATGAAATCAGTATTGTTTTGAAGCTTGACCCTTCGGACGACAAATTGGCCATAAACATTAATTCCTTCACCCTTAACTGGGCAATTTTCTACAAGAAGGGGTCGCTTTTTTTGCTGATATTTTCGAAAGTTATCGCCTCTTCGATTGTCTAGCCTTAATTTAAACCTACATCACTTCTGTTTTGGCGATGGGCGCAACAGCTAACGGGTCACGTTTTTTTTGTTTTTTTTTTGTTTTTTTACTTTCTTTTTTTTTCTTCGCGGTATGGGTTCTAGCCTGCCTGCCTACTACCACTTTTTTTTTCTTTTTTTTTCTCAACCAACACCCTTACACACACCTCCACTTCCCTTTCTGCCTTTGCGTCACGGGTTCGAGTCTGCCTGCCTGCCTACTACAACTTTTTTTTATTTGCTCAACAAACACCTACAAACACCCGGACAACTCCGAGCACCCAGGCTAGTTTAATATAAAAGAAGATAAAAAGAAACGCTTGAGTGAAGAATCCATCATTCATTATGATTAGGGTTAGGATTAAGGTTATGTATAATACAAATCTAAATGTTACTTGACAAACCCATGATCCATTGAGTCACAACTACTATTCATTTTACTTTGATACCATTCATTAATTCATAAACTAGGATTTAGTGTCCTCAGTGATGTTGAGTCAAACAGAACTGAGTGGAAAAAGATAACGAAATACTAACGTTTTATGTATGGCATGAAAAGAAACTGGAATTGTAGGAAGATCTCCATCATTCCAATAATTACTGGAACAACCGGACTAAAAAAAAAAGGATTTAAAAAATTACCAGGCAGATATTACGTTTCTAAACTTTTGAGATGTGGATCAGTTATTCATATTATTTGGATTTTTGGGACTACTGTTCTCATCTTGAGTGTCATTTTCACAACATTTTGGTTGATGTAACCTCCACCCTTCTCAGGTGTATCTTGTCAAACTCAGTAATGTTTCTGTCAAACTCAGGAATCTGCATGGAATTTCGAGCAGAACCCTTCCTTTATTTCACAGGAGTAGCATGCTCTCATTCTGTCAGCCATGACTAGATAGAGGTCTTGATTCAAAATTGTAATTTTGGTTGCCTATACTGAGGATTGGACTTTCCTGGCAGATATACCCGCATCCCTGATGGATACAGATCATGTACAATGGTCTGCAGTAGGCAAGATAGTGACATCTGGTCAGTTCCAGGACCAACAGCAAACAATGTAAACCGGAGCTAATTTTGGTGCCAACATTGATAATGTGTAGCCACATGTTCAGCTAGCATCCTGAGCGCCTTCGCCAACTTTAGAGTGGTTCTGGGACTATTGCTTTGTGGATGAACATTCCTGGGTTGTGGCCAAATCAACAAAGTCTCCTCTTTAAAAGAGTTTTGTTGAGGGAGACGATCCTGCATTGTGTCTCGATTTGAGTATTGCAGACAAAATAGAACCTGCGATCCTGCAGAATTTGGCAGAGGTAGTATAGGTCAAACACTACAAATTTATTGAGATCCACATCTCTTATTGGCAAGGTCTTGCAGCCATAGAGAAGGATCATTTGAACAAGCACCCAATAAATTCAGACTTTCTTGCTTATTGTGATCCTTCCATGAATTTTATTTTCACAAATAATTTAAAAAGTCATATTATTTGTATTTGAGTTACAACCAAAACACCGTTTTGGGTTTTTTGGGGTTTTTTTTTCATTATGAATGATTCAAATTGAAAAGGTCAAGTTCAAATCATAATTTTTAACGTTTTAAGAAAACAAGATAAATTTGGATTGCAATTTGAAAGCTCAAAAAGGAACACATACCACATTCTATAAACATACTTATCATTCAACAAATATTAAGATGTGCTATTATTAAAATAAGATCCAACCTGCATATTGTGGCTTGAACTTAGTCATTAGGACTAGGACAACAGCATATTCTTTTCATTGTTTTGACTCTCGAGTGTGTATCCGTTGATATCATATGCTTTTATATAGAGTGATGTGGTTTTCGGTTGATTAATTGTGTTTAACTATGTCAGATGTATGCTCGAGAGTCAAAACAATAAGAATATTCTGTTGTCGTAGCCCTATTACACTCAATGTGACCCTTGTCAAAATTCATACTAGTTAACTTAATCTACAAAATAGAGTTTTTAATATCTAGGAGAAAAACAAATACTGTTACTTATGATCTTAGTGATGGCTAAACTGGTGTATGTGGATTAGAAATAAGGTGTGGGGTTGGATCTTTTTCTAATTACGATCTGATGTCATACCTTAAGCATCAGCTTAAAGTCTAAATTAGATGTAATGAAAAAGATCACATCCCATGCAACCAGAAGAAGGTAGATACAGACTGCAAGGCAATGTGTGTTTAGAGGAGTCACATATGAGTATGCGTTCCTTGTTAAGGTATAGTATATGCTGACCTAAGATTTGGTGAGAACCCAACACATTCATTAAAGACTGTCAGCTAGTTGAATGATTAGATTAATTTTACATTATTTTATATTAATGAAATGTATCAATTTTGTTGAATATGGCTCTCCATATTAATAGTTTAAGAAGAACCATCTTATAATGAAGAAGAATTACTGTTTCTATTTTTTTATATAAAGTAGTTTTGAATGGAAATCACTTGAATTATAATTAAGGTGAAGATTATATGTGTCCATACATGTCTAGATATATGGCTTATCCTGATTATGTTTATTAAAAGGAACTTATTGTAATTGATCGTGTTACTTTCCAAAAGATAAATAGTAAATGCAAGTTTTATGATTATTAATTAAAAAAAAGAAATGTATGCATTTTTGAAGACATGAATGGTTAGTAAAATACATTCTTCGGTCATGATGGTCCCAAAAGGTATCCAAAATTGTATGGATGACAGTAATTACAGTAATATTTCTTTGCAGTACTTTTAAGTTTACGTAGAAGAATAAACTTGTAATGTTTTAAAGAAATATAAAAATGATGCTATGTCTGTTTATTGGGGTAGGTGTATGCAAAAGTGTGGTGTTGTAATAGATTAAACAAGCGTCTTATGATTATGAATTCTGGACATCGTTACATTTGTATGTCTAATTCACTAGTAGCATTGTTAACTCCAAAAAATAATTGTTGCTCGTTGAAATAAACCTCAAAAATAATTTCTCAAGTGAGAGAAAGTGAATACTGACTAATGAAGAAAATGTAAAGTGAAACATTTTATCACAAAGCGTTACAGAAACCTGATGTAATGAATATAAATACATCCTGGTTCCTCTACACAAGAATATGATTGGCTGGTTAAATCATAAATACTGACTGGTATTGCAGCTTGGGAGAGACGTTGAAAGATACTCCAAAAGCCTAAACCTTAAGCATATTACCAGCTATGACTTCAAACAACTGTTCATTAAGGCGACTTATGAGATTGTATTACTCAATTAGTGTAGCCAAAACCACTCAGCTAAATAAATCTCTTTCATGATATATCAGAGAGAGAGGGAGAGGTGAGGGATATATATCAAAGACAGAATAGTTTTAAAATTCAACTTAATTTGCAAACTCAATTTTTCCTGATTACACCCGGGTTCTTCCCAACAAGAATATGATTGGCTTATGTAAAAATGGGAGAAAAGTTGAAAGCTACGCCAAAAACCTAAATCTTTACCATATTACAGCCATGATTACGGACAACCTTTTATTAAGGCGAATTATGAGATTGTATTACTTGATTATGGTAGTCAAGACCACTCAACTACTTCAAACATATAAATCTCTTTCAGAATATGTGAGAGAGAGAGAGAGAGAGAGAGAGATTGATTTGGGATTTTTTTCTCCTTTCAAAATTCAACTTGATTTGCAAACTCAATTTTTCCTGTTTTTTTTTACATGAGAATCACCACTTATCAAGGCCCAGAGGTCACTCGAGCGTAAGGGCTAATGGGTATACGTTAGTCAATGTGATTATTGCGTAGTAGACATAAGTAGTGGTAGTTTTGTAAATTGGATTACTTAGGGGGCCAGTTCATTAAGAACTTGTTTTGCGTTACCAACTGATGGAGCAGCTTGGGAGAGACGTTGCAAGCTTCACGCTAAAGGATATACCAGTTCTGGCCACAAGTTCAGTAAGAAGACTTACCAGATTATTACTTGAAATAGTAGCTAAAACCACTTAGCTACTTCAAACGAATATATCCCTTCTGCACGACATATCAAAACTAAATGACAGGTAGATTTGCAGTATAAAAAAATTACGTGCAATAATGTCTTGAAAATTTAGTATCAGTTTTATGAAAAAGATTAAAAGTAATCTAAAATGTGAAGATACTTGTGGGACTATAACAAAGAGCCCTTTCTGAGGAGTGCCTGAGCTCCCCATATTTCAAAGCCTTCTATCCGTATTACCTTGTCCTCAGGGGAAAATAAGTAAAATCAAGTCGGTGCTGTTTTTATCTGAAAATGACGGCACACATCAGTGACTCAGGTTGACAGATGTTTATAAAATCTCAGCCGTATCAAAGCATTCGAGATAGACAGGTGCAAATGGTCAAATCAACCTGACCGACACCAAGCATCATTAGACCATTCCTGTAATGATCCGGTCTCTGTTGATTTTGTGGAGAGTTTGGGAGTTTAGTTATGCGCAGTTCTAGGAGGTTCACCCTCTCAAGCATTGCCTTCTCTCTTTGAGAAGGGATTAGTTTATTTTTTTCCAGGTCGGAGTACCACCCCCCCCCTCCTCGGGGGGGGGGGGCTTACTTTTCAATCCCACTTTCCGACCCTGTGTCTAAGTTTTTGCAGTGGACGAAAACTAAACAACTTTAATCTCTTTGCTTTTAATATGTATCTATCTATCTCCCCCCGCTCTCCCTCCCTCTCTTTATTTCTTTCTCCCTCTTTCTTTTTATCTCTTTCTTTCTTTCTTTCATCATTATGAGATAAAGAGATAAACAGTATTGGGAGACCATCGAAGGCAAATCGGTGGGTCGGTCCCCAGCCCAAACAACTCACAAGTTCATTAAAATACTCATTCAATATTAAAATAAATTGATATTTTTTGTAAAAAGACAAAAAAGAAAAATCTGTCTCTCACTCATTTTATATGACATGAACTTTTCAGCTGATGGACCCTGCTAATAATGACACTGAGAACTTGGGAAAAAAAAGACCCATGAAGCAGAAGCCTTGAAAAAAAAAACATCCATCAAGCAGACCTCTTGATCTGAAGCGGGTGTGTCTATTGTTTCATCATGTTTTATACCTAAGCTGGTTGCCATACTCAGAACATAACAGCTGTTTCAGAAACATCCGCACGACGCAGCTATAGTCATACTCTCCCTGACAAACGATCGTGTTATATACTGAATTGAAAAAAAATGTATTTTTATAGAAAACTAGCAGGGGTGCCCGGCGTTGCTCGGGTGTTTGGAGGTGTATGCTGTGCAAAAAAAGCAAAAAAAAAAAAATGGTTAATTTTTTAAAACTTTGACCCTTATTATGACCCCTTAAAATTTATAGTTTTGGGATCAAATCACTTTATTAAGTTAGATCCAGGTTCAAGGAACCTATATCTAAAATTTCAAGTGTCTAGACCCAAAATTGTCGGAGGAGTTTGGTAGAGTTCTTAAAGGTCAAATCGTTGAAATTTGACCCCTTAACAGCCAAATTCCCAAATCTCAGTACCCGGTATTTCAAATTTCGAGTCTATAGACTAAAAATTGACAGAGTTATTGCGTAGGGAAATGTACACAGACAGACAGACAGACACACAGACAGACAGACAGACACGTTCACTTTTATAGATATATAGATTACATCAATCATCCCAAATGAAATGAGAAGTTCAGTAACATTGTATTCAGTGAGGATATAAGCAAACTGTATCGATATTCATAATTGTATGGATAAGATTAAATGCAATAATATTTCAGTATATTATTTATAACTTTTTGTAGATAAATGATTTTGTGATAGTTTAAAGGAATGTAATAGTGATAATTCGTCTGTTCAACGCAATAAATGTATATATAATGATGCTTTTATAATAATCTAATGAAATATGATACGTTTGTTCATTGCGATACTGAACATCCACACATTTGATGAGAAGCGATGGTTTAGAAATTATTATACATGTTAAGAAAATTCTGACGGTGGAGTGAGGGGAGTGAGAGGACTCAATGGATAGAGAGTGAAATTATTTGCTTGTGTTTGTGTGTGCGTGTGTGTGTGTGTGTGTGTGTGTGCGCGCGCACAAATATGCATTTTTAAGAGAGGCAGTTTGCGCAGAATAAATGTAATAATTTGTGTATGGGAATGAATTGTGCTAATAGTTTGATGAAACACAGTTTAGGAAATGCTTCATGTGCTGATTATGAAAGATTTGTTTATTTTCCTGTTGGAACTGGAAGGGCAAGGAAAAATCAACTTTATTTTATTATATAGATAGAAGAAGGTAGAAGAGAAGATTAGATATTTTTCTTTATTTGGGGATGTTTTTTAGGTATACCACCATTCTAGTAAAAATTGTAAATATTCTTATGTATAAAAATCATCAAACACATCTGAAGTGGTAGTGGTGGTGGTGGTGACACAAGCTGAAATCTAAAGAACATTTATCAATTAATGGCTAATAACTAGATATTGTTTTCACAAAAATCGGAGGTATCTATATTTTTACAAAGAGCTTTCACTCTTTCTTTGCTTCCCTTTTCGTAAGACTAAAATTAAGTAAATGTAGCCCACATTACTCCCTTTTATGCCTAGCAGCTGTGTCCTAAAATTCATAATGATCAGTTAATTAGTTTAAGAGCGAATAATATTATAATAATCATATATAATAAGCAATATATAAGCACCTACACATAAAGTTACGTAAATAGAGACTACATAATTATGCAACGCGCTTCGTGATACATCATGGCTCCTTGAACATGATGCAATAGCGATGAATCCGAAACAACTAATTATACAACATGTCGACCCAATACTCACCAATACGAGAGATTCGCAGACGTTAGGGACGCGTGCAAACGACTAAAATCAAATAAATTCACTTTTTATTAAATTATAACTTTTCCTCTTCTTCCTTTTCTTTCTGTTTCTTATTTCTTCTTTGCTGCCTTCTTTTTCTCTATTTTTCATCTTCTTCTTCTACATTTTTTTCTCGTCTGTTTCTTCTTCTTGTTTTTCTTCTGTTTCTATTTTTCTCCTTCTTCTTCATCTTCATTTTCTTCTTTTTTGTTTCTCTTCTTCTTTGCCTTCATTTTTTTATTCTTCCTTTTCGTCTTTTTCTCTTTCTTTCTTTTTCTCTGTTCTTTCTTGTTTTTCTTCTCTGTTTCTCTTCTTCACTTTCTTCATCATCATCTTCATCTTCTTCTTCTTTGTTTTTCTTCTTTGTCTTTTTCATTGTTATTTTTTTTCTTCTCCCTCTTCGTCTTCATTTTCTTCTACTGCTGCTGCTGTTTCTTCTTCGTCGGCGTCTTCTTCGTCTTCTTATCCTATCAATCAATGTCGCGGACTGTTTGTCAACTTGACTGCATAATTTTTTGAAATCCATCTCAATCTCTTCTTAAAATCCGTTCATATCTATCGATTAATCAAATTTTTTTTTTTTTTTTTTCATGATAAAAAAAATTGAATAACTTCCTTCTGTTATCATTTGTCTGTGTCTTTTTTTTTAAATGTTTTTATGTTTTATTTATTTATTTATTTTTAGATAAGAAAATTGACTTCTCTTTATTAAAGGAAACGTGGATTCCTTATCTTGGTTGTTATCGTCAAAGCGTTTCGGGCAATTTACCCTCTAGTGTTCCTCACGTGTTTTGGATTGGTTTAGCTTGACCGTTTTACAACGTATTAACCCATTTTGGATCATCCAATGCTAAAACGCAATACCTACTACCCACTAGGCCACATTTTTTTTTTACTTTTTAAATCTTGTCTTGATTTTTACAACTGATTTAGGGTAGTTTTACACTAATCAGAAAATAGCGTCTGCTTTTCTCCATCAGGTCAAAGTTTTGTACTAAGTTGATCTGAACAAATCAGATTTTATAACAAAAATCGATTACATTTTTGTGGCATTATCGGCTGATTTTGTCAATACACCTTTCTTAATGTTTTAAAAGAGAAAAAATGTTTTGCCAACAATATATATTGATTACCTGATAGAAACATCAATTACTGTAAACTTAATGGCGGGTATTGATATAGGTAGATATAGTAGAACCCTGGGATACGATGGCCCTAGCATACGATTTTTTTTTATTATTTTTTTTTTTAGGTTATGGTGTGGAATACAATGTTTTTCCAGCATTTGCCCTGCCTTACGGTGTTATTTATAATGTTATTTGATTAATGTTTATTATATACTGTACTGTATTTGTGGGGTATATGGTTAGAAAAGAAGAAAAAAAAGAAAAAAGAAACGTACCGGGCGTATCTGCATCGCTCTTTGGAAAAGAAGGAAAGGATGGCCAGCGCATTTGTATACGCGAAGGGCATCTTGGAAAGGCAGAGCATGATGGGAGAAGCTATATGTTTTTTTTCTTTTCTAACCATATACCTCACACACCCCCCGGACCTTTGCGATCAATAAGACACTTCATAATCCTTCATCCAAGCAGGCCTCCTCCTCTCATGTTGAGGCCTCTAGGGGACAACTTCTTGGGAGTTGACGTTTTCAGGTTCACTACAGACATTCTCGTCCAGTTGTAAAGAACCACAATGTGAGGCTAAGTCGAATTGGGGTGCAATGCAAAATGTACCACTCGCTGGGGGAGTGGGGTCGTAACAGGAATGCAGTCAAAGAACGTGATGGTGAATGGCGTTCCTCGGCACATACTAGACCTGCGTCGTGTAACCCTGCGAGTGCGCAGTGATGAGGAGGAAGTCGATATCCACCAAGAAGCTAACGATGCACCCCATCGGTCCATATTGAAAATAGATAGTGCATCTTGATGTTCATGTTGCATCCCAAGTTTCTTTCATGCAGTCAGCATGTTGACAACAACATAGTTTCTGGCCTTATTGTTGCTAAGAAAGTCTTCACTATCAGAACAAATTCTTTCCATGCTTCCAATTCCACTTCGTTCATTGCGTTTTCAAACTTTGGATCTCTGATGATGTCAGATCTGAGGACTATCAAAAATGCCAGATTTCAACTTCTCTACTGTTGTGGTGGCACACATTCATTTGCATATGTGGATAGTAATTACACATAAATAGGAAGACTCAGTTAGTCTGAGTGTGTGTTCACCAGAAGCCACCGAAGGCCGCTGAGAGCAGATATGTTCCTCCAGCAAAGACTCTCTTATTTGACACCATTATGTAAATATCCTGTAAATATACCTTTTCCTAATACACTTCTTATTTGATCTACCTTTGTTTGTTGAGTCGTCATTTGTATTGCTTTCTACGTTACTTGTTTCAACCTGCAAACTTAACATCTATGATCAATCCCAGAAAAGCCTGGCACAAGTAAGTGAAACAAGTCACCATCCTTGTCTGGAGCCTTTGTAAACTGCTTAAGTCGAGCTTGATATGCAGCAGTGGAAAGAGAGTTCTGTCTCTGTTCACCCGAGGGTCGTTGATGACATTCCTTTCTTTGCAAGATACCAATTTCTCACACACAGGCCAGTCCTTCTTTATACCTATTTTTAGAAAATATTGAGGTTTTATAACTTCAAACTGATCCCTTTCCGACATAATCACCCAGAACCTATCGAACCTGAATACTTCTTGCCATTAAAATATTAATTTCCAATCAAAACAATAATTCAACGTGGCATATTGCCCCACACATGCATACATGTGAACAAAAACGTAAGAACGACATGTGGCTATAGCTCAAAACTTGACCTGATTGAGTAAAACTAATGTGAGTTTTTGATTTAAGGCATCAAATTCCTCCTAAATCAGTTGAAAGGAACACAGGCAACAAATTTGTTGTTGACCAGTGTTATTTGTGTATGTTCAGTTAGAAAACAACTTGAGAATTCAGATCACAATGCGATTTGTAGCAGCCAAAACTTCCTACAATCACAGGCATATTAAATCTCGAGCTGCGAGAATTAGCTCCTGTCTATGATTGTAGTAAGTTTTGACTGCTACAGATTACCAGTGATAAACTAATGATAAATTAATATTATGTTGTGGGGACTCACCCATACACAATATAGGAACTCTTCTAATGATATAGATATACCGAGAGATACCAGAGACTCACTCATAGTACGTCATATTTGCATTAAGTACCACAACTCTCGTTTTCTATCTATTCTGTTTTATTGTAAATACAAATACCTTTTCTAAAGTATATCTGTCTCTGGGTCTTTTTTAGTGACTTTTCTTGGTCACAGTATATATATATATATATATATATATATATATATATATATATATATATGTATATATATATATATATATATATATATATATATATATATATATATATATATATATATATATATGCAGGGTACAAAAGCACCTTATAAATAGTCGTATTTGTGCTTCGAATTTTAGTGCTGACTTTTTTCCCATCCTTAGCAAGTCACACTTTTTCTACAATCTCAAAATTCTAGAAACTATATACACTAAGACTCTGAGACCTTCTCTTTGCAAACAAAAAGAGAATCTGTGAGGGCTTAATCTAGTTTCTATTTAATAATTAGTTTCCCCCCTTTCTTCCCCCTGCTTGTTCATCTTCGTTTCATTGTCCCCCCCCCCTTTCCTTTTTAACACGTAATTATTAAGCTCGATTTTAGCTCTGTTGCGCAAGCTTCGAAACCAGTCAGCTGACGTATTCATTTTTAATTTTTTAATTTCACAATCTAAAATAAAGAATGTTTTTGAACAGGTTTAAAATTAGTCTTTACATAGCCATATACACACGCTTTGCTTTTCTATTTCAACAACTGAGGCGAGCATCTCCTGTGGATTATTTCCTTGCAAATAATAACCTCCATTACACTGGACTCCTTTCATTATGGTTGGTTACTTTTATTTTAATGCTGAACGCTGCATGAACTCTCTGCATGAGCTGTTTTCCTTATTAATATTTTTATATTCTTATGTTTTTTATATATTTATATTTTTATATTATGTTTTTTAAGTTTTGTGACAACAAATCATAAAAACTTTTAGTTTCATCCTATGCAGCAACCAGCAAATACATAGAATTTTTTTTTTTTTTTTTTACACAGTGGTCACCACTTATCAAGGCCCGGAAGCCACTCAGGGATAAGGGTTATTGCAAGTACATTATGTTAGTGTGGAGATTTGATGAAGTGTTTACTTAAGAGGCGGTTTATTAGGAATTTGTTAATGTTGGACTTGAACACATCCAAGTTGTCGTCAGGTGGGAAACAGGCAGAGGGAACAGAGTTCCACAGGCATGCAGTTCTAAGAAAGAAGTTCTGTTCATGGAATCCACTTTTGATTTAGGCACAGATATAGAGTGGGGGAAATTTTTCACAGTAGATTCAGCTAGATGGGTGTTTTTCGTGAAAGATTGGCGAGGGTGGACCAGAGATTGGAGTTCAGACGAGCACCTGCCATGGAAATAACGATAAAACAAGGATAGGCTCGCAACGTCTCTTCTGTGGGAGAGAGGTTGCAGGGTAGAGAAAATATTTTTTTTTTTTTGTAACTAATAATAAATTAATAAAACTCTGTGGCGATGATGGGATTGTGACGGGAACAGGTGAAGGATGTCACTGGTAGTTCCTAGCATGAACATTGCACATAGGTAGTGGAAGGCAGATGGCCGTTTTTCACAACACCCGCAAGTAATTGCGACTCGTGTCCTCCTTTCATAACAAAACAGCCCTTTGTAGGATGGCACTGCTTTCCTCTTCATGGGGAGGGGTCTATAAAAGATGACCTAAAAATTGTTTACTTGCTCGTGTCCCTGTCATCAGGTGCAGATGTCTGGGCATCCAATATTTGCACCCAAATCAAGAATAGAAACAAAATACCTTGAACGAATATGTCCATTGCAACTTGGAATGTAAGAACACTCCAGGATAACAAAAAGAACCCTGAACGAAAAACCGCTATTATAGCACGTGTGTTAAGGCATCATAGAATTTCTGTTGCAGCTCTTTCTGAAACTAGGTTTGCTGATACAGGACAGCTAGAGGAAGTTGAAGGTGGATACACTTTTTATTGGATTGGAAAACCAAGTTCTGAGAAACATGAATCTGGTGCTGGTTTTGCCATCAGGACTGATATTGCCAAAAATCTTGAGTCCTTGCCCGTTGGCATAAATGACAAACTTATGTCCTTGCGCATTGCAGTAGGAAAGGACAAATATGCCACATTTTTTAGTTGCTACGCACCTACACTTAATTCATCTGATGAGCTAAAAGAGAGGTTTTACTCCTCTTTACACGAACAAATCAACAAGGTCTGTATACAGGATAAGCTCTTTGTCTTTGGTGACTTTAATGCTCGTGTGGGTAGTGATACACAATTTTGGAGAAATGTCATTGGTTCACATGGAATTGGTAAAGTCAACTCAAATGGTGTTCTCTTATTGTCTCTTTGCAGTGAATTTGATCTTTTGCTCACTAATACAATGTTTCAGCTGCCTAATTGCAAGAAAGCCAGTTGGAAACATCGCCGGTCTAATCATTATCATCTCATTGATTATGTCATTGTACGTCATTCTGATAGACAAAATATAAATCTTACACGTTCTTACAGCATCGGGGAATGTGGGTCAGACCATAAATTGATCTGATCCACAGTCAGGATGAAAACCAAGCGCCCTGTTCGAAACCAACGTAATTCTTCCATCAAGAGAATTGGTGTAGGCAAGTTGAAAGTTAAGGAGATAATGCACTCATTTCAAAAGGTTACTGATGAAAAGCTGTCCTCCGTTGTATGTGGGAATGATATTGAGGCATCTTGGAGAGAGTTTAAAACTGCAGTGTATGACTCTGCTAGAGTCATTAGGATATGCTCGAAGGAAAAACCAAGATTGGTTTGATGAAAATGATCCAACTATCGTCCCACTGCTCAATAACATGCATCAAACCCATCAAGTATGGATTACTGACCAAAATTCTTCAGTGAAACACAAGGCTTTCAGAATGGCCAAAAGGTTGGCACAATCTCGGCTCCGGAAAATGAAACAAAACTGGTGGGAGCAGAAAGCTGAGGCCTTACAAGATGCGGCCGATAAGTGTGATTTTAAATCATTCTACCAAAACCTCAAGGGGGTGTTTGGACCCATTTTAAGGGGGGCATCTCCAATATTTTCGTCGGATGGCATTCTCCTCACTGATAAGAAAGAAATTAGTAAGTGTTGGGCTGAACACTTTTCAAATGTTTTAAACAAAGAATCGACAGTGGATCGAGGAGTGATTGATGGTATTCCTCAGAGGCCAAGCATCGAGGCGCTTGCTGATACTCCATCCATGTCGGAGATTGAATGGGCTGTAAAGCAACTTTCAAATGGTAAGGCTCCAGGTGATGACGGTATACCTGCAGAAGTATACAAATGTGGAAGCCAACTGTTAATCAGGAAACTAAGTGCCCTGTTTTCATTAATATGGGAACCTGGTACCATGAAGAATGACGTCATGTTTTTTCAACTCAGTCTCTCGATGGAAAACATTCGGACAAGATGTCTCAAATGATGTAGAAAGCTGATAATCTCAACAAATTTCAGTACGGTGTTTCAATTCATGTGCATCACTCATGTCAGTTAAGTTAGGGTGTTAAGAAGTAAATTTTTTACATATAGGGACCCTACGTCGATGTCGATAAAGTAAACTTTTGTGAATTTTGACAAGGCTCACACTGAGTGCATGATGACAACCCATATCTGTAAAACAGAATCGTTTCCAGGGTTGAATGAAAGATGGGTGACGTTAACTTAAGGCAGAGTGGCAACAAGTCAAACGGTAAATATAATAGTATAATGATAACGAATGACATCATCTTTGTGAGCTAAGAGCAAACTAGGGTTTCCAAATCAGTCTCTTTGTAGGAAGCTGTGCGAATGAGACACCGCCAATGATGTAGAAAACTGATAATTTCAGCAAATTTTACTGATTTCTCTGTCCGTACGCATCACTCATTTCCTTAAGTTAGAAAGTTAAGTTTAAGAAGTAAATAATTAGCTGGGATAATATTAGTCTCTCTCTCTCTCTCTAAATAAATAAATAAATAAATAAACTTTGAAGAAAACTCGGCAGATGTCTCCTTGTGTCATCTTTCATGAATGAAAGTTTTATTCATCTTAAACAGACAAAAAAATCGATGGAATCTCATGAAAACAAATAATTAGCTAAATGAACATTAGTCTCTCTCTCTCTCTCTCTCTCTCTCTCTCTCTCTCTCTCTCTCTCTCTCTCTCTCTCTCTCTCTCTCCATATAAAACCTTAAAGAAACTGAAACGGATGTCTCCTTGTGTCTTTTTTTACCTGAAAAGAAGCTTATTTAGAGATCCGTGTGCATCAATCATTTTGTTAAGTGAAAACCATATACGAAAACTCTCAGTGGACGTTGCCTTGTAATACTTTCTTCATGAGAAAAGCAGACAGGTCAGCACGTATAAACACCTCACGCGTATGTATAAAGTCTCTTACTATTTGCTATTGAAAACATTATGCATTTATTCATTGTCGGAAATAAATATAAAAGGGATTACATAAACATATTACAAGGTTCACAATATGATTTGCAATCAAACGAAGAACAGATTTAATATAGTCTAGACTATAGGGAGGATGAAGAACTGTCTTGCTACCCATCTTGGTCAAATAGTCTGATTTTCTCTGAGCACAAATCTTTTGCATCTTCAGCTCCCTCACTGACATCAAACTGTGCACTTATCGTCTCTGTAGACACACGACGGTCCTTATCCGTGAAATTCTTTATTTGGCCAATCAACTCTGGTGTTCTGACGTCCTTACTCCTCCCACACCTCTCACCATTCCTCACAGATTCACTACCTTTCTTGAATTTCTTATGACACTCAAAAACTGATGCTCAAGATAGTCCAAAAACAGTCTGAAGCATTCCATACGTTTTTGTGGCATTTTTTTTTCTTCCAAGTTTAAAACATATATATATATATCTAAGACTTTTGACAGGGTATGGCACGATAGTCTTCTAAGGAAAATTAGATCATATGGTATCACTGGAAGAATACATAATGTAATTAAATCCTTCTTAAGTAAGAGAAAAATCCAGGTTGTCCTCGACGGTTGTACATCTAAACAATATGATATAAATGCAGGAGTACCTTAGGGGTCTATCCTTGGATCTTTATTATTCCTGATATTCATAAATGACGTCCCTCATAAAATTGTTTTGGAGATGGGTATGTTTGCTGATGACACCACTCTCTAGAACAGGCACGAGGGGAAAACAAATGAACACATATCTAAGGAAATAGCAGAAACACTAGAGGATGACCTCAAATCTGTAGTGGAATGGGGACAAAAATGGATGGTCACATTCAATGCTGCCAAGACAAAGCTTGTTTCCTTCAACAATTACAAAAAACCTTCTCTACCACCAATAGCAATGGCCAAGAACACATTACCCAAAAGTACTTCCTTTAAACTCCTACAATTAACATTTATAGGGAACATGAATAGGTACATTGAGAACATTACCAAGGCTGCTGCGAAGAAGGTAGGCTCTCCCTACCATGCTAGAAAACTATTTACGCCTGAAAGTATCCTGTACCTCTATAAGGCCACCATTCGCCCATGTATGAAATACTGTTGTCACATTTGATCTGGTGCATCTGCTACTTGTCTCTCACTCCTGGACAGAGTTCAAAAGAGAGTCACAAATCTGATAGGTCCTAAACTGTCATCTAGCCTTCAGCCTCTATACCATCGACGAAATGTTGTATCCCTCTGCCTATTCTTCAAATACTTTAATGGTGAATGCTCCGACGAACTACAAGCACTTGTACCCCCTCGATGTGAATACTCCCGACAAACCCGACAAGCAGCCAAATCCCACCTCTTCACAGTAGAGATCCCTAGGTGTAAGAAGGCCTTCTACTCCAATAGTTTCTTCCCCAGAACTTCTAGACTTTGGAACTTCCTTCCGGGATTCTGCTTTCCCAACTGTACTGATATGCAGAAGTTCAAGTGTAATGTAAACAGACATCTTGCTACTCAACTCCCTTCATAATACTTATGTTCTCGATAGTAGCCCCCTACTTCAAAGTTGCACTACGCCTTGTTTGGGATGAAAATTGAGTAAAAAGAAAAAGAAGAAAAAAAAAAAGCTAGGGCCTTGGAAGTCATGCTACTAAGAGGAGCTGGACGAACAGTTCGTCTGTTTTGACAGATGTGCCAGAAACTGGGAAAGATCTCATCTTAAATTTTGCATGTGAATAGAACAAGATTAAAGACTCTCTTGTTTGTTTCATTTCACTTCAGTCGAAGTTCTCAGAAATCAAGGGGCCCACAACCTGGGGTTAACATTTGAACTCTATATGAGATACATAGATATTCGAATGTTCCATTAAAGTTCTTTATCTTTCACATACTGAGTTAGTAAAGAAGTTGAGAACATAATTTTCCTCTTCTCAATTAACCATTTTCATACGTTGTAGTATATCTTTTGTTTTGGTCTCTTGGTCTTACTGGAATCAAGGAAAATAATTTATCTAGTCTGGTGGAGTATCCAGCTTCGTGTTATTGTTACATATATTTAGGTTTTCTTATTAAGAGTGAGTCTTAGAGAGAGTCTTATTAAGAGTTTGTTGTTGTGTCTTAGAAAGAGAGAGAGAGAGATGTTGAGAGTCTTATTAGAAGCACAGTCTTAGAGTCTTAGAGAGAGAGAGATGTTGTAAGAGGGATGTTCGTGTTATAAAGATTCATATTTATATATATTAAAATGTTCATACTTAGATGTGTAGATGGAAGCTCTTTGAGTGAGGAGATAGTGTTCAGACAGTCTTAGTGTAGATATGAGATGTCGAGACGTGTATGTAAAGACATTTTAAACCACATGATATACAAGACATATAATAACAATTTTCACTTTACCTTTTGGTAGAATTACAACATAAAGACGACGTTTATAAAAACACATGATGGGTTTATTTATTCTCACGACCGGCCGTGGTTTTCTGAGTCAAGAATTCAAAGCTTCACATTCTAAGTTTCAAAAGTGACCGTCTTGCTTCTGGACGTTCGAATGTCCATGTCTGGACTGTCGTCCTCAAACTCTCTCACAGTTTCTCTTCCAGTTTCTCTCAAGTTTCTAACTATATCTAGAACTTCCCATTTTCCATGACGTCATACACATGTTAAAACATGTGTCTTTCACGTGTTCTGGACATGCGTGTCCAAAACTTTTTCCTTTGTTTACAAAAGGAATTTTAACCTATATTCCCAGTAACCTATTTTTCCAATATGTTAAAAACATGTTTATTAAATTATCTTGTATAGTTGCATTCCTCAATTGAATTTTTCATAACAGAATTGACAACGCACATTCTTTTCTTGAAACTATTTTATCTCTAAGCTAAACAATGGTTTGTTTTACATTCCATTTTCTAATTCTCTCTTGTAATCTATTTCTAAACCTAATTTACGAGGTTCGAATTTCGTCTACGCTATTTCATTTTCATTTTAACTAAATCTCTCTATTTTTATACTTACATGAAAAGGGGGCAGCCCTTATCATGTAACATTATTACTTGACATAACATCACTTGGAGAAGGGGCACCATACCTTGTAAAAACTAATGTGGATTAGCTATAGTGAGATCTTATTTGGGCAGAAAATACTATATGATTTTGAATATTTAGTCAGGGTTTACTTCTAGGGAGAAGTATCCTTATGCCAGGTTGTTCTGACAAACCCCTGAACAGAGAGACCTTAGACACTCGAGGACAGTGTCTAGTAGGCATTCAAGTTCTAAAGACTCTCTTGTCAAGAATGGATCCAAGGGAGATAACTCAGATAATTCTGAACCAACACCATTATAGACAGACTTTTATAAAAGTTGTTATCAATCTTTATTTTAGTCACAAGACATTAAACTTAGAAATCCCATTAAAAAAGAAAATCTTAACATTTTTGCTCCTATTTTTATAACTATTTAAACCACTCTTTTTAAAATATAAATCCCATTAAAAAAAAAAACACTTAAATTTTTCTCCTGTTTTAATAAGTATATTTAAATGTTCGTTTTAAGAAAATATAAACCCCATTAAAAAAGAAACACATTTTTACTCCTTTTTTAATAACTTTTTTAACCACTTTTTAAAAAATATCTATATAAATCCTATTAAAAAATATCTATATAAATCCTATTAAAAAAGAAATACCTGTATTTTTATCCTTTTTTGGTCCCCTGACAAAAGGAGGGAAGATGTGTAAATTCACCCTTGTCCGTTTGTATTTTTTCAATAACTACGCCTTGGAATTTTTTGAAATTTTGCACAAACATTAAACATGATATAAGTAAAAAGTAACAGAACGGATTTTCCAGGAAAACTCCGGCTGCACCTCTAGGTATGCCTTTCAGGTTAAAATGGCTTAAATTAACACTTTTGTGCTTATTAAAAAAATTGATGCCTTGGATTTTTATAAAACTTTCTGAAAAGTTGTAACTAACACAAGTTCTATATAATTTTGTTTGTCTATACTTTGCGATAACTCTTGGGTGTGCCCCAGGGGCTCTTTTATGGTAAATAAAAACACTCCATTTTTGGGACTTTTTTAACATATTTGTCGAAAATTTTCTCTGTATGTCTATTTAGCAGTTTTGCATGGTGCTGAACTCAAATTTAAATATGTTAAGGCCTTGGGGACTTTGGGGGCTAAATGGAGGGGCCAAATGATGAACTTAGTCATTTCCTTTTTCTTTTTTTGCATGGTGCAGAACTCAAATTTACATATGTTAAGGCCTAAAACTGCACCGTTTGTTCATTTTCACCAGGATTTGATATCCCCTGGGGATTTATTAAATGGGGGAGAGGCAATGCTGAACTTAGTCATTTTTTTATGCCTCGTTCACTGTGCACTCATGGGGGACCATGCAAGCTTCACTTGTTTTTTTTTAATAACTATATTTAATTACTCTTAGTAGCATAATAAATCAATTTATACAGGGTGACCCTAAAAAACGGGCCCCAACTCTAATTAGGCCCCGTTTCTTAGTGTCTTGTCTGAATTAAATGAAACTTTGGTCATAACTAGTTTATTATATTCAAAACATCACATCAAAACACTAGGGTCTTTGGCCTTTTTTTCTCTGTTGACTGTAAAATGCTAAGAAAAATAATTGAATGTCCTCTGTTTTTTTTGGGGGGGTGTTGGGGGGGGGGATCACCCTGTAGTCTCAGGAATCAGTAAAAGTCGATTTGGCCTCAAAAATATCCTAATCAGTCCCGACAACACATCCTTATAGATGAGAGAAACGCATTTCATCTTAAAAGGAAGGAGGTGGTAAAATGTACTCCTGTTACCTTTGAAAGTTGTGATGTATTTAAAATAACAAAAACTTGTGTTCTTAATAGTAAGCATAAGCCTAAGTGTTAATATAATAAGAATAAAGAAGAAAAAAATAAGGAAATCGAAACGATACACTTGCGGTAGTTATACCAAAATTGTGAAAAGTTAATTTAACTACAGAACCAAAATATCCTGCTTGGACCTGTCATATTAGAATGACAAATGCTAGGCAATAAACCCATTCTCACTTCAAAAGGAGGCTGTAATTCCTAGGAGGGAAGCCTATAACAGAGTGCGGACGCACATATGGCAGCAAATACCGAAACGTGGACCCTTGAGGTTAGAGAAGACACAGAGATAGATGTGTTACACATGTGGGTGAGAGCGACAGGAAAAGATGCATCCTAAACAAGGCCAGACAAAGACAGAGTCTTGTTAAGCACATTGGAGTACGAGAAGACTTTTGAACAAGAGACAAGGTGTTATTCTGGAAAGTACCTGTAAATAAATGTCTGTTGTTTCACTGAAAAAAAGAGTGACTCGAATTCTTTCCTTATCGGTTTTTTTCCTTGTGACGGTGTCTACATGTTAACATGTGTGTAAAGTTACACGCTTCTGGTGACTGTTGCTGTAATTTTAAAGAACAAAAATTTATTTTTTTAAATAATTTATTAACGTGTCGGACATGCTCAGTAATGTTTACGTCTGAATATGAAACAGAATGCAAAGAAAAAAACGAAGATAAATAGCTCTTAGATTTGGTGTTTCTATATGGTTCCACCCAGATTGAATATGGATGGCAAAAAAATAGCCACAACAGTACATGATGTACTTACTTTTGAGGGTAAAATAAATACCGGTCATAAAAAAATTATGGAAATTCATCCAGTAGTTTTTACTTTTTTAGAAAATAAATTCAACTTTTTATGTCAAATATTGAAATATTGCCGTCATGATTATATTATTCAAGGAAGAGAAATCTTTTTTTTTTTTTTTTTTTTTTTTTTTTTGCGTTTGGTCCCCATCGTCTTTGATTTTCATAATAATGCTATTAATGGCGGCGATATTTAATGCCGGTATTTATTTTCTTAAAAACGAAACTATTTGATGAATTTCAATTTTTTTTTCTATAACCAGTATTTATTTTCGGGTTTGTATTACTGTACACATAGATTCGAAAAAGTTGTCAAAAAACAAATATATAACAAACAAATGTTATCAAAGGCAAGATAAGTTACTTTTCTACCAAACTGGATACATTTTTTGTGTTTTTATTCAATGTAACATGTTTATTCAGCTCCAAAAACATGCAGTGTTTACCGATGTATTGGAAAATTCAAAATGGCGCCCGACGCTCTCTTTAACATGGTAAGTTTGGGAAAAGGTGTTATAAATAATAAACTAGACAAAATACTATTAAAAAACACCGAATATATGTCAACTTATGTCACGGTAACATATATTGAGCGAATTTCTAACAGTATTTTGTCTACTTTATTATTTATAACATCTTTTCCTGAACTTACCGTGTTAAAGAGAGAGTTGGGCGCCATTTTGAATTTTCCAATACATCGGTAAACACTGTATGCTTTTCGAGCTGAATAAACATGTTACATTGAATAAAAACCCAAAAAATATATCCAGTTAGGTAGAAAAGTAACTTATCTTGCCTTTGGTAACATTTATTTGTTATATATTTGTTTGTTTGTTTTTGACAACTTTTTCGCATCTATGTGTACAGTAATACAAACCCTTATTTTCCTTCAAAGGTGCATCATGCAGGTTTGTTGCTATTTATTTTTTACATCCATATTCGATTCAAGTGGAATAAAAAAAATTAAAAAAAGACTTGACCAATGATAAGTTAGTTTGGAAGTTAATTTTTAAAACCTCTCAAGTGCATGCCAACATGTAACACGGACGTTAAACAGATGATGCTAATGAGATGATAATTACACTGATTTCCCTTGTTTGATTTAAAGTTAAAGTTATGTCCCTTGTCCATTAAGACAGAAAATAGCTACGGACAGTCGGTACTGATAAAATTTGCTTTTATTTCTTTTTAAATAAAGATTCTGGATGAATTTTTGATGTGCTGTATTTTTTAACCTAACAGGCAAGTACATAATAAAGTTTTGTATAATTTTCTACATTTCCTTTTCATGAACAGTATTATGTATATGGTTTATGAAGAACAGAATTATCTCCCCTCGACCAGTTAAGCCGGATATGAAATCCAATGAGTTGTCTTAACACATGGCATACGGTAAAAGCTAATTTGAGATAGCGGGGGGGGGGGGGTTCTTATATCAGAAAATTAAGAAAAAATACTCTTTCTTCTTTCATAAAAATTATTCTCAGTATCAACTAAATATTGTTTAAATAAATAAAATGAATATATCTCTTCTTTATTTATGCATTAGCAGGGATATCTGACATTGCCCATACTTTTATTGTCATCGAAATCGGTGACATTGCCACTTTTACATTAAATCAATTGACTGCCTGCTCTAGTTGGGGACCCACTGCAGTGCATCGGGAGGAAGTTTCACATGCAGTGGCTTAGTCCATAATACATAGTATCATTGCACTGTAGAGAACCTATAGTCGATTTTATAAAAATATTTTTATATAATGGTTTAAAATACAAAAGTCGAGTATCATGGTTCAATTGTGTTCTGAACAGAAATATTTATTTCAAATGTGCCTTTGTCTTATCAAAGAACCTACTGTTGATTTTATATACTGGGGCCTTCTGCTTGTGCGGTAATAAAGCTGCTCAAATGCACTTGCAATGTTAGACTTTGAAATCAGACTGTTTCTTCTTTAATCAGATTTTTTCGATTATCAATTTTCAATACTTATCAGAGGCATTCCAATACAAAAACTAAGAACACTCCCAGACACATAAAGTACATTTGTGTGAATTTTAAAAAAAAATCAGCCCAACCATTTTGGAGTCCACAGGGACGAACTCACACAAAGTGTCTTTTATACGTAAGGAGAGATTTAGGATTGTAGTAATTTAATTTTTAAAAAAAAATGAATGTTCTTTGTCTTATGGCACTTTCAATGAAATAAAACGAACGTCACTTTTTAAAATGTATTTATTTAAAATTGTACTGTTTTAGTCATCAGAACGACATAATCTGATTTGGGAACAATTCATTTTAAAATAGGATAAAGTTCAGAATTTTTTTACCTTAGCGACAAGGTCCTGGATATGACCTTAAACTATGTCCGATGGTGAGGCCTCAGCTTGCGGGCTTTGGGGAGTGTGGAGCCACCGTTTAATTGCTATTGCTCACAGGTCCAATCTGACCCGGAGTGGTAGTACCTGTTAGGGTCCCAACTATGGGTTAAATAGAAAAGACTTGAAAAAAAAAAAAAATACATTCTTTTAAAAAGTTTTTCTTCAAAATCACTGGATTCAGCATTAAATAACCTGAAAAGAGTTGATATGCCATAAAACAAAAACAACCAACTAACCTTAGCGACATCAGGTTAAAATCATCAAATAATATCTTCTTGAAAATCTTACAAACCCAAATTGTTTTTTCTTTTTTTGGTTTTTACAAAGTGGTCACCATATATCAAGGCCTGTAGCATAGTAATTGTTTGTGGTGGAAATTTGGTATAATCAGATTATTTGTGAGAACGGTTTAATAAGAACTTTTTAAGTTAGACTTGAAAATGACAATATTGTAGTAAGCTGGAAAGCAAACCAGCGGAACTGTTTTAGCATATCATCATCCAAAACAACAACTCACTAGGAGTTTTCCCAAAGATCATCATCAATGATTGCTCACTAACAACAGCACGTGGTACTCCCTGGAGTCTGAGTGATAATAAGTCTCTCCAGGTTTCCAGCACTGGTCACCTCTTTTTATAACGATTGCAAATGGATTTACATCATCGCAACAGCCACTACCATTGATTTCTAACTGGCAACGATCAATAATGTACAAGCATGAAATAGACAAATATATATATTGTCACACAAAAGTTCATAAGCGAAAGAACTGCCGGCTGAAAGGTTTTCAAGTGTTTTATGTGAAGAGAAAAAGGAAACAGGAGGTCAAACAGCCTCCTTTCCCTCCTCAAACCTATCTTAAATGAATTTCCAAAAGAAATTCTCCATTTTATATCTTTTCTTGTTTTTTTTGTTTTTTTTTGTTTTTTTTTTTCCTACTGTACAGAAAGGATTTATTTAGCGTAAAAAAAAAACTAATAATTTAATTGTACTGCAAAAACAAAAAAGATAGATTGAAAAAAAAAAATGTTTGGTTTATAAACATATCTCAAAGTGTTGCCAAACATTATGTATTAACAACATCTACGATTTATATAAACAAAAAAGATTTAGCCACGGCCACCGAGAGTAAGAAGAAGGCCTGTTAACTGAAAAATGTCTGCAGGCAATGTAGGTAAAATTTGTCGGACTGTCAGTACTATATGAGGACCATTTGAAAAAGAGCAATAAAACATTTTAAAAAGAAAAAGGAACACAGTTCGATTAATACTTAAACTGAACTTATTCAATATAAAATATAAATATTACTTACGTAAAATTAAGTAATTTTAAAGCAATATACAATTTAATACTGATAAAACTGAATTATGAATTTAGGAAACAAAGAATTAAAAAACCTATTAAACACCAACGATGAATAATTTTAAAAGTGAAAACCATCGATAAATAATTTTAAGAATGAAAAAAATAAAATACAAAAAATTGAAATCAAACAAATAATTTAAATACAAACAAACAATAAAAGTTACTAGTGCAGAAATATTTTTTTATTTAATTTAGAGAAAAATCACATGGGTTGAATGTTATTTTTTGGAACTTTAGAGATTATTCGGACTAATGTTCTCATCTTGAGTGTTTATTTCACAACGTTTTATCATCGAATCTTGACTTCTCCTTTATTACATCCTCAGGCCGAAAATGATGTTCACATACCTAAAAACATAATTAAAGAAAACATTCATAACATAATATAATATAAACTATTGTTAAAATATAAGAAAAGATAGTAAACAAACATTTACAATAAAATGATCACAGCATAGTATCTGTTCTGATGCTACACTTCGTTTGTTCTGTCCTCGGTCAGTGGAGGAGAAATGCTTCATGACTGAAACAATTTTTATTCTATTTTTGTTCCTATCCAGAGTGCCCCGTTTTGGGGAGTTAGATTTTCCCACATTAAAAACCGACCTTGTGTCTAACTGTGCCCTCGCGGGGAGGCAAGTAAATAAATTTAAAAAAAAATATTTTTGACAAATATTCTCATGTAAAAATTATTTGTTTATAATTCTAAAAAGAAACGATCAATTTTAATATATAACATTTAGTCACAGCTAATTTCATTAATAGCCGCATGGTGAATAATTTTCAAACCGACTTTAGAAAAAATATAGAACTTTAAAATATTTGGAAATACTCAATGAAAGGTTTTATTTATTATTAAAAAGACATTTTGACAATTATTCTCATGTAAAAATTATTTGTTTATAATTTTAAAAACTAAAACAAAATTAAATTAAATTTTCAACCTTCCTGATAGACTTTTTAACCTTATAAGAAAATAAACAGTTAAAAATATCAACATAATATTTGCTGTATTTGCAATAAATAGTATTGTTTCTTTAATTTATATTAATGTTATCGAACGTTATGAAAGTACTTGAATACAGTTCTAATTCAATACACGTTTAATTATTAACAAATAACATTGCTTACTTTACTATATTTGGTTGGAATAAAATTTTCCCTTCTAATGGCACGTATCCAAATTGAGAAAATTTAGGAAAAGAAAATATATGTACTTTGGGTCCTTTCGGATAATTTGGAACAACGCAAGAATACACCATGTTAGACAGCAAACTGAAAACTTTTTTTTTTTTACACAGTGATCACCACTTATCAAGGCCCGGAAGCCACTCAGGGATAAGGGTTATTGCAAGTACATTTAGTTAGTGAGGAGATTTGCTGAAGTGTTTACTTAAGGGGGCGGTTCATTAGGAATTTGTTAACATTGGACTTGAAGACATCCAAGTTGTAGTCCAGAGGGAAGCAGGCAGACGGAACAGAGTTCCACAGGCGTGCAGTTCTAAGAAAGAAGCTTTGTTCATGGAATCCGCGTTTTGATTTAGGCACAGATATAGAGTGGGGGAAATTTTTCACAGTGGATTCAGCTAGACGGGTGTTTTTCGTGAAAGATTGGCGAGGGGGGGGGGCCAGAGATTGGAGTTCAGACGAGCATCTGCCATGGAAATAACGATAAAACAAGGACAGGCTCGCAACGTCTCTTCTGTGGGAGAGAGGTTGCAGGGTAGAGAAAAGGACATCCCCCACTAAGTCACGAAGTCTATTTTGTACTCTGTCAAGGCAGGATAGGCTGTTTTTAGCAGCTCTTGCCCAGATATGGCAACAGTATTCCATCCTTGGGCGTACTTGGCTTTTATATAGATAGAGAATTGCATCAGTAGTGAGATATCTTCTGGAGCGGTAGAAGGATCCCACCATCTTTCCAGCGACCTTGGCAACAGACTTGATGTACGTGTTCCATTTCAGATCAGGAGTAAAGTTCAAACCCAGAAGCTTGTCAAAAACTAGATGAAACTACTGCTGATAGCCTAGACTATATACCTACAAGTAGATCTGATAATGACGTCATACTGTCATGTGCATCGGCCTTCTTTACTCTCGGTAGCCACGCTTTAGCACGGTAGCATAAGAGTATAAGAACAATTAACATCTACGATATATTTAATGTACAATTAGAATAATCTTTGGCTTCTAAACATTGTCTATTAATAGCATCTACGATCTAACGAAACAAAGAAAATTTATTTAGTGAACAGGAAAAAGAATTTTAATCAATCGTTAGGAAAAAATAAAAAAGAAAGATTTATCTAATGTAAAAAAAAGAAAAAAAGAATTTTGGGCTGGTAAACATGTCTCGATGCATTCTCAGCAATCATCCGTAGTTGTTGTCATCTCACCACGTTTTGGCCAAGTAAGCCTCTGGCCGGCTTTGGATAGGATTGAAACCGCTATCTTCAGACAATGCTCATCTGGAACCGTAGAGATTCAATGTCTCTATCAACTGCGGGGACTTATTAGCTGGTGCGAGGCAAGTTGCAAATGATTTGCTAAGATCTTGGCCAAAATCTTTAACTCTGTTTTTAACATCATTAAGGGCTGGAAATAGCTATCTCATCCCCACCATTTTTATCTTTGAGTAGCAATTTAATAATCCTCCTAGTAAAATACTGAGGTATAGCTCCCGTTCCTAAACCAGAAGTTCAAGAGTATGGCCAGTAAAGGGACAAAAATGGGCACCAACTTCATATATAATTCATAGGGGAGACTATCGATTCTAGCCCGACCTGTTTCAGGGTCTCCAAGACTTTTTTTTCTTTTATACAACCTTTACACCTTGCTGCTTTGGTTTCCTTGAGGCAAGAAAAGTCAGCTAAATAGGTGTCAGACTGCTCAATAGTCAGACCAGTCACCCTGGTGAAGATATCTTGAAAATGAGAGCAAAAACCTTCCAACATCCCGTCATTTGTTATCATGGTTCATCCGGCCGGCAGTGTGACACTGGCAATGTGTCGATCAGTAGACCGTTGACGCTTCGCACGCAGTGAAGCGCCCATGTTTGTTGCCTTGTTCTGTGCTCTTTTTAACCTAGTCCTAACTACATATCCTTGGTCCTCCCTGTTATTCAATGAGTCCAGTTCAGCCTTAACTATAGTATAATTACTACTAACCTCCTCCTTTACCACCCGTTCTAATCTAGATTCCAGCGTCACTTTCGCTGCCCTAGAACTAAGATTGAGTCAGCGACTATAATCGGTAACGAAGGAACTAATAACTTTTTTAAGATGTCCCAACCACTTATTCCCAATTATAGCTCCTAACAATTCCCTCTGTATAGTTAGTAAAAACTGTTCCCGGAAATTCTTCAAGTCAAACAATGACGTGTTGAACTTCCAGTATCCAGCCATCCTAGGTTTAACACTATCTAAGTTTACCCGAACCTGGACAAGCCTGTGATCTGAATAAACTATAGTGTGGAAACTTAGGCAATCTAAAAGCCCTAGGTTGACTCTTCTAATTAAGTAACTTGAGAGTTGCACCGAATTGGAGTCGCATCTGCCTGTCCAAGTCCATAGTATGTCCCTGGGTTTTCATTCCGAAATTTATCAAACTTATTGATAAAGTCTCAAAATGCTTTAACATCCCGGTTCTGGTTAGTAGCCCTTAAGGAGTTATCGTTGCGACCTAAATCAAGATCCAGGATCACGTTCCAGTTTCCTGCTAAAACTATCCCACAGGACAAATTCATGAAAGGTTCGATCCGAAAAAAAAAAACCCAGCTCAGTATAATTATTGGGTGCATAAACCCCAATAAATTTTAATACCATATCCTTTATGGTAACATCCAGCACGCATAGCCTTCCTTCAGGAGCTGCAAATACTGGAACACACGATGCATTAAGTATGCACTTAACTAGCCAGGAGACATCAAAATGTGCTGAATAGAGCGGAAAGTCTCTAAGCAGCACACGTTCATAATCACTAGGAATAAAGTAGGTCTCCTGCAAACAACATATATCCACTCCGAGGCACTGAAGTTCTCAAAGTCTACAAGTACAAGAGGCTTTCCTCAAGTCCTGGGCATTCTAACTAGCTAATCTCAAGGCCCTTCTGGTCATTTAGGGTTCAGACTCCTGAACGAACATTGACGGTGTTAAGACACTGACAGCTGTCCTCATGGAACCTGTGGTTATTTCATTAGTGATGCCCCCATTCGGTGACAGACCACTGATGTCTAAGATAAATGTTAGCTTTATAGTCCTATATAATGAAGGATGGAGTTTGATGGCGACCTGTCCAATGCATTTTTTTTTTTATCTCGACTAAGTCAACATCATTAAAAAAGGTTGCTGGAGGACATATGTTAAACGCTGAATTTGCCTCCTCTAGCATGTTCCATACTTCTTTCACCTCCTCACGATTTCTAACCTGACAGTCAATAGTCTCTTCGCATATTTGAAATTTTCTTGGGTTTTTGTTTACAATTTTGAACACAAGGAGGCTTCTATAGTCTTTTTTTTTTTTTTGTGACTTCATTAATGTTTCCTGATCCGGTGTAATCTTACAAATGTCTTTACCTGGGTAAAATAGTGGTTTCTTTTTCCTCCATTCATTTTCGGATGAAGGGCTTCTTTGTCGCTTTTTTCTGATGTAATAGGTAGGAGGAGGGGCCGGTTTTCATTCGGGAAGGAGGAGAGTATTCTTTGGCGTGTTGCAGGGAGAACTGAAGGGGAGTATTGTGCAAGCCTTTTCTTGTCGCACTCAAACACACGCGTTCACATTTCAAACCACTTTTCTTGTCATACACATAGGCGCACGCAAACATATGCGCACGCGTACACACACGTACATATATTCACATTCACACACTCACATTCATGTGCATTGTGACCTAGTATTTAAATTTAATTGTGTATTTAAATCAAAATTTAAATACTTAATTTTAGGCTGACGAGATATATCGTTCTTGTTCTTTATATTTTGTCACCGAGGTGAAATAAAAGATGATTCCCACAAGATAGACTAGTGCAGTAGTCGTTTTGGAACTGAGCGAGGTCTACTAACGTACCTCCCACCCCTTTAAAACTTGCAGAGACTTTACTGGCTAGAGATTTCGTCAAGTTTATTTTTAGACTGGATTGTGAAGCAGAGAAGAAGAGGGGGAGACCGGAAGAGTTATCGCTTCCCCTTTCCCTTTTTTTAACTGGACACTAGCGGAAGTCGCTCTTTTTGGTTTGGGTCGCCGACCTGTTAAGAGGTCTCTCTCCTTGTCGGAGGAGGGGAGCGACTTCTTCCCCTTATGCGAAAAAGGATATGGATATACGAGACGCGGACGATGTGACCTTCTCCAGTTATGCGAGAGAATGCAATGAATTTACTTCCTCACAAAAGAGACGATGGCTTTTTCCCATCATGCGAAAGAGATATGGATGTGCCGAACGCACAATGTGATATCTTATCCCTCACAAAAGCGACAGATATATAACGCATGAGCAAGAAAAGAAAACACGCGAGATGGCTATGTGAACTTTTTCCGCACCGAAGGAAATATCTTGGATTAACTGCGTCGTCGTCGAGTTGTGAAACTCCCCAGCAAAAGAAACAAAAAAAAGGGGGGAAAACAAAAGAAACCTGTAAATGCAAAGACTTTGATTAGCCCCCCCCCTCACAAAAAGACTTTCGCTCATTTCCATACGCGTAGATATACTCCAGATTCCATAACTTTGGATACATTTCTTTCTCTTTCGTTAAACTCTTCTTTTTTTTGTCTTAAATAAATCTATCTTTGTATCGTTTGGAAAAATGTTTGTTATTTCGTTATGTTCTCGCATTTTTTATTGTGTTCGTCCTTGCGTTTCCATCTACTTGCTTTATTATTTTATTTTTGCTGTGTCACATATGCGATAAACAGAAAATACTTGGGGTTTTGCTTTCCCATAAATTCCCTTGTACCTCCCCCCCCCCTTTTTGGGCAACGTGTTACAATGATAAACAGTTTTCATTCTTCTCGGAAATTTCTTATCATACCCTTACGTTATTTGTTGCTTAAATCCCCACCTTTAATCGCATGTGTAACAGCATACACACACACGCTAACGTACACACATGTACACACACATGAGTAACGTCACTTTCCTTTAAAGGAAATCCACACATGCGCGAAGGACACCGGAAACAACTACAAAAGCAAGAGACCTGAGCTGTTTCCTTCTTTTCGATCCGGCTCTCGACCTGAGTGGTCGAAGGACCTACCACTCCCTTCGGGGTGTGCCCACGTGCTTCATGTTCCCTGCTACTATGTGTAGGGCAACAGCTAACAGACAGTACGTACACCTTACATGCTTTCTCTCTCCATGGCCTGGATTGACTTTCTCACTCTCTCTCTCTACAACAATAGACTTTCCCTCTCACCAGCTAACAGCGAGAGACGCATGCCAAACTAAACACGTGCTGTACCCTTTCTTTTATTTGTTTCTTCATGAAATAAATTCTAGTTCGTTTATTTAAATTTAACACGTTGTTCGTTTCTTTCTCAATTCAATTCATTTTTCCTATTTTGTATGACTGGAGGATATATATAAAATACTCTAGTACCTACAAACTGGCGACCACCCGACATGAAATGAACACGAATGATGACCCTACTTTTTTTTAAATGAATTTTTTTGAGCGAGACACGTGTTTTATTTGATAAACAAAAAAATGAACTTTTGCAACAAAGAAAAACAAAAAGTAAACTACTACTGACAAGAATCTCAAGAAACAACAATGGCATTGAACCCGCCTTTTCCTCTTCACTCTAACGGACCTCGTTTTTCCAGAACTCTTTTCCTTTTCAGACAACCGGCACATCACCCCGTTATTTGACTAAACACAAGCAATGTTGGGTATACAGATGGCGAGGAAAAAGAGAATTTCTCCAGCAGCAGACGAACAACAATGACGAATGCCCTCGTCAGACTCGGCAAAGAAAAATAAACATGGAGCTGTCGACTTCATACCAAATTTTTAAAAATTTGAGCTCGACAAACATTTTTCACGGTTTCCTGACATTACCCTGCAACAAACGCGAGGAGCAAAATCACATAGGCCTTTTCACATCCTCTCCTGCACAGCAACAACAAAGAAACAATTACAGGACATCTCTATTAACATATAGGAAGAAGTTGAATCAACAATACGAGTTGAGATGCACCACGCACAACTGGAAGTTTCGTTGACAGCTGGCAACTGGACAGCCCCGTTCAACACGAACGAATGTGCAACAAGCGCCTGTACAATGTACACACACTACCGCAGACTCACTTGCGAAGACTCCTATAACTGCACACCCATGTCAACACGAACAAAAATTTTCCTTCCAAATGAACAATTCACTTCACTGTCCAAGCAACTCGTTGCACATGCCAGCAAAAAAAATCAAACAAATGTCAGCCCTAAAAAAAGAATAAATGCTTTTCCACGCGTAAGTAAATACCTTTTTTTATGAACACATTCCGTTTTTGAAACAACCACACCAACAACAAAAACAGGACGATTAGTCAATTGCCCAAAACATTACTTATTCAAAAAAAAAATATATATACACTGCATATTTTTCCTGGGAAGGGGAGTATTGTGCAAGCCTTTTCTTGTCTCACACAAAAACACGCATTCACATTTAAAACCACTTTTCTTGTCATACACATACACGCACACAAACATACGCGCCCATGTACATATATTCACATTCACGTACATACACTAACATTCATGTGCATACTCACACACGCTAATGGACACACACGTACACACACATGAGTAATGTCAGTTCCCTTTAAAGGAAATCCACACATGCGCGAAGGACACCAGAAACAACTACAAAAACAAGAGACCTGAGCTGTTTCCTTCTTTTCGATCCAGCTCTCGACCTGAGTGGTCAAAGGACCTACCTCTCCCTTCGGGGTGCGCCTGCGCGCTTCACGTCCCCTGCTACTGTGTGTGGGGCAAGAGCCAAAAGACAGTACGTACACCTTACACGCTTCTCTCTCCATGGCCTGGATTGACTTTCTCACTCTCTCTCTCTACAACAATAGACTTTCCCTCTCACCAGCTAACAGCGAGAGACGCACGCCAAACTAAACATGTGCTGTACCCTTTCTTTTATTTGTTTCTTCACGAAATAAATTCTAGTTCGTTTATTTCAATTTAGCACATTGTTCGTTTCATTCTCAATTCAATTCATTTTTCCTATTTTGTACGACTGGGGGATATATATAATATACCCTAGCACCCTACAGGAGAGTATTCTTTGGCGTGTTGCAGGGAGAACTGAACAGTGATGGCTTTGGAGTTTTACTTTTTTTATGGAGATCCAAGAGTGTCAATTTGGGGTCTCTGTTTGGGAGGGAAGAATTTGTGGGAGGGGGAAACTTTAAAAGGGGAGCGCTTTTCTTTTTTTGGGAGAGAGGCTTTTCAGAGAAGAATGAATCATGAAAATCGGGTGTTTTTTTTTTTTTTCTTCAATAATTCTTTCTGATCTAATGACTCTTTTAATCTTAATAGTTCCTTAAATTTGTTGCCTCCCCCCCCCCAAGTCTTTACTTGTTCTAATCTCTAGTTTTTTCTCTTTGGTAAGAGTTTGGGCATATGATTTAGGGGGGGGGTAAGGGGAACAAGTTTCCATCCATCTTTTTTTTTAAGGTGATTCATTTACAGTATTACACTGTTTATCAAATTCATCTGGGGTGATTTCGGTTTGGGTAACTTTTTAGGTAGGAATGTTTGAGGCTGCAAGATTAAGTTCTTGTGTTTTCGGTTCCAGATGTCCCCAAAACACGATTTTGGGGAGTTAGGCTTAGCTGGTGATAGTTTTTTGTAGCTTTTTTTTTTTTTTTTTTTTTTTTAAATTTTCGGATCACCATAAAAACCTATATAATATGTGCATATATATTTCACAAAACTTTTTTTTTTTTAATTTTCGGATTATCATAAAAACCTATATAATATGTGCATATATATTTCACAAAACTTTTTTTTTTTTAATTTTCGGATTATCATAAAAACCTATATAATATGTGCATATATATTTCAAAAAACTTTTTTTTTTTAATTTTCGGATTATCATAAAAACCTATATAATATGTGCATATATATTTCACAAAACTTTTTTTTTTAATTTTCGGATTATCATAAAAACCTATATAATATGTGCATATATATTTCACAAAACTTTTTTTTTTTTAGTTTTCGGATTATCATAAAAACCTATATAATATGTGCATATATATTTCACAAAACTTTTTTTTTTTTTTAATTTTCAGATTATCATAAAAACCTATATAATATGTGCATATATATTTCACAAAACTTTTTTTTTTTAATTTTCGGATTATCATAAAAACCTATATACTATGTGCATATATATTTCACAAAACTTTTTTTTTTAAATTTTCGGATTATCATAAAAACCTATATACTATGTGCATATATATTTCACAAAACTTTTTTTTTTAATTTTCGGATTATCATAAAAACTTATATAATATGTGCATATATATTTCACAAATTTTTTTTTTTTTTAATTTTCGGATTATCATAAAAACCTATATAATATGTGCATATATATTTCACAATTTTTTTTTTTTTTTAATTTTCGGATTATCATAAAAACCTATATAATGTGTGCATATATATTTCACAAAACTTTTTTTTTTTAATTTTCGGATTATCATAAAAACCTATATAATATGTGCATATATATTTCACAAAACTTTTTTTTTTAATTTTCGGATTATCATAAAAACCTATATAATATGTGCATATATATTTCACAAAATTTTTTTTTTTAATTTTCGGATTATCATAAAAACCTATATAATATGTGCATCTATATTTCACAAAACTTTTTTTTTAATTTTCGGATTATCATAAAAACCTATATACTATGTGCATATATATTTCACAAAACTTTTTTTTTTTAATTTTCGGATTATCATAAAAACCTATATAATATGTGCATCTATATTTCACAAAACTTTTTTTTTTTTAATTTTCGGATCATCATACAAACCTATATAATATGTGCATATATATTTCACAAAACTTTTTTTTTTTTTTTTTAATTTTCGGATTATCATAAAAACCTATATAATATGTGCATATATATTTCACAAAACTTTTTTTTTTTAATTTTCGGATTATCATAAAAACCTATATAATATGTGCATATATATTTCACAAAACTTTTTTTTTTTTTTTTAATTTTCGGATCATCATAAAAACCTATATAATATGTGCATATATATTTCACAAAACTTTTTTTTTCTTTTTAATTTTCGGATTATCATAAAAACCTATATAATATGTGCATATATATTTCACAAAACTTTTTTTTTTTTTAATTTTTGGATTATCATAAAAACCTATATAATATGTGCATATATATTTCACAAAACTTTTTTTTTTTTTAATTTTCGGATCATCATAAAAACCTATATAATATGTGCATATATATTTCACAAATGCAAAAATACACTTGTGGGACGTTCTATAGCTTTTAGTTTTACTAGTAGTTTAAAATCAATAACTATTCATCATTTTATCATTTGTATCAGCAGTGGAAAATTAAATTTGAAACAAAAATAAAAACAAACCCAAATAATTTAAAAGAATCGTTTTTGGGGGGAGGGGGAATTAAAAGATAGGCACACATTTTTCTGATTCCGATACCAATTCCAGTTTTGATTCAAATACCAATTCCAATACTTCAAAAAGTTTTCATTTTTTCTATTCCAATTCCGATCGATTGTCCCAACACTAATATGTATATTGGCGGGAACATTAGCGAAGCATTTTTTTTTTTCTAAATTTTGACATAGTTTTTAGACTCATTTATTATATTCACATAAATGCAGGGACAAGTAATACTACTACACCCCTTAATTGAACTGACTTACTTCAAACTAATAAGGGTTGGCATGGTTACTTAGCATTGCCCACATCAAGCTACATCTGTCGACCTCAATTAATTTTTCAGAATCAATTTTGTTATCTGATGCATATGAAATGCAGCCATAGATTGGATCTCGAAAGCACAGGCAATGTACCGGTTGCCTCCCCTTAACAATCTGGCAGCAAGTCTGAGTTGAATAGAAATGAACGAAGAATAAACAGTATTGAATTCTTTTTTGTTAAATGTCCTCCTTTACTTAATAAATAAAATAATTGAAACAAAACAACAACAAAAACAACAACACACACACACATTTATCATTATTGCTGCTGCTGCTCACTAAAAGTTTGTAGCATCCACTACATACGGCCGGAACAAATCTTTGGCAGAGACATTTTCATAGCAATCACCATTTCAACGGCCACAGATATCAGAATGCACAAAGACACAATGTCATAATTTGCCCATCTGCACACATGCGATAAAGGAACTATGTTACATTCCATGCTCAGTAATACAACAGATAGACTGGAATATTCTAGAATATGCATATATAAGATTTTAACTGCAAAAATCAAACCAGTCCAGGATGCAGTTCTACAAGTAAACATCACTGCTGCCCACCCGTGGTGCATATGCCAGACTCCGTTCCTGTGGGACATTAAATCACCTAACATGACTTTGCGCGCGTCATGCACTTAAAATTTCCGCCATGGAAAGTTACCATATCGAACGAGAATTATTTCTTCTTTTCGACAAACTACTGTTTTCTTAACACACATATGTACGCATCATGCTAACATAGCTTAATGACTTTCTCTCCTCAGAAAATAACCACATGTGTCTCTCTGTTGCAATATTTTTGATTTGTAATGGGGGTATGGTCCCTCACAGTTGGAAGATTCTATTTATAAACGATGCTAAGAACTGAAGAATCACATTAATTCACGTTCTGCTACCAACCAATCAGAAACCAGAATTGCTCCATAAAAATTAAACCTTTTCTTTAGTAACCTTGCATGTGTTTTCTTTGTGTCAACACGGGAAGAATCTTTTGCTCTGTGGCTACAAAAATTATAAAATCAGGAACCTGAATTAAAGAACTGTCTACTGAGAACCAGTCACCTCCAGGACTTGTATAGAATAACTAACCATCAGAAACTGTTCTGAAACAAAACATGGCTTCCAACTCAATCAAAATCAGTAATCATAAATTTTATGCCTTTTCCATGGGACACTTATTAGCAAAGACTGTCTAATGAACATTCATTGCAAAAAACTTAACGTTGGAATAATTTGAATTACTGTTTCTTAAACATGTAAATAAACGCTGTTTCATACAGCGATCTCAAGTTCTTTGTCAGATGTCATTATTTTTCTGAAGTTATTGTCGTCTTTTTATTTTATATGGGTGTGGATGTGATTTGGTGGAAGCCTTCTGTAAATCAGAGATTTCATTAAATTTACCTTTAATGGTCCCGGTGATACTCTACCACTTTCGACTTCTAGAGATATCTGCACCTGCAACCTTGTTCTAAAAAATAGATAGATCCCGATTATGAATTGGCGAACACCAATTCATACCCCATATCCTATAAGTTCTCTTCTCACACAGGTCATCATCAGAAATTACTCACTGATAATAACCGGTGGTGTTCCCTGGAGTCCGGAGGACAACAAGTCTCTTCAGTACTCTCCACCTTCTTAAATAACATTTGTAAATGATTTTATATTATCGCCACGGCCGTTTACCATTGATTTCCGGCTGGCAACAACCATTGGTCTTCCTAGGAATTTGAGTGACAGTAAGCCTCCTCAAGATGGCAGTATACTTCACACTCATCAAATGGAGGTCTGGTTAGTGTTCTCTCTCTCTCTCTCCTCGGCCCTATCCTCTCTGACACTCCACAACTAATTTGTATCATATTAATCAAGGCTGATGCCATCTTTTTTTTTTTGGGGGGGGGGGGGTAGCTACAGTTCTGTTGAATTTATGTGTGGTTATTATTATTATTACACAGCATTATCACATTGAGACACTGGCTTCCATTAGATCATCACGGTTGTTCAACTCTGCCTACCCGGTACTAAATGGGCGACCATTTGTGAATACCAAGTGCTGTATGTGCTCTCCACTTATCTCAACATTGTTATTATTCGTCCTGGACTTCTCCCTGCCACTGGAATCAAGCAGTGCCGACTCAGGAAAAGAGTGGTTGAAGATTGGGCAAAATTTATTTACAATTACACACACAGCCACCTTTACAGGGTGTATCCGTTATTATTATCATTATTATTATTTAATATTATTATTATTATTATTATTTATTATTATTATTGTCATTATAATTATTTATTATTATTATTATCATTATTTAATATTATTATTATTATTTCATTATAATTATTATTATTTATTATTATTGTCATAATTATTTATTATTATTGTCATTATAATTATTTATTATTATTATTTATTATTATTATTATTGTCATTATAATTATTTATTATTATTATTATTGTGATTATAATTATTATTATCATCATTATAATTAAATATTATCAGTATTATTATCATGATTATTATTTTTATTATCATTGTCATTATAATTATTTATTATTATTATTATTATAATTATTTATTATTATTATCATTATAATTATTAAATATTATCATTATCATGATTATTATTATTATTATTATTATCATCATGATTATTATTATTATCAGCATCATCATTATCATCATGATCATCATCATAGACATTTCAATGAATGATGTGGAGTTGAAATCGATTCTATCCAGTTGTAGTTTTCTTGTTTTTATGCAATCTGATAAAACAACTTTTTTTTTTTATCAGATTGCATAAAAAAAAAAAGAAATTTATCAGATTCACGACTTTTTATTTTAATGCAATCAAACGTCCTGTTTCTCTTAAATTTTCGCATTATGGCAATGTTTGGTTACATTTTTCAAACAATCAACACAATTTGTGTGGTGCAAGTCTATAAATGGTCCACAAGTAATCTTTTTTACAAGAAAAATCTGAAAACTTTATAATGTACGTACTTGTCACTGCATGAAGATGTCATATTCCAAAAATCACGTAAATCGATCAAGTAGTTTTTTTTTTTATTTAAGAAAATCAAATATTATCAGACATTTTTTTTTTAAGAAAAACTTCACGCCATCTTGTTTTTGAATGATACACTGCTAGCGACACCTATTGGGAATGTTTGGAATATAAGATCAGCAAGGGGCAGACAATCGACTTTCCACGCTATATAAAAAAGAAAATTGGAAAATCAAGACATTTATAAGTTTTTGAGGATGTTGAAAACGAAAATAACGTTTAAAATTCCAGCAAACGAGTAGTTTCCAAAATATGAAGAAATGTTAGTTTAAAGAAAGTGGGGGATCACTTTTCTATAATAATTTAACGTATAATGATCACCCATTTTATGGCCACCACTAGTGTAAAACTTGAATTCACGCTGCTGAAATACACATTTGCTGAATTTTTTTTTGGAGGAGCGTCAACGTGTGGGTGCTCAATTTACGTAAAATTCTTATAGTGTTATTCATAATGTTATTTGATTATATACATGTGTATTATATACTGTACTGTATTTTGTTACTAATTTTTAATGCCGTATCCCGAGGTTCTTATATATATATATATATATATATATATATATATATATATATATATATATATATATATATATATATACTAGCAAAAGTACTCGTCATTGACTGGGTTCAAAAACAGCCTACAGAAAATGGACTCTGATTTATGAAAGTATGATAGGTTATGAAAAGGAAGGGTTGTAAAGCGATAGCTTCGAATTTGAGGGTATCAAAACCAAAGCAAAATATGATGAAAGTAAAAATAAAATAGATAAACCCCATAATTTATTATACCATACCTGTTCGCACTGAAACACTTATTACAATATTCTGTGGATCTATATTAACAAACCTTGTTAAACTTTGTGACATATTTCCATTCTATGGAGGTCAGGCGCAAACGAACACCCCATAATTTTATTATACCATATTTCTTCAAACTGAAACATAATTATCAAAGTATACTTACGCAGATAGATATGAAAAGTCTTTATTAAAGTTTGTGCCTATTTCCATTCTATGGAGGCCAGGTGTGAACGCAGACTCCACAATTTTATTATACCATCCCTATTTAAGTTAAAACATACTTATCAAAGTATTCTTATGTACATCTATATAAAAAACACTTGTAAACGTTTTCTTTTAATTTTTAAATTTTTTATTTCTATACTTTGTGGACCAGGCACGAACGCAGACCCCACAATGTAAATGAACCACCGTTCTGCAGGATCAAACATACCCATTTCTGTGTCTCGATACATCTTCTATCATTATATGTAATCAGTTTTTTAAAATAGTCAACCATATAGGAGCCTATTCGTGACCAGACACACACACAGACATTTAGCTTTATATAATAGATATATGACTAATTCATTTACTCACATAAAATTAATATACGAAAGTATAAATTTATGCGTAAACTTTAAGTATTTACTTCAACAGTGCTCAACACGTAGGTGGAGCTAGTTAGTAAGTTATGAAATATATATGGCGATTAAGCTACACTGAATATTCTGCGTTTCATTCACTCTAGGATTCTTCAGACTATATATATATATATATGTATATATATATATGAACTGATTCCCGAAAAGATGAAACACTAGTGTCTATAGATATTAAACATAATTATAGTAATAATTATGTCTGTCCCTTTATGGATTTGGTACTTATTGTTGAGTATTTTACATTAAAATGAAATAAGTCGGTCACTTAAGCCCACGTGCGCAGATCGTGATGTTAAAAATCAGATGATCACTCTAGGTCTTCTTGAATGGCATTTATGATTTATATAAATGTTAATTTCAACTATATTCTTGTTGGTCGAGCAGCTTGTTTCTTGCTAATGAAGTCAGAGATAGCTTTGTGATCATGTTCAAATCTCCCGACTGGTGGTAATTGTAACCCCTGCACTGATGATTCCTAAACACTAGTGTTTGTAGATATTAAAAATAATTATAGTAATTATATATATATATATATATATATATATATATATATATATATATATAGTTTTTGTTGTTGATTTTTTTTAATGATATTAAGGTTAACGTCTCCGCCTTGGAGATCTGATGTTTTTCTTAGAAGTCACCCATTTTTTTATTTGGACATACTTTTTATTTATTTATTTATTATTTTTAAATTATTATTATTATATGTATAGTACTGCTTTCAAAAGTTAAAAAGAACTTGGGTGCCATCAACTAGAATCAAAACCAAATCATTTAGCACTCCAACCACGTTCCTTACAGTTTGGACTATCGACAGATAGATAAGAAAGAATTAAAATTAAACCTTTACAAACAATCAATAAATTTGCACATGCGTAAAAGTCAGCAAGTTGAAATGAACATTTTGCATTTTCGACTTGCCAACATATTTCTGTACATATTAGTAATCCATCCTAAGAAAGATTTTACTCATTATGAACCATCCTTTACTCATTATGAACCATCCTTTACTCATTATGAACCATTCTTTACTCATTATGAACCATCCTTTACTCATTATGAACCATTCTTTACTCATTATGAACCATCCTTTACTCATTATGAACCATTCTTTACTCTTTATGAACCATTCTTGGTGTATGATTGCTATTTCCCGTTAATTTCAGTTTTATGTGACCAGTATTTTAAGAGTTTATCTGTTAAAGATTTTCATACAGACAGACACACAGACACACATCTATTGTTTTATTTATGTAGATTATGTCAGTTTTTTTTTTTTTTTTTTTTTTTTTTTGTAATTTATTTTCATTAATAGCACTTATGCATAGATCGTATTGATAAACAGGCTATATTTTTCGTATCTTCTCCTAAAACCTGTTCAACAGCCCTTTGAAATATAGCGCTTGTTGCTTTTATTTCATCTGGCATTTTTTTTTTTTTTTTTTTTTTTTTTTTTCACGTTTAGTAATTCTATTGGCGTACTTATTATTGTTATTTCTTTGAAGTGATTATCTGTTGGTATTTGGTGATGTGCTGTTTTCACATCTATTTTTATAAAAACATTCATTCTTGCCAATGCATGCAACATTAACCCCCCCCCCCCGCCCCAGCGAGTGCAAACTTGGCGTGGTTAGGGGGCTTGCGTGTCTCTAGGACGCAGATAGCTATGCTGGCGGGAGATTTGTCTCCTGATAGGGTCACCCAAGCCAGACAGGATGAAGGGTAGAGAGCCACGGCTGCCGGAATGACATGGGTTGTAGAAATAATCCATTGCAAGGAGCTAGAACAGGAGCTGCTGAAAGGAACTGAAGTAGAGGATGCTGCAAAAAAAAAAAAAAAAAAAAAAATGGAGCAGACATTGCAGAAAAGAACTGGAACAAACACTCACTGGTCCTCCAGGTTGGGGTTTAGAATAGGGCCAACAACCCAATTCTATAAAAGAAAGAAAGTTACAGAAACAGCAACGACATCATCTGTGCACTTCTTGGTCTGGGCAGGGTCCTTTTTAGTAGAATTCATGACACAAGCGAGTGAAAGCCTCCGGGAAGCCAAAGAAGCATTGAGGATGAGACCAGGGCTGCTGGAATGACATGGGTCGAATTGAGGAAGACCAGCCAGAACCGGGTCCATTGGAGGAGCATCATTGCAGCCCTATGTTCCCCAAGGAATCAAGATGCTTAAACTTACAATCTCCATGGATATTAGGCATGTTGGGGATTTACTTTCCCTGCTTATCTATCTCTGAAAAGGAAAAACAATTATGTCACTCGGCATCAGGAGGACACAGAATAAAAGGAAAATATGCCCAAGTACCTGAAACACATTTATTATTTTAATTGGAATTCATTATTGAGATGAGTATTATTTATTAATTTATTTATTGCGGACTATTATCCTCATCTTCCTTAGTTGTTGTTTCTCTAATCGAAAAAAAAACCTGGACTCGATTCTCAGCGACACTCTCCGCTCTAACCAGGTTCCATCCAGTTCTCGAGAAGTCAACGGCTCGACTCTCTCAAACATCTTAACTCCTGGCCTTATATTATCTCATGCAAATTAATGCGCAATCGAACCTGCTAATTCGTCGCCTTCTCGTCTCACATTGCTCGGTTTCGAGTTCGCACATGCAGCCCACCTCCGTGACTACAGTCACACTCAATTTTCACTATAGTTTCACAGCGTTTCGGCCAACTAATCCTCTGGCCTTCGTCAGGTGGTAACCGCGACGGGATAGGAACTCTGAATCTCCTAATTGCATTCTCAGCAATTACTACCATCCATAGTTGTTGTCTCACTACGTTTTTGGTTTGGGGCCCATGGTACAGTGGATAGAGACATTGAATCTCTACGGTTCCAGGTGAGAATTATCTGAAGATAGTGGTTTCAATCCTACCCAAAGCCGGCCAAAACCCAGTTAACAATGGGTAATTTTGCTAGTATATATATTCATAAATATATATATATATTTATGAATATATATATATATATTCATAAATATATATATATATATATATTCATAAATATATATATATATATTCATAAATATATATATATATATATATATTCATAAATATATATATATATATATTTATATAAGAACCTCGGGATAATACCTCTTGTCGGCTTTGGGTAGGATTGAAATCACTATCTTCAGACAATTCTCACCTCGAACCGTAGAGATTCAACGTCTCTAGCCACTGTACCAAACCAAAATTGTGGTGAGACGACAACAACTATGGATAGCAGTAATTGCTGAGAATGCAGTTAGGAGATTCAGAGTTCCTATCTCATCGCGGTTCCTACCTGACGAAGACCAGAGGAATAGTTGGCCGAAACGTTGTGAAACAACGACTAAGAAAGATGAGGATAATAGTCTGCAAAAAATAGATTAATTTACACGAAACACATTTATTATCATAAATCGACAAACGTAGTTGAAGCAAGTAACATTGCATAACCAAACAAATACATGACGATACAAATGTTCATAAAATCACCCACCGGGGGTGGGGTATCTCTATCATTGATAGGACGGATATATTCCACCAACAGCGGGTTTGTGCATAGCATAGGGAATAAGTGTTTGCTACCATGTAAGGTAAGATGGTTTTCTCACTTTCATAGACTGACTCTACCATATTTATGGTAGGATTAGGGGCTATTCCCCTCCACATAGGTTTTGACCCACCAAAGGGGGAAACGTGTTTTCACATCTGCTGTTTTGATCCCTCTACCATGGGGAAGTAACCTACCAGTGGCCTTGATAACCAGTGTTGTTTTCCCTTATTCCTATACAGGCATAACCATGTTGACACGCCGGTTCTCATCAGATCGCCAAAGTTAAGCAATGATTGAGCCTGGCCAGTACCAGATGGGTGACCATTTGGGAAAACCAGACACTGCATGTGCTCTCCACTTATTTCGGTATTGTTTCGGGTCATCTTGAATTTCTACTTGCCCACTCGAATTAAATAATGCGTATTTAAAAGAAGTGCAGTTGGAGATTGTGCAACTCTTGCCACAAAAAATTTCATGTGCAAGCACCCTCACAGTGGGTATCCATAGTCTGTCAAAACTGAACGAAACTATTTTTTTTAACAATCTCCACATCTATGTATGTTTAAAAACTACAATGTGTGATGACTAAGGCTAGGACAACAGCATATTCTTTTCATTGTTTTGACTCTCGACTGTGTATCCTTTGATATCTTAAATGCTTTTATATAGAGTGATGTGGTTCTTCGTTGATTAACGGTATCTAACTGTGTCGGATATATACTCGAGAGTCAAAACAATGAAAAAAATATGCTGTTGTCATAACCCTAGTGATGACCACTTGCTACCACAAGGTGGAACATGTTCAAGAAGGTCTTGTGTTATTATTTTTCATAGCTTTGCTGATATTAATGCCAAGAAAGGCACTGGTGATATTTTGTGATTCATACTAAGAGGAATAAGATTTTCTTTTCATTTTAAACTTGCTGCATAGTTTTTAAGATTCCAGTGTAGCATTATTTACCTTTCTCAATACATTTTACATGGTCAGACCTAAATTATCTCCCCTTTTTAGCCAATGCTGGGGCAACACCACTACTCTAGTAATTGAGGTGATTAGTCTTGCATCGGAGAAAGTCGACACTAGCAAAAAGGAAACAGAAATGGCAAAAAAAGAATGAACAAACGCAGATGAACAATTGTAAAATAGATGTTGTATTTATTGCGCCATAAATACAAGAGGAAATACTGGAGAAGAAATGGAGAAAGTGATTGATGTCTTTGAAAGCAAAAGAGGTAGGAAGTAGTGTACCTGGACAACAGTGGAGGCTGGATCGACAGGAATGAAGAAGCTGGACAGCAGGAAAGGCTGGAACCAAAAGCTGTATGAACAAGGATCAATGGTTGTAGAAATAATCTATTGCAAGGAGCTAGATCAGGAGCTGCTGAAAGGAACTGAGGTAGGGGATGCTGGAAAAAAAAATGGAGCAGACATTGCAGAAAAGAACTGGAACAAGTGTTGCAGGAATGAGCTAGCAGAAGCTGCTAGAAGCTGCTAGAAGCTGGAATCACTGGAAAGAGATGGAGCAGACTGTTTGAAAATGGTTCTTCTTAAGAAATTTGTAAGTGTTTTTCTTAATGTTTGTCATTTTTCCTTTTTATTTCATGTTCATGCTCCCAACACCAACATTTTTCAATCTTTTTTAACAAGTGTCAGTGAATATTTTTCTTTTTTTTTTTTTTCGGTATGATGTTTCTGAAATTTTGGGATGATGATTGATAATTTGTGGCATAACGGATAAAGTACTAAGTAAAATTCAGTTTTAAGTGACACTCTTCTAGGGAGTTGAAGGTTCAATCCTCTGTGCAAGTGATGCTAAGAATGCACTTGCGAATTGTTTAAGGCTTCTACCTGGTCATGGCTGGCGGAATGAGAGTATGCTACTCTAATGGAATAAATAAAGTGTTTCGTTCGATATTCTATGCCAGTTCCTGAGTTTGACAGAAAGATTCCCGAGTTCAACAAGATACACTGGAAGAAGATCGGAAATTACATTAAACAAACATTGTGAGAATAATCCAAATAATCTTGATATATTTCTCTTAATCTGTCTATCTGACCATTCCAATTTTTTCTCGGAAACTAATGGCCGATCTGATTGAAATTTTGTATGGCTCTTTGTCATGATATGGTGCAACGAACTAAGTAGCATGGTATCCATTTGATGCATATTTAAGGCTTAATAGGAACAACCATATTCAGCCATCAATTCGGCATGAAGCACTCATTCTAAGTCAACGGGTTATAACTTCTGCATGGTTTTAACGGACTAAAAAATCTCCTCCATATTCATATACTGAGTTGACTTTTTATATTTTTTGCATTTTTGTATTAATTCTTGTCAATCCAGATACACACACACATATATATATATACACATAGTGTAGAGGACTAGGATATATAAATCCTAATCCCGTTACAAAAGAAAAATAATGAAACGAATGGAATGAAGGAAACAAAGACTCAATTGCTGGATAAGATAAACGTGTCGTTTATTTACTGCTGAAAGAATGAATGTTTTAGATATAACACGTGTTCATGTCCGCGCGGGTGCAACCATTGTTTGTTGCGGGATTGGTAGTATAGAAGGAAAAAGGAAATGTGTGTTCAACTCACGTTCGGGTCACTATCCTTTGTTCGCGCGTAGGAAGAGAAGTGAGTGATGTAGTGGAAAATGGGAATGATAGTCCAGCGTGTAGACAAAGAAAAAGATAGAGGGTTGACATCAGTTAAACTGTGCGCCATGTTAGCAGTCAGCTACACGGTGGTGTTCTCTGGCACAAGTAGTAGATAGAGAGAGAAAGAGTGAGAATGTCAATCCAGTTCATGGAGAGAGAAAGCATATAAAGTGTACGTACTGTCTGTTGGGTTTTTGTCCCACATAGTAGCAAGTGGTGTGAGGCACGCGCATGCCGAAAAGGCACGCTGTCGGTCCATAGACCGACCAGCTCGGAAGCTGGTCTAAAAAGGGCTGGAAGCAGCTTGTCTCTTGCTTTTATACTTGTTTCCGGTGGTCTTTTGCGCATGTGTGGATTTCCTTTGAAAGGGGAAGTGACGTTGTCCATGTGTGTGTACATGTGCCTACGTTAGCGTGTGTGTATATACACGTGAATGTGAGTGTACGTGTGTGGACGTGGGCGCGTATGTTTGTGTGCGCGTATGTATGTGACAAGTAATATAGCTTGAGATGTAAACGCGTGTTTTTGTGTGAGACGCACAATAGTCTTGTTCATAGTATTCCGAATTTTACTGGGTTTATATAATTGAAAATTCAGTAATCTTATATATATGAATAATTTTTAAGCCAAAAAGAGATGGCTTAAACTGTAAGCTACAAAATTATCATATTTCATAATTGAGCATTTATATAATTGTTTTAACAAAAAGCCAAGGCATCGAGGGATGGATTTATTGAAATAAAATACACTTTTTGTCTTGGTTTTTTATTAAAACAATTATATATATATATATATATATATATACATTTAACCTAGATTTAAAATAGGTCACATTTAACCTAGATTTAAAATAGGTCAGGACACTAGATACCTACGCTCCCCAAAACAGCACACACACAAACGGGTGAACCAAAGGTCAACTGGGCCTTTGTCCTGTAAGTGCCTGCTCATTGGCTGATTAGGAAGGGTGCAGTGAAAGCTGATTGGTCAACTAAAAACTCAATAGAAGGTGCGTATATAAAAACACGAGACAACCACAAAATCCTCGCATAAGCCTGATGAATCCTAGCATGGATGAAATGTAGAATAATCTGTGTAGCATAATTGCCATATATTTTATAACTTACTATACATATATATATATATATATATATATATAGAATAAATTGGCCATTCCACCGCTCTCTCCCCCAATGTAAACAGTATGTTTGTAAAATATCAAATGTCGGCGTGTTACTTACAGAAAAACGGTTACTTAAACTGCAGAAGCACTTGTTAAAAACTATACAAGCTCTTTAATTGAATACCCTTCCTCCAAAAAAAAAAAAAAAAAGAACGAAAAACATAAAAGTCGCTTATTCTGCTCGGTTAATGTCAGCACGTTACTTATGGAAAAACAGTTAATTAAACTGCAGAAGCACCTGCTAAAAACTATACAAGTTCTATAATTGAATACCTCCCCTCCAAAAAAAAAAAGAACGAAAAACATAAAAGTATGTTTTTGTAAACCGCTTGTGTAAACTTACTAACAGCATTATTAGCGTCCTAAATTATGAGATGAAAAAAATGAACGAATCTCTTAGTAAAAGAGAGTTGCCTCCCTCAGAACAATAACAAATTACAAAAGAGTGCCAATAAGTTAGGAAGATAAACAGTAGAATTACATAGGAACTTTATTATGTTATCGTCAATAAGGGTTACAGTACCTCTTTCTGTAACCCTTATTGATTTAGGCCATGGCATTTCAAAGCTTAATGCTTCTCGGCACAAGAGGAGAAAAAGCTGGCATTATACACATGTAAAGGTAAAAAGACAACACCGACTTTGAAAACATTCAGATTAGAATAAAAAAATTTGAAGATTAAAATAGGAAAAAATTATTTTATAGGGGGCGATATGATGGAGGTAAAATAGAGAGAAAAAAAAAACAATAAATGCTAAAAAAAATATATAAGAAAATAAAATACTAAAAAAGTTTTTTTTTTTTTTAATTTATAAAATATATTGTTTTTTGTCTTAGCATTTATTGTTTTTTTTTTTGTTTTTTTTTTTCAGTCTCCCCATCATAATGCCCCCTATAAAACGATTTAAATGAAGCATATTGCCACTCAAGCTTAAGAGACTGTTGTGGTTAGGACAAAATTTATAGGTTGACAATCAGGGTGGGGGGTTAGTAAAAAGACTTTTGCATATTACATTTAAATTTCTGTGTGATGGTACTGTCAGAGAAACAGGGAGCAGGAAGAGAATCTCAAGCGCAAGCAGTCTGAGCAATAAAGCTATCACTGTTACAATATTTTGGAACAAGAATGGGGTATGATCCCACACAGTCGGACGATTCTATTTATAAACGATGCTGCTAGGAACTGACGAATCGAATTAATCCGCGTTCTGCTACAAACCAATCAGAAACCAGAATTGCTTCATAAATATTAAACCTTTTCTGGAGCAATTTCACATGCTTTTTTCTGTCTCGACACGGTAAGAATATTTTGCTCTGTGGAACTGTCTACTGCAAACAAGTCACCTCTCAGGACTTGTGTGTAACAACGAACCATCGGAAACTGTTCTGTCTACTGCAAACCAGTCACCTCTCTAGACTTGTTTAGAACAACGAACCATCTGAAACGTTTCTGAAACTAAACATAGCTTACACTTCTAGAATCACAATAGGAAATCATGCAGTATTTAGAGTCCTCGACAGTAAAGGCATGGAATTTAGTAGCTAGTCAAGCGGGTCAGAGATATTTTCAACTACAATAAGTTCATGTACTAAAACCTTCATGTGGAAATTCCGTAACCCTAATCCTAACCCTAACCCACGTTCAAATAATGTTGCACTTATTTGTTTTCTACACAATAACCAAAGTTTACAAAACATAAAATTAGATCCATGTTTACTGCAGTTACTGAGGATTGTTATCTCAAGAATCATAAAATGAACATCAAATGCTGGTGGTTATTCACAATAAGATTTTACTACTACTACTACTACTACTACTACTACTACTACTATAATAATAATAATAATAATAATAATAATAATAATAATAATAATAATGAGAATAGACTGTACACTATCCCTGCGTCAGAACCACAGGTAAAACAATCCTGGAGTCGGTGTTACCACAAACATCAAAATATGATAAATGTCATTTACAAATAATACAAACCGTGGGACCCAGAAGAAAGATCTGGGTGTCATGATCGGCAGGTGCTCCTCCGGTAGCCAGCATGGGGGACCCGGTCGTCATCCTGCAAATGTTGGCCAACTTTCTAATTTCAGAAACGCAAATAACACAGACAATGAACAGATAAGTATAACCTCTAATTTCAGGGACCAAAATGATACCAAACAAACACAGCACAGCCAAGATAACCACCAAAAAAGGAAAACCTGAAAAAAAAGACAACGAAAGAGAATAGACTCGTAATAGGATGCTATTATAGAAGCCACCCTAAATATAAAATTGGAGGCTATCAAAAGAATGAAAGAGCTCTGGGACTTGTCCAGTGACTGCCATACGACTGAACAAAGAATTGCAGACCAAACAAGACTGATACTAAAAAGAGGCTGGCTCTCAAAACCGGAACCAACGGAAATACAGCGAAAAATAAATGAGGAAAACGAGCATGAAGCATCCCCTCCCCCCACTGTTACTGCACGTGTAGAAACCACACAAGGGGAAGCCCCACGAGTAGAAACATTACAGACGAAGGATCTGCAAAGACCGGACTCAACAAACGTGGAAACCGAGAACAGTGAAACAACTATCAGAGGATGAAGTAGATGAAATAGAAAAAAAATAATACACTTTATGAACGAGGACAAAACAAAGCTCCCATCGTTAAGGAATCAAGAACTGAAGAAATTAAAAACAGAAACAGAGAAGGTTAACAAGCTTCTCTCACAACAGATGCAATCACAGATTTAAACAATTTAATTTACGCAGGTGCCAAGATGGTAAATATGAAGTTTGAATCAGAAAAACAACTGGGGGGAGATGCATCGACAAAACCTGGATGGGAAATGAGGATAGAAACCCAAATAAACAAACATAAAAAGAAGCCAAAACATAAACAGGAAGAAAACGATGTGGTTAAGATGGAAAATTAGAAATATAACTAGCAGGGAGAGGCTAAATAAGAAACAGGAAGAATTGAACCAAAAAATAGCAGCAAAAAAAGGGAGACAGAGACGATATAGATACAAATCTGAACAATGCAAGCAAAACAGAATATTTGAAAACAATGAAAGGCAATTCTACCAAAATGTGAACAACGCAAAAACAAAAACAGAACGACCAAACCCGACAAAAACAAAATGTTACTGGAGTAAGATATGAGAAGAACAACAGGATCACAATAGAAATGCCGAATGGCTGAAAGATATAGAAGAATAGTTATAACACATCGAAGAAGGAACAGTGAATGAAATTAGCAAGAAGATCATAGATAAAATGGCGAACTGGAGAGCACCAGGACACAATGGGATACATGCATAAAAAATTCACAACATTACATGAAAGGCTAGCTCAAAACCTGAGAAGATGTATACAGGAAACAAACGTGCCAGATTGGATAACAAAAGGTATAACCACACTGATACAGAGGACACAGAGAAAGGAACAACCCCAGTAATTATAGGCCGATCATGTGCTTACCCAATATGTGGAAAATATTAACAGCACAACTGAGGGAACAAATCTACCACTCCCTGAATAATCTTGGACTTCTTCCCCAAGAACAAAAAGGATGTCAAAAAGGAAAAAGAGGAACACATGATCTGCTATACATAGACCAAAAGATCCTAAAGGAGGTAAAAAGAAGGAGAAAAAATCTCGCCATGATGTGGATTGATTAGAAAAAATCCCCCAAACATGCATAATAGAATGCTTAAAAATGTATAAAATACCAAGCAGGATCATCAAATGCAATGAAAACATGGAGACTGGAACTGACAGCTGATGGACAACACATAACAGAAATTAATGATGCCCCTGAACAAGATACTGAGAAAGAATCAAGCCGAATATAAGTTTTCGAATAGAGAGGAAAAAACGTACCACCTGATATACATGGACGATCTGAAGCTTTTCGCAAGGACCGAAAAGAAACTAGAGACACTAATTAACACTACCAGGATCTTCAGCCAGGATATCCAAATGGAATTTGGAATGGAAAAATGTGCACTACTAGTTATAAGGAACACTGGAGACGACAGAAGGCATGGAACTACCCAACCAAACGGAGATGAGGGCACTAGGGGAACAAGACACCTATAAATACCTAGGAGTACTGGAAGCAGACGCTATCAAAGCAACAAAAATGAAAGAGAGAATTGGAAAGGAATACCTCAGGTGAAGAAAATTTCTAGAAACTAAATTATATAGCAGAAACCTAATAAAAGGTATATATACATGGCCAGTATCACTAGTAAGATACTCTGGACTGTTCATAGGGTGAACTAAAGAAGAACTGAGATAGCTCGATCAGAAGACCAGGAAACTCATGACCATGCACTTCACCCAAAGGACGATGTTGACTGACTCTAAATGAAACGGAAAGACGGGTTTGTATAGAAGACTGTGTAAAGGACACCAAAAAAGAACTAGAAAAATACAAAACGCAAAACACTGAAACACTTGGCAACAAGAGACACTGAAAAAAATCAGCAGAACAGAAAACAGAGAGACAAAAAATAAAATAATAAAAGAAAAATGAAAAGAGAAACAACTACATGGAAGATTCGCAAGGATGACAAAAGATGAGTACAACGAAAACACCTGGATATGGATGTGAAAAGGACATGTAAACCGAGAACTGAATCCATAATAATGGTAGCACAAGATAACTTGATAACATCAAAGCAAAGATCGACAAAACACAAGAAAACAGCAAATGCAGACTCTGTGGACAAAGAGACGAAACGATTAACCATATAGTAAGTGAATGTAGCAAACTAACTCAAAAGGAATACAAGAACAGGCACGACCAAGTAGGAAGGGTAGTACGCTGGGAATTGTGCAAAAAACTGCACCTCAAATGCATGGACAAATAGTACAAGCATAAGCCAGCAATAGTAATTAAAAACGAGAATCACAAAATCATATGGGATATGGACATACAAATGGATAAGCCAATCCAAGCGAGAAGACTGGATGTCATAATAATCAACAAGAAAGAAAAGTCCTGCCAAATTGTAGAATGTGCTGTTCCAGCTGACCACAGGATAAATATCAAAGAAAAAGAGAAATGAAAGCTAGCCAGAGAACTGAAAGGGATATGGATGATAAAAAAAAATCAAGGTAGTACCTATAATAGTAGGAGCACTAGGAACAATTCCGAAAAACTTTGAAAAAAGAATGGGAGAAATTGGAATCATAGGAATGGCTGGAAATATACAATGAATAACAAGAATGAAAACAGCTGAAATATTAAGGAAACCCCTTGAATGCGGAGACTAATACACATAAGCCACATGTACGGGCTACACAAGCTACTGCAGAGACAAAACATCGTTACATGAAACCAAGAATATTGAAGATGTATATCCATAAATTCTCTATCCCGTCCCTCATCTTCTCCCATTACACCCCCCCTCAAAAAAAAGAATGATACCAAATAGCCGAGAAGGGTCAAGGAGGATAGAAAAGCCAAGGAGAGAGAGCACTGATCAGACCTCCACTGGACAAGTGTGAAGAGAATTGCGATCTTGGGGAGGCTCATTGCCACTCAAATTTCAGTGGAGACCAATACCCACTGCTAGCAAGAAATCAATGGTAAGCGACTGTTGCGATAATGCAAATTCATTTGCAAATGATATCGGAAAAGGTGGAGAGTACTGAAAAACTGGGGAGACTTGTTGTCACCCAGCTTTCAGGGAACACCACAGGTTGTTTTCAAGGAGAGATCCTTAATGACCTGTGTGAAAGCTCCTTGTGAGCTAATAATAATAATAATAAATTTCATTGCTTCAGCAGACCACAGGGTGAATATCAAGGAGATAGAACAAATACTCAGACTCTAGAGAATGCCACAAGTTGTTCTCAAAAAGAAATCTTTGGTGATGGTCTGTGTGACTACTCCTAGTGAGTAAATAATAATAATTTTTGCTGCTTCAGCAGACCACTGGGTAAATATCAAGGAGACAGAGCAAATATACAAAACTGGCCACAGAGCTGAAAGGAACATAAAGAAAGTCGAGATAACGCCAATAATAATAGAAGCACTAGGAACAATCCCAAAAACTTTGAAAAAAAAAAAGAATGAGAGAGACTGGAATTGGAGAGATGGCTGAGAAGATACAACGTATAACAATAATGAAAATGACTGAAATATTAAAGAAAATCCTTGAATGCAGAAACTAATATACATGAGCTACAGACACTAACCAGACATATAGAAACTACTACAGAAGTGAAACACAAAGAAACACTACATGGAATCAAGAAAATTGAAACTGTATAATTAAAAAAAAGTGTCAGCATCAACTGGCACCACACAAAAGAGTCTTGAAGAGTCAAGGAAGATGTTAAGACCAAGGAGAGAAAGAGAAGAGAACTGAGATATTGGGGAGGCTTATTGTCACTCAAATTCCAGTAAAGACCAATGGTCATAAATAACAAGAAATCAATGGTAAGCGGCTGTTGTGATAGCGCAAATTCATTAGCAAAAGCTATCGAAAGAGGTGGAGAGTACTGGAAATCTGGAGAAACTTCTTGTCACGCAAACTCCAGTGAACATCACAGGTTGTTGATAGAGAGAAATCTTTGATGATGGCCTGTTTGGAAACTCCCAGTGAGTACAAATAATAATAAAATGGCAGTGTTGGCATAGACTGGCACCACGCCAAATAGTCGTGAAGGGTTAAGGAGGATGGAAAGATCGAGAAGATAGAGAGCACTAGCCAGACTCCCACTGGATGAGTGTGAAGAGGACCTGGGGAGGCTTATTGTCACTCAAATTCCAGTGAAGATCAATGGCCCTTGCCAGCAAGGAGTCAATGGCAAACGACTGTTGCAATAATGCAAAAACATTTGCAATGGTTATCAAAAGAGGTAAAGAGTACTGGAAACCTTGAGAGAGTTGTTGTCACTCAAATTCCAGTGAAACACCAATGATTGTTGTCAGTGAGTAATCTCTGATGATGGCCTGTGTGAGAACCCCTAGTGAGTACAAATATTAAAACAAGGGAGATAACTCTAGAAGTGTAAGCCATGTTTAGTTTCAGATGGTTCGTTGTTTTAAACAAGTCTTGAGAGGTGACTGGTTTGCAGTAGACAGAACAGTTTCCGATGGTTCGTTGTTACACACAAGTCCTGAGAGGTGATTTGTTTGCAGTAGACAGTTCCACAGAGCAAAATATTCTTACCGTGTCGAGACGAAAAAAGCATGTGAAATTGCTCCAGAAAAGGTTTAATATTTATAAAGCAATTCTGGTTTCTGATTGGTTGGTAGCAGAACGCGAATTAATTCGATTCGTCAGTTCCTAGCAGCATCGTTTATAAATAGAATCGTCCAACTGTGTGGGATCATACCCATACTTATGTGGAAGGTCTTCTAGCGGCTTCGGCTGTAGGGAGACAGGGTAGTACTCGTCAAGGATTCGTCACTTGACACTCAGCCCAACAGGTGAGGGGCTAGGAACCAGCCCAGAACCTGTTGGATTGAGGTACGCCGCCTGGGTAATACCTAGGAGGTCCACCCTCCCAGGCCTTGCCACTGGGCTTTCCGGTGGGGCAAGTTTATTGCTTGCTGCCTGAGGCGCCCCGACCGGGGAATGCTGACGGGGTTACTCAGGCAATTTTTAAAATTGCAGGAGTGCCCCTTCTTTAGGGGAGCCTGCGGGGTTCCCACTTTCCGGCCTTGTGCCACATAATGCTGATGTGGGCAGCATTTAAATATATACCCCATTACAAGTCCAAAATATTGCAACCTTCCAGTGTTTGGTATCATTAAATGGAGAATGGTTTTCTCTTGACACCAAAATCAACAGAGTCCAGACTATTATTGAGATAGCTTTTTACGTCTTGGTCCTGTGCAGTTCTAAGAAGTCCATCTTCTCGGGCATTATCTTCTTCTTTTGAGAAAGGGTTAATATATTGATAATCGCCTGAGGAGCTCCTACCAAAGATTGCCAACGGAGCTACCCAGGACCCAGATTAGAGTGCTCTTCTCTAGGGCACTTGTTCTTCAGATCCCACTTTCTGACCCTTGTGTCACATCATCCCACCGTGGGAGGAAAATAAATATCAAGTAGACGTTATAACGTGATGACAATTCCCGGTCAGACTGCCGAGGTTCTAAACACCATAATTTGTTTTAGTAGATATTAAATTAGACTCGGATTATCTTTGATTATACACTAAATGAAACATTCATAGATTGGACAGTGTAGTTGCCTCCCTTGATCGTTTAAGAATTTCTTGTGGTCAAAAGATAACCCAATCACTGCTCCATAAAGGATCATATACGCCAGCCTATACAACCTCAAGCACTTAGAGCTCCAATCACTTTTCCCATTTTCACTATTACAGTTGACATTGGCATTATGACAAAAGCCCTCAGAAGGCAATCATAGGCTAAGCTAAGCCTTTTCCTCCACTTCCACTATTACAGTTGATATCTGTTTGATAGTATTATTATTTCTTTGTTTTTTATTTCATGGAAATCACTTGAGACAAAGGCATGAAGCCACTTGATGCAAGGAGCTGTAGCGGTCTAGGGTATAGAAGGAAATACGTGTTCCTCTCGCATTCATGTGTCACCAATTTGTTGAGGTGGTGCAAATTAGGAATAATGAATTGAATTGAGAAAGAGACGAACTACGTGTTAAATTGAGTTAAATGAACAGGAATTTATTTCGTGAAGAAACAAGTGAAAGAAAAGGGTACAACACGTGTTTAGTTTGGCGTGCGTTTCTCGCTGTTTACTGGTGAGAAAGAAAGTATATAGTTGGGCGTGCGTCTCTCGCTGTTAGCTGGTGAGAGGGAAAGTGTATTGTTGTGGAGAGAGAGAAAATGAGAAAAAGTCAATCCAGGCCATGGAGATAGAAAACGTGTAAGGTGTACATACTGTCTGTTAACTCTTGCCCCCACACATACAGTAGCAGGGGACGTGACGTGCACGAGCGCGCGCCTCCCGAAAGGGAGGCGGCTGGTTTGTCGAACCTCTCAGCTCGAGAGCTGGTCCGAAAAGGAAGATGCTGCTTATTGCTCTTGCTTTTATAATCGTTTCCGGTGGTCTTTTGCGCATGTGTGGATTTCCTTTGAAAAGGAAAGTGACGTTGCCCTTGTGGGCGTACATGTGTGTACGTTAGCGCGCACGTGTGTGTATACACGTGAATGTGAGTGTATATATGCGAACGTGAATATATCTACGTGTGTGTACGCGTGCACGTATGTTTGTGTGCGCGTATGTATATGACAAGAAAAGTGGCTTGAAATGTGAACGCATGTTTTTGAGTGACACTAGGAAAGGCTCCCACAGAGCTAAAAAAAAAAAAAATATATACTATTTCTAGGTTAAAAAACTAGCCAACGATAAGTCTTAGATGGATAGATTCGACCTAGAAAACAGCAATTCTTCTCCCGTTGTCAGAAGCATCACTCACAAAATGTGAGGACAAAATAAAGAAAACAAGAGTTATAAAGCAAACCCAAGGTTCATTTTGTACTTTCTTAATAATAACAAAAGCCATCAGAAGGCAAACACAGTAAAAAAAAAATCCCCCGCAACTCCGACAATAGAAAGAACCGCAACTATTGAAGCCAAGCATGCACAGTTGTTGCGTGAACACACTTCATCTAAGATACGTTCTCATGAAAGCACATATCTGTAAAACTCTCATTCTGTACGTTGACCTTTTTCTATTGCAAAGTGAAATTGTTCAATTAATAAACACAGTTGTCGTTCCTTTTCTTCAAAAGCTGTCGCTCTCAACTAACCTTTTTGTGCTTATGTTCAGATAGATGCCTATTATCCTTAGTCTTTAAAGAAAAATACTTAGCAGGAAAAGAGTTCCACAAACCTGCAGTTCGTGGCAAGAATCTACTGGAATAGAAAGTTGTTTTACAATGAGGCATCAAACCAGTGAATTAATGGAGACCACTAGACCAATGAGTCAAACGAGCTGGAACAAAGGAAGCAGGCAATTTTGAAACACACATATCATTATAGTATTTATAGAAAAGACTGAGACTAGCAGCATCACGTCTGTGAGAGAGATGGTGTAAAGAAGAAGAAAGGGCAAGGGCTAATCAAATTACCTTATCAAGAGCCATCAATTGGACAGAAATTCACCAGCCAATTTATTAGTTGGCTCTAATTTCTTAAAAAAATAAAACCTTGTCTGAAATAGTTACATCTACTAATACGATAAGTTTTATTGATTCCTGATATGTGCGTTTTTGTTTGTTGTTTTTTGATAATTTTTGATATTACAAATGCATAGTTTATTTAAGCATATAAAAAAGACATTGATATCCAGTTACAAAAATTGGATATACAGAGTTGTCTCCCTTACATTTTTTCTAACTAGGTTAACTTGGCATTCATGTTTCATTTTCATTTTAAAATTAGATACTTAAATAATCTTGTTACGAATAATCACTAAAATAATAAAAGATCACGGTGATATTTATTAATTATATTGATTTATTTATTTTGAAAGATGTCTGTAATCTATAAGGTCTTCAACGCATCTAAGGGAAATAACCTTAATAAATATTTTTGGCGTTTCTGTTTTAGAGGAAGATTATCTAAGGGAGATAAATCCTATTTGCTAAAAAAAAAAAGAAAAAGAAAAAGCATCGCCGAAATAGTTTACGAAAATAAAACACATTAATTAACAAACTTTAATAAAAACGAATACACGATTTGCTTTTTAATAAATTCTAACAAAAATGAATACAAATCAAAAATATTAATACACAAATACTATATCTGAACAATTATATACCTGAGAGTTATAATTAGTTAATCAATAGAAAAAGGAAACAAGTTTTTTTTGTTTTGTTTTTTTAATCAATTTTCACCCCAACCATGGCACAATGCCACTTTGAAGTAAGGAGCTACTAGCGGGGACACACGTTGCAGGGGTATTATGAAGAGAGATGAGTAGCAAGATGTCTGTTCACATTACACTTTAATTTCTGCATGTCAGTACAGTTGGGAAAGCAGAATCCCGGAAGGAAGTGTACGAGCCCTTTCCAAGTCTCACACAAAACACATTCATATTTCAAGCTGTCATATATATACGCGCACACAAACATACGCGCCCACGTCCACACATGTACACATATTCACGTTCGCATAGATACACTCACATTCACGTATATATACACACACTCTTACGTATACACATGTACTCACACACGCGAACACAAACACACACATGGACGACGTCACTTCCACTTTCTAAGGAAATACACATGCACAAAAGACACTCCAGAAGCGAGTATAAAACATGGAGACAAGTTGTTTCTAATCCTCTTTTTAGGACCAACTCTCAACTAGAGAGGTTGGGCGAACAAGCCGCCGCCGTTTCGGCGCGCGCACGCGCACCTCACGCCCACTTCCTACTATGTATGGGGCACGAGCTAATGACTGTATGGATACATTCTCCCTCTTTCTCTCTCCATCTACTACTGGCCATTAAGAACACCTTCGCGTAGCTGACTACTAACTGATGAAAACTCTAATATCCTCTTCCTTGCCTACACGCTGGATTCTCATTTCCACTACAACACTCACTTCAATTCCCACGCGCGAACAAACAATAATGACCCAAACTTGAGATGAAAACACATTTCCTTTTCTTACACCAGTCCTGCAACGGACATTGGTTACATCCGCGCGGACATGCTATAACTAAAATGTTCATTTCTTTCAACAGCAAATAAACGACGTTTATCTTATCCATTACTTGAGTCTTTGTTTCCTTCAATTCCCATTCGTTTCATTATTCTTTTGTAACGGGATTGGGGTATTTATATATCCTAGTCCCCTACAGAAGTTCCAAAGTCTAGCAGTTCTTGGGAAGAAACTATTGGAGCAAAAGGCCTTCTTATACCTAGGGATCTCTACTGTGAAGGGGTGGGATTTAGCTGCTTGTAGAGTTTGTCGGGGATATTCACATCAAGGGAGTACAAGTGCTTGTAGTTCGTCAGAGCATTCACCATTAAAGTTTTTTTTTTTTTTTTTTTTACACAGGAATCACCACATTATCAAGGCCAAGAGTCCACTCAAGGATAAGGGTTAAAGAGTGTATAGTAGAAATTTGACAATATAGTAATCATTTTAATGAAAATTCGGTTAATTTGATAACTTACATGGAACGGCTCATCAAGAACTTATTTACGTTAGACTTGGACACAACCATATTGTAGTCAGCCGGAAAGCAGGAAAACCGAAGACAATTCCACAGGCGTGCAGTTATAAGAAAGAAGCTTTGTTCATGGAATCTACGTTTAGGTTTAGGCACAGATAAAGAGTGGGGGGAATTATTGATAGTGTTTACAGCTAGACGAGTGTTTCTTGTGAAAGTTTGGCGAGAGGGGACCATAGACTTAAGCTCAGTCGAACACTTTCCATGAAAGTAACGATACAACAGAGACAAACTCGCAACATCTCTTCTGTGAGATAGAGGTTGCAGAGAAGAGAAAAGGACATCTCTTACGAGGCTACGAAGTCTATTTTGAACTCTATCAAGGCAGGACAAGTCCTTTCTAGCAGCTCCTGTCCAGATGTGGCAACAGTATTCCATCCTTGGACGTACCTGGCTCTTATATAGATAGAGAATTGCATCAGCAGTGAGATATCTACTGGATCGATAGAAAGATCCCACCATTTTTCCAGCGGCCTTGGCAACAGATTTGATGTACGTGTTCCATTTAAGATCAGGAGTAATGGTCAAGCCCAGAAACTTGTCAAAACTTGAGGCCTCCTGAAGACGAGAGCCATTCATTTCAATTGATGCCAGATATGGATCAGAATGTTGATGATGTAAAGAGAGAAGCTTGGTTTTAGATGCATTAAAAGTAACCAGCCACTCCTTTCCCCATTGTACTACGTGCTCAAGATCAGAGGAGACAGAATCGAAGAGAACTTGGTCGTTTACTGTCTTAGATGTGCTACCATAAATGGTAGTGTCATCAGCATAAATGCCTACAAATGATGTAAGGATGTTATGTGGCAGATCATTAATGCAGATCAGGAAAAGAGTTTGGCCCAGGATGGACCCTTGAGGGACACCAGCATTAATACTGTGAGCTTCTGATTTTTGCCCCTCAACTACTACTCTTATGAACCTATCAGAAAGAAATGATTTAATAATTGAGAAGACATTTCCAGCTATACCATAGCTAGAGATCTTGTGAAGTAAACCTTTATGCCATACCCTATCAAAGGCCTTAGATATGTCAAGAGCAATTCCCCTAGAAAGGTAGCCTCCATCGATAGATTTGCTAATCCTATGAGATATAACTGTAAGCACATCTGCTGCAGATCTAGCAGAACGGAAACTATATTGAGTGTCACTAAGAGGGTTATTTTTGCTGAGATGGTTGATTACTTCTGTATTTAACACAGATTTCAGCAACTTACTCATGACGCACAGAAGACTTATTGGCCTGTACTGAGAGGGGGATGAGCGATCACTTGTAGAATAGGCAGAGGGATGCAACATTTCATCGATGGGACAGAGGCTGAAGTCTAGATGACAGTTCAGGACCTATCAGGTTGGCGACTCTCTTTTGAACTTTGTTCAGCAGTGAGACAAGTAGTAGATGCATCAGCCCAAATGTGACAACAGTACTCCATACATGGGCGAATGGTGGCCTTATAGAGGTACAAGATACTTTCAGGTGTAAGTAGTTTTCTAGCACGGTAGAGAGAGCCCACCTTCTTTGCAGCAGCCTTAGCAATATTCTCAATGTATCTATTCCAGTTCATATTCCCTGTAAACATTAGGCCGAGGTGTTTAAAGGAAGTACTTTAGGGTAATGTGTTCTTGGCCATTGCTATTGGTCGTAAAGAAGGTTTCTTGTAATTATTGAAGGAGACAAGCTTAGTCCTGGCAGCATTAAATGTAACCATCCATTTTTGTCCCCATTCCACTACAGATTTGAGGTCATCCTCTAGCGTTTTTGCCATTTTCTTGGATATGTGTTAATTTGTTTACCCCTCGTGCCTGTTATAGAAAGGGGTGTCATCAACAAATATACCCATCTCTGAAACAATTTTATCAGGGACGTCATTTATGAATATCAGGAATAATACAGGCCCAAGGGTAGATCCCTGAGGCACTCCCACATTTATATCATATTGTTTAGATGTACGACTGTCGAGAACAACCTGGATTTTTCTCTTACTTAAGAAGGATTTAATTACATTATGTATTCTTCCAGTGATACCATATGATCTAATTTTCATTAGAAGACCATCGTGCCACACCCTGTCAAAAGTCTTAGATATATCGAGGGCTACCGCTTTACCCTCCTCTGTTTTGTCTAGTGAACGGTATATACATTCAGAGATTACAGTTAGGACGTCTGCTGTGGAATGGGCTTGCCTAAATCCATATTGTTTGTCGGTTAGGAGTTTAGCAGCTGTAAGGTGATGGACTAGAGCTTGATTAATTAAGGACTCAAATATTTTAGTGAAAAGCGGGAGAAGGCTAATGGGGCGATAATTTAATGGGTCAGTTCTTTCGCCAGAATTCTTGAAAATTGGTACCACAGAAGCGGTTTTCCAGCAGTCAGGAAAGCAAGATTCATTTAGGCATTTATTGAAAAGTTTGGAGAGAACTGGAGCAACCTCAGCGGAGCATTTTTTTAATAGCACAGCAGGGATGAGATCCGGCCCACATGCTTTTGAGGTGTCTAGGTTTTTTATAACACCATGCACATGAGAAGGGGTAATTTGCAAATCATCTAGTGTTGTGTCTGTCTGCAAAGAAAAGTCAGGGAGGGAGGGAGTGGTGTACCGGGTCCAATGTGGAGTTAGAGGCAAACCGAGTGATAAGTAGGTTAGCCTTCTCAGTTGCCGTGCAAACAACCTCACGATTGTTTGATAGTGGGGGAATCGTTGACTGCCTATTATTTACTACACTGTTGTAGATTTTCCAAAAATCACGGGTTCCTAATTTCTGTGCTTCGATGCGTTTTCTGATGATTTCAGTGTATTCATTATTAGCTGTCGCTATTTCTCTCTTACAATTACTTCCAGTTTCTATATACTTCTGTCTGTTTGAACTGGACTTATGTCAGTTGAATCTGCGGTACACATGCTGCCTTTGAGCAATGGCAGCTGCACAAGTAGAAGTAAACCATTGGGGAGAGTGGGGCTTGCTATAGAATTTCCATGTAAGAACATGTGCTTCAATTGCAGTTTTGAACCATTCAGTGGTTTCATTTGCGCACTGTTCAGCTGGAAGAGAAAAGATATTTCCCTAGGGGGCATCTCTGATGAGATATCCCTGATGGCTTCCCAGCCAGCCTTTTTGTAATATGTCGTTGTTTTGAGCAGTGGGTCTTCAGTTTTGGGTCGAGAATTAAGGGCGATTTCTATCATTATCACAGCGTGATCAGCACACCCGAGTGGGCTGTCTACAATCATCGGGAACTGTGATCAGAAATAGATCTAGAAGTGAGGCATGTTGATCTTACTGGTTTGGGAAACATGTTAATTAACAAACTAAAAATGAAAGAATTTTAAGTAATAAATAATTAAACTTGTGAATTAACGTTTACAAAACTAAAAATAAATAAACTGTAACAATGAAACAATGTCAAATGTACCTCAAAAATGCGCTACAGTTTTAACCCCCTCCTCCTGTATGCAACATAATGTAACTGTAATTTAATTTAATATTATCATCCTAACTTTTTTATGTGACATTTTCTTACATAGCTAAAAATAATAAGCCTTTATACATTTATATTTGCTTATGGATAATTTTGAAATAAAGTGTCCTTTCATTTTGCAATCTAATTTACATATGTGGCCTTTACGAACCTATTATGATAACTTAGCTGATAAATGAGTCATTCTTTCTCTAAATTCTCACAGAGATATTAAAAACTATTAAAGTGGTTGAATCAACATAGAGTGAGAGGCTGAAAGAAATACATCCATAGCTAAGTAAGAGATGGTTGATTTCTTAGGTTGATAAAAATTTATGACTAATTAGAAAAAACAAAGTGGAATTTTGTTTTCAAGCATAATTCAATCCCAGAACTAAGTAATATGTTGGGATTCTGTAACGTTTTTCAAATAAACTTCTGCAGCATTGTGTTTAGAAACAGTCACAAAGGAAAATGATAACGTCGACAACTTTTCTTGGCGGAAGAAAACAGTATTTATTTCAATGGCGCCGCTTTGCTTCTGACACACGTCCATGACAGAGGTTGCTTTTTTGGGGTCTCACATTGTAAGTATCTGCAAAAGAGAGATGAATCTTCCAGGTCATGAATGCATACATTTGTAATTCCCTCTGATCCATTCGGGTAGAATAAAAAATAGGAGGCATTACTTTTGGAACGCACATCATATTGTGACAGAGTCGTTGATTTCTCTCCAACAGACCCAACACATTGTATGTAGACTTGATTGCAAAGGAAAATGACAATATTGGCACAATTTTTCTTGGTGGAGGAAAAAGGTATTTATTTTGTCATTCCATCAATACAGGATACCAGTTGTATTAAGTTCGACTTTTCGTAGGAGTAGGGAAAGATCAGAGGCTTTTGTGTTTGCCGACCCTCACAAGCCAATCCGCCAGTGATGACTTCCTTTTTCCTTCTTCTCTTTTGTCTCATTGTTCTGCTTACGCCCTTTTTGTGATATTCATCTCTCTCTCTCTCTCTCTCTCTCTCTCTCTCTATATATATATATATATATATATATATATATATATATATATATATATATATATATATATAAGAATGTAAATATACAAACTACTAACTATAGTGGGGGTGATAACTAGTTAAATGGATTAATCCAAATCTTATAAATGCAAGACTGATAAATTAAAAAATGTATCCATTTTAAATGTGGAAATTGATGAATCGCACAGGTAAGAAATTCATTTTTATACTATGAAAAGGTTAGTAATTGCAATTAAGAATAGGAAATTGGATCAAAATTTTTGTAACTTGTCTTCTTCCTAAGATTAAGGGTGGTGGTGTTTGATCAACACTGCTGGGGAGCCATGATGTAATACACTGTTTTGTTTTTAAATCTCCGAAGCAGTGTTTCATGGTAAACAACTGATGATCCCTTGAAAAATAAATAAAAAAAAATTGGTATTATAGTAAATTTGAGAGAGTTGATGCAGTGATTGCAGGTGATTAAATGACTTACTGACTAGATTTTTTTTTTTTTAACGAATGATAAAAAATATTTTTTTGTATAGTTTCAAATGTTAAAAACTTCAAAGACTATATATATATATATATATATATAAAGTTTGTGACGTCATACTCGCTACAGTAATTGAATGATACAATCTACTTAGTCGCCTTAATGAACGGTTGTTTGAGGTCGTAGCTGGTAATATGTTTATGCTTTAGGCTTTCAGTGTCTCTTTCAATGTTACTTCCAGACTGCCCTACCAGTCTGTATTTATGGCTTACTCCAGCCAATCATATTCTTGTGTGGAGGAACCCAGATCTATTCATATTCATAACCTCTCTCTCTCTCTCTCTCTCTCTCTCTCTCTCTCTCTCTCTCTCTCTATCTATCTATCTATCTATCTATCTATCTACCTCTATCTCTCTCTCATTTAAATAATATTAATACTCTTGGTGATATTATGAAACAAATAAAGTGAGAGAGGGTGAGAGTGATAAACAGAACTGTAGGAAGAGCTGGGTCACTTGCTAACTTAACTGAAAATCATATCTAATAAAAATGAACGTTTTTCAAACCTCTCCTAACCAGCGTCGTTTACTGAAAAATACTATTATATTTTTTTTTTTTGTTCGTACAAAATGGCATTGTCAGTCTAGACAATGATGTGTGATTGGCGAGTTGAGTTGCTTTTCCGATGAAAACTGATTACAAAAAAAAAAAAAAAAAAAAAAAGAACATGATGCATAGTGAAGGAAAAACAAAGTTGTATAAAATCAAAGAAAGTTTTTTTATTTCATGAAAGTGTCCAAGAGAGGATGAAGAGGAGATAAGCGTCTTATCAAAAAGTGAAAGGATGAGATACGGTGTGTGTGTGTGTGTGTGTGTGTGTGTGTGTGTGTGTGTGTGTGTGTGTGTGTGTGTGCGATGTTTCCAGACTTTTTTCGTATGGGCACTCTTATTGATAGTACACACATGAAACTCAAGTCCCCTTCGAAATAATCTCCTCCGGCTGCAATGTACTTATTGTACGGTCTCAACAACTTCTAAAAGGCCCCACAGAAGTCATTTTGTGTTAGCATGCCAATGATGACCCTCATCACTGCCTCTTTTATCTTCTCAATTGTCTCATAACGACAGCCTCTAAAGTTTTCCTTAAGCTTAGGGAATAACTAAAAGTCACGGAGTAAGGTGTGGACTATAGGGAAGGTGAGGAATTGTCTTCATGCCCATCTTGGTCAAATAGTCTGTGACAAGGATGAAGTTGTGGACTGGTGCATTGTCTTGGTGGAAATGCCACTGACCCAATTTGAAGAGTGCTGGCCTCTTCCGACAGATTCTCTTCCTGGACTATTAAAACCTCAACATAGTATTCCTTGTTGACTGTCTATCCAGTGGGAACCCAGAGCATGTAGATCATGCCTGTGCCGTCAAAAACAAAAAGGGGATCATCATAAGTTTCTGGGTGGATTTGCCATGTCTGGCTTACTTGGGTCTGGGAGAACCAGCATTCTTCCACTTGGGAACTCTGTCTCTTGGTCTCTGGAACATAGCAGTAGATCCAGCTTTCATCACAGATCATCAGAACATCAAGAATTGTGGGATCTGAATTGATCAGTTCGACCATCGTCATGACAATGTCTTTCTTTCTGATCTTCTCTGAGCACCTTTAAAACTGATTAAAGGCATCTTGTAGAATTAAATGACCTTGTTAACGATTTTATGACCATGCCTTAAAAAAAGAGAAACAGTCCTTTGATGATCTATATATATATATATATATATATATATATATATATATATATATGTGTGCGTGTGTGTGTATAAGAGTGTGCATTTGTGTGGAAGAAGAAAAGAGACACATGGACACACAGCCGGGTTGGCGGCTGGTTTGGCTGCCCCATACTCAGCGTTACAATCTTCAAAGTAAGAAAATTAAAAAAACAAACAAACAAAAAAAAAACAGAGAAAAGTTATACACAAAACAGTCTATAATCCGAGAGGTTTACACTGATATTTTAATGTCTGAACAAAAATAGGAAGAAATTAAGTAAAAGATAATTAACATGAAAAAGAATATTCTTCGTGTATTTATTTAGTTTTTTATTTATTTTTTTAAACATTATATGTGTGTATATATCAATTAACGAAAGACATTAGAATCTACAGTAAGCGGTTTAGAAAAAAATAAATAAAATAAAAAATAAATAAATGAATGTGTGTGTGTGCAAGCGCGCATGCGTGTAAACAATCCAATCAGTGTGTCCTTTCACCCCGTCTCACACCTAGAACCATAATAAATTTATAAGGCCAAGCTTTTGGTGAGAAGATTCCGCTTAGCTTATCTTCTGCATCAGCTTATCTGTCTCCAGGTGTGTATGTACGTACGTCTATAAATGTGTGTGTGCGTATCCTCTGTGTGTGTATGGGTACATGTAGAAGCATATGTGGTAGTGTGCGGTTGTATATGCATGTATGTTCACATATGCGAATGTGTTTGTGGGATGCGTGGGTGTCCAATTCAAAGTTTTATGAAAGACTTGGTTTTGAATAGAGGCCACACAAGTTGCTGACCATTCCAAGTCAAAAATGTTGGAAGGGTAATATTCATATAGATCTTAACCTTATTGGCTATACCCGTGCCCCTCCTGCTGCTAACCCTGCCCACACTACACTCACATTTCCATCATTCACACTGAAGAAGACTGAAAGATCAGTCGAAAATATGTGCTTTTGAAAGGAACATTCTTGTTTCTTTCAAAAGATTTTTGCATTCCTGCACGTCAACACATAGGAAATAAATAGAGAAAAGATATAAACATTGATATATTTTTCGTATTAAACTTTAAAAACATTTAATTTTCTATGTTTATTACTTTTAGCAAATTAGGTGCAAACCTTTTATAATATTTGCTAATATTTTTCTCCGAAGAGATGAATAAACATCAAAAACTCATGGGTTAAGGAAATATATTTTACTATACTGTATTCTTGGTCTTGCATGCAATAAAATTTCCATATTTGAAATTTAACTTTTTCAAATCACAAATTTTAAATTCCTAAATTATATATATATATATATATATCATAATTTAGGATATATGATAATATGATGATATATGATAATTATGATATATATATATATATATATCATAATTTTCATATATCATCATATCATATATCCTAAATTATGATATATATATATATCATAATTTAGGAATTTAAAATTTATGATTTGAAAAAGTTAAATTTCAAATATAGAAATTTTATTGTATGCAATATATATATATATATAAAGTTCAATATTCTTCATCATAGCGTTTCACTTCATCTCTAAATCCATCGTCGGGCAGCAGGAGAGGCATCCTTCAGGCCTACATCAGAGCATGCTTCACTTAAGAGACAGCCTGTGAGGATGTGAGCACCCTGTACATAACCCTACTTGTGCAGATTGTTCCATGTTTTGGCAACCTTCGCTCAAGCCAGTTTGAGCGTTACTCACTCTTTCTGATGGGGTTCAGAGCCTGCTGGGAGTTCTTTCAGTGCCAGAAGAGCCTTGTTGTTGTTGTTGATTGATTCATTCCACCAACGCAGTCGGAAGGACGTTGGTGTTATTCATTCAAGGCCTGTAACAGTAGTAAAGCAGGATGGTAGTTGCTGCGGCACCTCTTCTAATCGGGTGACGATTGTTGTTGCTCTGCTTGTCACGCTCTGCCTTCGCTATCGCCTCTCAACAAATCTTTGTTGAAGCAATTCCAGACATTTTATAGACAGATGACAGATTGATTGATTTCGAGTTGCCAGTAATGATTCTGCACGCCATGTTGAGCTTGATGTCGGCCTTTGCAGCATGAGTAAATCAAGCCTCTGCCACTGGGTAGTATTCTGTGGTCAAGTAGCAGTAGTTCAATATTGATAATCAGCAAGTTCTACAATGTTTAGTAAGGAATTCGGAAAGTAAAAACTTATCTCCCAACTTCGTGAATGTTCCATCTCCAATTTGTGTGACCACTTCTTAGGAGCAAGGCATATGAGGTGGCTTCAATAAGTTTCCAGACTTTTTTGTACAGGCACTTAAAATTGTTGTAGACTCTTGCAAATTCAATATGATATTGCTGTACATCTTATGAGATGACTGACCAATTTTTATGATTGCAGGTTCAAATGAACAGCTACAGCAGGAATTGGAATACACCCTACTAAAGCCTAATTGTCACAGCTGGTGAATTTCAAAAATGCAAAATGGACGTGAGAACACTTTAGAAGAACGATATACAATAAAATTCCGTTTTAAATTTGGAAAAAAATGCCACAAAAACGTATGGAATGCTTCAGACTGCATGGACCAACTTGCATGAATCGAGCATCAGTTTTGAGTGGCATAAGAGATTCGACAAAGGCAGGGAGTCTGTGAGGGATGATGAGGTGTGGGAGGTGGAAAGAAGTCAGAACACCAGAGTTGATTGGCTAAATAAAGAATTTCATGGATAAGGACCGTCGTGTGTCTATAAAGACAATATGTGCACAATTTGATGTCAGTGTGGGAACTGTACACACAATTATTTGTGAGGAACTGAAGATGCAGAAGATTTGCATGGAGTTTGTCCCAAGGGTGTTCCATCCTTGTCACAGACTATTTGATCAAGATGGGCATTGAGACAGTTCCTCGCCCTTCCTATAGTCCAGACCTTGCTCCCTGTGACTTTTGGTAATTCCCTAAGCTCAAGGAAAACTTTAGAGGCTATCGTTATGAGACAATTGAGGAAGTGAAAGAGGCTGTGATGACATGCTCACACGAGAGAACTTCCATGATGCCTTCCAGAAGTTGCTGGAACGGTACAAGTGCATTGCAGCCGGAGGAGATTACTTTGAAAGAGACTAGAGTTTCATGTGTGTATTATCAATAAAAGTGTCTATACAAGAAAAGTCTAGAAACTTATTTAAGGCACCTGTATGTACTGATCACTGCTACCTTTTTACAGGGATAGGGAACTTAATGGTCTCATTGTGGAGAAAATAGAAACGGACATACACATGACCTACCTGTTAAGCACTCACGTGTCTGTATGCGCATTGGATAGCAAAAAGAAAAAGCAAGATGGCGTCTGTGATATTTAACAGAAACGGTCTCGTGTAATCTCACGAGATTCATGTGGATGAATGTAATATAAAGCAGGTCGCTGGGAGATGTGGGGGGAGAGCTTTGGCTGTTCAGACGCTAAACAGGTGACGTTACAAGAGAGATGGTTACTTAGTGCATTGGGACGAGTGAAGGAGGTTCCAGTTCAACAAGCTATTTTGGCAGGACATCAGGATTTGATCCCAAGCTGATTCCACTGTTTGATGGCAGCATCGCTGAGCAGTCAGTACAGGAATGGGTGGAAAAGGCAGATTTGATATGTCAGCTCAGTGGTGTGAAGCATCTGGAATGCATGGTCCCAATGTGCCTCGCTAGGGGCACATACGCTGTATACCAGCAGCTAACGGATGAAAAGAAGGCAGATTTCACCTGCATTAAAAACACCCTCTACACAGCATTTGCATTAGATCCGGTTGCTGCATGGAAGGAGTTTATGGCACGCAAGTTACATTCCAGGGAGACTGTTGATGTTTATCTGGCAGAACTGAAGAAGCTTGCAGTTCTGTTCAGAGGAATGTCAGAGACAGGCCTGATGTGCGCATTTATTGCAGGATTGCCTGCTGGTGTGGAAGATGTGCTCCAAGTCTCATCCCAAGTAGACGAGATGGATATCTTTGAAGTATTAGCGCAGGCCATACTAAAAAGGAGTCCAGAGACTGTAGACCGCACGGCAGCCGTGCAGCCATCACAGGGTGGATCTCAGGACCTGGGCACAGTTACAAGCTGTTACAAGTGTGCTGGGCCCAACCATTTGGCCCGTGATTGTCTCTCATCGTGCTCACTGACTCGAAGGCTTAGCAGGCTTCAGTGCTATAAGCATAAAAAGTGGGACACCTGGCCCGTACCTGTTCGGGAAACGGGCAAGGGGAGGAAGGTACAGTGCTAGTCTTCTTCCCAAATCGTCACAGTAACTGTGCGCATCAACAGACGTGAATGCCTCGCCCTTGTAGACACTGGGTGCACCCAAACCCTGGTGCACAAGGCATGTTGCGACACTTGGTACAAGGAGAGAATTCCGATGCTAACCGTGGGTGGTGGATCACTGGCTTTTTGTGGGGTGAGTGTCATCAGCACAAGCATCGGTGACGGGCCTGCAGTAGTCGTGCAAGCCCTGGTGGTGGATGGGAAGCTGCTTGGATACAACCTACTTCTATTGATAGATTTGATTACACAGTTGGGTGGAATCACTGTGGACTGCACTGGCAAGATAGAGTTCTCCCGACATGAGAAATGTGTTTGCGCCGCAATTACCCTGGACGAGCTTGACTTTCATGCGGAATATGACAGGGAAACCAACGTGTGAACGGCATCTTGGAAGTGGGCTGGCGATCAACCACCAATATCCTTATAGAACCGGCTGTCAGAGTACTCCCCTCCAATGAGGCTCAGGGAGTAGTATGAAGAAGAACTGCAGACTTGGATCAACAATGGCTGGCTATTTTCATACCCCGAGGATGAGCTCGGGCCCCTCCGAGGACTGATTCCCCTGATGGCTGTCTTACAAGATAGCAAACAGAAGGTCCGACCTGTCATGGGCTACCGTGAACTTAATGAACATGTCGACTCGTACACAGCAGAGGCAGATGTTTGTACGCTCAAATTAAGGGAGTGGCGACACCAAGTGTCAGACATGGCAATTCTGGACCTGTGCAGGGCATACCTGCAGATATGCATTGAAAAAGATCTGTGGCCATTTCAGACTGTGGAAATTAAATTAAAGGAACTCGTTATTGTCTGACCAGGCTAGGGTTCGGTCTCAACGTGACACCAGGCATTATGACGGCAATTATGCACGCAATCCGGCAACAGGATGAGGCTGTGCGGCAGGCAACATCGTCTTACATTGACGATATCTTTGAAAATAAGAGCCTCATGTTTGCCCAATCAGTCAAAGAGCACTTCGAGAACTTTGGACTGACATGCAAGGAACCGGAGCATCTGCGAGACAGGGCAAAAGTACTTGGCCTGCGCGTGAGCGGTAGCAAGGAGGGGCTCTACTGGAGGAGAGGTGGTGATGTTCCAGAAGTCCCATTCAACATCACTCGGAGCGTTTTTTCTGTTTGCGGAAAGTTGGTGGGCCACTTCCCTGTGTGTGGTTGGCTCAGGGTGGCAGTGGAAGCCATAAAACGTTGTGCCACATCTGTATCATTGGGATGAGATGATAAAGTGCATGATGCCACGCTCCTGAGCATGCTAACAGAAACTGTGGCCAGGGTGACTTGCAATGACCCTGTGCGAGGGAACTGGTGTGTTAACGGGAACAAGTTCACGATCTGGGTGGATGCTAGTTCACTAGCCCTTGGAGTTGCCCTTGTGGTTGATGATGGTATTATAGAAGACGCCTGTTGGCTTCATCCAGAGAATGATTTTAGGCACATAAACCTGGCTGAACTTGATGCCACATTGAAAGGATTTACCCTGGCGCTTCAGTAGCAAGCCAGGGTACTACATATTATCACGGACTCTGCGTGCACTCATCAATGGATAACCGATACATTGACTGGAAGAGCACAGCTTACCACACGGGAAGCAAATGAGATGTTGATACGAACACGGCTCACCACCTTGGTCGATACAATCAAAAAGTACAACCTGACCGTAGACGTAACATTGATCAGGTCTGCAAGCAACACAGCAGATGCACTGACACAAGTACCACAACGGTGGCTGCTGGCTGATACCCAGGGAGGTTATGAGATGCTGCAACAGCCGTGTGCAGTCATCACGTGTAATATGGATGCGGATCGTATCAGTGAGATTTGTCAGCAATGCGGACACTCAGGGGTTAAGCGGACATTATATTTTGCCAAGATGGTTGACTCAGAAGTAAGAAGAGCAGATATCAAGAGAGCAGTGGAAAGTTGCGAGGCATATCAATCAATCGACCCAGCTCCGATACAGTGGAAAAAAGGGCAATTGGGAGTGAGCGGCACGTGGCAGAGAGTGAGCATGGATATCACACGGTGGCAATCACTTTCTCACCCTCATTGATTGTCGACCTACACGCTTTGCGGTCTAGAGACCACTCAGGCGCCAGGAATCCTCCTCCATTATTCGCCAGCTGTCATCTGTGTTCTTTGAAAGAGGCACGCCCAAAGAGGTGCTGACAGACAATGACCCAGCCTTCTGCAGCCAGCAGGTTAGGCAGTTTCTGAAGGAGTGGGGAGTGCGACTGCGTGTGCTTATGTGGCATCTGCAGAGAGGAGCCATCGCAATATCAAAAGAATCGTGACCAGGAAGCAATGCACCATCTCAGAAGCCGTATATTGGTACGACATCACGCCGAAAGATGCCGTCTCTCCAGGAACAGTGCTTGCAAACGCAATATACCAATACCGAGTGTGAGAAAAGGGAATCTACCCCAACAGAGAAGTTGCCAACAAGGAAGGACAGAGGTCATACACACCAGGGGATCCTGTCTGAGTGAAGCTGGCGGGAAGCTGGTGCACTGACAGATATACACGGGGCCGAATGACTGATGTAGTGAGTCAGCAGTCAGTCATGGTTGACGGTGTGCCCCGTCATGTTAGGGACCTGAGGCCGGCGACACAGTTGCAACCACCACTGGATGACGGGAGCAACTCTGGGTCTGAGGCCATTGCTCTGGTTTGCACCATCCGCATCCTTATCAAGCAGCGAATCTGATATTAGTAGCCTCTCAGGGCAGGCAATGTTCTTCAGCCCTCAGACTGCAGATGAAAGTGCAAGTGAACAAGAGGCCTGCACAGTCCTCCTTCGAAGAAGCACCCAACAGAAGAGAGCGCCACCTCCCTGCCATCTCTGTGATCATGAGATCAGGGAGGGATGTGGGGAAGATAGAAACTGCATACACATGACCTACCTGTTCAGCGCCCATGTGTCTGCTTGTCATGCGCGTTGGATAGGAAAAAGAAAAAGCAAGATGACGTCTGTGCTATTTAACAGGAATGGTCTCGTGTAATCTCGCAACATTCACGTGGATGAATGTAATATAAAGCAGGTCGCTTGGAGGTGTGGGGGGGGGAAGATCTTTGGCTATTCAGACACTAAACAGGGGACGTTACAAGACAGACGGTTACTTAGTGCATTGGGACAAGTGAAGGAGGTTCCAGTTCAACTCTCGCTGATGGGGAGGGAGCAAACTTTTCTTAATTCATCTTTGAGAATTATTTAATTAATTTATTTTTTAAGGACTGGAAATTTTAATTTACAAACCGCTAAATTGGCAACACTGATTCAAACCTTTCCCATGTACACTTGAGGCAAATTTGGAGCCAAATTCTAAAAAAAGGCCAAAAAGAATTTTTGAAGGCCAAACTGCTTTTTTAAAAGGCTAAATTCGCGAAATTTGGCCTAAAAATGTCGAGTGGTTCTAAAATGGGTAATCGATTTACTAAAACGTTACATTAAAAAAATGAGCACCCTTACAAATATTTCAATATTGACTTGATAAATTTGTAGTTTAGCGGCGTAAATTATTTGACAGACATAAAACCATAAAAAAAATTATTTTTTATATAAAACACATTGCTGGATCCATAGGGACTGCCAAAAGTCACCACAGAATTACCCCACCCCATATGTAAAACGATGTAACTTTATTATAAATTAATATTATCAGTATAACTTTTGTACCATTTAAAAGAAGGGCAAAATAAATCAGTAATAATTAAAAAAAAAATTTTTTTCATCGAACGAAAATAATGAAATTGTGAGACTAAAATCGTGTTTACATAATTGGCGCTTTAAAATAACGTTCCCATGTAGTAGACATTCCGAACGTGAGAACATACCCGTATTTAATAAATCTAGCAAAAATCAACTAATGGTCAGATTTTCATGAAATTTTCAATACTTATCTATTTTAGAATGAAATTACATATAAAATGTAGTTTTCGTAAAATATACGAGGGGAAATATTTTTTTAGTGCGTGTTGCCCCCCCCCCCATATTTATTTTTTCGAAATTCAAACAAAATATATTTAAATCTATCGAAATTTCTGTTTATTATGAAACATAAGAGTTCAAATAAGTAAAAAATATTTATTTTTTAAAAATTTAAATACACATATTAAACAAAAATTTACCTTGAAGTTGTAATTAAAAAATTGATATAAACTGAATATTATGTTGTTTTTTTTTAATAGCGTTTTTTCGAATTTATATATACTATAATCAGTTGAATTGCCAAGAAAAAGAAACTTCGTAAACATTAATTTTTAAAAGATTAAAACGATTAAAATTCCCCTATTTCAAAATGTTCCGTTACTACATAGATTTTTAATTAATTGTGTTTAATATATTTTTTTAATATTAAGTTTTAATATAAACATGACTCTTGTCAGCTATTTTATCGCCAGATTAAAACCAATTTGAAAATATTATTGCTCAATTATTAAGCATTTTGTAGCCCCCCCCCCCTCATATTTTGTTTGTCTCTTTTTACCGGAAAAAATATGGAAGCCCGTAGCTAACCAAAAGAACATTCAGTAAAACCGTATTTCATATTTGATATACAAATGTTTATAATATTATTAATCATTAAACTGTGTCAATCTTAAAACCTAACAAAATTATAACAAAGATTAATTATTAATTGCAGTTTGAAGAAGATAAACAAAAGTTTTAAAACATCATTAAGTCGCTTCTGCTTTTCCATAGTTCGTATAGTCACGGAAACATGCGGTCCAATCTTCACAATCGTTTGGCAGTCCCTATGGATCCATCGGTTGAAATAAAACCAGAACAATGATTTTGGTTTCATGAAACTGATTAAATAGGCCAAATTTGGCCTTAAAAAGGCCGATCTATCAAATTTGGCCTTAAAAAGGCCAATCTGTCAAAAGAAAAAAAAAAGTCAACTTTTTTTTAAAAAATAAGGTTCTTCTGTGGCGTCGAATGTCGTACACACTTAATTGGTACTTGTACAGCTTAATCAAGACATTTAAAAAAAGTGAAAATATCGAAAAAAGTTTAAATTGTACGTATCCGTTATGGAATGAAGTTCTCCGAAACAAATTTCACTTAATTTCATCAAGTAGTTTTTTGGGGTTTTTTTTTTTTTTTTACAGCGAAAAAACAATTTGTTACCGAGCAAAAGGTTCGATTTTTAAGAAGAAAAGCTAGTATTAACGATGGCGAGGGAGTGTCGGCGCTAAATTGAGTTATCTCCCCGTGGCGTGTTCACAAACTTTCAAGATGTCCGTCTTCAACCCGCTGTCATAAAAACGGGTATTATTATACAAACACCGTGACAGCGTTAGGGTTAGGGGGGTTAGGGTTAGGGTTAATTCGCTGTCACGGTGTTTGTATAATAATACCTAAAAACGTGTTTTTCCGCTGTAAGAAAAAAAAAAAAATACTCGATCAAATTAAGTGATTTTTTTTTTTTTTTTTTTTTTCGGAGATCTCCAGTCTAAAACCGATACGTACAATATAACCTTTTTTCGAAATTTTCATTTTTTTTTTTTTTTAATGTGTTGATTGTACAAGTACAACTTAATCTAATAAAAAATGAGGAAAAAATAATAAAAATGAATTTTTTTTTCTGGTTTCATTTCCGTCTATGGGGTCTAACAATGTTTGGCGCGGAGGTTGAGAATCCTGCTACTTTCCTAAAATCGCTAAAAACATGGCGGACGACCTACGCGTATGTCACTGAAAGTAATTAACGCTCCCTCTGACACGTGACCGAAGTTTACGGGCATATGTCTATTTGTTTTGATTTTACATACTTGAATGAACGAACGAATTGTCAACAAAACGTACGAACCATTCTTTCACCTAATAATAAATTAGAAAAAAACAACAAAAAAAAAACCCTTTTTGGTACTTGTGCAGTTCAGTTCTGCTACCGCGAGTGTACCAACCATTCTTCACTTTCACCTAACAATTCAAAGAAACACAAAAAAATTTTTTTTTAAGTTCGTATTTCTCCCATTGACGAACACCTGCACTAGTACCAAATGTTTTTTTGGTTAGGAATAAAAGTATGGCAAAAAAAAATGTAAATAAATAAATTAGAAAAAAAAAAAAAAACTTTTTGGTACTTGTGTGTTGTGTACTGTGTGCAGTGGGTTTGTATTGTTGTACAAATAGATTCGAAAAAGTTGTCAAAAAAACAAATATATAACAAATAAATGTTATCGAAGGCAAGATAAGTTACTTTTCTACCTAACTGGATATGTTTTTAGTGTTTTTATTCAATGTAACATGTTTAGTCAGCTCGAAAAACATACAATGTTTACCGATGTATTGGAAAATTTAAAATGGCGGCCGCGGCCGACTCTCTCTTTGACACGGTAAGTTTGGGAAAAAGAGTTAATAATAAAAAAAACTAGACAAAATACTATTAAAAACTAGCTCAATATATATGTTACCGTGACATATGCTGACATATATTCGGTGGGTTTTTAACAGTATTTTGCATAATTTTTTTAACTCCTTTTCCCAAACTTACCGTGTCAAAGAGAGAGTCGGCCGCCATTTTAAATTTTCCAGTTGGTTTTTTCCTAATTTATTTATTCTTAACCAAAAAGACATTTGGTACAAGTGCAATTTCGTCAACGCGAGAAATACGAACTTTAATATATATATATATATATATATATATATATATATATATATATATATTTCTTTAAATTGTTGGGTGAAAGTGAAGAATGGTTGGTACACTCGCGGTAGCAGAACTGCACAAGTACCAAAACGGTTTTTTTTTTTTTTTTTTTTTTTTTAGGTGAAAGAATGGTTCGTATGTTTTGTTGACAATTAGTTCGTTCATTCACATATGTAAAATCAAAACAAATAGACATATGCCCGTAAACTTCGGTCACGTGTCAGAGGGAGCGTTAATTACTTTAGTGACATGCGCGTAGGTCGTCCGCCATGTTTTTAGCGATTTTAGGAAAGTAGCAGGATTCTCAACCTCCGCCATTTGCCAATTTTATTTATTATTATTATTTTTTTTTTTTTTTTAATAATTTAGTGACCAAACGATTGCGTAATAATTAAATTTAATTTTCAAAATAAATTAATAAATAAATAATAATATGGTATGTAATAAACACATCGTATTATTACTTTTTTTAATGAAAGTAAGCAAAGTAAATTTGTAGATTAACAGTAAACACCCTCAAATAATAAAAATGAAATTCTACTTTTTTTTTTAGGTGTTTAAAGAAGAAAAAAAAAAGTTTCGCGCATAAATTTAACGTAAAGTGATCCCCCCCCCCTCATTTCACGGTGATTCTAATTTATTTAGGGCATTTTTCTGTGTTTTTTTGTTTTTTTTTATTTTAGCAAAGTCGTAAAACTACACGTAATCACCTGCTAGAATGGCCCGGATACTAGGGATCATTTTACGTTAAATTTATGCATGCAAAAATGATTTTTTTTCACAGTAACAAAGTTTTTCCTGGTGTTTACACGTAATTGCCTAAAAAAGTAAAATCTCATTATTATTGGCGGTGGTGGTTGGGGAGGACATGTAATTGCCTAAAAAAGTAAAATCTTATTATTATTGATGTGTAGGGGGTAACTGGGGGTGGCGGACAGCACCGTGTAAGTATAGTTACTCTGTAAATTAAACAATCAGACAATGTGTGTGTGTGTTTGTTTCTCTCTCTTATACCCGATCTTGCTTTTAGCTTTTAGTTATTGAAGGATTATTTAAATGCAAACTAAAATAAAGGAAAACGAACTTTAAAAAATGCTGTTTTAAAAAAAAACGTAGGCATGATTTTGAATTAGTTTTCTCTTAGCACTTCACTCCACCTGAGCAACGCCGGGTAAATACAATTAGTTGAAAAGAAAAATGATAGAGACAAACCGGCCTCGTAACGAATCAACTATGGAGGACCCTCGGTGCTATAATCAGCTTCAACTGCGCTAAAACAAAGTTTTTCAGTCACACACACTTATTTTTATTTTTTAACTTTTACTTCTAAATGTTTCTTCCTTTGTAATGAATGTTTAAGATGTGTTTTATGTGGGCTTATCCATAATTCAAAAAATTGTTAGCTGCTAACGATTGGGAAAAACACAGACACTGCAGTGTGCAGTAGTGGTGTCATGGCAGACATCCCATAGACTTACTACGACTTAGTTTATTATTGGCAAAAATGTCTATTTAAAAATATATAGATATATTATACGTAATATTTGTTTCAATTTTAATTTTAAGATAGAAATATTAGACATATGGGGAGGGGGAAGCTTAATAAAAATGAAATCAACTTAATTAGGTTTGGTTTGGCTTATGGGGATTGTGGTGAGGTTGGCGTTAGATTTTAAGGAATAATATTTAAGTTCATTAATTTATTTATTTATTTATTTTTTTAACTGCATTCATCGAAAAAAGATTTCGTATTTATTCATCTAATTTTTTTTTTTTTTTTTTTTTTTCAGAAAATAATACTAATTCACAACCATTTAAAAGTAAATACTCAGTTATCCATAGTTTGGCAAGAGAAGAGACAATCTAGGTCAACGCACTTGGCTTTCACGGCATTTGTAAGTCTTCGAGATTTTTTTTTACTTTGTCCAAATCTGAACAGTTACACTGTGGATTAATATTAACTTTAAAAAAATGCTGTTCGACACTATTTCAAAAGACCTTATTATTGTATAAAATCGGTAAACGCGATATAAATCATTTAAAATATAACGCAGTTGGGAAATTAGTCAAAAGATTATTCTGGTTGGTTCTTCTTTGTTATTGTACTGGATTTCAAGTGAAACGAATGGTATCTACTGAAATGTCATGTCGCAGGAATGAAAATATCCGAAAAAAAAAAAAACGATAAGGTAGAACATTAATTGTTCAAGAAAATAGTTTTCGAAGAAATTAGTAATTTTAGCTTTCATAATGAGTTCTTATTCGTTTCTCTGACATGTCACAAAACAAATATGGCCAAAATCATTTTTTTCGTTGGATCATGGAAACACACATTTTATGTGGTGCTCAGAAAAAACGTCACGGTAAAAATGGTAACAGTGAATAAATAGGTAAAAATGACACTTTGACAACGAAAAAGTAGGACTATTCGAAAAGGGCTGGCTAAGCTCCTGTTCTCCTAGTTTAAAATAGGGCTAAGCCATGGCCACCGAGAGTAAGAAGGCCTGTTAACTGAAAAAATGTCTGCAGGCAATGTAGGTAAGATTTGTCAGACTGTCAAACGAGGGTCATTTGAAAAAGAGCAATAAAACATTTTTAAAAAGAAAAAGTAACACAGTTCGATTACTTAAACTGAACTTTATTCAATATAAAATATAAACATTATCTATGTAAAATTAAGTAATTTTAAAGCAATATACAATTTAATACTGATAAAACTGAATTATGAATTTAGGGAACAAACAATTAAAGAAACATTAAACAAAAGTTTTTTGGCCTTCTGAACAAGAACAGTGTAGTATAGGCACCGCCAAAAATGGCCGAAAAATCAAGTTGTTGTTGTTTTTTAAAACGAAATTACATTTATTAAGATCCATTATTTCTGAGTAACTTTTTTTTTCCAGAAAGATAAAACCCTGAATTTTATCGTATAGAAAACAGAATAATCTAAAACTTTTTCTACTATTTTTAATTAAATTTTAAATATTAAATTTTCCCAAAAAGTTAACAATTGACATTTTTTGTCTTGCACAAAAAACGTACATAAATATTTAAAAAAAAAAAAAAAAAAAAAAAGAAGATTTTTGAAATAATTAATTTATTTATTTGTTGTCTAACTAAGATTTAGGATGATTTTCTATGAGAATATGCAAAAAATATTATAATATAAGTACCTGGATTTAAAATAATTCCACTTATTCATATAGGCAACCAGTTACTTCGCGTCGATCTAGAGTCTATATCGACAATGTTTACGTTTGTATTTGATAAAAAGCAAACTATGGAAGACCAAACAGGCCAAAAAAAACTTATTTTTCAGTGACAAAAATTTCAATGTATTATTAACGCTGAGGCTGGCCAGTACCAGATGGGTGACCATTTGTATGAGTTTGGTTTTTAATGTGTATGTGTGTGGGGGCCAGGCTCCCCAAAATAGGGGGGGGCAATTTAAAACAGAATAAAAAAAATTATTTCAGCGCGTTTGGTCCACCGTAGACGAAAGGCGGCAAACGTTTTCAAACGGGATCGAAAAAATGATGCTATTTTTAACACAAAGGGCACAATATTTATCGAATTTTTTTTGGTCATGCATTATTCGGCTCGCTAAAAAAAATTGTTAATTTATTTATCAAAGATTTTAAAATGGCTTTTTTCGTATAAATATTAAAAAAAAATTTTTTTTGTTTTGCTTAACTTAAATTAATTATTTTACTTAACATATTCACCGAATTTCACACTTCAAAACTCAAAAGCGGGATAATTGAACACAATCGAAGTTCTGATATTCAAACGTCAAAATAAGGTATGCAAACAATTTCTTTTTTTTTTTTTTTTTAATCTATAATTCTGTCCCTTACAACAACACAATATGTTGTGTTCAGTTTCAGATGATTATTTTAAGCATATTTGGAACCCCCTCAAAACAAGGGGGGTTTTGTAAGCAAAAAAATATATATATATAAATATCGTTTATGAAAAATAAGTACACTGTTATAAAGTTCATTCTTCTCTTAATAATCGCTGAAAATTTCGTATTGATCGGATAATTACCTGATTTTTGGTAGATTTTTAAAAAGACGGTCCGTCAAAAAGTACTTACCTGCCTCCCCCCCCCCCCCCAGTTTTGGCGATGCCTAGTGTAGTATCTGTTTTGATGCTACACTTTACCTTTTCTGTCTTCGGTCGGTGGAGGAGAAATCTTTCATGACTGAGATTATTTTTGTTCCTATCCAGAGTGCCCCTTATTGGGAAGCTGAATTTTCTCCACAAGATTATATGTTGAAATATTTAAATAACTATTACTTTAAATACAGAAATTATATTTAAAGTTTTGGTTTTCTGTTCTTCTATGTCCATTTTTTCCCCATGTTTTTCATCAAAATGTGTAGCGTATTAGTTGTCTCACAAGCCATCATCAGTGATTGCTCACTGGCAGTAACCTGTGGTGTTCCCTGGAGACCAAGTGACAAGTCTCCCCAGATTTCCAGTGTTCTTTTGACCACTTGTGCAGATGATTGCATGTTATTGCAACAGCCGTTATCACTGATTTCTCGTTGGCATCGGCCATTGGTGTTTCCTGTGGTTTGGGTGACAAAATGCCTCCCCAAGGTACCAGATTTGAACCGCACACTTCCAGGGGAGATTTAGTCAGTACTCTCTCACCTCGGTCTTTCCATCCTCCCTGACCCTTCACAACTAGTTGTGGCGCCAGTCGATGCCATCTATACCAGTTTTTTTTTATTATTATTACTATTATTATTATGATAATAATAAAGATGCTTGTGCAGTGTATTTTAAATATTATTTCCAAGTTAAATTAAATTTTGGGTTTGTATTACAGTACACATAGATTCGAAAAAGTTGTCAAAAAACAAATATCACAAATAAATGTCATTAAAGACAAGATAAGTTACTCTTCTACCTATCTGGGAAGGGTTTTAGTGGTTTTACTCACTTTAAAACGTGTAATCGCTTCGAAAATCATACAATGTTTATCAATATATTTTTAAAAGGAAAATGTCGGCATATATGTAAATTATCTTGCCTTTGATAACATTTATTTGTTATATATTTGTTTTTTTTGACAACTTTTTCGAATCTATGTGTACAGTAAAACAAACTCGTTATGTAAATTATTTACAGTTAAAATGTTATAAAAAAAAAAAAAAAAAATTGGAGTTTTAAATATATTTCAAAGAAATGAATTACGCCCCGTGCTAAAATATTGATAATTCACCAATCGTAAAAAAAACACTGCCATGAAAAATGCTTACTTTAAAATATTTGAAAATACTCAGTGAAAAGTTGTATTTATTATTAATAGAACGGACTGAAAAATATTATAAAGATTGTTTGTTTTGCAGTAAAAAAATAAAAAAATAAAATGAAATATTCGACTTTCTCCAATAAAAATAAAAGTTCAAACACGAATTCACTTACGATATTTTGATTAAAATTAGGTACTGGTCGCGGTAAGAGTTCCCTGCCGAACACCCTCAAAAAACAATGACTTCTCCCCACGCATGCGCAAAGGACATGTTTTAGTTGCCATAGTAACTAAACGATCATGAATTTTTATCGACTTTGTTTTACTGTTTATGAATATTGAAATAAAAGACATTACAACACATTTATTAATAATATCTCACTTTTAATCACTTTTATCGACTTTTTTAAACTTTTTTTTTTACTTTTTAATAGCATTTTCTTTTTAAATGACAACGTTAATGTTTATGAATATTGAAATAAAATACATTACTACACATTTATTAATATCTTTTTTTTTTACTGTTTATGTGTCACTTTTATCGACTTTTTCTTTTCTTATATTGAATATTGAAATATTATATATATGAAATATTGAAATTATTCTTATATTGAATATTGAAATAAAAGACATTACTACACATTTATTAATAATATCTTCTTTTTTTTTTTTACTGTTTTACTGTTTATGTGTCACTTTTATCGACTTTTTCTTTTCTGTTTTAATAGCATTTTCTTAAAATGAATATTAAAATAATTTCCCAACTTTTTCATTTCTATGTGTTTTTAGTTTTGTGTGTTGAATGAAACTTTTATTTTGAATGGTGCGAAAATAACATTGATTAAATAAACAAACGTATGTAAATGTAGGGTTTGTATTACTGTACACATAGATTCGAAAAAGTTGTCAAAAAACAAATATATAACAAATAAATGTTATCAAAGGCAAGATAATTTACTTTTCTACCAAACTGGATATATTTTTCGTGTTTTTATTCGATGTAACATATTTATTCAGCTCGAAAACCATACAGTGTTTACCGATGTATTGGAACATTCAAGATGGCGTCTTATTCTCTCTTTAACACGGTAAGTGTGGGAAAAGATGTTATAAATAAAAAACCGGATAAAATACTATTAAAAACTCGCTCAATATATGTTACCGTGACATAGGTTTACATAAATTGTGCGGGTTTTTAATAGTATTTTGTATAGTTTTTTATTTATAACACCTTTTTCCATACTCACGGTGTTAAAGAGGGTGTGAGACGCCATCTTGAATTTTCGAATACATCGGTAAAGACTGTTTTTCGAGCTGAATAAATATGTTACATTGAATAAAAACACAAAAAATATATCCAGTTTGGCAGAAAAGTAAATTATCTTGCCTTTGATAACATTTATTTGTTATATATTTGTTTTTTGACAACGTTTTCGAATCTATGTGTACAGTAATACAAACCCTAAATGTATTATTCTATCACCATTTTGTGGTACTAGTGCACTTATTGATCCGTGCTGAAATAACGTTATTATTTAAAAAGCCATTCTTAACACGGGGAGGGTGTTTTGTACCTATTCTCTACTTTAACCTTACAATTGAATAAAAAAAACATTAAACTTTAAGCTTAGAAATACGATTTAAAATATAGCGCGGATCATAAATGCACTAGCACCCATTTTCTTATTAATAAATGTTTAGTAATTATTTTTCTTTTAATATTCATAAACAGTAAAAACGTCGTCATTTAAAAAGAAAATGCTATTTAAAAAAGAACATTGATTAAACGTAAGTAAATTTATTATTTTATCACCATTTTGTGGTAAGTAAATTTCAAGAACCGCCGACAGATGTCGTTTGTCAGCCAAAGAACCGGGGTCGATAACTATTGTTGTAATGAAAAATAAAAGTTTCATTCAACACACAAAACTAAAAACACATAGAAATGAAAAAAGTTGGGAAATTATTTTAATATTCATTTTAAGAAAATGCTATTAAAACAGAAAAGAAAAAGTCTATAAAAGTGACACATAAACAGTAAAAAAAAAAAAAAAAAGATATTAATAAATGTGTAGTAATGTATTTTGTTTCAATATTCATAAACATTAACGTTGTCATTTACAAAGAAAATGCTATTAAAAAGTAAAAAAAAAGTTTAAAAAAGTCGATAAAAGTGATATGTTATTAATAAATGTGTAGTAATGTCTTTTATTTCAATATTCATAAACAGTAAAACAAAGTCGATAAAAATTCATGATCGTTTAGTTACTATGGCAACTAAAACATGTCCTTTGCGCATGCGTGGGGAGAAGTCATTGTTTTTTTTAGGGTGTTCGGCAGGGAACTCTTATCGCGACCAGTACCTAAAATTATCCCAAATGTGCAATTATAATAATTATTTTCCGAATGGAGAATTGTTTTTTTTTCTTTAGAACATACATGGACAATCGGTAACATATATTGGTAGCCATATTTTTTTATGCCTGTTAGCATGACCACGTGGTTGAATACCGGAAGCTGTCTATACCTACAACTTAATTAGGAAGTGACGTTACGCTGTCATATGCATCGCCCTTCTTTCTCAGTAGCCACGGTTAAGCCCCCTTAGCTTTGGTTTGGAGAAAGTCGGTTTGGTTTGGTTTAAATTCTGTAGAAGCACTGAAAAAATAATTAAAACATTTTATTCAATAATTATTTTATCATAAATATTTATGTATAATAATCTGAAAAAAGTCTGAATAAAATTTCACCGCCGCCATATTTATCTAAATTCAATTTATTGTTTTAAGTCTTATAAATAGACACTTAATTCAATTATTTAATCGCTGGCGGTCACTGCTTTTAATTTTCTTGAACCAAAATGAGTTTTATTTGTTAAAAACATATTATTATACAGAAAATTGATTTACAAATTTACATTTATTAATAAAGGGTGCTAGTGCACTTACTGATCTGCGCTGTTTTTTAAATCGTATTTCCAAGTTTAATTAAAGTTTTATGATATGTTTTCTTTTATTCAGTTGTAAGGTTAAAGTACAGAATAGGTACAAAACACCCCCCCCTCCTCATGTTAAGAATGGCTTTTTAAATAATAACATTATTATTTTAGCACGGATCAATAAATGCACTAGTACCAAATAAAGAAAACTTTTTCGTAAATTTTTACCTGGTTTCCACATCAACATTTTCCTTTTAGAATGACAATTTGTATTGGTTTTCCGGTATGCTGAAAACGAGTATTGCATTTAAATTTTCCGCAAATAAGTAGTTTTCCTGGTATTAAGCAATATCATTACTTTTGTTATTGTTGGTGGCCCCTGCGCGAGCCTTTTTTAGTCTCACACAAAAACACGCGTTCACATTTCAAGCTATATTACTTGTCATACACATACGCGCACACAAACATACGCGCCCACGTCCACACACGTACATATATTCACGTTCCCGTACATACACTCACATTCACGTGTATACTCACACACGTGCACACGTACGCACACAAGGATAACGTCACTTCCCCTTTCAAAGGAAATCCACACATGCGCAAAAGACCACCGGAAATAAGTATAAAAGCAAAAGACAAGCTGTTTCCAGCCCTTTTTAGACCAGCTTCCGAGCTGGTCGGTCTATGGACCGACAGCGTGCCTTTTCGGCAGGCGCGCACACGCGCGTACCTCACACCACTTGCTACTATGTGGGACAAAAAGCCAACAGACAGTACCTACACTTTATACGCTTTCTCTCTCCATGAACTGGATTGACATTCTCACTCTTTCTCTCTCTATCTACTACTTGTGCCAGAGAACACCACTGCGTAGCTGACGGCTAACCTGGCGCACAGTTTAACTGATGTCAACCCTCTATCTTTTTCTTTGTCTACACGCTGGACTATCATTCCCATTTGCCACTACATCACTCACTTCTCTTCCCACACGCGAACAAACGATAGTGACCCGAACGTGAGATGAACACACATTTCCTTTTTCCTTCTATACTACTAATCCCGCAACAAACGATGGTTACACCCGCGCGGACATGAACATGTGTTATATCTAAAACATTCATTCTTCCAACAGTAAATAAACGACACGTTTATCTTATCGAGAAATTGAGTTTTGTTTCTTTCTTTCCATCCGTTTCATTATTTTTCTTTTGTAACAGGATTAGGATTTATATATCCTAGACCTCTACACCCCTTGGTACACACTCACGCATGTAAATGCAACCCTGAGAAACTACGCCCAAGCGCGGGCATACCACAATAGCCACCAGCAATAACATAAGAAATGACATTGTTTAATATTAGGCAAACTACTTATTTACGGAAAATTTAAATGCGATATTCGTTTGCAGCATACTCGAATACCTATAAAAGTCATTTTAAAGGAAAATGTTAAGGTGGAAACTTTTTTTATAATAGGAATGTTGGGTTTGTTTTACAGTAGACTTTAAAATGTTTAGTCGGTTCAAAAAACAAGTAGTGTCGAGCGTTACATGAGATTAGGAAAACATCACCAACACTGTAGGATCATATCTTTCAAATCTCAATAATAACTAAATAAAATAAAACTAAAACAAATTACTGGTAAAAATCACCCAATAAAAGTTGCTTACAGTGTTGAAATAACATTATTTTTTGTTTATTTATTTATTTTTTTTATTCAATTTTCACCCCAAACAAGGCACAGTACTACTTTGAAGTAGGGGGCTACTATCGGGGACATAAGTTGCAGGGGTATTATGAAGAGAGATGAGTAGCAAGATGTCTGTTCAAATTACACTTGAACTTCTGCATGTCAGTACAGTTGAGAAAGCAGAATCCCGGAAGGGAGTTCCAGTTCTGGGGAAGAAACTATTGGAGGAGAAGGCCTTCTTACACCTAGGGATCTCTACTGTGAAGGGGTGGGATTTGGCTTCCTGTCGGGTTTGTCCGGGGGTATTCACGTCGAGGGGGTACAAATGCCTGTAGCTCGTCAGAGCATTCATCATTAAAGTACTTGTAGAACAGGCAGAGAGATGCAACATTTCATCGATGGGACAGAGGCTGAAGTCTAGATGACAGTTCAGGAACTATCAGGTTGGCGACTCTCTTTTGGACTCTGTTCAGCAGTGAGACAAGTAGTAGATGCACCAGCCCAAATGTGACAACAGTACTCCATACATGGGTGAATGGTGGCCTTATAGAGGTACAGGATACTTTCAGGCATAAATAACTTTCTAGCATGGTAGAGAGAGCCCACCTTCTTTGCAGCAGCCTTGGCAATGTTCTTAATATATCTATTCTAGTTCATATTCCCTGTAAACGTTAGGCTGAGGAGTTTAAAGGAAGTACTTTCGGGTAATGTGTTCTTGGCCATTGCTATTGGTGGTAGAGGTTTCTTGTAATTATTGAAAGAGACAAGCTTAGTCCTGGCAGCATTAAATGTGACCATCCATTTTTGTCCCGATTCCATTACAGATTTGAGGTCATCCTCTAGTGTTTCTGCCATTTCCTTGTATATGTGCTCATTTGTTTTCCCCTCATGCCTGTTATAGAGTGGTGTCATCAACAAATATACCCATCTCCGAAACAATTTTATCAAGGACGTCATTTATGAATATCAAGAATAATAAAGGTCCAAGGATAAACTCCTGAGGTACTCCCGCATTTATATCACATTGTTTAGATGTACGACTGTCGAGGACAACCTGGATTTTTCTCTTAAGAAGGATTTAATTACATTATGTATTCTTCCAGAGATACCATATGATCTAATTTTCATTAGAAGACCATTGTGCCACACCCTGTCAAAAGCCTTAGATATATCGAGGGCTACCGCTCTACCCTCCACTGTTTTGTCTAGTAAATGGTATATACGTTCAGAGATTAGTTAAGATGTCTGCTGTGGAACATGCTTGTCTAAATCCATATTGTTTGTTGGTCAGGAGTTTAGCAGCTGTAAGGTGATGGACTAGAGCTTGGTTAATTAAGGACTCAAATATTTTGGTGAAAAGCAAGAGAAGACTAATGGGGCAATAATTTAATCGGTCAGTTCTTTCACCAAAATTCTTGAAAATTGGTACCACAGAAGCGGTTTTATTATTATTTTATTATTTAGAAAGCCATCCTTAACATGAGAGGAAGTTCCTTTGTTAACTATTCTGTACGTTCAAACAATTTAATAAATAAACTTGGGAAACTGAAACACTCGACCGAAGTTATTACTGGTGAAGCTTAATGTCAGGAAAAGAATCTGACCAAACACCGTTTGCTGCTAACTTAGAATCTGGTACTCTTCTGGTTTACCAATATTTATGAAATTATCAGTGCATCTTTGTTTTTGTTTGTTTTCCCTAATTTGCAATTATGACATTTTTGTTGTGAAAGAAGATTAGCTATTACTAGCAGAGAGACCCAACATTGCCCAGGATTGAATGATGATCAATGAATGTTTCACATTCCCATATTTTTATTGTCATCGAAATTGGTGAAACTTCAATCAAATCAGTTGATTGCATGCTCCAGTTAGAAACCCCTTGCAGCTTACTTCACATGCCTATTCGAAGGACTTAGTCCACAATACATTGTAGTCTACTTTGCAATGTAGGGAACCTACTGTTGATTTGATAAAATTATTTTTTTATGTATGTTGGCTTGAATTAAATCTTAAAATGCAAAAGTTAAGTATCACGGTTCAATTATACTATAAATAAACCATATCAAAGAACCAACTGTTGACTTTATGTCTGGCCTTTCAGCTTGTGCTGTGCCAATGGCTTTGCTAGGGTTATAAATTATTATGAATGGTCAAACAAATAGAGAAAGAAAGAGAGTGGATATAAAAGCAATAAAGTGTTATATTCCTTATCTCTACCTCCCTAAATACTTTTCACAATGACTCTCAAAAAGAAGGAGTCAAAATTAGCAGAAAGCATTTTCATTTTTACATTGACCCCTTGATTATCCCCTAATTAAAAAAAAAAAACAAACGACCAGCTCTACCCCAACCTGTGTAAACGTCTATTAAAAATATTTAATTTTTTTTTTTTTTTTTTTGTAGACAGGATTAGTCTTATTTTAAACAAGAGGAACACCCACACTTCTCAAGCTGTCCTACTTTGCTTGGCAAAGTGCCATTTTTGCCTAAATTCTATGTAATATTCAGTAAATACTTAACTAATTGTGACATGACAATTAGGCAGATAACATTGTTTATTGTTGAAATTGACCCCCCCCCCTCAAAAAAAAATGTAAGTTATCGTTTTTTTTTTGTTTGTTTTTTTATGAAAATTCAATTCTTTTGGCTATCGGATTTCCCTACAATAGCGAAGAACCTTTTGATGTACTTACTCATTTGTGACGTATTTATTTATTTATTTATTTATTTATTGCTGTTATTATTTTTGGCAGTTATAAGAATTTTAAGTTCCATAATAATTCATTCAGAATAAAAAAAAATAAGAGGTCAGACATTGTTTATTGGCACCCAACCACCATTTATTTATTTTACAACGGGCCACACATTGTGAGTCAAGTTAAAATAATAATTATTACTTAACTTGACTTGCAATCAATAATTACGGAACATAAAATGCTTATAACTTCTATTAAAGATTTTTTTTTTTTAATGGAAATAAGTTACAAATGTGAGGTGAACCAAAATAAATTGTGGGTATTTATTAGTGTAGACAACAAAATGAATAAGTGGTCAAGAAATAATTCTATAGCAAATAAATGTTACGAAACATAAACTAAGTTATTCTTCGATAAAATGTACTTCACGCGCATAAATTATTTGACTTGCATAAAACCATAATTAGACTTGGGTTTGTATTACAATCCATAGATGTACGAAAAAGTGGTAAAAAATTACAAAATATAACAGTTGCTATTAAAGGCAACATAAGTTACTATCTGGAAAAGTTTTTCGCAGTTTTCCTAACGTTTAATTGGTTCAAAAATCGTACAGTGTTTTATTGGTAAAAGTGAAAAAAGAATTTTGGTAAAAATGGCACCGGTAAAAATGGTGCGTTAGAAGTGCAGGTTAAACTTCCATTCCTCTAGTTTAAAATAGGGCTAAGCCCTTCCCTCATGCACAAAAATAGTTAAAGAAATATTTTTTCATAGACACTTACACTGGTAAAGGTGGTGGTGGAGGGGGCTAGGTTTTTTTAACATTTTTTGTTTAATACAATTATGGTCAGCACTGCTTTCTGCCAGTTTGAGCGATTTTTTTTTTTTTTTTTTTATGGAGCCAGAATAAAAAGTCTTTGTAGAGGTGGATATTAGGAATATACAACTTCTATATCCACTCTCTTTCATCATTATTTATAATCCTAGCCAAGCCTTTTTACCAAGCACCATGAAAAAGACAAATGAAAGCAGCAAGCAGTTAAGTAGTGAAGTTTGGAAAAATGACTTGAAATTAAAAAAATTATACAAAATTCTGTTAGCATAACATAAATTGGCTGAGTTTCAAACAGTATTTTGTATAATTTTTAAAATTTTAAATCGTTTTCCCAAACTTCACCTATTTAACAGTCAGCTACCGCCATTTGTCTTTTCTATATATATATATATATCGATAAACACTGTATGATTTTCAAACAGATTAAACTCTTTAAAGTGATTAAAACCACTAAAAACATTTCCAGATAGGTAAAAGAGTAACTTATCTTGCTTTTGATAACATTTCTTTGTTATATTTTTTAATTTTTGACCACTTTTTCATACGTCTGTGGATTGTAATACAAAGCCAAAGTCTTTTTTTTTCTCCTTTTTTTTAAGAAAACACATTATTAGACCCAAAGACTTAAATAAAATCATAAAAGCTTCATTTAAAACGTTACATGCAATGGTGGCCATTTTTTTTTTTTGTTTCTTTTTTGTTTTTCTCCAAATTTAAATTAGGAAAAAAAAGCATGGCCAACATTTCATTTAACGTTTTACTGTTGTCCATTGAGTCTGATAAAAAATAATAAAAATGAAGCTTTTTATGGTTTTATTTAAATCGTTGGGTCTAATATGTTTTATAAAACAAACATAGCTTTTTAGGATTTTACACACTTGAAATGCATATTTACTTTAGTCTTCTATCTATTTAGATAAATTTCTGATGTTTTAACTTATTTTAAAACGTTTTAGTTTGAAACGCAAGTAGCTTCAAGTATTATGTTAGAACAAGAAAAGATGGCGGACATGAGACGGTCATTTTTGGAGTCATGGTGATATTTATTTAGTGAGTTTCTGCCAGAATTGTGTTTAATTTTTTTTAGCAATAATCGAAACTCCAAAGATGATTGTCTCATGTCGGCCATCTTTTTCTCGATCTAACATAATACTCGACACTACTTGTGTTTCAAACTAAATAAACGTTTTAAAATAAGTTAAAACATCAAAAGCTTATAAAACAGTAACTTAGCATACCTTTGGTAACGCTTATTTGTTAAATATTTGTTTTCTTGAACACATTTTCATTTTGTTGTCTATACTAACAAATGCCTTAAATTCAATTGTATTCTCTTTAGAATAAGGTAAACATTAAAGATTGCTGCTAGAACAGAATTCGAGAAAAAATTCTGTATAGACATTAGAGATGGTTTTATGCTTTTGCTGTTAAATATATAAATAAATAATGAGTCATTCAAAGTTAAAATCCATTTAGTATTACGTACGTAAGTTGAGAAAAGCACACTTGAAATGTAGCAACATTATGGTGAATAAGCAAACTCACCCGACAGCAGATCAAATTCGGTCGCCATTTTGCTTTCATTTCACTTATTAACACATTTTAAGAGTGTTTTTTATTCAAGGTACATGTGTAATAGTAAATGGATTCATCATTTATTAATATTACAAAAAAACAAGACCTAATATCATTTTTAATGTTTATACAGAATTTTTTTTCACCTCTTGTCGCGTTCTTTATAATGTTTGCCACCAAAACATGCATGTAATAATTTAATAAAAATCACTAGCGGGACCTGTGGAAATTCTACAACAGATTCTTTCATATAGTAATTGTCTGTATTTTTGAGATGAGGTGTTTTCATTTACTGAGATTGTCGAAAAGTTTCTTTCATATGTAATATGTTGATGTTGGAATTCTGTAGATGTTCAGTGTAAATGGAGACGCCCTGATATTATTGTCGCTCTTTTGTTAAAACTGCAAAAGTATTTATCTAAGCTAGCTGGGATGCCTGGCATAGCCTGGTCATAAAATACACTTAAATATGATATTTTAATTCATGCAAATTTTGTATATATTATTATAGTCAATTTTCTATTGATTCTTATATATTATAAAGTTGTGATTTCAAAGATAAAAGTATATATCCATATGACTTGGGTGCATCAAGCTTGAATGGAAACCGAAACCAAAATTTATGAAGAAAAAAAAAAAAAAAAATATATATATATATATATATATATATATATATATATATATACAGTCCTGGTCAAAATCATAAGACCACTTAAGAAAGTAAGCGTTTATGCATATTATCGAATTTTCAATCAAACAAATGGTTGAAACCATTGCTAAAAGGGAAAATATGATGGAAAAAAATGAAATCTGCTTCATTCGAAACCTTAACCCTGATCTAATAATTATTTTTTAAAAAACAAACATTTTCACCTGGTCAAAATGATAAGACCACTTTAATAAAATCGGCTAGTTTTGAAAAAATGAATACGAAAAGCTTTCTATGTTACTAAAAACAACTTGTTAGTGGATGAAAAAACATTTTACTAAATCATAAATAGCAAAAGGGAAACCATTATCAGAGTTTGAGAGAGGAAGGATCTTTGAGCTTAATAGGGGTGGACTATCCCATAGATCCATTGCAAATGAACTGAATCATAGCAAAACGGTCATCACAAATTTTTTAAGAAATCCAGATCAATATGGCCACAAAAAGAGTCCAGGTCGCCCCAAAAAAATAACCCTATCACTGGATCGCCGTATCAGAAGTTAAAAAAAAAACCTCCAGTATGAGATCAAGTCGATTGAAAAGCCAAACAGCAGTAGAATGTAGTCCTAAAACCATCAGAAAGCATCTGAAAATGAAAGGTTTCAATCATTTAAAGCGACTGCAGAAACCACGTCTTCTTGAATAGCACAAAACTAACCGACTTAAATATGCCGCCAAATACCAGACTTGGGATGAAGAGAAGTGGGAAAATGTAATTTTCTCTGATGAGAAAAAGTTTAATCTAGATGGTCGAGATGGATTTCAACACTATTGGCATGATAAAAATTTGCCCAAAGAGACTTTTTCAACTCGACATAGTAGAAGAGGGTCTTTAATGATCCGGGGGGCTTTCTCGTCAGCTGAGACCCTAAAGTTGCAAGTAGTGAAAGGCCGGCAAACATCATTGAAGTACATTTCAATGCTTGAAAATGCTTCTATCAGGACTGAAGGTCCACGTCCATGTAGAAGAAATTGGATTTTCCAGCAAGACAACGCTGTGATACACACTTCTCGACAAGCACAAAAATACTTTTCTTCAAATAATATAGAATTGTTAGATCATCCAGCATGTTCTCCAGACCTCAATACCATTGAAAATCTTTGGGAATGGATAGCAAAAGAAGTGTTCAAGGATTGAACCCAGTATGATTCGATGAAGGAACTTTCTGATTCAGTTTTCAGTACATGGGATAAAATTCCTTCGCAGCTGATAAAAAAAAAACTTAGTCGCAAGCATGCCGAAGAGAATTTTTGAAGTAATTCGTAATAATGGAGGCTATACTAAATACTGAGATCCTTTTTAGTAATTTATAATTGCCTTTTGTTAGATAAATTATCAGTGGTCTTATCATTTTGACCAGGTGAAAATGTTTGTTTTTTAAAAAATAATTATTAGATCAGGGTTAAGGTTTCGAATGAAGCAGATTTAATTTTTTTTACACATATTTTCCCTTTTGGCAATGGTTTCAACCATTTGTTTGATTAAAAATTCGATAATATGCATAAACACTTACTTTCTTAAGTGGTCTTATGATTTTGACCAGGACTATATATATATATATATATATATATATATATATATATATTTATATATATAACTTGAGTTCCTTCAGCTATAAGCGAAACTGAAACCAAAACTTATGAAGAAAATATATATATATAAATAACTTGAGTTCCTTCAGGCTAATTAGTTCATTACCTGCACATCAATCTATTAACTAACATTTCATCATTTTTCTAAATTCTTGGATATGTTACTAATTTCGACAATCCTTTTTCATAATTTTAACCCACAATGTCGCCTCCCTTACTAAAATAAGAACTTTGATATATTGTCTGGACTGATAATTTCATTACAAACATACCAATCAATTAACTTGCATTTTATCATTTTTCATATATTTTGGATATGTTACTAATTTCGACAATCATTTTTCATAATTTTAACACGCATTATCGCCCCCCTCCTTACTAAAATAATAATTTTGATATATTGCCTGGGCTGATATTTCATTACAAGCAAATCAATACATTCCGGGTATTCTCATAATATATATGTTCCACCTATCTTATCCAATCCCGGATGATGCCGTGTCTTCTGCTATTATATATCTTCCAGCTATCTCATTTGATCCTGAGCGACACTGGGTAGTCTGCTATTATATGTTTTTCACCTATCTCATTCAATCCTGGGCGACGCTGGGTATTCTTCTAGTATATATTTTCACTTATCTCATCCAATCCTGAGACTGACTTCATGCCCGCTACCCAGTATATTAAAAATATACATGCAATAAAGTAATGTATAAATCGTAAACTGTTGCAGCCATTTCCGGGACTGGCTTTATATCCCCCCCCCCACTGTTAAAAATATACATGAAATAAAGTAATGTTTAATGTGTAAACGGTTTCAGCCATTTCTGGGACTGATTTCATATCGCTCACCCCACTGTTAAAAATATACATGAAATAAAGTAATGCTTAAATCGAAACGGTTTCAGCCATTTCCGGGACTGAATTTATATATATGTTTAAAATATACTTGAAATAAAGTAATGTTTAAATCATAAACTGTTTCAGCAACTTTTCGAAATTAATACATAAAAAACATTAACACAGGGATTAGGCAACCATTACTTCAACAAGAATTTTTTAGTGTAATATCAGTCTCAGCATTTCAATGACTTTAATTCCCCCCCTCCCCGCCTTAAGAAGAATTTTTGTAAATACTGCTATGGCGACATTAAGGATGAAAATATGAACTCAGGATTACTTTATATATTTATGTGATTTTTGGAAAGGCAATAGCATGCACTGATCCATTTACCTGAGTTTCGGAATCAGCAGTACATCAATGTGATTTTTGGAATATGACATCTTATGTCAATGTAGTACATCCTTAATATATTATATGTATCTTTTTTAACAGAAGATAATGACGCATCAGCAGAAGTAAACACGTCAGACTATTATCTCCCCTTCTCGAAAAGGAGGAGATTATACCTGGGCTCTCATTAAACACTCACCAAATAAATTAACTCGCATTTAGTATAATCTATATATTAATACGATAGTGTGTGTGTTCTTAACTCTCAACCAATGAAATTTGCTGGAAAGTGTGATCCACAAAAGAACACGCACGCTATCGTATTAATATATAGATTACTATTGATGTTTGGCTAACCGTGAGTGACCATTTTTCAACGTGGCTGCATCTTGTTCACATAGTTTCATGCGTTTCCCTTCAATCTTCCACGGTAATTTTTTTTTCTACTCCTCCAGGTAATTATTGAAATACTTCATTGTTCTGTAACACTGGTTCAGTTTATTTATTCCCCCCCCCACACACACACATACATGAATAAAAAAATATTGCAAAAATTCGACCATGATACAACAGTAGCCATATAAACAAAAAGCAGCTATCATGAAAAAAAGTGCCTAACGATCTATTTAAACAACGATAGTTATGCGTTTATTACTATATTATAATAAAAATTAATAATTATAATATTCGATTATAATAGTAATTATAGTGTCCACATCAAATACATGAGAAAAGATCAAGAAGGATGGAAAGATCGATGAGAGAAAGCACTAACCAGACCTCTACTGGATGAGTATGAAGAAGATTGGGACCTTGTACAGACTTATTGTCTCCCCCTCACACACACACTTAATTAAAAAGTATTTTAAAATTTCAACCATAATGCAACAGTAATCATACAAACAAAAGGTAGCCATCTTGAAAAACGATCTCTAACGATTCGAAAGGATAGTTATGCGTTTATTATTATTATTTTACTAGCAGTACCTGCTAACCAGCGTTGCCTGGTGAAAGCGTGCCCCCCTTGATAAAAATTATAGTACGGTGGTTGTTGTTGCTGCTGTTGCTCCCCAATCTCCTCATGTTAGGAACGGCTTTCAGAATAAACACCCCCAACTTCAGGTATGAACGGCTATTGAAATGTCAAGAATGGGTGGAGAGAGGTGGTGTAGTAAGCATATTCAGTAACCAGCACCCATAAAAAAAATTTTTTTTAAATAGTAGCAAGGGGAAAAAGAAAAAAAAATAGAGAGGCAGTAGACAACCCGAAAAAAAAAAAAACCCATCGATTTAGCCGTCGAAGCTGTGGTAATGTAGACTGGTTACTTACAGGGCTCCATGATTAAAAATATTTTGTCTCAAAGTTTTATTAAGAAGCAGAAATTTATTTACGAATGAAAAGATGGAATCCTATCCTAAGGAAATGAAACAAAACTTCTTTCGTCTATTTATCATTGATTATTTTTTTTTGTATTTACTGCAATACTTGGTTTTAATTATTTCACATATTACTGCAACACACAAAAAAATAAAACCTAAAAAAAAAAAGAAAACACCTCAAAAACAAATGGTTTTTCGAATAATTTCGATATTTAAAAAAAAACAAATAAAAAGAAAAAAACAATATAACTGTAAGCATTCGATAATAATAATTTAAAAAAACAAAAAAAAACAGTAATTTGGTTGAGTACGAACATGCAACCCATAGGTTATAATGCAGGCCTGCTATCCACTGTGCCACAAAAATCGCTTTGAAATAATGTCTTGTTTTTATTCTATTTAAAACTAACAATGACGCGTTAATGACATGAAGTCAATTCATTACATTGTTTTAATCTCTCTCTCTCTCTCTCTCTCTCTCTCTCTCTCTCTCTCTCTCTCTCTATGATGATTTAATCTCTGCCTGTCTCACTCTCTCTGTTTCTTTCTCTCTGCCGGCATTGCTCGGTAGAAGGTTGCCCCTCCTCCCTCCAAAAAAAATTAAAGTAAGGTTGTTGTTGTTGTTGTTGTTGTTGTTGCTGCCCAACTCCCAACCTCATGTTACAAACGGTTTTCAGAATAGACATGCCCAACTCCTCATGGAAAAAACAACTATCGAATGTCAAGATCGGATGAGGGGGGTAGAGGTGGTGTAGTAAGGATAATGAGCAACTCTAACCAACCAATGTTGCCAAATGAGATTTTAAAACCCCGCTAGATCAGGGAAAAGAAATCTCCAGAAAATTGCTAAATTTTAACTTTTCGTCGTCTGTAATTTTCAAAAACCGCTTTTTCACAAAAAAAAAAAAAAATCTCCAAAAAAGAAAACATGATATTTTAACTTCGTACCCTATATAAAAATATTATGAATATAGTATATTCAATACACAAAATGTTCCGTGAACTCAATAAACCTGAACTTAAAAATGGTGGTTCGTGCTGGCAATTAAATGGAATAATAAACTTTGAAAAAATTAAAAATAAGTAAATTCATGAATGTTGGCTTTTTTGGGAGGCAAATAAGTAGGAACAACAGTCATTTATTAAAGTGCAGAATAGTTAACATCCAAGAAATTATAAACAATAACGAAAATTAACAAATACCTGATATCAATTTCTGTTATTAATAGTTGTCTTTCAACCATTGTGTATTTCATTCTCGAAAAATTGTATAAAAAGATCTATGAATACCACTAACTCTAAATTTGTGAGTGCAGCTCGAACTTAGAGTTAGTGGTAGAATAAGTTATTGGTTTCCAACTTTTGGGGAATTAAGCATCCTTACCCATTAAGCGAAAAGCGCAATCAAAGACGATTGCCCTTATAGCAATCTTCTGGTCCATGTAGGGGCAATCCTACATACCAGCTGGCCTTCACTATCCAGCTCCCATTTCCCACCTCTCTGGAGCTGGCCCCCTTTTCCCTTCCCCCTCCCCCTCTCTCTCCACATTAAAAAACGGCCTTGTGCCTAATTTGCTCAGTGGGGAAGCAAATAAATACAACCCATTAAGCGAAAAGCAACAGTTTGTTTTTTGGGTTTTTTTTAATCAGTGTGTAAAAACCAGTTTGAACAACATAATTTGTAATTAAAAAAAAACAACTTTGTTTTAGGACGGTAAGGTATATAGGTTGGTAGATAATTTAATTATACTGTATAATATTTTTATTTTTTTGCTGTTTCTTGCTTTTTACAATTTTCGGCTGTTAACTAAGTTAGTAATTAAATCTAAATTAAAGGTGGGTGCTTAGATCGTATTTTAAAGTGCAGAGGCTGAAACGCCCCCCCCCCCTCCATAAAATGTATTTTGTAAAATTGATTTTTTAGCGAGTTTAAGAATGGTGAGGCAAAAAGAAAAGGGGAAAAAACAACAAAACAAACAGTGAATAATTGTTAACAAAAGCAATAAAGAAACTCGGCCCATGTATTTAAAAAAAAGAAAAAAAATGTAAAATATAATGGAAAGTATAAAAATGTAAATAAATCCAGAAAAAACAAAACAAAGCAAACTATTGGATTATGATAGTTGGCTGAAATGTAATTATATGAATGTATCGGTAATGGAGGCCAGTAAGTTTGCATAGTGTTTGTTAATTACAGGGAATATTTTCATTCCAATAATCCATGAATAAGGGAATGGCTCGTGTCAGCCAATCAGAATTTGAGGAACGAGTATGGGGAGACGTTAATATTTTTAGTATAGAAGAATGGAAGGTAAATGCTATGCCAAATAGTCAATAAATTAGTTACCTAGGAAGGGGTCTAAATTTAAGTCCTCTGTGAGTATAAATATGCGGTGTAAGTGGATGACGGGAGTACTTGGTGAATAGGGGGGGGAAATGGGAACTACTTCCTCTGTAGGTTATGATAATGATGATGATGATTTAATATTACGAATTAATGTGTCTAAAATGTCGTTCTATAGTTAAATAAGGTAATGGCTAATAGTGTAAATATAATAAATTTTTATGTGGCATCTGTTATTGTAAACCTACAGTATTTTGGTCCAGAGGGGAAAAACTGCGGCTCTTTTATTATATATATGGGGATTATAATAAAAATCAATAATTATGATAATATTTGATGATCATAATGATACTAGCAATTGTAGCATCAGCATAGACTAGCATCACTCAAATAGATGAGAAGGGTCAAGGAGGATGGAAAGACTAATGAGAGAAAACACTAGCCAGACCTCTACTGGATGAGTGTGAATAGGACTAGGACCAGTGAAGACCAACAGCCGTTGCTAGTGAGAAGTCAATGGCAAGTGGCTGTTGCGATAACGCAAATTTATTTGCAAAAGTTATTGAAAGAGGTGAAAATTATTGGAAACTTGAGGACTTGTTGTCACCCAGACTCTAGAGAACACCGCTGGTTGTTGTCAGTAAATAATCTCTGATGATGACTTGTGTGAGAACTCCTAGTGAGTACAAATAATACAAATTTTTGGTAACCATGTAGTTTTTCATTCAGTGTAATTTTCAAAAAACAAAATAAAGTAGCTCAAATATTTTAATTTTTTAAAGATTTTGACATGCTGAACATATTGGAGTTAAAATTAATTTAGTACTACTTATGAAATAGAAGGAAAAAAACGGGTTAAATTAGTAAGTTAATTGATGCAGATTTTTTTTTTTTTGTAGCCATGAACGTTCTCCGAACAGTTGATCTAAAAAGTTGGAACGGAGACTGGTTAAGACAAAGTGAAAAGAAGTAACTACTTTTTTTTTTTTTTTGTAGTGAGTCATGTAAACACGATTTCTTTAAAACAATTGAAATGTTTATATTTTTTTCATAATTATCAAAGAAAAATATTTTATATTCTTATAAATATTTAAATAGTTTTATATGAATTATTAATATATAACTTCCCAGTCTATTCAGCTTGGTCATCTTTCTACATAACTGCACATCAACAATTTACCTCAGCTAGAGCAGAACAACTACCGTCTACTACCGGTGGTTAATGACACTGATTGGAAACCTGGGTATGCCAGGTTCAAATTCAATTCGTTCCACAGAAACACATTCATCTAATCCACACGTGACCTTGTGCCTAACCTCCCAGAGAGAAGGTAAATAAATAATCATTTCTTCCTGTCATCATCTCTGGGCCTTTCTGAACATCAGCTCCTCCATTTTGCCTTTCTTCAGTTTAAACTTCTCTTTAGAGGTTTTGCCGGTGTTGTTATCAGTCCGAATCCATCAAGATGTTCCACAATAAGAGAATACTGTCTACTATCCATCTTCTCACCACTTTCTCAAATTCTAAGTTTCCCTTGCTCTGCTGTGAATTTTTATAATTTCATTTTATTTTTTTTCAGAGGGCGTCACCATTTATCAAGGCCCAAAGGATAAGGGTTAATGTGTGTACAGTGATTAAAATTGGGTAGAAGTTGGCTCAATATGAATTTGTTTACACTGGACTTGAAGACGACCATCTTGTAGTCAGCCAAAAAGCAGGCTGGTGGAACAGAATTCCCCAGCTGGATAGTTTTATAAAAATAGCTTTGTTTATGGAACTTGCATTTAGATTTAGGCACAGATAGTGGGAGAAATTGTTGATAGTGGTTGTAGCTAGATGAATGCTTTTTGTGAAAGTTTGGCGTAGGGAGACCACAGATTGAAGCTCTGGCGAGTACCTGCCATAAAAATAATGCCAGAGCAGAGCCAAGCTCGCAATGTCTCTTTTGTGTGAAAGAGGTCGCAGAGAGGAGAAAAGAACATGACATCAGATTTTGAAGCCAATTTTGGACTCTGTCAAGACAGGATAGGGTGCTTCAAGTGGCTCCTCCCAGATGTGGTAAGTGTACCATTTTAGGATGTATTTGGTTCTTATACAGGTAGAGGATTGCATCAGGAGTGAGATACCTTCTGGAGTGGTAGAATGATGCAACCATTTTCTCGGTGATCTTGGCAACAAATTTGATGTAAATCTATTTCAGGTCAGGAGTAAAGGGCAGTCCAAGAAACTTGTTGAAGAAAGGTACTTCTTTGAGATTAGAGCCATTCATATCAACTGGGGCCAGGTGGGGATCAATGCATTAGTGGTGAAAAGATAGAAGCTTCGTTTTTGGATGCATTAAAATTAATCAGCCACATTTTGCTCCACTGCACCATGTGCTCAAAGTCGGAGGAGAGAGACTCAGAAACCTTGATTATTTTTTACCTTTAAGATGTTGCCGCAGATGGTAGTGTTGCTTGCATATATATCCATGAATAAACTTAGAATGTGGTTTGGGAGATCATTGATGAAGATAAGAAAGAGAGTTGGGCCAAAGATTGATCTCTGAGGCATGCCAGTATTGATATTTTGAGCTTCCGACTTCTTCCCATTGACGATTACTTGTATAAACCTTTCAGAGAGAAAAGATTCAATGCTTAAGAAGACATTTCCAGATATTTCATAGCTGGAAGTCTTGTGGAGTAAACCTTTATGCCAAACCCTATCAAATGTCTTTGATATGTCAAGCTATTGTTCTGGAGAGTAATCCCCCGTTGATAGATTTACTGATCATAAGATTACAGTCAGCACATCAGCTGTAGATCTTGCTTGTTACTAAGTAAATTATTTTTGTTGAAGGTGGTTGACAATTTCTCTATTCATCAGCTTCAAACACTTTACTCATGGCATACAGAAGACTAATTGATCTGTACTGATTTGCAGAAGACTGATCTCCAGAATTTTTAAACACTGGGCATGCTAATGAAGTTTTTCAGAGTGTTTGGAAGCATTTTTTTTCTATTTTACATGCTAAAGGCTCTCCCATCCATTTCTATTTCACTGTCCATTAAAATCTGCTTCAAAATCTTTGCTTTGATTTTGTAATTATTTACGATTAGGTCATGGTCAGAAGAATGTGAGAAAAGATTTGGTTTTATGTTTTTGTTGAATATTACTAAATGAGGAATCATTGGTCCCCCGACAAAAGGTGGATGGACCTGTAAATTCACCCTTGTCTGTTCGTCCGTCTGCACTTTTCTCAAGAACTATGCCTTGGAATTTTTTGAAATTTTGCACAAACATTAAACATGATATGAGTAAAAAAAAAGTTACAGAACGGATTTTCCGGAAAAACTCCGATTGCCCCCCCCCCCCAAGGAGTGCCTTTCGGGTTAAAAATAGCTAAAATTGACACTTTTGTGTTTATTATTAAAAAAAAAAAATTGATGCCTTGGATTTTTATAAAACTTTCTGAAAAGTTGTAACTAACTGATTTCTATATAATTTTGTTTGTCTATACTTCACGATAACGCTTAGGTGTGCCTCAGGGGCTCTTTTAGGGCTAATAAAAAAACTCCATTTTTGGGACTATTTTACCATATTTGTCCAAAATTTTCTGTGTATGTCTATTTAGCAGTTTTGCATAGTGCTGATCTCAAATTTAAATATGTTATGGCCTTGGAGACTTTTGGGGGGCTATATGGGGGTGGTAGCAAATGATGGACTTAGTCATTTCTTTTTTTGCATGGTACAGAACTCAAATTTACATATGTTAAGGCCTAAAACTGCACCATTTGTTCATTTTAACCAGGAGTTGACATCCCCTGGGGACTTTTGTGGCTAAATTGGGGAGGGGGGAGCAAATGCTGAACTTTGTCATTTTTTTTTTATGCCTTGTTCACTGTGCACTCACGGGAGACCATGCATGCTTTACTTGTTTCTATTTAAAATCCAGTTAATACTATGCATGTAAAATTGAGAAAATCATGCTTGGTGACAAGGCAAATCAGTTCCTTCACTTTTTTCTATCATGCCTACATCTCCCCTGTGCATGTATTCTTTTTTTAATTACGTTTTTTCCAATTGTTCTTTTATTTAATAATCATTAAAAAGTATTTTGGTCTTATTTTAATTAAGAATTATTGAAATTTGTAATTAGTTTTTTGTTTTTTTTGTTTGTTTTTTTTAATTATTGAAACACTTTTCAAAAATTTTTAAACTATTTTGGGAATATTATGTATTGGATACATTTTTTTTTATATTTGAACTTTTATTTTGATTTCAATAATTTTATTTTTATACTTTCATAAACATATACTTACGATATAAATTCAAATAAAAATATATTTTAAAAATTATAAAAACATTTCTATAATTTCATAAACATTTCTTATAAAATTTCAAATAAGATAAAATCTTTGATTTTTTTTTTTTAATTTTGTTATCAAATGTGCAAATAAAGACTTATTGTGTTATTTTTATCTGTATAATTTTAATTTTTATTGTTTATTTTTCAATAGCGTCCTTTTCAATAAATCGTTTCACAATAGAAATACTGAAGAACAATAAAAGTAAAGGAACTGATTTGCCTCGTCACCGCTTCCAGTAGCAGCCACGCTGGAAGTTAGGAAGTACGTTAGCTGACTATAACTCAAAAACATGTACAAAACAATTAGTGATGGGACGATTTCAATATTTTTTCCCGATTCCGATACACTTACCGATTCCAATTCTTTATAAATCTCTAAAATTTAACTATAAAGTTATTATTTATTCCCAATTACCGTAAAAACACATGTTAAATGCAAATATATTTTCTCAAACATAAAACCACACTCGTGGGGTATTTAGATTTTAGTTTTACTAAATCGATAAATATTTATTATCTTATTATTACTACCAGCAGTAGAAGATTTTGTTTTTCAACAAAATCAAATAAAAAAGATAACATCAATTTAGTATAAACTGTTTAAAAAAATAGTTATAGCTATAAAAATTAAGCATACAAATACAGATTTTTTGCATCTGTTGTCTTTACTATATATACAGTATTTCAGATATATATATATATATATGGAATTTAATTTTCATTTAATTTTATTTGCCTGTCTACAGATATCTTTTGGTTTTTATTCACAAATTGATTGAAAACTTGAACTGATTTTTTAAACTGATATATGAAAATAACTTTTTACTGGATTGACATAATCAAAGATTTGTCGGATATCCAATCAAACTAAAAAAAAACTGGAAATATGTATACATTGGATTGTTACCAGCTTCCTTGGATTTATTACAATACGCGTTGGATCTTTTTATCTACCGAATATCAAGAACTTCCATGACAGGATTTAGCATACACTTTCGATTTGAAGTTCAATATCCTTTTTTTGCTGCATCAGTATCCAGTTTCCCTTATTCTATGTAGCTAAAATGATTAAAAAACTTTAAAAACATTTAATTTAATTTTCTATGTTTATTACCTATAGCAAATCAGGTGCAAACCTTTTATAATATTTGCTAATATTTTCCTCCGAGGAGATGTATAAACATCAAAAACTCATGGGTTAAGGAAATATAATTTACTATACTGTATTCTTTGTCTTGCATACAATAAAATTTCTATATTTTTAATTTAACTTTTTCAAATCACAAATTTTAAATTCCTAAATTATGATATATGTATTCCTGTGAGGACAGGTAAAATAGACTATAAAGTAAATTATAATTTTGTTTTCAGAATAAGAATTCAATGTACCTATTTACTATGCCTCCCCACGGGACAGAGTTAGACACCAGGGTCGTTTTTTAACATGGAGAAAAGGTACAAAAATAAAAAAAATTGTCTCAGTCGTGAAGGACTGATCCTCCACCGAAAGAGAACAAGAAATGGAAGTGCAGCATCTGAAGAACAGATACTACACTTTGATCTTGACCAAATCTAAAATAAAGTCTCAACTCGCAAAAAAAAAAAAAAAATTCAAAAATAATGCATTAATAAGAATGTAAAAAGATGCAGCCAACTTAAAAAATGGCCTCTGACGGTCATTCAAACAGCAGTACTGATATTGTTTTTATAAAGTATATTACACATTTTTTTGTCAAAAAAAAAAAAAAAATATATATATATATATATATAATGAAGTGCTTTGAAATAGTGGAGGGTGGATTTTTTTATTTTTATTTTTAGAATTCTCCCAAAGTTGATATTAACGATAGTTTGACACAAGGACATGTGATTAAATACATTCATTCAGTCACGTCATGCGAGTAGTTCAACAATTGATGTGCATTGCAGACTAACGTCCTGTATTCATTATTCCCCTCAACGGTGAGGTGGCAAAGTGTCTAAATCAAGTCGCTGACCTTTTGGGCTACATGGGTCATTAAATGTATAATTTTAAATTTGGCGGACTATTAACATTAATAAAAAAAAAAGAAAGAAAAACAGAAGATAAATACAAAAACAGAAACTTTTATTTATATAAAACTAGCAAAAATACCCGGCTTTGCCTGGATCGACATGAAGTTCGATTTGGACACACCTGCTATACTAAGGATATTGATCGATTTCATCAGTACCCCCACAACAATTTAAAAAAATAAAAGAACTGATAAAAGCACAAAAATGTAATCACCCAAAAAAAAGAAGACAACCTCTCCACTAGATATTTCAGTAAAAGGGATACAAAGAAAAGCTATTATTATTGAGCACTTTTTGTTACCTGTGCACTGACCCCCACCCCCTCCCCGTAAAAAAATAGATAAATGACTCAAAACAAATTTTATTTTGATCAAATTAGAAAGGAGTGCCCGTGTGATCCTAAAAAAAAAAAATGCTGAGGTGGCCGGGCTCAAACTAGAAACGTGGAAGAAGAAAGCAAAAAGTTATAGGCGTTTGCCCACACGACCACAACTGCTTGTGATGTCATGAGGTTGCAAAATAAGCATTTTAAAAATAGTTTTAGTTTGATACGCGTGCGTGACTTGCGAAAAACACAACGCGAAAATGGACCCCTCTCTTCCAAAAAATATTCCAGTTAACCAGCACAGAATTAATCTTTTTATCTAATTTTCACATATTAAACATCCGAGGCATTACACTTTCAGATGGTACCAATTTTAACCCAGTCGTGCAGCTGACAAAAGTTTTTAGCAGAGATACAAACACAGACAGGTCTCCTTTATATAATAGACTTGCCGGGGTACCCGGCATTACCTGGTTGTTGGAAGTGGGTGTTAAGCAAAAATAAAAATTGTATTAGGCAGGCAGGCTCGAACCTGTGGCACAAAAGCGGAAAAGAGAGTGGAGGTGTGTGTAAGGGTGTTGGTTGAGCAGAAAAAGAGGAAAATTGCGAGTGCGAAAAAAAAAAAAAAAAATAGGAGTAGGAAGCAGGCTCGAACCCATAACATGCCAGAGGAAAAAGAGGTAAAAAAAAAAAACATTCTTACCGATGTGCCTGCCATGGTTGTGACGTCACAGGTGGTCGAAATAATGCCTCTTATGTGACATCGTGGGTGCGAGGGTTGTATGACTTGCAAAAAATGTCAACGAAAAAACCGACCCACCCTGTAGAAAACTGCCCAGTTGAGGGTGAAAGAATTAATGTTTTTGGCCAATTTTTCGATATTTGTTGTCCGAAGTGTCGAGCTTCAAAATGATACTGATCTTGTGAAAATCCGTCGCCTCAGTCAAATGTTTTTGTGAGACATACAAAAATACATACATACATAAATACATTCATACATGCATTTAAACAGACAGATGAGATTTATATTATAGACTAGCGAGGGGTACCCGGTGTTTCCCGGGTGTTTGGAGGTGTGTGTAGTTTTGGGTAAATCAAAACTCCAGGGGGGAGGGGGTAAAATAAAAGTTTTGGTAGGTAAGTATGAGGATTGAACCCGAACCCTTGAGGCAAAGTTGGAAATTAAAGTGTGAAAAACAAAAACGTGCGATGTTAACCATTGTGCCACCACAACACACTGACAGAAACACGTTTGAATTTATTTAATTACTTAAATTCCTTCGGGACAAGATCAAAGTGTAGTATCTGTTCTTCAGATGCTGCACTTCCATTTCTTGTTCTCTTTCAGCGGAGGAGAAATCCTTCACGACTGAGACAATTTTTATTTTTGTACCTTTTCTCCACGTTAAAAAACGACCCTGGTGTCTAACTCTGTCCCGTGGGGAGGCATAGTAAATAGGTACTTAAATTGGCAGGTGCACGTTTTAATGACTTAATGAGGTCAACTTTTGACTGCCGGGTAGCATTTCATTTAGTGCAGGAATGCTTTTTTTTTTTTTTTTTTTTCCCCAAGACGTTGGGGGTAGGGGGGAAAGATTATAGGAAAAGGCCTAACCTACATGCGGCAAGCGAAAACTGTTGAATATTTATCTTCCCAAAGTTGAGCAAATTAAATAGACAGACGAGCTCCATTGTTAACTCTGCGATATTACGATTTACATGTGATATAAAAAGTTTTAAAAAGTTGTTAGGCGACCGACCGCTTCTCTGAAAAAAAGCCTTTCTTGGACATACACAAAAAGCGAACACACATTTTCGCTTTTATATATAGTCTTTGAAGTTTTTAACATTTGAAACCACACAAAAAATTATTTTTTATCATTCATTAAAAAAAACATCTAGTCAGTAAGTCATTTAATCACCTGCAATCACTGCATCAACTCTCAAATTTACTATAATACCAATTTTTATATTTTTTAAGGGATCATCAGTTGTTTACCATGAAACACTGTTTCGGGGATTTAAAAACAAAACAGTGTATTACATCATGGCTCCCCAGCAGTGTTGATCAAACACCACCACCCTTAATCTTAGGAAGAAGACAAGTTACAAAAATTTTTATTCCCCAATTTCCTATTCTTAATTGTAATTACTAACCTTTTCATAGTATAAAAATGAATTTCTTACCTGTGCGATTCATCAATTTCCACATTTAAAATGGATACATTTTTTAATTTTTTAATTTATCATTCTTGTATTTATAAGATTTGGATTAATCCATTTAACTACTTATCACCCCCACTATAGTTAGTAGTTTGTATATTTACATTCTTATTTATTTAAAATTAGATATATAAAGGTTAAAAATATTTTATTTTTACATATATACATTTTTTTTTTTTTTTTTTTTTTTTTTTTTAACTATATAAATTTACTATATGTAATTATAAATACATTTATACATTGCTAATATAGTTTTGGATTTCCTTTATCAATATAATCTGGTTTATCTTAAACGATTCAAAAGCATCAGGATAACGAACAAATGCTTTGTTTAACTGTTTAAATATTTTATTTTTATCTCCACCTTGTTTTATCATCCTTATATTACTAAGCTAGAAACTGGTGGTATAAAATCTGTTAATTTTAGAGTAATGCGAGCTATTCTCAAAAACTCTGACATAATGGTTCCATAAAACACAAAAACGGGGCAGGTGCTATCCTTATGGGGCATACGTACTATTTTAAAGGGGAAAGCGTTTCTTTTATCAAATATTTTATAAAGAAAAATTCCATCCTCAATTTTTATATCTAAATCCAGAAATGTAGCCTGTTGTCCTCTATGTTCACAATTTAATTTTAGTTCGTTTGGATATATAAGATGTTTATTTTTTTCGAATTCATCATTATCGTTTATGCATATAAGGTCATCTATATATAGATAGAAGATAATATACCTATAAACGGTAACCAAATTATGGTGTAATCTTTTCTCTTTATAAATATATATACATACATATATGTGTGTGTGTGTGTGTATATATATATATATATATATATATATATATATATACACACACAATTATTATTTAATTATTACTATATTTTTTATACCTAAAGACACTAGTGTTTAATGCTTTTTTCAATCATCAGTGCAGGAATTGACAATTGCAGCTGGTTGAAAGATTCAATCGCCCTAAACTCTAGACCCAAAACTGAAGAGCCAGTGCTCAAAACAACGAAATATTATAATAAGGCTGACTGGGAAGCCATCAGGGAACTAATTAGAGATGCTCCATGGAAAAATATTTTCTCTCTCCCTGCTGAACAATGTGCAAACGAGACCACTGACTGGTTCAAAACTGCAATCGAAGTGCATGTTCCCATGCGGAAATTTTATAGTAAGCCCAACTCTCCCCAATGGTTTACGTCGACTTGTGCAACTGCCATTACTCAAAAGCAGCATGCATACCGTAGGTTTAACCGACATAAGTCCAGTTCAAACAGACTGAAGTATATAGAAGCTAGAAATAACGTTAAGAAAGAAATAGCGACAGCTAAGAGAGAATTTACGGAAACCACTAAAAAGCGCATCGAAGCACAAAAACTAGGAACTCGAGACTTCTGGAAAATCTACAACAGTGTAGTAAATAATGGGCAATCAACAATTCCCCCACTAACCAACAATCACGAGGTTGTCTCCTCAGCAACCGACAAGGCTAACATGCTTGCCAGTCGGTTTGCCTCAAACTCCACACTGGACCCTTCCAACCACCCCCTACCTGACTTTCCTATGCGGACAGACGCCACACTAGACGATCTGAAAACCACCCCTGCTCAGGTGCATGCTATCATAAAAAACCTTGACACCTCAAAAGCATGTGGACCCGATCTTATCCCAGCTGTGCTATTAAAAAAGTGCTCAGCCGAAGTAGCTCCAGTTCTCTCCAAACTCTACAACAAATGTCTTAATGAAGCCTGCTTTCCGGGCTGTTGGAAAACTGCTTCTGTTGTACCAGTATTCAAGAATTCTGGCGAAAGGACAGACCCATCAAATTATCGCCCCATTAGCCTCCTCCCACTTTTTGCCAAAATATTTGAGACCATAATTAACCATGCTCTAGTCCATCATCTTACAGATGCTAAACTACTGACTGACAAACAATATGGATTTAGACAAGCCCGTTCCACAGCAGACATCCTCACTGTGATCTCTGAACGTATATACCATTCACTGGACAAAGCGGGGGAAGGCAGAGCGGTAGCTCTAGATATATCTAAGGCTTTTGACAGGGTATGGCATGAGGGTCTCCTCAGTAAAATCAGATCATACGGTATCACTGGTAGAATACTTAACATAATTAAATCCTTCTTAGATAAGAGAAAAATCCAGGTAGTCCTCGACGGTCGCACATCTAAACAATATGATATAAATGCGGGAGTGCCCCAGGGTTCTATCCTTGGACCTCTATTGTTCCTGATATTCATAAATGACCTCCCCGACAACATTGCCTCTGAGATGGGTATATATGCTGATGACACTACACTCTATGGCAGACACGACAGGAAAACGAATGAACACATTTCTAAAGAAATGGCAGAAACACTAGAGGAAGACCTCCAATCTGTAGTGGAATGGGGACAAAAGTGGTTGGTCGCGTTCAATGCTGCCAAGACTAAACTAGTTTCATTCAATAATTACAAGAAACCCTCTCTACCACCCATAGCAATGGCCAACGACTCTTTATCTGAGAGTCCATCTTTCAAACTCCTTGGCCTAACGTTCACAGGAAACATGAGTTGGAACAATTACATTGAAGGCATTGCCAGGGCCGCTGCAAGAAAGGTAGGCTCTCTCTACCGTGCTAGAAAACTACTAACACCCGAAAGTATCCTGTACCTCTATAAGGCCACCATTCGCCCATGTATGGAGTATTGCTGCCACATCTGGGCTGGTGCATCGGCTACTAGTCTCTCGCTCCTTGACAAGGTTCAAAAGAGAGTCGCAAACCTGATAGGCCCTGAACTGGCATCTAAGCTTCAGCCTCTGTCCCATCGACGAAATGTTGCATCCCTCTGCCTTTTCTACAAGTATTTTAGTGGTGAGTGCTCTGACGAACTGCAATCACTTGTGCCCCCACGACGCGAGCACCCTCGACAAACCCGACAGGCTACTAGATCCCACCCCCACACTGTAGAGGTCCCTAGATGTAAAAGATCTTTTTACTCCAATAGTTTCTTCCCCAGAACCGCAAGACTCTGGAATTCCATTCCAGGTCCCTGCTTCCCCAACAGTACTGACATGCAGAAGTTCAAGTGTAACGTGAACCGACACCTTGCTGCCCAAATCCCTACATAGTACCCCAGTAGTTGTTGCCCCTGAGAGTAGCCCCCTACACCAAAGTGGCAATTTGCCTTGTTTGGGGTGAAAATGTAATAAAAAAAAAAAAAAAAAAAAAAAAAACCTCATCACAAAACCACCCTTGACTCCATTAGCAAGGAATGTTACTCCTGGGTCACCATCAAATGCAAGCATAGTAATTAGACGATCTGTAGTGATCAAACAAATGGAAATCGTGGTCTGTCACTAAGCCAGTCGACTGCCTTTTATTTCCCAGACAGTGTTAAACTTTTAAGAACTTTTTATTTTCCATTTTCACCCTAAACAAGGCACAATGCCACTCTGATGTAGGGGGTTACTATTGAGGTCATAAGTTGCTGGAATATTATGAAGGGAGATGAGAGCAAAATGTCTGTTCACATTACACTTGAACTTCTGCATGTCAGTACAGTTGGGAAAGCAGAATCCTAGAAGGGAATTCTAAAGTCTAGCAGTTCTGGGGAAGAAACTAGTGGAGTAGAAGGCTTTCTTACACCTACAGATCTTTACTGTGTAGGGGTGGGATTTAGCTGCTTGTCGGGTCTGTCGGGGGTATTTACGTCAGGGGGGGGGATGGGTACAAGTGCTTGTAGTTCGCCAGAGCATTCACCATTAAAATACTTGCAGAACAGGCAGAGGTATGCAACGTTTCCTCGATGGGACAGAGGTTGAAGCTTAGATAACAGTTTAGGACCTATCAGCTTGGTGACTCTCTTTTGAACCCTGTCTAGGAGTGAGACTAGTAGCAGATGCACCAGCCCAAATATGACAAGAATACTCCATACATTGGTGAATGGTGACCTTATAGCGGTACAAGATACTTTCAGGTGTAAGTAACTTTCTAGCACGGTAGAGAGAGAGAGAGCCCACCTTCTTTGCAGCGGCCCTGGCAATGTTCTCAATGTATCTGTTCCAACTCATGTTCCCTGTGAACATTTGACCTGTTTCCTGTAAACATTTGACCGAGGAGTTTAAAAGAAGTACCTTCAGGTAATGTGTCATTGGCCATTGCTATTGGTGGTAGAGAAGGTTTCTTGTAATTATTGAAGGAAACAAGTTTAGTCTTGGCGGCATTGAATATGACCATCCATTAATGTTCCCATTCCACTACAGATTTGAGGTCTTCTTCAAGTGTTCTTAAAGGGACGAAATATTATAAATACCTACAGACACTAGTGTTTCATGCTTTTGCAATCATCAGTGCAGGAAGTGACGATTGCCACTAGATATATATAAAAAGTGAATATCTGTTTGGTGGTTGTTTAGCATCAATCCTGATGATAATTTTTGTTGGCACTCGTTTTCCCAATATCTTTCTATTAAGAATTCTTTCTTGAAGGATATCGGGTACTTATGGACGGGAGGGACTACGTGAAAATTGCCAACGTCTTGAAGTAACAGTGTTTCTGTGGAACGAACTGAATTTGAACTTCGCCCACCCAGGTTGTCAGCCCACATAGTTAACCACTGAGCCACCACCACCTCCCTGTTGTTGCTGTTGAGTATCATTCCTTCATTCATTTCGAAAACGTGCATGTGCAAAAGTATGCGCTTACTTAAATGACGATGTGCAAACTGTTTGTTTAACGTTTAAAATGTTATAGAACTTATGTCGAAACGAAACTATGGAGGTTCGACAAATGTCAAAGCCCATAGGACTCTACTTTAAAACCGACCTTACTGTTACACACGTCTGTGTTGAGACAGTCTCCTGAAATTTAGTATTTAACATGTATCATGGCTGCCATTCAGTCTTGAGAGACAATTGATACCTCCATGTAAGGGTAGTTGCACATGTAATTGTGAAGTAAGTGTTGCACAATCTCCAACCCCACTTCTTCAGAATTGGCACTGCTTGATTCCAGTGGTAAAGAGGAATGATTCGAAACAATGCCAAAATAAGCAGAGATCACATACAACAGTTGGTATTCGCAAATGGTCACCCATTAAGTATTAACCATGCGTACCAGTGTGATTATGCTATATACATTCTAATATAGGATGAGTCTTCCCCCCCCAAAAAAAAAAAATATAGGATGACCAAAAATATGTCACTCAAGGAATTGTGATTATGCTGTTTGACACATCTAATATCTAAAGGTCTATATGTCTGTCTGTCAGTCTGTCTGTCTCCATATTTTCAAACTCTATCTCCTCCGAAACTAAAAGCTACAAAGCGGCGCTAGGGGGCTCAAATGATTGGATATTTTTATGGGACATTCTTTTATGGGTCTTCAGCCGGTTAAAATTGTTTTTAATGGCCAAAAATGGGTTAAAATTGTTTTTAATGGCCAAAAATGGGTTAAAATTGAAAAAAATCCTTAAACATTTTGTACATTCATCTTAGTTTATTTTTAATGTTTTATTGGTTTATATGTGTATCACAATGCTACAGTTTCGGTTTCGATTTCAATTCTAGCTGATGGCACCTAAATACTTTTCTTTTTACTTTTGAAATCATGACTTTATAATAATATATACCAAATCTGGATAAATTAAAATATCATATTTAAATGTATTTTATGCCCGGACAAAGCTGTGACCCTCCCCCCTCCAGTAAATGATAAAAAAAATTAAGTACACATTTTTATCACTTTTGGACATGCGTCTACAGCTCAATTGTACATTTTTCATATTATTTGGATTCTTCAGACTACTGTTCTTATCTTGAGTGTTATTTTATCAACGTTTTGGCCAATTGAACCTACCTTCTTCAGGTGTATCTTGCTAAACTCGGGCAATCTTTCTGTCGAACTTAGGAATCTGCATGGAATTTCGAATGGAACTCTTTTATTTAATCCGCAGGGATAGCAGGCTCTCATTCTATCAGCCATGACTGGGTAGAAGTTCTAAGTAATTCGCAACTTCTAACCTTGTGTCACATACAGCGGGTAGGAAGTAAATGAACAGCTACCTGGTAAAAAATTATCCAAATCAAAGTGTAGTATCTGTTCCAGCTCCTAGAATCACTGTCGCACCTCTGTCTCTCCGGTCAGGTGATGGGATCAGGGAAGAAAAAAACAAAAGAAAAACTCAAGTTTATAATTGGATCATTTATATATGTATGGCATTAATTTCATATGAAGGGAATAGCGGCGATAAGAAGGACCAATCAGAGAGGATATGGGTGGAGTTTTTGACAGCCGAGAAAGAGCACAGACGTTGAGAATTACAGTTTAAGTTAAGGAGTTAGTACAAATTGTGACATTGGTGAAAAGGAGTTCTGGCAATTTTTTTTTTTTTTTACAGTGTACATTTCAGATCTCAACGTGTATTTTGAAAATACATTTTGCTGCTTAGCTTCCCACCAAGATTGTCTTGCTATAAAACTGGCCCTCTTACAGTAGATTCTCATGTTTTCTTAGCAATTTGCTTTGTTTTGAGTGAACAATTTTATTTTAAATGGGAGGGAAGGATTGTGCCGTTAATCCAACAAACAATTAAGGGTAAAAATCAAATCTATATATCTATAAAAGTGAGAATGTGTGTGTGTGTGTGTGAGGACAATTTTCAACCTATATACTGAACGAATTATTGATCTACAGACGTGAAATTTGGTATATAGGGTACTCAGACATGGAAAACTTTTTGGTGCTAATGCACTTACTGATCCGCATTATTTTTTTAAATCGTATTTCCAAGTTTAAGTAAAGTTTTATGTTTTTTTATTCAATTGTAAGGTTAAAGTACAGAATAGGTACAAAACACCCTCCCCTCTCCATGTTAAGAATTGCTTTTTAAATAACATTATTTCAACACGGATCAATAAGTGCATGAGTACCAACTTTTTAAACAGTTTTTCATCTGGAAAAAAGTGGTCAAAATTCAAAAATTGGTATGTGGGAGGGAGGTAATCGGATTTTTATCTGTTAACTGTTTCATGAATGCGCATGCGTGAATGGTTCACATTACAGATTCCTTATGTTAAGGATAAATAGTTTTGAAAACATTTTTTAAAGATCATGTCAGGCTAGCCTAATGGTTATTGTACTTGACTCATTGTCTTTAGTTTTTTGTTTCTACTAAATTCAAGTATTTCTTTTTTTACTTATAAGAAGTGAACAGTTTAAAAAAAATATAATATTCACATGCATGGCTTGTGTTCAAGCACCACACCAAGCAGCCATAGAAAAACAAGCTTCAACTAGCAAGCTTAGTTCGCAGGAGAAGGCCAAGAAAAACATGGAAGGAAAGTGAGAAAAATGGACTTGAGAGAAAGAAGGATAAGTAAAGACCTGGCCAGTGATAGGTTAGTTTGAAAGTCAATTTCTTAAAGCTGTTCAACACATGCCTGCATGTGAAGTGGATGTTGAACCGAATATAATGATTCTATTCATCACACAAACTGCAACAGAAATCAAATGAGAAAGATATGGTATGGCATAAAGGTCTACTTCACAAGATCTCCAGCTATACCATAGCTGGAAATGTCTTCTTAATTATGAAATCATTTCTCTCTGATAGGCTCATAAGAGTAGTGGTTGATGGGCAGAAATCAGAAGCTCACTTTATTAATGCTGGAGTCCCTCAGGGGTCTATCCTGGGCCCAACTCTCTTCCTGATCTACATCAATGATCTTCCAAATCACATCCTAAGATCATTCATAGAAATTTATGCTGACGACACTACCATCTATGGCAACACATTAAAGGCCAAAAATGATGAAACTAGATACTCTATCAGACTAGATGAATTTTTGTCCGGGAATCCAGTAAGAGCAAGAGACCAAAACAAAAGATATACTACAACATATGAAAATGGTTAATTGGGGAGAGGAAAATTATGTTCTCAATTTCTTTACTAACTCGGTGTTTGAGACATGAACTTTAATGGAACATTCGAATATCCATGTATCTCATATAGAGTTCAAGTGTTAGCTCTAGGTAGTGGACCCCTTGATTTCTGAGAACTTCGATTGAAGTAAAATAAAACAAAAACAAAGTTCTTTCTGATTCTCTCTTCTCTGATCTTGAGGACGTGGTACAATGGGGAAAGAGGTGACTAGTTTATTTTTAATGTATCTAAAACCAAGCTTCTATCTTTACATAATCTACACTCTGATCCCCATCTGGCATCAATTGTGATGGATGGCTCTTGTCTTGAGGAGACTCCATATTTTGACAAGCTTCTGGACTTGACCTTTAGTTCTGATCTGAAATGGAACACGTACATCAAATCCGTTGCTAAGGTCGCTAGGAAAATGGTAGGATTCTTCTACCGTTCCATTAGATATCTCACTACTGATGCAATTTTCTACCTATACATAAGCCAGGGAAGTCCAAGAATGGAGTACTGCTGCCAGATCTAGGATGGAGCTGCTAAAAAGATCTTATCCTGTAGCCTAGTGGAAGATGCCCTTTTCGCTTCTCTGCAACCTCTTTCCCACAGAAGAGACGTTGCGAGCCTGTCTCTGCTTTATCATTATTTTCATGACAAGTGCTCATCTGAGCTCCAATCTATGCCCCCCTCACCAAACTTTCACAAAAAACACTTGTCTAGCTGAAACACTATCAACAATCCCCCCCCACTCTTTATCTGAGCCTAAACCTAAACGCAGCTTCCATCAACAAAGCTTACTTTCTTAGAACTGCACACCTGTGGAATTCTCTTCCGTTTGCCTGCTTTCCAGCTGACTACAATTTGGTCGTTTTCAAGTCTAACATAAACAAATTCTTGTTGAACCGTCTCCTTAAGTAATCCAATTTACCAAATTTCCACTATTAACGATTACTACGATATTATACCATTGACTATCGTACACTCATTAACCCTTATCCTCGAGTAGCCTCTGGGCCTTGATAAGTGGCGACTCCTATGTAAAAAAGAAAAAAAAAAGTATATATTAATGATAGGACAATTTCAATATTACTCCCAATTCCAATACAATTACCAATTCTGATTTTTTTTTTCAAATTTCTAAAGATTTAGTCATGGAGTTGTTCTTTCTGTTTTTATTTTCAGATTATGTAAACTTGTGGGGAAGAAGTGGGCGTACACTAAACAAGTTCAATTTTTTTATTTTTGTGTCAAATTTTTTACCCATAATTTATTGAAAATTGTGAATTGAATTCGCTAAACTCATTCTGAGATTTGCATCTATATTTATCACTTGTGCCATTTTTTCCTATTTATTAACTTGTGCCATTTTTTCTAGTGCCATTTTTTTGGCTGAATTTTTTACAATCTATACATTTAAGTTTTACTGATAGTTTAAAATCAATAAATATTTATTTTATCCTTAGTACTAGCAATGCAAAAATAAGTTTTAAACAGGAATCGCAAAAACAGGTGTGATTTTTTTTCCAATTCCAATATCCCAAACAGTTCCAATTTTTCCAATTAATCAATCCAACACTAGTGCCTATTTTAATACTAGGCTGGGTGCCTGGCATTGCCCTGGTGTTTAGAAGTGTATTGAGCAAAAAAAAAAAAAAAAAAAAAAAAAAGTGGTAGTAGGCAGGCTCGAACCTGTATCGTGAACGAGGAAAAGAATGTGAAAAGAAAAAAAAAATGTGACGTTTTTTGCTGTTGCGTCCATTGCTTAACCGGAAATGGCAACGGTTTAAATTAAGGCTAGTCAATCAAAAAGAGGGGATAACTTTTGAAAATAACGGCGAAAAAAGCAATCCCTCGTTGTAGAAAAGTGGCCAGTTGAGGGTGAAGGAATTCATGTTCTTGGCAATTTTTTGATATTTGTCGTCATGCATTTGTTTTTCTTCATAAGTTTTGGTTTCGGTTTCCATTCAAGCTGATGCACCCGAGTTATATGGATATATATATATATATATATATATATATATATATATATATATATATATATATATATATATATATATATATATATTTTAATCACAACTTTATAATATGTAAGAATCGATAGAAAATCGACTCTCTAATAATATATACGAAATCTGCATGAAATTAAAATATCACATTTAAGCATATTTTACAACCGGACTACGCTCTGGGCGTCCCAGCTAGCTTAGATAAATACTTTTGCAGATTTAACAAAAGAGCTACAATAATATCTCCATTTACCCTGAACACAACGTAATGCCAACATCAATATATTGCATATGAAAAAATATACTGTGGAATTTCCACAGGTCTCGCTAATAAAAATACATCTTTTATTGACACATAGCTAGAATGTAGAGGTTATTTTGTGCTTGGTCCCCACTTGCAAAGTTAGACATGAAGTCACTTCAATATGAAAACGGGCATTTCCTGTACGAGATCCTCAGGCGACCGGCAAATCCCCGCCCCTCCCCCTCTTCCTGAAGGAGGAGGTCCTGGATGTTTCTATTATCGTCTAGGGTCCTTGATATGACCTTAAACTATATCCGATGGTGAGGCCCCACCTAGCGGGCTTTGGGGAGTGTGGAGCCACCCTTTAATTGCCATTGCTCCCAGGTCTACTCTGACCTGGAGTGGTAGTACCTGTTAGGGTCCCAACCATGGGTTAAATAGAATCTGACGTAAAAAAAAAAAAAAGAAAGAAATATACTCCATTAAAAATCGTTCCTCAAAATAACTAGATTCGGCATTAAATAACCTGATAAGGGTTGATATGCCGTAAAACAAAAACAACCAACCAACCAATCCTGAAGGAGGAGGTAATATGCCTAATCTAAATGTGTCATGCCTCCACCTCCTTTCCACTGATAGGAGTCGGGTGGTGTTTCCCAACTAAATTTATTATATTTTTTTAAATTTAGATCCATTGAATTTAAAAATCTCAAATAACCGATTCTATAGTTCCACTGATGTATTTGTACGAAAATTCACGCATTTTCTTTAATGTGTGAGAAATAAGAGGAAGGAAGGGGGGGGAGAACTTTCAACGGCCGTTATCCCCTACACTTGCATATGCTAATTTACCCAAGAAGAAAAAAATGAGATTCTACTTTTTGGGGGGCCATTACATGCGAACAGACGACGAAAAAACTGAGCAAATATAAATGAAATAAATAAAAATTATTTTAGAATTTAAAATGGGGGATCAGTTTCGCATATAAATTTCAGGTAAAAATGATAATCCACTTTTGAACATATAGCATATTTAAAGATATGTAATGGAATAATGGATTGTTTTTATTTAAATCCTGGTTATTTTTATTTATTTTTATTTTTTTAATTCTTCTGGAAATCAACTTGTGTGTTGTGGGAGGCCATTACCGACTCGAATTAGGCGCAGGGAAAGGGGATATTTATTACTTTTTTTTTTTTTTCAGACTGCTTACATGTAGTAATTCCCTATTCTTAGATCATAACCTTTTCAATCGGTTACCTTTTCTAAATCATCTTTTGCCATTTCTTACGAACGGCCCTTTATTCATATTTAGTCATGATGCGCATGTGCAGTTTGGTTACATAACCGTAAAAACACTATCCAGCTAGAAAGAGAATTATCATTACCGCTTCCGCTTCTTCTTGGTGGCCCGGAAATGAACTTCATTTTATATCAAATGTATATGAGCAAACTGATTCCTCTCTCATTCGGTCAATTTTTACGACGTGCCCCAGGAGCACCCTAACCTCCCTATGTTAAGAACGGCTTTCGGAATGAACACCCCCCAACCTCGAAAGTCGTTCTTAACATGGGAAGGTTGGGGGGGTATTCCTAAAGTCGTTCTTAACATGGGGATGTTGGGGTGTTTCTGAGGCATGTAAAAATTGACCCTAAATTCTAAAATGCCATTTTTTTTTTTAATTATCTAAAATAATTTCTTACACATACATTTTTATTTTAGGGTACAGTTTTATTGAACGAACGGACAAATTATTAAGTATTACAGTCGTATACTTCTAAAACAAATTTAGTTTCGCTCATGCGAGTTTTTGGTATTGGTTGGGGACCGGTGAACAAAGAGTGTGTGTGTGTGTGCGCGCGCGCGCACGCATGCTCGTGCGTACGTGTGTGCCAGCATGATATCAACAATGCCATGGTGCAAACAAAACAAAGATTACCGCATCAATAAAAAAAAGTATTTTCTTTTAAGAAATTAATTTTCAGTGTGTTTTCCTTTAATAAAAACTTATATATATTTATTTTTTACAAAAAAAAAAGAAAGAATTATTCTATCTTTTGAAAACAGAAACCAAAAGCAAAATTGAAAAATAGAAAGAAAAAAATACGCGCACCTGGTGTCTGTTTTTCTTTGTTTTATGTTTTGTTTTTCTTTCTTTCTTCTTAAGCTTACACCCTATTTTATCGTTTTTTTTTTATTTATTTATTTTGTTAAAAAAAAAAAATTATTTAAAAATTCAAACCACAATCCGTAAAGTTTAATTCATTATTATTATTATTTAATTGGATGAGAGGTGTAATTGATGTTTGCACAAGATTTTCTTGCTGGGTGTCTCGTGTACTAACCACACACACACATACACACACACACACACACACTTTCTTCGAAATTTGAAAGGAAATTGGAAGTATTTAAACTAGCGAATAAAAAGTAGTTTGTAACTTTTTAATTCTTAGCAAATCTTCATGTATCTCTAAAACGATTGAAAGTTTATTTCTTTACATTCAATAATTTTATAGATATTAAAACAATATTACTTACAGTAGTTGGCTATGCCTTTTATATAACAATTTAATGATCAAACCATAAAATAATATTTAAATCTAACTTTATAAAACATATTTTTAAATAATTTAATAAAATAAAACGCGTAACGAAAATAAAAGTAACGACTCCAGGCCAGGCCGAATATATCTTGAGTTTCTGATTAGACGTGTAGTATCTGTTTTTATACATTTCCTTTTTTCTGGCTTTGCTCAGTAAATCGAAATCCTTCTAAACTGAGGCAATTTAATTTTATGTGGTAATACAGAGCTTTGGCGAGCTGGATTTTACCTAAAAACTGATCTTATGTCTAACTGTAGGCAACATAGGTTTTTATTCAACCTAAATTAAAAAAAAAAAAAAAAAAATACAGGAAAATTTTTATGATGTACGTATCCGCCATAAAACGGAAATATAGCAAAACATCACATAAATTTCTCAAGTAGTTTTATTTTTATTAAGAAAATCGTTTTTAAACGATTTAAAGCGATAATGCGAAATTGGTAGCATTACAAGGCTGATATCGCAAGTTTGAATTATTGTAGACTTATCTGCCCTTATTTTTGTTTTTCTCAAGATGGCAACACGAGACGGTCCATTTATGCTTACTCATAAAATTTGACTTTCTTACTTAAAATTAAAACTACTTGACCAATTTACGTGAATTTTGGAGTATGATATGTTCGTTCCATGAGGGAGACACGTCATAAAGATTTGTATTTTTTTTTTTTTTTTGGTTAGGTTGAATTTTTAATAAGAACCCCCCCCCCCCAAAAAAAAAAAATGAAACACTGAAGAAACATTTCAGAGCATAATAAATAAATAACTTTATCTGAAATATTTTATTTTATTTGTTGAATAGGGGAATATATTTATTTTTATTTTTCAAATATAGTAACCTCGATTATCTCCCTTTACTTTGCCGTTAGGTGTCGCTGCAAACTCTTTTGTTATAAGTAGTCAAACCAGTACCATGCGATTGCATTATTTAATCGAGTTCCTTTAATTATTCCATGTAAATTTATTTTTAAAAGTTTATATATATATTTATATATTTTTTATTTATTTTTTTTTATATATAAAGTTTAAAAGAGACCATCGATTTTGTTTGCAGATATAAGAAATATATATATCTCGGTTTAAATATTCTATCTATCAGACCGTCAGTCTAAGGGATAACGTGGTCTATAATGAACTCGAAAATGCAGCTCGGCACTCCGAACAGCGGAGGTAGTGGTGGCAGTTCAAATTCATCATCTTCATCCTCAAATAATAACACTAATAATAATAGTGGCAATACGAGGTCTGATCGCAGTTCAGCTTCTTCATCCTCATCTTCCAAAAAGGATAACCAGCAACAACAGAACTCTACGTCGTCATCTTCCTCTCATATTTCTTCTTCAGCGCCAGTCGGAATAATGAGCACCATCAACCAGCACCAAAAGTCCTCGGACGGAAGCAAAACCTCATCCAGCAACGTTAACAGCAACACCAATAACAACAGCTCCGCGGCTGCGACTCTCAACAGCGCCACGAGCAAAACGGGTGCGAGCAGTAACGAAGATAATAACTGTACCTCAAACAGTCGCGATGCCCAGCCGCAGTCGCACCAACAACCGGGGAGCTCCCTCCTCGCCTCCAACCGTAAACGGTCCTATTCCTCGGATGATGGCGACAACGCGAATAACTCGTCCGGCATGAATAATGCCAATCCTAGCCAGGGCGGTGGGGCACCCTCCGGGGTCACCCCGACGTCCTCTTCTGCTCAATCCTCTTCTTCGACTTCTGTCTCTATTTCTGACGGCGCTGATAACCGCAGAACAAGCCGTCGGAAGAAAGCAAGGGTGAGTGAGCCGGTAAATAGAGAAGTTTTTGTTTCTTCCTTCCATCCCATCATCATCACCATCATTCATCATCATCATCATCACTCTCATCAATCTGAAAAAAAAAAAATGCAAGTCTCTCCCCATCCTACTGTTTGAAAAAAAAAACATCTCATAATACGATTTTTTAAAATTTATTTAACGTCAACAACAGCAATAATAATAATAATAATAATAATAATAATAATAATCTATTTTACTTTGGGTTCACTAATAAAAGAGCTGTAGCAGCATAAGGGCCGTTACTGTTGATCAATATAAAAATCGGTACTATCGATCCGTGCTGAAATAATAACGTTATTATTTAAAAAGCTATTCTTAACATGTGGAGGGTGTTTTGTACTTATTCTGTACTTTAACCTTACAATTGAATAAAAAAAACAAAAAAAAAACTTTAATTAAACTTGGAAATACGATTTAAAAAATAGTGCGGATCACTAAGTGCACTAGCACCTAAAAATCTTATCCCTTATCGCATTGTGTCGACGGAAAAAATAGAAATGAGATTCCATTTTTTCCCCTTACTCGCCAACAACACCATCGTAATATATGGATTCGTATTTTAAAGCGGGGTTCACTTTACGATTATAAATTTGACGTAAAATGACTACTCAGTTCTTAGTCATATAGCGTAACAGAACGAATAACCATTTTTATTTTGTATTTTCAAATTGGCCGCCATTTAATTTTGTCAGAAAACTACCAAGTGTATATTTTTATTACGACTCCAATTTTTCGGTATTGTTATCCCGGACTTAGGGTTAGTGTTAGAGGTCTAAAATATTTTTAAGAGTCCTGACTCCTGCCCCCCCCCCTCTTAACGAAAGGAAAAGCACTAATTACCTTCATTAACCACAAACACTAACCCTACTCCGGTTTAGCAGTATGAAAAACAAACAAATGGAGTGGCGTCGCGATACTAGGAAAAAAAAAAATGTAAATTATACTTGTAGTTCTGAAAGTGCTTATGTCCATTTTGGAAATACAAAAAATCACCTCCCAATCGATAAGGTCCTTATGCACTTATTGTACCGCGCTATTTTTTAAAATAATATTTTCAAGTTAAATTTAAGTTTTACGATATCTTATTACATTGGGCGCTACTACTACCCTATTAGGACGAAATTTTGTAGTCGATAAATGGAGTTTTCGGATTAAAAACAAACAATGGTTTCAACTGATTTTTTGTCAATTCTAATAAATTACAATGTTAGCTTCCAAATTATGCAGTCGAAATTACCTCAATATTACTGAATTATTTTTTAAAAAACCCCCCCAAAAAAACTTTAATCATGTTAGCAGGTGAAAAATTGCCGCCATCCTGTTTGAATCGAAACGGAAAATTACCTCTCCTTTGAACTCTCCTGTGCCTTACGACCGTTTTCATCAAATTCTATTTTTTATTTTCTTTAATAAATAATTTTCTACCTTATTGGGAAATCATCTTAAAAAATACAAGGAATACGTATATACCATTATTTCATGTGAAATTCAGTATTACGATTTCCAAAATTTCGTCATAATAGTGTAGAAGCGCCTTAGATTGTTAGCTGAAAGTACAGAATAGGTACAAAAAACTATCCTCATGTTAAAAATAGCTTTCTAAACGTTATTTTATCACGATACATTGAATGCATAAGTACCATCGATAATATTTGTTTGTTTTAATAAAGATTTTGACGTAAATAGAATCTATTTTGTTCGTTGACGGTTAGGGCAAACAGGCAATTATTTATTTATTTTTTTTTTTTTTCACGGTAAATAGGTGATCAGTCACCCTCCGCTATCCCCTCCATCACCCCCAAATAGATTCTACGTTTTGTTTTGTTTTGTTTTTTAGGCGATTATATGTTAACTCCCTGAAAGAAGAAAAATAACTTAGAATTTAACGCAGGGGTTCAGTTTTACATATAAAATTTACGTAACTTGATTCTATTTCCCGGACAGGTTCTTGTACAAAATTCTTCCTATATTAAAACAAACAAATAATAAAATAAAGAAAAAAAATCTGCATGATGTAATACATCATGCAGATTTTTTTTCTTTATTTTATTATTATTTATACATCATTGATGTATGTACCCACGACGAAAAGGAAAATATATTCCAAAAATTACGTAAATTGATCAAATAGTTTTATTTTTAATAAGAAAATCAAATTTTATGACTATCCCCGAGACCCCGAAGTGACTATCTCACCCGCCATTTTGAAAAAACAAAAACAAATCGCAACACTACTTATGATTGCAATGCTTACGAATTTCCATTAATCGCTTTAAAATGTTGTTTAAAAATAAAACTATTTGATCAATAACGTGATTTATTTTTTTTTTTTTTTAATATGGTATTTTCATTTCGTCACGGGTACGTACATCATACAGATGCTTTTTTTTTTAATTTTTTTATTTTATTTATTTATTTTTTTTATTTAAATAATATAAGGAGAATTCTGGACCAGAGCCCCCAGGCCATTACAGCTTTTTAAAGCAATTAACCAAAAAAATGTTTCTACTATAGACGATACCGTGCGGTTTTCTTCAGGTTGTTGGGTATACTAACCCTAAGTTCAAGTGGCACTAAAATCCTTGTAAAACCCTTCGTAATCGTTTAAAAAGTAACACCCCCCCATATTCTCTAGAAAAAAATCTCCCATAGACAAAAGGAAGTCTAACTGTCCTAAAACGCTAGTATGGCCCGAAAATGGTGGACCGTTTTACGATAAATATATGCAAAACTGATCCCATACTCTAGATTCTAAAAAAATTAAAAAAAATTTCCTCCCAGTCTTTCGGTGAAAAAAAAGTATAATCTATTTGTGTGTGTGTGCAGAAGGATAATTTAATAGGATGCTAATTTACAAACATATACTTTTTTCTTTATTTTAGTAGGAGCACAAACTAAGCACAGTAGAGTTTGTTTGATATTGATACTTTTTGTCGTTTATTTTTCCGACTATTTATATAAACAGCCGGAAGATGCCGAAGCGCGTATCCAATCGGAAGGCGAGAAAAACAAAGTTAAATTATAAATTAAATAGTAAATTGGCGATAGTTAAGAATTTCAACAGATAAAAAATAGAAATTAAATAACTGCTACTAAAGACAATTTGGTAATTTACGAGTAAAAACTAAAGCTGGGCCAGTATTGAAAAAAAAAAAGTTGTTTCATTTTTTTTTCTTTATCAAAATAAAAAAAAAATAGACTAGACATATTATGAGTGCTTTTCTTGCTTAAAATGTTTCTCTCTCTCTCTCTCTCTCTCTCTCTCTCTCTCTCTCTCTCTCTCTCTTGGAATGCTGCCTCGTTTTCATTCGTCTTTTTTCGGCTGTTTACGTAATTTTGCGTCGGCAAAATCGGTTCAGTAAACTTTAATTATCGTCCTTCCTTAGCTAGCCTTTTTTTTTTTTTTAAATATAGCGATTTTTCATTTCGACTTTTCATGTGTGCAATTTTTTTTTTCCAAATTAGGCATTTTGTAGTATAAAAAGGTAGTCAGAAAGGCAAATATATAACATTAACAAATAAATGGGGTTTGTATTACTGTACACATAGATTCGAAAAAGTTGTCAAAAAAACAAATATATAACAAATGTTATCAAAAGCAAGATAAGTTACTTTTCTATCTAACTGGATATATTTTTTGTGTTTTTATTCAATGTAACATGTTTATTCAGCTCGAAAAGCATATCGTGTTTACCGATGTATTCGAAAATTCAAGATGGCGCCCGACTTTCTCTTTAACACGGTAAGTTCAGGAAAAGATGTTATAAATAATAAACTAGACAAAATACTATTAGAAATTCGCTCAATATATGTTATCGTGATATAAGTTGACATATATTCGGTGTTTTTTTTAATAGTATTTTGTCTAGTTTATTATTTAGAACACCTTTTCCCAAACTTACCATATTAAAGAGAGTGTCGGGCGGCGGGGCGCCATTTTGAATTTTCCAATACATCGGTAAACACTGCATGTTTTTGGAGCTGAATAAACATGTTACATTGAATAAAAACACATTTTAAAGTGTTTATTTCGAAACACGAGTAGTGTCGTGTTGTTAGAACGAGAACAAAATGGCTGACATGAGACAGTCATTTGAGGGGCCTCGATAATCGCTCAAAAATTGAAGAAAAAAAATGCCTCGATGGACTTTTACACTAACTTTATTTTTAATACCACTGTCATATTTATCGGATCGGTTTATATCAGTATTTTTAATTTGATTTTGAGTGATCATAGAGAATTTCCCCTAGATGACCATTTTGGTTTCGTAACATTTGTTATCTATTTGTTCCTATTTACTTGCCTCCCCCACAAAGTTGGTTTTTAATGTGGGGAAAATTCAGCTCCCCAAAAAGGGACACTCTGGATAGGGAGAAAAAATTGTCTCAGTTTAGACGGATTTCTCTACTGACCGAGGACAGAAAATGTTAAATGCATCAGAACAGATACTACACTTACTCTTAGCCACTTTTTCGTTTTGTGGTCTATATTAACAAATGTCCTTGGGTTTGTATTACTGTACACATAGATTCGAAAAAGTTGTCAAAAAACAAATATATAACAAATAAATGTTATCAAAGGCAAGATAAGTTACTTTTCTACCAAACTGGATATATTTTTGTGTTTTTATTCAATGTAACATATTTATTCAGCTCGAAAAACATAGTGTTTACCGATGTATTCGAAAATTCAAGATGGCGTCTCACACCCTCTTTAAGACCGTAAGTATGGAAAAAGGTGTTATAAATAAAAAATTATACAAAATACTATTAAAAACCCGCCGAATATATGTCAACCTATGTCACGGTAACATATATTGAGCGAGTTTTTAATAGTATTTTATCCGGTTTTTTATTTATAACATCTTTTCCCACACTTACCGTGTTAAAGAGAGAATCAGACGCCATCTTGAATGTTCCAATACATCGGTAAACACTGTATGGTTTTCAAGCTGAATAAACATGTTACATTGAATAAAAACACGAAAAATATATCCAGTTTGGTAGAAAAGTAACTTCTCTTGCCTTTGATAACATGTATTTGTTATATATTTGTTTTTTGACAACTTTTTCGAATCTATGTGTACAGTAATACAAACCCGAATTTTCTCTTTATTTTTTATATTTAAACTATCTCTGCAAATTTACTCTTTCCTGATTTAAATGATTTTAGCCGTGTAAAACTAGTGACCCAAATGGCTCACGCTTTTTTTCTTTCTTTTTTTCTAGTAGTATCTAAGTGACACTATCAAGACATCAAAAAGTAAATTAGAATTTTATTTCACGATTAGAAATACAGGTGCTCGTTAAGGTGGTCGACAGATTGATTTTTGAAATATGTCGTTTTAAGCAAAAACAATACTAACTTATGTCGAAAATAGTAATATATCCCAAAACTACGAAAATTCATTGAGTCGAACTGCTATTGTTAGTCCAAAGTCTACCGCTATCAGCTAAAACAAAGCGTCGGTCATTTAAGTCCCGAAAAGGGAGATAAGTATGTCCCCTGTATTCGCAGGTCCTGGATATGATCTTAAACTATATCCAGTGGTGAGGCCCCAGCTTGTGAACTTTGGGGAGTGTGGAGCCACCCTTTAATTGCCATTGCTCCCAGGTCCACTCTGGCCCGGAGTGGTAGTACCTGTTAGGGTCCCAACTATGGGTTAAATAGAAACCGACTTGAAAACAACAAATATATTCTATTAAAATTTTTTTTCTCAAATCTTTGGATTCGGCATTAAATAACCCGAAAAGGGTTGATATGCCGTAAAACAAAAACAACCAACCCACCTGTATTCGCAATCTTCAAGGTGTTCACATCTAGAGAAAATGCAATTTCCCCAATTTTCCATAAAAAATACTTTTAACTATAAATTTTCGTAATTTTTGGATATATGACTAATTTCGACACAAGTAAGTACTGTTGTTTTTGCTTGAATCATCATATTTTTAAAAGATCATCATATTTTTAAAAGATCGAATCACAACACCCTGCCAACTCCAGCAAACACTAGGAAGCCGTATTCCAAGTGGGGAGCAATCTTTGCTTTGTAAAGCCTAGTCAGCAAATGCAATTCATGAGAATTTGGTAGCTGAGGATACGTAAGATCTAAGAAAATAAAAACTTTAAAGATAAAAATTATACAGATCGGTAGAAAATTAAATTTTATTGTTTGATAGGTTATTTATATGTGTATAGGGGAAAAGCATTAAATTTGTCAAATTAAAAAGAAATATTTATATTTAGAAGTAGATGAAGACCTTAAGCTGCTCTTTCCCAAAAAAAGGACATTTCTGCTTTCATAGGCGATGACATGTGGAACCCCCACCAGACCAAAAAACACAATTGTTTTAGAATTTAAAATCAGGATTAGTTTTGCATATAAATATTATGTAAAATGATACCCCTATTTCCGGTCATACTAGCTTTTTCAGGCCGTTTAATATCTTTTTTACGAACCCAATGTCATAAAACCTATGAAATCACTTCTTTTTTTTTTTTTTTTTTTTTTTTTTTTTTTAACGCACAAAATTTATCTTTCATAGCACAAAAATGTTTCTAAAACATTACAATGGGCTTAGAAATGGAACAATTTCACGTTAGATTGGGCAGCACTTTTATGCTCATTACTATTAGCCATGAATCACAATCAAGGAGTTTTGTTGGCTATGAATATTTTTTTCATGATTTAAATATTTGCCGATTTTACAATTTTTTTCTTTTCGGTTTATTATTTTTTTATTTTTCAAAATAGAATTAATATTATGGGAATGTCTATCCTGGTTGCAGGACCAGATATAACGGGAACTTATCCTTGTCGAACTGCACCTGATATGACAGGTGCTTCTTTTGATCGTACGTTGTCACAAGATGGCCTATGATCGTCTTCACCACATAGTGTTCCAGGGTGAAGCACTTCACCTCTCAATCCAATCATCTCTTGTCCTGTGTAGTCTCTGGGTTGATTAATCCCTTTGTTGGTCCAGTCAGCTTGCTGCATTCGAAGAGTCAAGAGTCGTCACCACAAACAAATGGAACTATGGTTTATAAACAATAACAGTAACTAATATTTTCACCAGTTCACAATCAATACTGTCTAACTTGAGGTGACTGACTACAAGCAGTGAATGATGCCTGACCAGTAAAGTCACAGATCCCCCATTAACACAGTCTAGTTAACATCCTAACATCAGGCCCTGAGGGCCCTCCAGGTCGGGAGCACTTGGCCAGCACAATCGTTCAGTTTTCTGGCTATAGCTTCCACTCCCTCAGAATTCTTTTTCCTGAATCCAACCCCTTTTCCTTGCCACTCTCTCGGAGAATAGTTAGAAACATCCTTTTTCTCTTACTCTCCCCCGTCTCAATCACTTAACACCTCTCCCTCTCTTTTCTAGAAGAGGGGAGTGGTTGCTCACACTGTGGCAGCTCTCTGGATTTTTTTCACTGAATGCTACGTGCAGTCCTTATCAGTAATGCCTTTCCAAAATCATAACATCTTCCCTAACATCTCAAGAAGATAATTTTAATTCTGTCTCATTTTTGAGACGATATGCCATCTGGCTTGTGTGTAGCAAACCCATAATAGCAGCGCGACTGTTGGTCCTATTTTGCTAGCTATGTCTTTACATTTCTCTGCACACCCCACCCTCCTCGCTGCAGTATGCACCTTGCTGCATGTACTCCTGACATTATCGTGTCACATTAACATTAAAGCATAGTATCTGTTCGGTACTTATTTGTATTTTGAAACATGTGACAGTTTAGAGTAAAGTAACAGGAAAACTTATCACTTGAAAATTTTAGTGTACACCAAAAATTATGGAAAATTATTGAGTAGAATTTTAGTTATAAAATTAATTTACTATTCGGCCTCGACGGACTTCAGGTGACATTCGCACACATCTTGTTCAGAGTTTGTGAAGATCAAATAGTAAAAAAAAAAAAAAAATTTTTTTTTTAATTCTACTTTTATCCTCCATCAATTAGGACACCCTTATAGATTTAGATTGTTTTTTTTTCTTTTTTTTGTCACAATCCAAAGTCTCATTTTGTGGAGCTGGGTTGTCTTCAAATTAAATACCGACCTTGTTTAACTTGAACCTTCCCCCAATATATATATATATATATATATATAAAAAAATTAAAATTAAAACATCTTTGCAGTGTATTGCAGAATATGGATAGTAGTTCCCGTTTACTTGCCTCCCCATAAGGTCAGAGATAAACACCAAGTCGGTCAGATGTAAGGGGAAGATCCAATTAATGGAGAGGGGCACTCTGAATTGGAACAAAAATAAAACAAAAATTCTGTCTAGAAAGATATTTCTCATTGACCGAGGGCAGAACAAATGAAGTGTAGAATCAGAACACTAACAGATACTACACTTCGCTCCCAGCCAACAGGCTAGATGGTAGTTATTCTTTGTTTCATGGCCACAGAAGAAGCAAGACCGGTTTCTTTTTTTAAAACCTGAAATAAATCTTGTTCTGTTAACATAGTTGTGCGATTGGTTTCACTCCAATGCACGTGAACAGTGTCAGTTTCAGGGGTCAGGGTTTTTTAAAAATCTTTTTTATTCATACCCCGGAACTCCATATTAAGAAGGGTTTTTATAAATAACGTTATTTAGGTAGAAAAAAAACATTATTGGTGGGGGGGGGGGGGGGTAATCGGAAATAAAGTGAAGGTAAATGGAAGCTGCTCATTTTAAGCTCCCAAAACTCCATATTGGCAAAAATTCAACATGGGATGTCAATAGTAACTTGGTAAAAGTTTACTATAACCCCGCAATACCGGATGTCAGTACACGTGATGTCTTGAGAGAGAGAGAAAGAAAGAAAAAAACAAAATATCGACTGTTTATGTATTTTTGGTACCCTGCTATTTTTAAACAGTTTTTTTCAGATTAAATTCAAGTTTCACAATATCTATTATTATTATTATTTTAATTAAATTGTTAAGTGGGAGCACAGAATACTTACAAAACACACTCCCCCTCCTCATGTTAAGAATGACTTTCGAAATACTGTTATTTCAGCGCAGTACCAAAAATACATAAGTACCAAATAGTTTGTTTGTTTTTTTTTTACCATAAAAGAAAAAATACACTTCATTAATCTAATGGTTAGATTAATGAAGTGTATTTTTTTCTTTCATGGTAAAAAAAAAAAAAAACTCTAACCAATAAACCCAAGTCCGAGATGACAATACGCCACCTCGGACTTAGTTGGTGGGTTAATAAAGGACATCAATTGTACCGATTCCACATCCAAGTTTAATTTTGTGTTTGTGGCAATATGGAGTCGAATGAATTGATCAAAACGTATCAAGTTAAGCGTAGGCTAGAATATCAACCCCTCCACAATTTATTACGATTTTTATTTTTTTATTTTTAGCTTGCCAAGAGCATAGTCCGTGGATCAGAATGATAGTTCTGTTTGATCTTATGAGATTATTCTCCCGGGCACTATCCTTTTTGGGAGTGTGTTGTGTGGTAGCTGGATTTCTGCCAGCATTAAACTGACATTCTATCTAACCTTGCTACTGTGGGAAAACTGATAAATAATATGTATGTATATATAGTCTTTGTGGATGACTATAAAGGAGTGACAGCAGAAACGTATGCATATATGTAGCCAATAATGTCTATCTCTACTATGATATAAAAGGAACTTTGTGTTCGTTCCCTATGGACTCAAAAACGGCTGGGTCGATTTTTTTTTTTTTTTTTTTTTTTTTTTTTTTTTTTCTGAAATTTCACGTAAATGTACTTCATATCAGTGGCTAGAGGGGAAATGGTCCACCCCCGGGTGACAGCAAAATAGAAGTGACACAATGTCACCCCAACAAAATTTTTCAGCCAGACTAAGGTGCAAAAATAGTCTGAAAGTAGGATTTATTTATCATATATTATGCAAAGTTTTTTAAGTTTTTAGTCTTTTCGAAAATATTAGAAACTCTTACATTTTTAAAAAATTAGTAACTGAAGAATATTTTTGCCGATGTTTAATGAAAACTCTAAACCCTTTATTTTTTTTTTATGTAGTTTTTAATAGTACATTAGAAATCATGTGTGTATTATCTGAGGGGGACGGTCCAGGTGACACAATTCCAGTGGGGTGACATTTAGGTAGACTGCCCCGAGTGACATTTACTCTAGCTACGCCACTGCTTTATATGCCTGGCAGAGTTCTTAGATAGGTTTTCTGTTGGAATGTTTTCGATAAGTATCGATAGTCAAAATAATACGATGAAAGAAGGAACATTCTACATAGCCAAACATCAAGTGCATTTGAGAAGTTTTATTACCACACAAGCCGAAAGGCCCAACATATAAAATCAACAGTAGGTTCTTTTAGATGACAGGGGCACGTTTGAAATGAATATTTCTGTTTAAAGCACAATTTCACAATGATAATTGACTTTTTCATTTGGAAACTTAAATTCAAGCCATTATCACTGTTACAAGTAATGCCAGGCATATAAAATCAACAGTAAGTTCTTTGATATGACAGGGGCACGTTCGAAATGAATGTTTCTGTTTAGAGCACAATTGAAGCATGATACTTGACTTTTTTATTTCAAACTTTGGTATTAGTGCACTTATTGATCCGTGCTGAAATAATAACATTATTTTAAAGCCATTCTTAACGTGGGGAGGGGAGGGTGTTTTGTACCTATTCTATACTTTAACCTTTTTTTTACACAGTGATCACCACTTATCAAGGCCCGGAAGCCACTCAGGGATAAGGGTTATTGCAAGTACATTACGTTAGTGTGGAGATTTGATGAAGTGTTTACTTAAGGGGGCGGTTCATTAGGAATTTGTTAACATTGGACTTGAAGACATCCAAGTTGTAGTCTGGTGGGAAGCAGGCAGACGGAACAGAGTTCCACAGGCATGCAGTTCTGAGAAAGAAGCTTTGTTCATGGAATCCGCGTTTTGATTTAGGCACAGATATAGAGTGGGGGAAATTTTTCACAGTGGATTCAGCTAGACGGGTGTTTTTCGTGAAAGATTGGTGAGGGGGGACCAGAGATTGGAGTTCAGATGAGCACCTGCCATGGAAATAACGATAAAACAAGAATAGGCTCATAACGTCTCTTCTGTGGGAGAGAGGTTGCAGGGTAGAGAAAAGGGCATCCCCCACTAAGCCACGAAGTCTATTTTGTACTCTGTCAAGGCAGGATAGGCTGTTTTTAGCAACAGTATTCCATCCTTGGACATACTTGGCTTTTATATAGATAGATAATTGCATCAGTAGTGAGATATCTTCTGGAGCGGTAGAAGGATCCCACCATCTTTCCAGCGACCTTGGCAACAGACTTGATGTACGTGTTCCATTTCAGATCAGGAGTAAAGGTCAAACCCAGAAGCTTGTCAAAACACGGGGCCTCACCCAGACGAGAGCCATCCATCACAATTGATACCAGCTGGGGATCAGAGCGTTGATGATGTAAGGATAGGAGTTTGGTTTTGGATGCATTAAAGGTAACCAGCCACATCTTCCCCCACTGAACCACGCGCTCGAGATCAGAGGAGAGAGAATCAGAGAGAACTTTGTCATTTACAGCCTTTGATTTGTTGCCGTAGATGGTCGTGTCATCAGCATAGATGTCAACGAATGATTTAAGTATGTGTTTAGGGAGGTCATTGATGTAGATCAGGAAGAGAGTTGGGCCCAGGATTGACCCCTGAGGGACTCCAGCATTTATATTGCAGGCCTCCGATTTTTGTCCATCTACTACTACTCTTATGAGCCTATCAGAGAGAAATGATTTAATGATTGAGAAAACATTTCCAGTTATACCGTAGCTGGAAATCTTGTGAAGTAGACCTTTATGCCATACCTTGTCGAAGGCCTTTGATATGTCAAGAGCAATTGCCCTAGAAAGGAAGCCTTTGTCAAGAGATTCACTAATACTGTGGGATATAACCGTCAGCACATCTGCGGTAGATCTTGCAGAGCGGAAACCATATTGTGTGTCACTAAGAAGGTTATTCCTGCTGAGGTGGTTGACTATTTCTCTATCTAATATGGATTCCAGCAACTTACTCATAACACACAGGAGACTTATAGGTCTGTACTGAGAGGGAGATGACTTATCACCTGAATTCTTAAATACAGGGCAAACTGATGAGGTCTTCCAGGGAGTCGGAAAGCACTTCTCCTTAAGGCAGCGCTTAAATAGTTTCGTAAGTATGGGAGCAAGTTCTGGTTGAAGCTTTTCTAACACTATAATTGGGATGCCATCAGGGCCAGTTGCTTTACTGGAATCTAGGTTCTTTATTAGCTTGGCGACCTCATGTACGGATATTTGTATGTTACCTAGCTTGTTCTGTGTTATAGGAGGAAATATGGGGAGTTGATGGCCTTCGTCGCATAGGGTAGAATTAGCTGCAAAGTTCTTTGCAAATAGTTTGGCCTTGTCTGATGCTGACGAGATGACCTCTGGTCCATTGATAATGGTTGGGATAGAACGCACACTTCTGTTCAGGATCCTATTTGTTATTTGCCAAAACTGGTGGGAACCAAGCCGCTGATCAGCTACCTTGGATTTAACAGACTGGGCATATAGCTCTCTTGCATTTTTTATTACTCTTTTACAGTGGTTGCTGGCAGTCCTGAAAGCAGCTTTAGTCTCAGTACATCTATTATGTTGGTAGCTATGGAAAAAGTGATTTCTGTGCGCGATAGCAGCAACACATTCTGGGGAGAACCATGGCTGGCTGTTAGGTTTTTGTTGGAATTTTTAGATGGTATGAATTGGTCTATGCCTACAATTTAACCATTCGGTCAGATCTGATACTATAGAGGACACTTCCTTTTTAAACATGGAGTGCAGAGGTAAATCAGATATGAATGTACAGAAGCTATTCCAGTCAGCCATAGAGTATCGGTATACAGTACGGTGGAGGGGTACGTCTGGGGGCTTCTTACATTTCGTTTTTATCTTAACTGATACGACGGAGTGGTCGGAGGATCCTAGAGGAGAATGAACGGAACATGAACATAGCTCAGGGGAAGTTGAGAGAAAAAGGTCTAGGAGGCTTGCATATTGACCGGGTGTATCGGGCACACGGGTAGGTTCGCGAACAATCTGAGTGAGGTCATAAGCAATGGCAAAATCATGACAAAACCTCCCCTCATCATCTGTCTTATTTGAATGGGTCAGCCATTCCACGTTACCTTACAATTAATAAAAAAAAACATAAAACTTTAATAAAACTTGGAAATATGATTTTTAAAAATAGCGCAGATCAGTAAGTGCACTAGCACTCAAACTTTAATGAAAGCCATTATATATAAAAATAATTTTATAAAATTAACAGTAGGTTCTCTACAGTGTAATGTAGACTAACTTCCTCCCGGTGCATTGCAATCGGTCCTCAATTTGATAAAAAAATAGGCGATTTCACCGATTTCGATGACAATAAAAATATAGGAGTTGATCTTGTTCAATCCCGGATAATGTTGAGTCTCCTTGCTAGTGTTTGTATAAATATACTATAATTAAGATCTGCTTGCGATTGAGCACGTTTTATGAACCCAGGAGTTTTAGTGGATTTACATCTAGGAAACTAGAACGATACATTGAAACATCTGTTTGTGCCATAAAGTACCCAGAAATTGATAATTTCACATTGAATTTATATGTCAAACTGATGCTCCATTCTAAAATAATTATTTTTACCCCCCCCCCCCCCAAACTACGTTTTCAGGTAATAGCCTTAAAAAAAAAAAAAAAAGAAATCTGTTTTGGGGAGAGGGTCCTTATCTGCATATTTACTCCCCCCCCCCCGTCTTTTTAAATAAGTTAATTACTTTAAATTAATTCACAAGCGCATATCCCAATGGAACCCAGCACCATAAAATATCGAAATCAATGTTATATAAAAATGTCGATACCTTTTTTTTTTTTTTTACAATAACCTCGTCATTAAGTATTTTTTTTTTTTTTTTTGGTCAATGTCAAGGTTCTTTTCAACTCCTCAAAAAATTTTAAAATAACGACTTCAAAGGTTTTCGGTGGCGCTGAAAACGAATATCACATTTACATTTGGGGCAGATAAGTAGTTTTCATGATCTGAAGAAATTTTATCAAAAGGAGGGGGATCACTTTCCTATATTAATTTAACGTAAAATGAGCACCCACTTTCTGGCTACCAAGTAATTTTTTCATATCATAAAACAAATTTAACTGTGACATTCATGTTCAGCACCCTTAAAAACCGGCGCTGATTTTTTTTATCAAGAGATTCGTTCATTTTTTTTCATCTCATGATTTAGGATGCTAGTTTTATGCTGTCAGTAAGTTTACAAAAACATGCTTTTGGTTTTCGTTCTCTTTTCATTATAGAACTTGTATAGTTGTTAACAGGTGTTTCTGCAGTTTAATATTTCACAAAAATTGTTTACATTTGGAGGCGATGGAGGTGGTTAGAAAGTGGGTGCTCATTTTCCGTTAAATTTATACAGGAAAGTGATCCCCCCACTTTTTGGAAAAGTAATTTCTTCATATCTTTAAAACTACTTATCTGCCCCAAATTTAAATGTGATATTCGTTTGCAGCACCCCCCGAATACCTTTAAAAGTCGTCATTTTAAAGTTTTTCGAGGAGTTGGAAAGAAACTTGACATGGACCCCTTTTTTTTGTCTTTAATTTAAATTTCAAAATTAAATATTTTCATATTCTTTATTTTAATCAATAATTAAATTTAACCCGTTCTTGTAGCCCGACTACAAGCCTGCAAATCAAATACAAACCACCATTGCCGGTTCGTTGTGATCCGCGCCGACCGACTGAATACTGATCCAATGATCATAGATCACTTTTTTTTTTTTTTTTGGCGAAAGTGCAACGTTGTTAACAACTGAGAAATAAAAAATAATCCAAATACATACCAAATAACCGTTACCAAATGATAGAAAATTATTTTCTTATATTAACCTGCATAGTTTAAAAGATTTGAAACCGTTTTTTTATTTTTTATTTTAAAATTTGTTTCGTTACTTGCACTTATCCAAATTTGTTAATCAAAAACTGAAAACCACCTCGTACTGTCAACCTTTTTAAAAAAATATTTTAAGTTGAAACCACCTTCCCAAAAATATCGACGGCAATCTTTGACTATATTAATAATGTAATAAAACAATTTTTGAAGTTTCAAAAGTTTAAAGCTATGCAAGTGCCAAGTCGGTAGAAAAGTAAATTTCCTATCATTTTAGTATATGTCGTATGTTGTACGTATTTTCGATTTTTCGACTGTTAGCTTTAACTTTTGTCTGGTACTTTCCAGAAAACAAGGGATGGGAAAATACGGGTTTGTTTTACTGTACACATAGATTCGAAAAAGTCATCACAAAACAAATATAGAACAAATAAATGTTATCAAAGGCAAGATAAGTTACTTTTATACCCAACTGGATATGTTTTTAGTGTTTTTATTTAATGTAACATGTTTATTCAGCTCGAAAACCAATGTTTACCGATGTATTGGAAAATTCAAAATGGCGGCCGACTCTCTCTCGGAGACGGTAAGTTTGGGAAAAGGAGTTATAAATAAAAAAAAAAAACAGTCAAAATATTGTTAAAAATCCGCCGAATATATGTCAGCCTATGTCACGGTAACATATGTTAAGGGAGTTTCTAACAGTATTTTGTCCGTTTTTTTTTTAATTTATTTATAACTAATTTTCCCAAACTTAATGCCTCAAAGAGAGTCGGCTGCCATTTTCCATTTTCCAATACATCTGTAAACACTGTATGTTTTTCGAGCTGAATAAACATGTTACATTAAACACTAAAAACATATCCAGTTAGGTAGAAAAGTAACTTATGCCTTTGATAACATTTATTTGTTCTATATTTGTTTTGTGACAACTTTTTTGAATCTGTGTACACTGTACAGTAAAACAAACCCAACAAAACGGCGATCTCATTAGACATAGTAGTCTTGATAATCACTCAAATTTCGAAAATTAAACAAAATACTGGTAGAATATTACATTTTCGCACGATTGGCGACATTGATTGGATGTGTTTTTATCAGTATTTTGTTTAATTTTCAATTTTTGAAACTTGCCTTTGTAAATTTTTCGAATCTATGTGTACAGTAAAACAAACCCGAAAATACAAATAAGTTACAAAGGCAAGTTTCAAAAATTGAAGATTAAACAAAATACTGACAGAAACACATCCAATCAATGTCGCCAATCGTGCGAAAATGTAATATTCTACCAGTATTTTGTTTAATTTTCGATTTGTGAGTGATTATCGAGACTACTGTTTCTAATGAGATCGCCGTTTTGTTTTTCGGTACTGTCTTCTTTATCTTTAAGTAAACATACGCTCACAAAATCACACACACTTATTAAAACACAAAAACATATCCAGGTAGGCAGAAGAGTAACTTAGCTTGCCTTTGGTAAAATATATTTGTTGTTACCCCCCCCTCTCTATTTTTTTAGCTATTTTTTTTTTTTTTTTGCAAGTTTTATTTTTAGACTAAATAAACTCGAATAATAATTATAATCTCTTAAAAATGTATTTCGATAACAAAGTAATTTTCATATTCATTTCATTTTTAAAAAATTTGTGTTACTAAGTAGTAATAGCATGGCTGTCTCCCCATTTTAAACTACGACAGCATAGAACACGTTCTCTTTGGTACGTAACGTGTTAAAAATAGTGAGCCTTATGTGCTGCTGCCCGCTGCCGTAGTTGTAGTAGACATGGCGACGCATGTAATTTTCATGCAATCAACAACAACAAAAAGTTTTTTTTTTTTTTCTTTCTTTAATGAAAATTTATCAGAATCCTTGAATTATGAATACTAGAGGATGCACCCCAACATTCGAAAACATGACTTTTTTTTTTCTCTCTCTCTCTCTCTCTCTCTCTCTCTCTCTCTCTTCTTTTTATGGCGGGGTTATTGTAGAGAAGTATCAACATTTTTTTAAAAATAAGGGACTTGAATGTTTTGTGTAACCCCCCCCCCTTCACTTTTTTCAGAATTTCTAACAAGTGCAAGATTTTACAGTAAAAATTTTTTGGCAGAGGTTAACAATCCTGCCACTTTTCAAAAATCGCTAAAAAAAAACAAAAAAACATGGCAACGACCTACGCATGACACTGAAAATAATTAACGCTCCTTCTGACACGTGACTGGAATTTATTTGTTTACATTTTTTCACTATACTTTTATTCTTAACCAAAAAGACATTTGATACTAGTGCAGTTTCGCCAACGCGGGAAATTTACTTTAAACTTAAAAAAAATTTTTTTCATTAAATTGTTATGAAAGAATTGTTCGTCGTACACTCGAGGCAAAACTACACAAGTACCAAAACGTTATGTTTTTGTTCTAATTTATTTGTCATATTTAAGGACCAACGTTTTTTTTATTAACGTAAATAGATAAATAAAATAAACATGTTTTAGTTTTTCTTTCCGCACCGGCGCACCAACACCACGTAACAATTCGTTCATTAATGTATGTAAAGTGAAAACAAATACACATATGCCCCCTAACTTCCGGTCACGTGTCAGAGGGAGCGTTAATTACTTTCCGTATGATGCGTCGGTCGTCCGCTATGTGTGTTTTTTTTTTTTTTTAACGATTTTTGAAAAGTAGCATAATTGTTAACCTCCGCCCATTTTTTTTTTTTTTTTTTTTTTTTTTTTATGAGGATTTTATTTTAAAAATAAAATAATCAAACATTTTGAGATTGAAGTCAATCAGGGAGGGACAGGGTTAGGCGCCACCCAGGGTTAAATATAAGCTATGGATAGAGAGGAGCATTTTTACTTAAAACTTACAGGGTAAAATGAACCCTTACCTAAAAATTGAAATAGTCGACTAAAAATATCTATTAATGAAATGCTTAATAATAATCAATAGTATTCCGAAGAAAAATAACATGTTTCTCCGTCATTATTCCTTTATCTTTTATTTATTTTGGTGCTTATTAAAGACAGTCGACAGATCAATTAAAAAGATATGTCGTTTTAAGCAAAAACAGTACTTAATTGTCATGTCGAAAATAGTAATATATCCAAAAATTACGAAAATTGAGTTCAAAATTATTAGGTAAATTTTTACATTAGGTCCACCTCGACAATTTTCTTTAAAATTATGTTTTCGACTATGTTGAATAAGAAAATATCATTTAAATTTCGAAGAGACAAGTAGTTTTCGAGATGCATTATGCACTGTAATTCACTGGCCGCCATGTTTGTACGCACATGTGATAAACAAATTTCCTTATTTGTGATCGACACTGCCCACCCCCATTTTTTAAATAGTATTTGCGAGTGGGTATGCTGACAACGAATATCACGTAAATTTGGGGCAAATATTTTTCAATCCTCACCCATATGGGATGTTTATTCTGAAAACCGTTTTTAACATGGGAGGTTGGGGATGTTTATTCCGAAAGCCGTTCTTAACATGAAATTACTCAATGAAGAAAAAAGTAATTGTTTTGTTGGTAAATATCCAGATACGCTACAACAGAACACCGGCCACTCTAATTTGTTTTTAATAGGTAATTGAGGTCGCTGACAACAAATCTGATAGTCAAACTTGGGGCAAATTTACCGTTTGCATGGTATTAACCCCTGAACCCACGAATTACTTTCCACCATTTTGCAGCTTCCGTTTATGCTACGCGCGTGCGCGCTGTAGCATAAACGACGGCTTCAACAAGCAAACTGCCTTCTCACATGAATTTGATGAAAAAGAAATAAAGCAAGAAAAGAAAAGAACACCAAGTTGCGGGGGGGGGGGGTAATTTAATTATTATTATTTTTTTTTTTTGGGGGGGGGTAGAAAATTTAAAATTAGCTGAAAAAGAAATAAAACAAGAAAAGGAAAGCACTCCAAGTTGGGGAGGGGGAGGGGGTAATTTAATTGTTTTTTTTTTCCTGAAACATAGAATTTTCAAAAAGTAACGCAGCAACACCATTTAACATTTTTCGGAGATTTTACTGTTTACTTTGAGGTGCGCGCCCCAACACCAATGTAAACAGTAAAATTTTCGAAAAATGTTAAATAGTGTTCTAATTGGTAAATGTCGGTGCGTTACTTACGGAAAAAGCACCTATTAAGCCACATAAGTTCTATAATTAAATCCCCCTCCCGCAAAAAAAAACAAAAACGAAAAACATAAAAATGTTTGGTGCTTATGTTTTTGTAAACCGCATTAAAAACTATGTGAGACAAAAAAAAAAGTCCCCAACTTGTACGTTTCTTTAATTGGAAGTCATTAAAAAATGTCAGTCCGTAATTTTTTGATTGATAAGCCATGTGGCGGCCAGTGAATTATAGTGCATAATACAGGTTTTTATATCTCAAAAACTACTTGTCTCTGCAAAATTTAAATGAGATTTTCTTACATAGGTTTTCGACTATGCTGAATAAGTCGTCCTTAAAAAAAAATTGTCGAGGTGGACCTAATGTAAAAAAATACCAAAGAAATATTATATAATTAAGCTTTATTTTTAAAATGAAAACTAATTTAATGCAAATAAAGTATTCTACAACAACTATAATAATTATAAGTTTTATGTTTTGCCTGTGGACCCCCAAAAATATTCCATAGACCCACTAGGGTCCATGTGAACCCCGGTTGAGAACCCCTGGTCTAAACAATGAATTTTCGCAACTTTTTATATATATATATATATATTGGGGGACAAAATGAACCAACATATGCAAAGCATGGCAACCCTGACGTTTGCCTGCCTTGGTGTGTCGCCCTTCGGCCCATTCCCCCCCCCCGACATGTATTACTATTTTCGATATAACAATTAGGTAAGTATTGTTGTTTTTGCTTAAAACGACATATTTAAAAATTCGATCTGTTGACTCTATCTTAGCAAGTAGCTTTATATTAAACAACTGAAAAGTTACAGGTTATATGGTGTTGTAAGAATGGAATGAGATGATTTAAAAAGAAAAAAAAAAAAAAAAATTTCTCCCCCATTTTTTTTTTTAAATGAGACTGAAAATATTAATTTCATCATCATCATTGTACTAATCATCATCACCGTCATATTTATCCAGCATGATTTTGTTTATATTGAAAATATCGATTTTGCTTATCGGACATAACATCAATAAGTTTAAAAAGGTGATCGGATGGAAAAGTGTTTTTTTTTTTTTTTTTTTTTTTTAGAATTCAATCAAACTATATGAACAAAATTACAGAAAAATTGGTAAATTTTTTGTTGTTTTTTTATCGACCCCTCAGCATTCACCTTTTAATTTGTCGACGTAATGAGGTTTTCGGGTACACTGAGAACGAATATCGCATTTATTTTTTGCGCAAACACGGAGTTATCCATATTTGAAAACATTCAGTATTCAATGTAATCACTATTGTTTTTGTTGGCGGCCATCTTGTTTCTCGTTTAGAAAAAAAACGCCAAAAAGAGCCAAAACATGGCCCCCGAAAACATTTTTCGGTTTCAATGCCGAAATAACCCCTTCCGGATATATGACAGGAAATATTTTCATAAAAGTTTTCACCTCATTTAATAGTAAAAATATTGCTGTCATAAGTTTTCACAAACGGTACAAAAGCATATTTTATGTTTTTCGTTCTTTTTTGGGGGGAGGGGTGTATTCCACACAACACACCCGCCCCTGCCCCTCCATGGAAAAACGGTTAGTTAAACTGCAGGAGCACCTGTTTAAACTACACAATTTCTATAATTGAATATCCTCCTCCCCAAAAAAAGAACGAAAAACATAAAATATGCTTTTGTAAACTTTTTTTTTTTTTTTTTTTTAGATCAATTAAAAGGGGTTAATACCATGCGACGGATTTGATTATCAGGTTTATGGCCAGCAACATCGAATATTCCCTTAAAAAAGAAAGAAAAAAAAAACAGGTTTGTATTACTATACACATAGATTCAAAAAAGTTGACAAAAAACAAATATATAACAAATAAATGTTATCAAAGGTAAGATAGTTACTTTTCTTCCAAACTGGATATATTTTTCGTGTTTTTATTACATGTAACATGTTTATTCAGCTCGAAAAACATACAGTGTTTACCAATGTATTGGAAAATTCAAAATGGCGCCCGACTTTCTCTTTAACACAGTAAGTTTGGGAAAAGGTGTTATAAATAATAAACTAGACAAAATACTGTTAAAAACCCACCGAATATATGTCAACCTATGTCACGCTAACATATATTGAGCGAGTTTCTAACAGTATTTTGTTTAGTTTTATATTTATAGCACCTTTTCCCAAACTTACCGTGTTAAAGAGAGAGTCGGGTGCCATTTTGAATTTTCCAATACATCGGTAAAACAGTATGTTTTTCGATCTAAATAAACATGTTACATTAAATAAAAACACTGAAAACATATCCAGTTAGGTAGAAAAGTAACTTATCTTGCTTTTGATAACATTTATTTGTTATATATTTGTTTTTTGACAACTTTTTCGAATCTATGTGTACAGTAATACAAACCCAAAACAAGAAATTAGTGGTCGGTGTTCTGTTGTAGCGAAAGGTAATTTTTTTTTTTTTTTTTTTACACAGTGATCACCACTTATCAACGCCCGGAAGCCACTCAGGGATAAGGGTTATTGCAAGTACAGTGTACAGTACGTTAGTGTGGAGATTTGATGAAGTGTTTACTTAAGGGGGCGGTTCATTAGGAATTTGTTAACATTGGACTTGAAGACATCCAAGTTGTAGTCCGGTGGGAAGCAGGCAGACGGAACAGAGTTCCACAGGTGTGCAGTTCTAAGAAAGAAGCTTTGTTCATGGAATTGCTTTTTAATTTAGTTTCATAAATATTACTCTAAATACTCTTTTTTAATTTGTGATCTATTCTTTACATTCTTTCATCTCGGCGTTTCGCTCAAGTTTTCTTGGGATTTACCCCCCCCCCCCCCCCCTCCAATAAACCTTGCTTTTTTTGCGCCAATGCCGGTGGTGGGGAGGGGGAATTCCAGTTATATGTGGCATATTTAGCTTCTTTTGGCGTTTTTCATTATTGGAAAACAAGATGGCCACCATTAAAAATGATAAGGATTACGTTGGATACTGAATGTCTTCAAATATGGATAACTGCGTGTTTGCGCAAGAAATAAATGCGATATTCGTTCTCAGCATACCTGAAAACTTGTAAAAGTCGACAAATTAAAGGTGAATGCCGAGGGGTCGGTAAACTAAAAATTTACCTTTTTTTTTTTTTTACTTTTATTTTCAGCATTCACCGTTAAATTAAGGACTTTTATAAGTTTTTGTGTATGCTGTAAACGAATATCACATTTAAATTTGGGTCAGACAAGTAGTTTTCTCGGCAGATTTGCCGTTTAGTTGTACAAATATCCTCAAACCAGGTAATCACTAAAAGGGACACTTAAAGGTCGACACCGGTATCTTAGCAGAAGCTTTTTTACATGTTTCACAAACTTTAAAATTGAAAATGTAATCGTGATTAAATTTAATTAAAATTAACCACTTTGTTTAACAAATTTAAAAATAATGCAAGACGAAGTTTAAAAATGATTAAATATATTTTATTTTATAATTTAAAATTAAAAACATTGACCAATAAAAATGAAATTTTGGGTACTTATGTGTTTTGGTGCCGTGCTGAAATTATAACGTTATTCTTTTTAAAAACATTCTTAGTGAGGGTGTTTTGTAACTATTCTGTACTTCCACCTTACAATTAAAAGAAAAAAAAAAATAGATATTGTGAAACTTTAATTTAACATGAAAAAAATCTATATAAAAATAGCGTGCTACTATCTGCCATCGTATGCATCCGAGAACAATATCTACTGTAAAATTAAACCAAAATTTGGTGCTTAATGCATTTTTGGTACCACGCTATTTGTACCTATTTACTATGCCTCCCCACGGGACAGAGTTAGACACCAGGGTCGTTTTTTAATGTGGAGAAAAGGTACAAAAATAAAAATTGTCTCAGTCGTGAAGGATTTCTCCTCCACCGAAAGAGAACAAGAAATAGAAGTGCAGCATCTGAAGAACAGATACTACACTTTGATCTTGACCAAAATTTGTAAATATATATATTTTTTTTTTCGGGTTAAATTAAAGTTTAACGATAACTTTTTTTTTTTTTTAATTGTAAGGTGAAAGCACAGAATAGTTACAAAACACCTCCCCATGTTAAGAATGGCTTTCAAAATAATATTTTAGCGCAGTACCAAAAAATACATAAGTTTTATTTTTATTGTTCAATGTTTTTAATGTTAAAATATAAAAAAATATATTTAATCATTTTAAAACTTCATCTTGCATTATTTGTTAAACAACGTGGTTAATTTGAATTAAATTTTTATAACATGATCGATCATATTTTCAATAATTATGTGATTATATTTTACCCATTTAATGTTTGTGAAACATGTAAACAAAAAAAAGCTTCTGCTAAGATACCGGTGTCAACTTTAAGTGTCCCTTTTAGTGATTACCTGGTTTGAGGATATTTGTACAACTAAACGGCAAATCTGCCGTTTTGTGGATATTAAGAGCTTTATTAGCCAGTGTAATCCATTTTTATTAGAGGCTATGTTTTTCCCAACAATAAAAGTACTAATGCGGCCGCATGTTACAAAATACCCCCTCCCCATGTTAAGAATGGCGAACGCCACTGACATTTACTAAGTAATACATTGGAAAAAATGTCTATTCAGAAAGTTATTTTTCTGCCCCAAATTTGAATGCGATATTCGTTTTCAGTATATCTGAAAACCTGGAAAAGTCGTCATTTTAAAGGTGAGTGTTAAGGTGGAAAGCAATTAAAAATTTACCGAAAAATCTTTTATGTAATGCCTGTAACGGAATGAAAAATGTATCCTCAAAATCACGTAACCAAGTCTTTATATCAATGGTTTTATTAAATTAAACAATTTAAAGTGATTAATATGAAATCTAGGACATTTACAAAGCTGATCTCGCAAGTTTGAATTATTGTGTGCGGACTTATTTGCTTTTTATTTTTATTTATTTAATTTTTTTTCGAGATGGCAACGCGAGACAGTTTAGTTTGGTTTTCTCAGTTAAAAATAAAACTACTTAACCAAGTTACGTGCTTTTTAATTAAATATGACATCTTTGTTCCGTTCGTCGTTCGGGTATGCACACCACATCATAGTGTTTATTTTGTATTTCGGTATTATTTTACGACCTGCCCCAGCGTAGTATAGACACCCCAACCAACACATGTTAAGAACGACTTTCGGAATATCCCCCCACCTCCCCATGTTAAGAACGGATTTCGAGATTGAGGGGGGGGTATTCCGAAAGCCATTCTTAACATGCAGAGGTTGGGGCGTTTATAATATGCTGGGGTGGCGTGTGCACGTCGGAAAAATTTACTGGCATTCTGACATGTTCCTCGATGCATTTCATTCTTGCATTACTTTCCCTGTTTTCTAGAAGGTGATAGATGATTTGGCGTCTCCGACGAAACCTCTTCCAACAGATATTATGTATTATAATATATTTTTTTTATTATTTATTAACATTTTCTATGAAAATAAGTGGAACAATATGAACAGTTGTAATATTTATTTCTTGTAACTGTTAAGTTCGTAAAAGTAAAAAAAAAACATAGGTACTTCTGCATAACAGTGCCATGAGGCGACTGAGACGAGTTATCGACCCCTGTTCTTTGAATGAGAAATGCCCTCTACCGGCCGTTCTGTGAACCGCAAAATATACACAAGTGTCTCTGAGAACGCAAAAATATATAATAACGAAATGAATAACACAAAAATATAGGAAAAGCGAAACATTTATTGTATAAAAAAATATAATTTTAATGTTTTAATATTATTTCTTTTAAATGAGTGATTTTTAAGTAAAAATAAAATGTTAAAATCATGAAACATTTATAGATTGTTTTTAGGATTGCGTTTTTTTCCTGTACGAGCAATATATATATATATATATATATATATATATATATATATAAAATTATTTATATATATATATTATATAAAAAAAATTTTTTTTTTTTTTTTTTTTTCACAATAAGATTGTATAAAAATATATCAAAATATAATTTTAGCAAAATTTAGGAAAATATATTTTGTAAAATATGAAACATTTACAGAGGTTTAGGAATATTTTTTACACAAAGATTTTTTTTTTTTTTTTTTTTTTTTTTTTTTTAAACAGTAAGATTGTATAAATATATATCAAAATATAATTTTTGGTTTGTCAGTAGAGCAAAATATAATTTTAATAAAGAAGTTTTTATTTATTTATTTTTACAAATTCATTATATTGTTTTATTTTATTTTCAACGAGTGATACGATTTATCGACCCCTAGGGATTGCCAAACGATTGTGAAGATTGGACCGCATGTTTCCGTGACGTCAGATTTGTGTGTACTATACGAACTATGGAAAAGCAGAAGCGACTTAATGATTTTTTTAAACCCTTTGTTTATCTTCTTCAAACTGCAATTAATCTATATATATATATATATATATATATAAAAGCGAAAATGTATGTATGCATGTATGTACGCTTTTCCTCGATGTCCACAAAAGGCTTCTTTCAGAGAAGCGCTCGCTCGCTTCACAACTTAAAACTTTTTATATCATCTATAAATTGTAATATCTCACACTTAACTACGGAGTTCGCCTGTCTATTTAATTTTATTGACTTTCAAACGTTAATTATTCGACATTTCCCGCATCGGCACGCGTTACATTCGGGTTTTCGGTATAAACAAAAAGAGAAACTCGACTAATTACTGGCCGAAAGCCAGTGGTCTCTAGAGAGCTAAGTAACGTTTGGTCAATGTCACTTCGTCATATCAGACGGTAGCTTTCATTTCGAGACGAGACGCTCCCCCTAATAAACTGGGAGCGGGTTTTTAAAAACAAACAAACCGATTTATTGACCTCATTAAAAACTGTCCAGCACAAAATGCTAACTGTTGAATACCTATCGCCGTCACGTCAATCAAAAACGCGCACCTGTTTTTTTTTTTTTTTTTTTTTTTGTTTTGTTTTTTTTTCACACTTTACTAATATCCAACTGCGCGTCAACGCTTCACGGGCACCTGTTTTTTTTTTTTCACATTTCTGGTTTTTTTCACACACACCTACAAACACCTGGTCAACGCCGGGTACCCTTCGCTAGTAATTAATATTTGTTATAATTTTGTTAGGTTTTAAGATTTACACAGTTTAATGATTAATAATATTATAAACATTTGTATATTAAATATGAAATACGGTTTTACTGAAAGTTCTTTTGGTTACCTACGGGCTTCCATATTTTGTTCGGTAAAGAGACAAACAAAATATGAGGGGGGGGCTACAAAATGCTTAATATTTGTGCAATAATATTTGCAAATTGGTTTTAATCTGGCGATAAAATAGCTGACAAGAGTCATGTTTATATTAAAACTTAATATTTAAAAAAGATTTTAAACACAATTAATTTAAAATCTATGTTGTAACAGAACATTTTGAAATAATGGAATTTTAATCTTTTAAAAATTAATTAATGTTTACGAAGTTTCTTTTTATTGGCAATTCAACTGATTATAGCATATATTAATTTGATAAAAAACGCTATTTAAAAAAAACATAAGTTTATATCAATTTTTTAATTGCAACTTCAAGGTAAATTTTTGTTTAATATGTGTATTTAAATTTTTTAAAAATGAATATTTTTTACTTATTTGAACTCTTATGTTTCACAAATCAAATGTTCTCTTGTCTCTATACTGAGCATATCTAATCTTTCAGTCTTACTAAATGTCCGGTTTGGGCACCAAATCAGAATTTCTAATAGAAAGTAGATCATACTCTAACACTTTATCCTAATCCTAAACCTACTAAACCATATCTAACTATACATTCCTAAACCTACTAAACCATATCTAACCATACATTGCTAAACTTACAAAACTATATCTAACCATACATTAACTCGACTCTCTCGATCCAATACTGTAGCAAATTTAACTGCTTCCACTGCATGAATTTTTACGTATACCCTCTCTCAGTATAAATGAAAATGGACAGCATAATAATGCCCTTTTTAAACCACACTTGAGGAGTGAAAATCTTCTGTAGAAGCTAACCTAAATGCCCGATTTTTCCAGGAGATATTAACCTAAATAACCAATAAATATTAACTACCCATGCGGGGTCGCAGAAATACCTGGATTAGGACCCAGGCGCGGGGCGAACCCCCTCGGAGCTGATGGACCCGTAGGTCTTCCCAGGCCATCCGTCTAGGAGAAGGAAAACTCTGAAACTAAACCTAGGGGAGGGAGGTCTCTTCAGTCCTGGACGACAACCTTCCTAGAGCTGGTGACTCAAACAAATCACCGGTTGGCAAACCTAAACTGCTTAAGGAGGAGATAGACTCTGTCTATCGCTCGGCTTTCATACTCCTTCTTTGCCTATTGGCCAGGCGTAGAGGTACTATCACAGGGACTCGCTTGAATCACCCAGTGGTTGACCTTGTTTCCTGACTAGGGTAATGAACGCCGCTTTTCCCCACTCCTGCCACATCCCATCCCCCTAAACTGGACACAGTGGGGTGCTTCAGTGCCATATATGTCAGTGCAGTTGGACTGGGCTGGCTTTGCCTAATGGATTGAGGGTACCGGATTGACAGTTCCTGGCTGCTGTTTCCGACTGATAGTACAGGAGCCCTAACTCTTTGGTAGCGCTTAGAGCGGCTGCTCCATCAACAGTTGTAAAATATCGGGATGTTTGTAGTGCCATGTCGCGCATGGAAAGGGACCCTGCACTCATCCCCGGTGGGCTTTCCTGAGGCCACAATCCTGTGGGTGAGGACAGCTGATGGTCTACTTGTATTGCATGTCTGGTATTCTGCACAACTACTTGTCCAGCACCCCCTCACTCATCCACCCTAACTGAAACTTTTAAGTAAAATAAAATGAAATGACAGCTCAAGCAAAAGTTACGTTTAAACCAGGACCAAACTCAAAGAAAACCAACCTGCCTCCTCCCTTGAGGCTTGCATTTACTAATATCCGCGGGCTTAGAACTAACTTAGATGATGTTGAGTCATTTCTCCTTGTAAACACCCCGGATATCTTAGCATTAAGTGAAACTAACCTTCACTCCTCCATACCCTCTAACCACTTTAACATGCCTGGTTATCTCCCACTCTACCGTAAGGACTCGGACAGACATATGCATGGACTTGGAGTCTATATTCGAAACACCCTCCCCCTAACTAGAGAAATAAAACTAGAATCAGAGGGCCAGGCCTTTATGTGCTTCAGACTAAATATGCAACACAATATTAGCTACTTATATTTTCTCTACCGCTCTCCCTCAAACCAAGACTGTACCCTAATAAACAAAGTCTCAGACAGCATAGATATAGCACTCTCCCTCGATACTAGCGCACAAATACATGTATTTGGTGACTTCAATGTCCACCACAGTAACTGGCTAGGATTCTCAAATCACACAGACGTAGCTGGTAGCGCCACATATAGCTTCTCTATATCTCATTCCCTATCTCAGATGGTTACATTTCCGACACGTTTCCCAGACCAGCACGATCAACATGCCTCACTTCTAGATCTCTTTCTGACAACAGTTCCCAATGACTGTACAACAAATGCCCATAGCCCACTCGGGAATGCTGATCACGCTGTGATAATGGTAGAAATCAGCCTAAATTCTCGCCCTAAAACTGAAGACCCACTACTCAAAACAACGAGGTATTACAAAAAGGCTGATTGGGAAGCCATCAGGGAGCTCATCAGAGATGCCTCATGGCAAAATATCTTTACTCTTCCAGCGGAACAGTGTGCAAATGAGACAACTGAATGGTTCAAAACTGCTATTGAAGCACATGTTCCCGCACGGAAATACTATAGCAAGCCCCACTCCCCCCAATGGTTTACTTCTGCTTGTGCAGCTGCCATTTGTCAAAGGCAGCATGCGTTCCGCAGATTCAACCGACATAAGTCCAGCTCAAATAAACAGAAGTTTATAGAAGCTAGAAATAATTGTAAGAGAGTGATAGACACAGCTAAGTCAGATTACTCTGAAACCACCAGAAAGCGCATCGAAGCACAGAAATTAGGAACCCGGGATTTTTGGAAAATCTACAACAGCGTAGTTAATAATGGACAGTCAATTATTCCCCCACTAACAAACAATCATGAGGTTGCTTGCACGGCAACTGACAAGGCTAATCTGCTTGCCAGTCGGTTTGCCTCAAACTCCACACTGAACTCGGTACACCACTCACTCCCTGATTTTCCTCTGCGAACAGACGCCACACTTGACGACTTGAAAATCACCCCTTCTCAGGTACATGCTATTATAAAAAACCTAGACACCTCTAAAGCATGTGGACCAGATCTCATCCCGGCTGTGCTATTAAAAAAATGCTCTGCCGAGGTTGCTCCACTTCTGTCCAAACTTTACAATAAATGCCTTAACGAATCTTGTTTTCCCGACTGCTGGAAAACCGCCTCTGTGGTACCAGTCTTCAAGAATTCTGGTGAAAGAACTGACCCACTAAATTATCGCCCCATTAGCCTCCTCCCACTTTTCGCCAAAATATTTGAGTCCTTAGTTAATAAAGCCCTAGTCCAGCACCTAACAGCTGCTAAACTCTTGACTGACAAACAATATGGATTCAGGCAAGCCCGTTCAACAGCAGATATCTTAACTGTAGTTTCTGAACGTATATACCGTTCATTGGATAAAACAGGGGAGGGTAGAGCGGTGGCCCTTGATATATCTAAGGCTTTTGACAGGGTATGGCACGATGGTCTTCTAAGGAAAATTAGATCATATGGAATCACTGGAAGAATTCATAACGTAATTAAATCCTTCTTAAGTAATAGAAAAATCAAAGTTGTCCTCGACGGACGTACATCCAAACAATATGACATAAATGCGGGAGTGCCTCAGGGGTCTATCCTTGGACCTCTATTGTTCCTGATATTCATAAACGACCTCCCTGATAATATTGTTTCGGAGATGGGTATATTTGCCGATGACACCACTCTCTATAACAGATATGAGGGGAAAACAAATGAACACATATCCAAGAAAATGGCAGAAACACTAGAGGATGACCTCCAATCCGTAGTGGAATGGGGACAAAAATGGTTGGTCTCATTCAATGCTGCTAAGACTAAGCTTGTTTCCTTAAATAACTACAAGAAACCTTCTCTACCACCAATAGCAATGGCCAAGAACACATTGCCTGAAAGTACTTCTTTTAAACTCCTCGGCCTAACGTTTACAGGGAATATGAACTGGAATAGATACATTGAGAGCATTGCCAAGGCTGCTGCAAGAAAGGTTGGCTCCCTCTACCGTGCTAGAAAACTACTTACGCCTGCCAGTATCCTATACCTCTATAAGGCAACCATTCGCCCATGTATGGAGTACTGTTGTCACATCTGGGCTGGTGCATCTGCTGCTTGTCTCTCGCTCCTGGACAGGGTTCAAAAAAGAGTCGCAAACCTGATAGGTCCTGAACTGTCATCTGGGCTTCAACCTCTGTCCCATCGACGAGATGTTGCATCCCTCTGCCTGTTCTACAAATACTTTAATGGTGAATGCTCTGACGAACTGCAAACACTTGTACCTCCCCGACGTAACTACCCCCGACAAACCCGACAAGCTACTAAGTCTCATCCCTTTACAGTGGAGATCCCTAGGTGCAAGAAAGCCTTTTACTCCAATAGTTTCTTCCCCAGAACTGCGGGTCTTTGGAACTCCCTTCCGGGATTCTGCTTTCCCAACTGCAATGATATGCAGAAGTTCAAGTGTAATGTTAACAAACATCTTTCTACTCTTCTCCCTTCATAATGACCCCGCTAATTAATTCCCTAATAGTAGCCCCCTGCTTCAAAGTGGCACTGTGCCTTGTTTGGGGTGAAAATTGAATAAAAAAAAAAAAAATAAAAAAAAAGATAGAAATTTCGATAGATTTAAATATATTTTGTTCGAATTTCGAAAAAATAAATATGGGGGCGGGGACACGCACTAAAAAAATATTTCCCCTCGTATATTTTACGAAAACTGCATTCTATATGTAATTTTATTCTAAAATGGATAAGTATTGAAAATTTCACGAAAATCTGACCATTAGTTGATTTTTCCTAGATTTATTAAATACGTTCGGAACGTCTACTACATGGGAACGTTATTTTAAAGCGTCAATTATGTAAACACGATTTTCGTCTCGCAATTTCATTATCGTTCGAGAAAAAAAATTATTTTTAATTATTACTGGTTTCTTTTGCCCTTCTTTTAAATGGTACAAAAGTTATATTGATAATATTAATTTATAATAAAGTTACATCGTGTTACATATAGGGTGGGGTAATTCTGTGGTGACTTTTGGTAGTCCCTATCGACCCCTGTTCGGCTGACACACGCCCTCTATCGGCCGTTCTTGAAACTAAAATACACATTCGCCTCGTGTCACTGTCATTCAGAAGTACCAAAACGTATTTTTTTTTTTTTTTTTTTTTTTTTTTACAGTTTCTGTATCATTTTTAGTGTCTGTATCATTCTTACGTCAAACTGCTTATAATAATACCAATACTACTACTACTACTACTACTAATAATAATAATTTGTCTAATTGCGCTTAAAAATATGGTAAATTTCTTCAGTTAAAATCTCTGTTGGAAGATGTTTCGTCGGGGACGCCAAATCAGCTAACATCGTCTAGAAAACGGAAAGGAACTCAACAGTGAAATGTCTCAAGGAATATGCCGGAATGTTTTTTTTTTTTTTTTATTAGGTTGAATTCTAAATAAGCATCGAAAAATGTTACAGGCAGAAAAAAGGTCTATTTTTGACTGAGTGTTCGAAAAAATAAAAACAAATAATGGCCTAAATCACCTGGTAAATCAAAATTGCGAAATAGGAAACGAAACACGCGTTCCGGCTATTGGAAGAGAGAATCGTTGTTTAAATGGAATTTGAATAAAAATAATAAAATCGACTATTTTGACGTTGTAAATTTGAAGCTAATTTTTTGAATAAATGTTATTCATAGAAAAAAAAAAACAAAAAAAAACAATAAGGTAATCTCCAAAAATACCGTTAGGGCTTACAACATGGCCGCCAGAAGAGTCACGTGATCCGGTTGATCCAAAACATGAATCGCCGTATTACGAAACCGGAAAACGCAAATTTAAAGCAAACTTTGACAAACAAGCATAATAATTGACAAACAAGCATAATAATTAAGTACAAAAACAGTTTTTCAATATCATAATAATAAATAATTTATTTAGAACGGTCATTTAATTTTTTGTTGAGAAACAATCACAGTTTGTTTTTTAAATGTTTACAAAATGTCTACGAACGTGCGTAGACATTTTGTAAACATTGTTTTTAAAAAATAAAAAATAATACTTCTATTATGTTTTAAACGACTGTAATAGTTTATTTTGGAAGTATATTTCATAAAGAAAATTGACAACCCACTTTAAAAACAGAAATTACGAGTTTTATATATTTTATTCGCAGTTTTTTGTTGGGGGTGTCAAAAATTCCGCCTAAAATTCTGATACACCTAGTCGACCACTTGTTTGTTCTGAAAAAAATACTTTTTATAAACACTGTTTTAACTAAAAACAACCTAAGATTGTTTCTCAAAGTTTGCCTATTTTTATAACAACATTATATCAACAAAAAATTAAATACAAACAAATTGTGATTGTTTGTCAAAGTTTGCCTTCAAGGCTGCGTTTTCCATTTGCACGATTCATGTTTTGGATCAACCGGATCACGTGACTCTTCTGGCGGCCATGTTGTAAGCCCTAGCGGTATTTTTGGAGATTACCAACAATAATATAAATACTATTTTACAATAATTTAAAATTAAAAAAATGAACGAGTCTAGTCACAACTTCCTTTTCGTTTGCAATGTTTTATTCAACTTCTTGTAAAATAAAGTTGATTTAATTTTATTAAGATTAAAAAATTACGTACGAAAGTGTCCAATAGCGGCCATTTTTTTTTTTTTTTCATAAAGATAGTAAAAACACTAAAAACTTATTCAGATAGGTAGAAGAGTAACTTTGATAACATTTGTTATATATTTGCTTTTTCTTCGTATGTAATAAATAGTCGGAAAAGAGAAGACGAAAAAAAAATGGCAAAGATTTACAACGCCAAAAAAGAAAAACAAAACTGTCGAATTTATTTATTTTATTATTTTTATTCAAATTCTTGTTAACTAAACGATTCTCTTTCAATAGCCCGAACGCGTGTTTCGTTCCATATGCCTGCTATTTCATATTTCGCAATTTTGATTTACTAGGTAATTTTTTTTTTTTTTTTTTTTTTTTTTCGAACGCTCTGTCAAAATAGCCAAAAAAAAATGTAATAAATTTTGAAGTGTGCATTTTCCAATGTTTTGGTGTAGAGGAGAGGTAATTAAATTAATTAATTTTTAGGCAATTAACAGAATTGTTAGAAAATTTCAACAATCGCTAATATTTAATGTCTTATTTTAATAAACATTTAAGCATAGTAAAATAAAATCGTTGTAATTTTGCATTTTGATGTCTTAAAGATTCTTAAATTAAGAGCCTTTTCCTAAAGTATGGTGGCCCGTAAGGACCCAAACTAAACATGACCGTTTTGCAGTCGGTGCGTACATACATTTGTACAAGAAATAGATAATTATCATGTTTGTTAAAACTTCAATTCTTTAATGAATTGAGTGTTCATTTTATGTTTTCATTGTTATATTGATTTTAGAATGTATTTTTAATGTTTTATCCCTATCAAATAGTTTTGTTTATACAATATCCGGTGTGTGTGCACGCGCATCAATTGTTGTTGTCATTTTGCATTTATAAGAAACGAAACGGGGGGGGGGAAGTTATATAAAAAAAACAAAACAAATGTTATTTAAAATTCTTCTACTTGGATAAGTTTGTTTTTTTTTAATTCGTGTGTACGAGTGGTACCCCCCCCCCCCCATATATATATATATTTCATCATTTTTTTTCAGCAGACTTCGAACGGACACTAATCTACCAGATTATCCCCACCCCCAAAAAATCAATATTGAAATATGTGTAGGAGGGGTGCTCAGTTTCTAATGCAATGTTCCATTGTTCCAGCCAGCGCCCATTTTAGAACCACTGTACGTTTTTTGGCCAAATTTCGCCAATTTAACCTCCTTTTTTTTTTTTTTTTTTTTTTTTTATAATTTAGCTTGAAATTTGCCCGTTTTCGATTATATACATATTTATAATTATCAAGTTTCGTTCCCCGATATCTACAAAGGTTTTGGTAGGGCGAATTTTTTTCGCGAATTAAAAAAAAAAAAAAGGTAAATATCCAGATACGCTACAACAGAACACCGACCACTCTAACTTGTATTTTTATAAGTAATTGAGGTCGCTGACAACGAATCTGATATTAAAACTTGGGGCAAATTTACCGTTTGCATGGTATTAACCCCTGAACCCATGAACTACTTTCCACCATGTTGCAGCTTCTGTTTACGCTACGCGCGTGCGCGCTGCAACATAAACGACGGCTTGCTTCACCGAGCAAACTGTCTTCTCACATGGCATATCAATCCAAAAATTACGGACTGACATTTTTTAATGACTTACACAATTAAAGAAAAGTACAACAAATTGGGGGACCTTTTTTCTTTATTTTGTGGGATGGGGGATTCAATTATAGAACTTATGTAGCTTAATAGATGCTTCTGCAGTTTAGTTAACCGTTTTTCTGTAAGTAACGCATCGACATTTACCAATTAGAACACCATTTAAAAATGTTAAATGGTGTTCTAATTGGTAAATGTCGGTGCGCTACTTTTTGAAAATTTGAGAATTCTATGTTCCAGGGGAAAAAAAACAAAAAAACAATTAAATTAACCCCTCCCCCTCTCCACACTTGAAGTGCTTTCCTTTTCTTGTTTTATTTCTTTTTCAGCTAATTTTAAATTTTCCACCCAAAAAGTGCTATAATGTATTTTTGGAAAATAGAAAATTCTATGTTCTGGAAAAAATAAATAAATAAAATTAAATTACCCCCCCCCCCACACACACACACACAACTTGGTGTGCTTTTCTTTTCTTGTTTTATTTCTTTTTTATCTAATTTCAAATTTTCGACAGAAGATTTGTACGCCATGTGAGAAGGCAGTTTGCTTGTTGAAGCCGTCGTTTATGCGTAGCGTAAACGGAAGCTGCAAAATGGTGGAAAGTAGTTCGTGGGTTCAGGGGTTAATACCATCCAAACGGTAAATTTGCCCCAAGTTTGACTATCAGATTCATTGTCAGCGACCTCAAATACAAATTAGAGTGGTCGGTGTTCTGTTGTAGCGTATCTGGATATTTACTAAAAAAAAAATTTATTTTTAAGACGCAATCTTCAAGTTTCATCACTTGACATTTACAATTTTTAAATTAACATGAAAATTAACAGGAAAACTCTTTGGTATACTTACGTGTGTGCAGTTTCTAATACAATAAATCGATCCCTCATATTGGAACCACTTGACGAAAACAAGCACACCTTTATATAATTGATTTCTTTTCTTTTATCAATCTAAGGTAAATGTGCACTAGAAAAAAAGTTACTTTTAGAGGTATTCGTGTCTGTATTCTGTATTGTTCTTATTTGTTGCTATGATTGTGTTTGTGTGCCAGGAGAAGTCATACTAAAGACTTAAAAAAAAAAACCTTTTGATAACCATTCAGCATTATAAGAGGAAGATCTTTTTCTTGTTCTAACTTAAAACTCGACATTACTTGTTTTACTTTGTGTTCCTGATTAAATACTTTAAAATAAGTAAAAACACAAAACTTCTCCAGGTAGGTGGAAGAGTAACTTATCTTGCCTTTGGTAACATTTCTTTGTTCTATATTTGTTTCTGGAAAGGTGTCGGCAACTTGGAAATCCATCTGGCAGACTCCGTCTTCATATTCAAATGGTTGACATGAACGATAGTTCCCACAAACCCTGTACTAATCTTAATCTCTTGGACTATTTGGAGAATAGTTATGTGTCAATCTTCCAAAATGGCAACTGCAACTTGATCAACAAATGACTCATCAAGGGTATGGGACATCATTACCATCATTTTTTCATTTCATTAAGTCTCCTATGGTGTGCATCCTTTCAAATACAAAAACTGGATCACTAAAAAACAGAAACCACAATTAGTTCAAAACTGCAATTTTCCATATAACCCATAGAGATATAAATCATTGTACATGCAAAATTTCAATGAGATCAGACAACAGAAAGTGGGTCATAGGTATTACTTATTGAACTGTCGTTATATACAACCACCAATATTGAAAACTGACGTAGTTGGATATTCTTAGAGTTCTGATTTTCCTTCAGCTGTGATCGATGTTTATCATTAAAATATTTGTCACATAGGGAGGGTGGCACATTTTTACTCCTTTTCACTCTAAACAAGGCATATTACCACTTGGATGTAAGGGATTACTATTTGAGATCATGTCTAACAGGGGACTATGGGGTGAGGAGGTTGTTTGTTCACATTACATTTAAACATCTGCAGATTTGTACAGTCAGAGGAAAAAAGGAAACAAGGAGGAAATTTTAAAGTCTAGCAGTTCAAGGGAAGAAACTATTACAGTGGAAGACTTTTCATCATCTAGGGACCTCAACAGAGAAGGGGTGATATTTTGCTGCTTGTCGAGAATATATCGAGGGGTCACAAGTACTAGGAGTTCATCAGAACACATACCATTAAAATACTCATAAAACAAGCACAGGGGTTCAACATTTCAGCAATGGGACAGATTGGAGCTGATAGGGAATGACCTATTAGATTTGCGACTCTTTTTCTGAAGAGTGAGAGACAAGTGATAGATGCTCCAGCCCAGATGTGACTAAAATATTCCACGCATAGGCAAATTTGCGGTTTTATAAAAATATAGGATGCTCTCTGGTGTGAGTAATTTTCTAGCACAGTCGAGAGAGCCTGCCTTTGCAGCAGCTTTGGCAATGTCCTCAATGTATTTTTTCCAATTCATGTTGCCTGTGAATGTTAGGCTGAGAAGTTTGAAAGAGGGGCTCTCACTTGGGGTGTTATTTGTCATGGCAATCATCGGTCGAGAAGTTTTTTTTTTTTTTCCTTGTTAAAAGAAACGAGTTAGCAGCATTAAATGTTACCATCCATTTACAGCCCCATTCCACTATAGATTGAAGGTTGTTTTCTAGAGTTTCTGCCATTGCCTTGAATATATGTGTGCAGATTCTTTTTTCTCTCATATCTCTTTTCTAGAGCATGATATCATCGGCAAATATACCCATCTCTGACACAATTTTACCAGGGAGGTTATTTATATCAGGAACAATAAAAGACCAAGGATCGACTCCTGAATCCCACCTGCATTAATTATCATGTTTAGACATATCTGGTTTTTTTTTTTTTTCTTGTCTAGGAAGGATTTGCTTATGTTAAATATTTTTCTAGATATGTTATGATTTAATTTTTATGAAAAGCCCTTATTTATTTCTGAGCAAATGTATGTACCGTTTCTGCAAAAGTCTTGTCTTTTTTATCATCACATTCAAATAATAAAGTTATCTTTACTGCATCATTCATCAGTATGACACTATTTTGATTATTTTTAGTTTTGCATAAAACTGATCACAGTATTATCGAGATATTCAGTTTTTAGTACCAGGGGTGGGGTGTCTTAAAAATTTGTTTCCGATACTCAATTGTTTATAAATCTGTACTGTCTGCACGTGAAATCTTTGCCAGGTTGAATACAAAGAAATGGACGAGCAACTGGCCAATCTTTCAGAAGAGGAATATGTGTCGGAAGAAGAAAAAGAGAAGAAAACTGAAAAGGAGAAAGAAAAGATGAAAGTAGAAGAGCCAGAGGTGGAAAGTGAGAACGATGACCCAACAGGTATTTATGAAAGCTCACTTTTTTTTTTTTATATCTAAACAAAACTTTATTAGTTATCTTTGCATCTATGAAAATCTTAAAAAAAAAAAATCTGTTTTTTCTTCGTTTCTACTTTTCTTCGTTTCTATTTTCCTTTGTTTCTGTTTTTTCTCCTTCGTTTCTGGTTTTTCTCCTTCATTTCTGTTCCTCCCCTCATTTTTGTCCCCTCCTCTTCATTTGTTTTTTCCCCTCTTTCATTTCTAAATTTTTTTTTTTTTTTTCCTGAATCCAGTATGTCAGACTTGGGTCTGATTTTGAAGATCCAACAAGATAACTTTAGATGTATCCTAATGACTCTCTTGTCTTCTTTTGTCCCTGCTTAACGTTTCTAAATTGCAAAAAGAATGTTTACTGATCTGTTTTTTCTTGTCAAGGTTGAGTAAGGATCAAAAGATTACTCGGATCATTCTTTTAAAAAATATAATCCAGAAATTCAACGCATTATATCATCGATGATGCATATTTGGCATCATTAAGGGTTTTGGGTTTCAACACCATACCCCTTCACCCAGGCGACCAAGCTAATATTGATCGACTTGTAGAAAGCTACAGAAACATGTGATTATCAGGCTCTTGCTTCCCAAATGACTTGGCTGAAAAGGGGTTTAATGTGTGGACAATTTTTCAATCCAATCAATCGGATATAACCATGGCATGTCTATAAAAGAAAAGCTGACAAGAGAGTGGTGAAATGCTACATTGCTGGGTTTGGTTAACTATTTTCAAATTAGCTTACTGATTTTATTTTATTTGGAACAGGTTGATTAAAGAAAATGTGCAGATAAAAAAAAATAAATAATTAAAGATTGTTTTACCTATTCTTCTAGGGAGGATACATTTCTCAATAGTATTCGTGTATAATTGAGCACTTTATATCCAATATGATTTGATCTTGCTATTGCTTATTCCATAATCTGTGATTGTATTATTTAGGTCAATTACACACAGACAGGGGTCTGTTTGTGCGAGAATGGCTACACTTCCTTGCAGAAAAAAAACTACAAAAACTAATGCATTTATCTTCCCCTGACCTGGATATACATGTGACTGGAGGGCCACTTGTGAATTTCCTTGCTACAGAAGAGAAAGCCACCTCAGTCTCGCTCGGGGTGAATGCTGCACTAAACAAAATACTGATAAACCCTTCCACTAAACATGGTTGTGCTAGGCAACCAAACTATATACCAATCACTATGCAAAAGATTGCATGTTAAAAGTACAAAAGAAAATAGATCTTAATCATGTAACTGTTATAGTATCGTTGTATTCTCATCTTTCTGGCTTCATCCACTTTAATGTAGGCTGGTCTGCTTCTCTTTATGAACAAATAAACAAAACGAGAACTGGTAGTTTTACTTTCTTTCTTTTTCTTTTCTCTTTCTTTTCTCCTTTTACTTTCTTTGTACTTTTTTTCTTTTTTCCTTTTTGTAGTGGAATTGGCAATAACCAAAATGGGGGGAAATAAAAAGCTTACCTCGGATACGTCTGTTGTTGTGTTGCCGGCCGAGCAGAAGAGAGTTCCAAGATGGCGCCCATGGGTTTTTATTGGCTTTGACCCCATGAAATTCTTGCAGAATCGCGTGTGCTCTCGCTATAAAGGCAGGACGCTGGGAAGCAGTCAGGCAGTGTTTTGCAGATTGTGTGTAGGTGGTTCTGGCGGTTGGATTGTTCTTTGTGATGAACCACGAATCTGCGAGAAGCGAGTTTTCTTCTGCCTTTTTTTTCTGTCTCCTTCTTTCTCTATGGTCATTACAGCCAAGAAATCCCTCTTTTCTAGAGGTGGACGGTGTAGGGTGAAACTGACTATTTCCCATCTTTGTTCCTGATATTTGCCTACTACGTTTTGCTGCAAGCTAGGTCGGCTCGACTGTGGCGAAGGTGCGGATAAGCAGTGATATCATCAAGCTGTTCTCTGTATGCTGAACAAAGTGAGATTCGTCGCACAACTTCAGCAGGTGGATGCTGTAGCGAGTCTGCTACTTTTATATCTGGAAGGTGATGCACAGGCCCTCTACATGGAAATGGAGGAGGACGATCAAAAGAGGATAGACCAGATTGAGGCCCAATTAAAAGAGGTATTTACCGACGACGTGTTTGCAGCATACAGAAAATTAATTATGGTCAGATGGGCTGGCGAACGTGTGGATGTTTACACCAAGAAAATCAGGCAGTTGATTGGATTGGCCGGGTTCATAGGAGATGGCCTAGAGAGACTCATGAAATTGACTTTCGTCACTGGGTTCCCTGACATCCTCTCAATTGCTCTTCAACAGGCGCCGAACATTGAAGCCCTGACTGATCATGGGGGAGCTAATATCGAGAGCGAGAATTTTGACGACACCTGGGGAACAAAATCAGGACGTGGTTGCGGCCATACACTCGGGGAAACGAGCAAGGGGAGGACGCATAAGCACCAGTCTCCTTCCCCACCAAAATGAGAACACAACGCTCTCGGTGGCAGACATCCATGTTGACGGGACGCGATGTTTGGTGCGTATTGATACAGGATGCTTTAGGACGATACATGCAGATCGGTGCCGGTCTTGGAGGAAAAGAAACGTGAATGTTAAAACGATTGGTGGAATATCCCATGCGTGCTGTGGTGTTGGAGCGGTCTCTGTATCCACTGATGGTGTGTCTGCCAGAATCGATGTGTTAGTGATGCGTGGCAAACTGCTGGGGTTTGACTGACTTCTAGGAATTGATGCCATAAAAGCTCTGGGAGGTGTCATTGTCGAGCCTACAGGATCAGTGCTGCTAAGCGTCAGGAAAAATATTAAATGCGCAGCCATTTCTATTAATGAGCTGGATTTCATCGCCACCTTTGACCATCAAAACCGAACATGGACTGCATTGTGGAAGTAGTCTGAGGACCACCCCCCTGAAAGGCTACACAGTTGGGTGTCAGAATACGCAGTGCCAGCAGAAATCTGAAGAATACATGCAGGAGCTCCGCACCTGGATAGATAATGGTTGGCTCGTGCCGTAAATTAGGAACCCTCCCCCCCCCCCAAGGCCCAATTCCCCTGATGGCTGTGATACAGCAGAACAAAGGCAAAATGCGCCCTGTGATGGACTACCAAGAACTAAATTATTACGTAGACATGTTTACAGTCAATGCAGATGTTTGTGCGACTAAGCTGCGCGAATGGAGACAAAAAGGTGCTAACATGCCTCTACTGGACCTCAGGAGAGCATACCTACAAGTACGGGTCCATGAGACACTGGCCATACCAGACTGCGGAAATTGACTGGAAAAAATACTGTCTGACCGTTTGGGATTCGGCTTGAATGTGGCTTCCCTGATAATGAGAGCAATTATCAGCAAAGTATTATCCCAGGAAGAAGTTGTACGCCGCACAGCATCTGCTTACATTGATGACATTTTTGTCAATGAAGATGTGGTGCCCATGACCCGTGTAAGATAACATCTAGTGCAGTTCGGGTTGGAGTGCAAGAACCCGGAGTGGTTGAAGGATGGTGCACGGGTGCTGGGATTGGCACTTGGGATGGAACGCAGTGAACTGCAGTGGAAGCGAGGAAATGCAATATCAGAGGCTCCCAGTATTGTTATGCGACGAACAATGTTCTCCCTGTGTGGTGGACTTGTCGGGCACTTTCCTGTGTACGGTTGGCTTCGTGTGGCTTGGGGAATACTCAGGAGATTAAGTTCGGTAACAAAGGGCTGGGATGATGAAGCGAGGGACGCCGTACTGCATCGTATGATGTTCAAAATCTTAGAATCTGTGCAGAGGACGATCCGGCCCGGGGAAATTGGTTTGTGGACGGCAAAGAGCTGAATGTATGGGTCGATGCTAGCTCCCTAGCAATTGGTGCAGCCTTGGAGACGTGTGAAACTGTGTTGGAAGATGCATGTTGGCTGCGACCTGAAGCTGACTCCCAACACATCAACTTAGCTGAACTGGACGTCATATTGAAAGGCATCAATTTGGCTCTTCAGTGGCAGGGCAAGGTGCTACACATAGACAGATTCTGTCTGCGTATACCATTGGGTCTCGGACACGCTAACTGGAAATGTGTGAGTATGCAGCAAAGCAGCAAGCGAGATGCTTATTAGGAGGCGACTAAACACTCTCAAGGAACTTGTGGAAGAGTACGGGCTGACAGTGGACATGACGCTGGTTCCATCAGCACAAAACATCGCTGACCGATTGACACGAGTACCACAGTGGTGGTTTGAGGCGATGAAAAAGAAAAACGGGCTTGACCCAGTGATCGGTGCGGTTCACACAGACAAGCTGGATGAGAGTCAAATCATGGCTATTCACAAAGGTAGTGGACGTCCAAGGGTGCAACCACTACCTACTTTGTCAGGAAAACTTGCCCAACCATGACAAAAGCAACCGTTAAAACAGTCATACGGAAATGTGAGGAATGTCAGTCCATTGACCCAGAACGAAGAATTGCCAGAGAATTGGAATGGATATCACGCATTATGTGTGGTCCATCGTGTTTCTCTATTTGGAGGAAATTGGCAAGGCAGGACTCAGCAAGCGTAATTCATCAGTTGGCGGCAGTGTTCCTCGAACGTGGCTCACTGCATGAAATCCTTTTAGAAAATGACACGGCTTTCTGCAGCAATGTGTTGCAAGCATTTGCACATAAATGGGGAGTTCACTTGCGATTCCGTTGTACATACGCTCCAGCTGGGAATGTCATAGCGGAGCGATATCACCATACAGTGAAACGAATAGTGGCTAGAATGCGCTGTCACATACAGGAGATTGTCTACTGGTATAACATCACACCCAGAAACGGCGTATCTCCCTTCACTGCGCCTGCCAACAGGATTTATCGATACGAAGTTCGAGTAAAGAAGACCAATCTCGCAATTACATTTCCAGGTCCCAAGAACAGCTCTTACCAAGTTGGAAATCGCGTGTAGGTCAAAAGACCGCAAAATCGATGTACCACAAGGTTCGGCAAGGGTGAGGTGACCAAGGTAATCAGCCCTCAATTGATTTTGGTGGACAGCGTGCCTCGCCACATGAAGGATCTGCGCCATTATGTTGTTACATCGGAGGAAGAGGAAGACAGTATGATGTCTTCTGAAAGGACAGAGAGTATGATGCAGGACGACGGAGAGGATTTTGAGCCATATAATGCACATACTAGAGAAGGACCACCCCTCTTGCCTTTACGAAGGAGCACCCAACAAAGACGGATACTGCCCCCGCCTCCCTGTCCTAATTGTGAAACACCGCCTATGAAACCACAAGAGGGGATAATGGAACAGACCGGTGGCAATAATAGTGGTAATGAGGAAGTGCTGCCCCCGATTCTTCGAAGAAGTACCCGACAAAGACGAGTGCCCTCCTGCCCTGTTTGTGATCATGAGATCAGAGGGGAGTGTAGCGGAATTAGCAATAACCGAAATGGGGGAGAAATAAAGAGCTTACCTCGGATATGTCTGTTGTTGTGTTGCGGGCCGAGCGGAAGAGAGTTCCAAGATGGCGTCCGTGGGTTTTTATTGGCTTTGACCTCATACAATTCTCGCAGAATTGCTTGTGCTCTCGCGTGATTATGCAAATATAACTCCCGGTCGCTATAAAGGCAGGACGCTGGGAAGCAGTCAGCCAGTGTTTTATGCATAGGTAGTTCTGGCGATTGAATTGTTCATTGTGACGAACCACGAATCTGCGAGAAGCGAGTTTTCTTCTGCCTTTTTTTTTTCTGTCTCCTTCTTTCTCTACGGTCATTACAGCCAAGAAATCCCTCTCTTCTAGAGGTGGGTGGTGCAGGGTAAAACTGACTATTTCTTATCTTTGTTCCTGATTTTTACCTCCTACATTTTGCTACACTTTTTCAATGCAATTGTTTCAATTGCCCCCTGTAAAATTCTTTATTTTTATTAAATCAAACTAGCAGGCTGCCCGGCATTGCCCGATTATAAGATATGCTGAAATATATTTTAATTCATGTATCAATTATTATATTGAACCTAATATATAGTATCGATATCAAAGCTAAAAGAATACTTGGGTGCCATTAACTAGAATGTAAACCCGAATATACAACTGTTCACCCTCGTTCCTTTGAGTCACACCCATATGCATATAATTCACCAATCGTCCTTGTTTAAAAGATGTAATTGCTTGATCGTCGAAGACAGGATAATTATACAGATTTAGAATATTGATTAGAAAAAAAAACAATGCATTCTGGTGGATTTTTATGAATTTTTTTAAAAATTTGATTTCAAATCATGTCTTTTATGGTATAGTAGTTGTGGTTTTGATGAATAATTAATAATTTAATTTTAATGTGTAATTTTCAAAGTTATGTTGCTGTGAGAAAAATGCAGGCATGAAGTTGTCTCGGAGCTTTAAATAATATCTATGGTGCATTAAATCTAAATGCATTAAAAAAAAAATCACTTGACCTGGGAATCCCCCCCCCCTGCATCTTTTTCCAAGAATTTTGCTTATGTTTTCAGCCATGTATAATTTAGAGACGTCTTTTAAAGTTGCAATTTCAGGATTAGAAGGTGCTGCCTTCCAGAGCCGACTGCCCTATGACAAAATTACTTCCCAAGAAACAGCTTGCTTTCCTGATATTCTACAAGGCCCACCAACAGCACAGAAAATTTTTCTTTACATTCGTAACCGATTGGTACGTGGGGATTTTTTTCATATTTTTAGTTATTATATAGAATTTACAACAAAATTTTTCTAAAAGGTAATTATTCATATTATTTGGATTCTTCAGTCTACTGTTCTCATCTTGAGTGTTATTTTCATGTTTTGGTCAATGTGACCTCTGGCCTCTTAAGTGCATCTTGTCAAACTCGAATCTGCACAGAATTTCAATTAAAACTCTTTATTTAATCTGCAGGCGTAGCATGCTCTCGTTCCGTTCTAGTTTAGCAAAATACACTTGAAGAAGGTCGGAGGTTACTTTGACCAAAATGTTGTGAAAATAACATTAAAGATGAAAACAGTAGTCCAAAAAATGCAAATAATATGAACAATCAATCCTCATCAGAAATGTAAAAGTAATTATATAAATAGTTGGTTCTTTGTATTCTAATACATAATAATTTGGGGTTCTTGTTTAGAATTCACTCTATTTAAAAAAAAAAAAACAAAAAAAAAACATGATCAATGATGCTCCACATCGCCATATGCCTAAAGTTTTCAATCTTTATAATCAGCAGAGGGAAGATTTTTCGCTTGGTCAGAAATATGTCTTGTAATTTTCACTTCCATTATTTTGCCCTTTAGTTTTCACATTCTCTTAGCAATGTTTCTGACAAAGAGGGAATAACTGCTGTTTTCTGGGTCAAACTATTCCATCTATTACTTATCATTGGAAAGTTTTGGACCCTGAAGTAAATTTTTTTCTTCTTCTTAGCTTCTTACATCAAATCGCTTCATGCCTTGGCAGGAGTGATTTCCATAAAAAAGAAAAATATATTATCAGACGTCTGATTCGTATCTTGCCCCGCATACCCAGATTACAGGACATAACTTGTGATGGATTAAAAGATGATGGAATTAAAAAGGAAAGAAATACATTGAGATGTTCTCTTTGACTTCCTTACTTTCTCTTGTTTTGTTAACAATTGTTGTTGTACGTAACAATAACTATTCTTGTACATATTAGGGTTGGGCACTTGTACAGTTTAATCAAGACATTAAAAAATGAAAATATCAAAAAAAAAAAAAAAGGTTATATTATGTGTCCGGTTTGGACTGAATTTCACATTCAAAGATCGAGTAGTTTTTTTTTTTTTTTTTTTTTACAGTAGAAAAACACGTTTTTATGACAGCACGTTGAAGGTAGACATCTTTGAATTTTTTTTAACACGCCACGGGGAGATAACTTGGTTCAAATCACAGACACTTCCTCCCCATCTTTAATACTAGCTTTTCTTCCTAAAAATCAAACCTTTTGCTCGGTATCATAACAAATTGTTTTTTTTTTTTTTTTTTTTTTTTTTTTTTTTGCTGTAAGAAAAAAAAAAAAGCTACTTGATGAAATTAAGTGAAATTTTCTTCTCGGAGATCTTCATTCCATAACGGATACGTACAATATAACCTTTTTTTTTTTTTTCCTCAATATTTCCATTTTTTTTAATGTCTTGATTAAACTGTACAAGTACTGAGGGTTGTCACAAAAGTAAAACCTCTTTTTTTCTTACTGAACACAAGCAATCTTTTGTGCGCCAGAATTTATTTTTCTACATAGTTACAACTATTCTCTATGCACTTTTGCCAGGAATTGAACGATGCATCTCTGCTTCTGACACACATCCATGACAAGTTTATTTTCTTGGTCTCACACCATCAATATCTGCAACAGAGAGATGAAACTTTTCGGTCATGAATGCATGTTCAGAACAATGCAATTTGCAATCCCTTCTGATTCATTCAAGAAGAATGAAAAAAAAAAATAGGAAGCATTACTTTTGGCACTCTCTTCATAATACTAAGGGAGATAATTCAGTATATATACAATAGGTGCTACCATATCACGTCTAACCTAAAATACATCAAGCATTGATGTTATTGATTTTTTTCTTTTCACTTCACAAAACTTAATCATGTTCTGCAAATCCAAAACAAAAACAATTTTCTTCTACAAAGCAACAAAACAACCACCATGAATAAAGATTTGATGAGATAAAGAACTTTTTCCCAAATTAGTGGATTCAACATTGAATAACTCAAAAGGTTGGTGTACCACAAAACAAAATGTCCAAACAACCAAATCCGTGTATATTCAGACGGATGGAAACCTTAGTAGCAGCTGACTGAAATATTAGTATTGTTTCTAATATAAACCTGACAACTATTTTTCAAAGTAAATTTAATTATAAAAGTTATGAATTCGAAACCAAAATTTGTAAAGGAAATGAGTTTGGTTTTGTTTTACATTGTATGTTATATGTGTTACAATATTTTTTTATATAATGAAAGGGTCTTATTAAAGAAAATTGGAAGGTTATAGACACTTTCGATAGGAACTGACCAATCAAATAGAGCCACGTTTTGCTAGCAACCAATCAGAAAGTGGAGTCACTCCATAAATATACTGGATCTATTCCTGCAGATAATTTTTCATGTTCACACGAAAGTTTTTTGCTCTTTTTTTTCTTGTCTGCAAATTTTTAAAGTTCAAGACTTATACAGATCAGCTATCCATCAAAAACTCATCTCCAGAACTTGTACAGATTAGCTACCCATTGAAAATTCTTTTTCATCTCCAGGACTTGTGCAGATTAGCTACCCATTAAAAACTCTTCTAAAAATAAAGATGGATTCAAAGATATATTTTCTTGTTTTGTGAAGTTTCATTTTGTCATGTTAAAATTGTTTAAAATTATAATATACATACGTTAAAACAAAATTTTAAAAACTTTCATGTTTATTTGTGAATCGTCACAGACATAGGTTTGACAATTTTATTGTATTCATCATATTTGGTTTAACGTCCATTCTTACAGGTTGGCATGTGTTAGACAGTTTTTAGAAATCGACTTCTAATTTTATTATATAAATAATTTCTTGATTTCAGCTTCAATTGTGGTTAGAAAATCCAAAATTGCAAATAACCGTAGAGAATTGTCTTCCTCAAATTGAACCACCTTACAACAGTAAGTTCTTATTTGATTTTTAGTTTTTATTTGTGTATTGGGTTTTTCTATGTTTGACTTTGTTTTTTATTTATTTTTCAAATCAATGTTAATTTGACAAAAAGTCGACTTTATTTCTTTAAATTTGCATTTCTATTATAATTGTTTCCCTTGACAAATATGAATATAATCTGTAAAGTTTTATTTTCATAACGATGCTTTATATTGAAGAAATACACTGTAATTTATCTGCTACTAATCTAATAAAATACACCCACCAGGGGGGGGGGTTACAAAGGGAATTACAAAATTTTATGATTTGTATTCCCCTGAAGTTTCTGTCAGATGAAATGTGCTGATGTCACCTGCTTGATGTTTGTGACTTTGCAAAGTAGGGTTCTTGTCCAGAATTCTCCTTATATTAAAAAAATTAATAAATAAATAAAAATCTGTATGATGTACATACTCGTGGCGAGATGAAAATATCACATTCCAAAAATCACGTAAATTTATTAAGTGGTTTTATTTTTAAAGAAAATTAAATTTTTTGAGTATATGGAGAGTGACTATTTCTTGCCATCTTTTTTCTGAATGTTGGATGAGACAAAGAGAGATAACTCAACAATAATTTGGTGCTTGTTAACATAGCCGATAAATCGATTTTTTTTTTTTTTTTTTTTTTTTTTTTTTTTTTAATATATCATTTTAAGCAAAAACAATAATACGTACTTAATTGCCATCCTAAAAATAGTAATATATCCAAAAATTACAAAAAATAGAATAGAAAGTTAGGTCATTTTTATAGAAAATTGGGTAAAATCGTATTTTTCTTAGACGTTATAATGTAGACAGTAGGAGTCTACATGCAGGGGACATAACTCCAAAACAAATATTTTAGATTACTTGTATTATGGTGGCAATATTGGTTGTCTATAGTGATACTTTTTTTTTCTTTTTTTTTTTTTAAATAAAAATACAATAGTAATTCTACTCAATGAATTCTCATAATTTTGGGGTATATTACTAGTTTCGGCATGAAAATTAAATATGTAGTATTTGCTTAAAACAGTATATTTAAAAAATCAATTTGTTGGCTTTTTTTTTTTTTTACAAAGGAGTCGCCACTTATCAAGACCCAGAGGCCACTCGAGGATAAGGGTTAATGAGTGCACAATGAGATAATATCGTAGTAATCGTTAATAGTGAAAATTTGGTAAATTGGATTACTTAAGGGGACCACTCATCAAGAACTTGTTTATGTTGGACTTGAAGACAACCAGGTTGTAGTCAGCTGGAAAGTAGGCAAACGGAAGAGAGCTACACAGGCATTCAGTTCTAAGAAAGCTTTGTTCATGGAATCCACGTTTAGGTTTAGGCACGGATAAAGAGTGGAAGAAATTATTGATAGTGGTTTCAGCTAGACAAGTGTCAAGGCAGAATAAGGTGCTTCTAGCAGCTCCTGCCCAGATGTGGCTACAGTATTCTATTGTAAGCCATTCTTGGCTCTTATGCAGATGGAGGATTGCATCTATAGTGAGATATCTATTGGAGCGGTAGAATGATCCAACCATTTTTCCAGCGACATTAGCAACAGATTTGATGTAAATGCTCCATTTCAGATCAGGAGTAACGGTCAAACCAAGAAACTTGTGAAAGGAGGTGGGGGTTCAGAGCATTGATGATGGAAAAATAGAAGCTTGATTTTAGATGCATCAAAATTAACCAGCTACCTCTTTCCTCATTGCATGATATGCTCAAGATCAGAGGAGAGAGTATCAGATCTTCGTCATTTATGGCCTTTGAAGTGTTGTCATAGATGGTAGTGTAGTCAGTGTAAATGTCTACGAAGTATCTTAGGATGTGACAGCCCGGATCGCATAGGGTATAATTAGCTGCAAAGTTCTTGCCAAAGAGTTTGGCTTTGTCTGATGCTGACGAGATTACTTCAGGCCCATTGATGATGGTTGGGATAGAGCATACACTTCTGTTCAGGAACTTGTTTGTTATTCGCCAAAACTGGTGGGAACCAAGCTGTTACTCAGCTACTTTGGACTTCACGGACTGAGCATACAATCATCTCGCATTCTTTATTACTCTTTTACAGTGGTTGCTGGCAGTCCTGATGTCGACTTTAGTCTTAGTACATCTATTTTATTGAAAGCAATGGAAAAAGTGATTTCTGTTTCTGGAGGTCTGATACTATAGAGGACACATTCTTTTTTAAACATGAAATGCGGAGATTTATCTGATAGAAATGTACAGCAACAAGCACCAATAATTCATACTTATTAAATTTGTCGTAATGCCTATGAATTTCCATAGGTTTCAGCAACATTCAATAGACATAATTTGAAAATACAGGGTGTTTCAAAAAACGTACTCGCACTTTAACTGTTATCAACGTTATCTGGACAATAATGGTCATCAACTTGAATATCTGTGAACATGATTCTTCAACTGCATTTGTCTTTTATATTCAAAGCTATTTCATGTTTACAAATAAGTTTTATCGTCATTTAAAGTGTGAGTACATTTTTACACTGTATATTGTAATATTAAAATATGAAATTATTTTATTGCTACAATTTTTTTTTTTACTTTAGCTGATGACCCTTACATTGCCACCAGTCAATTTGTTATACATTACTTTTGAACATATTTTTTTTTTATTTTATTTATTTTATTTTTTTTTTCAATATTTATTTCAACATCAAATAAAAAAAAAAATATTCACTACATTTGCAGGTGATGGCCCATTAGTGATGAGAATTCATGCATATCTTGACCGATATGGTTACATAAATTTTGGTGTTTTTAAACGACTCAAACCATTACCAGGTAAATATGTATACATTTTTTTCTCCGTTTCTAAAGTCCTTTAGTGTGTTTGTGTTAGAATATGTTCAGATGAATTATTTGTACTGAATTTGTTATAAACAAGCAATATACATGGGCAAAGTGACTTAATGGATCAATTATATCTGAGGCACTCAAAAATCTGAAATGAACACTAGGTTTACACCATTTTCTTTTTTTTTTTTTTTTTTTTTTTTACTTCTAGTTGATATTTCAGATCTGTTTACAAAGAAACGTTTAGTATTTTGGGGATAAAAAATTAAATAAATTTTAGTTAAAAAGTTACAAACTTTTTAAAAGCAAAATGTACAAACAAAATAACATTTTAAAATATGATTTTTACAAAACTTTTCATAATAAACGAAACAAATATTAGAAAATAAAAATTATTTACTTGGCTCCCCACAAGGTCAGTTTTAATGTAGGGAAAAAGAAGTGGGGGAGGGGTATGTTAAATATTTATTTACAAACTTAAAATAAAATCATACCTCCACCTTATAATGTAAGGATGGACCAAAGTTGTAGTTGGACTTCTCTATATTGTATAAAGTATTCCCAAAATTATGCCGTAGAAACGTTGGTATCTGATTAAATTAAAAAAGGTTCATTATAATTGGATAACTAGCAGAGCTACCCGGCCTTGCCTGGGGTAAAAAGTGTAACAAATTATATTTCTCTCTCTTTCACCCTCTCCCATTTTCCTCCTCTCTGCCCACTCTTACTTCTTCATTTAGTCTCTTCCTCTCTCTGAGGACATATACACACTCACACAAATCTCTAGTTGGTTTAAGGGAAATGATTCTAAAAAAAAAATTCAATTACTTCTCTTTACTTGGTGATATTAAGATACATGTACATTTTATTTTTCTAAATTTTAGATGTTTTTTGAAGGTTTAAAAAAAAAAAAAAAAAAAAAATGCGAACTTTGTAGATGCTTGCTGAATATTTTTCCAGTCTTAGCAAGACCTGCATAGATACAGATGTTTTACAGATGTTTTTCCTTTATATAATAGATAAAAATTTCATTAAATTAATGCCGTAATTAAATTTGGTTGAATTATTACTTATTTGTGTTGTAAAAAAAATATTGATGTCTACTTGTAGTTAAGAAGCATGGCCGTGTGGTCATCATTGGAGCTGGCATGGCTGGCTTAACCGCAGCAAGGCAGTTGATATCTTTTGGCATGGATGTAACAATTCTAGAAGCTCGAGTAAGTGCCACATCTTGTATTTCTTCTTTTTCCTTAGATACATTTTTAAAAATAAAGCTTTGAAGAAGTTTTGGTGCTTGTACAGTATAATTTTATTTCTAAATGCATTTTTGGTAAAATCACTATTATGTGGTTACATTTAATGTTGAAATTTCTAAAATTTCCCAAAATTACAAAATAGAAAAATAAATACAAATTTTATATTTGTCAATTTTGAAGAGCTCTTAACATCCAGGGGAGGTAACTGTAATATATGATTTCGATAAAATATTACAACTCATGATTTCAAAATAGAAAATGATGGATCGATAATATTAAATTTTAGGGTTTGTCTTACAATCCAAAGATTAAAAAAAAACGTGGTCAAAAGATCAAAATCGCCCCCTTAAGTAAGACACTTTATCAAATCTCCAATACCAACTATTACTACGATATTATCCCATTGATTATTGTACGCAAAATAACCCTTATCCCCGAGTGGCTTCTGGGCCTTGATAAGTGGTGATCCCCATGTAAAAAAAAAAAATAAATAAATGTTACCAAAGGTAAGATAAGTTACTCTTCTATCTAGCTGGATAGGTTTTTAGTGTTTTTACTTAATGTAAAAAAAGTTTATTTGGCTCAAAAAATAAGTTACATTAACCTGTACATGAGCACAAGAAAAAAATGTCCGTGAACAAATATATTGCTGCAATTTTTCCTTGTGCTGGTGTACCAGTGATGATTAAAAAAAATATTTATTGTTAATTTTGGATGGCAGCATCCCGAATGTAAGCAATTGACAGTTGCAATCTGGAAATATCTGGCATCTACCCAGATACTGAACTAATACGTACAAGGCGTGTTTGAATCAATTCCCACTTTATTTATATACTGTTATATTCATTTAGTTACGACTAAACGAATTGGTTCAACCAGATCATAAAGCTTTAATACTTTATCCATTATGAAATGGGTCCATCTTTTCAGGTTATAAGAATATAATTAAAAATTACTTAAAACTTATACATGGTCATAACTGACAAAATGAAAATAATCACCCCAGTGACTTAAATAAAGGGTTCGGTTCAAAATTTCATATAGATTTCTCAAATTCGACAAGGCACACATAAAGAAGGTTGCAGGTATGGGGGGACCTGGGTACAATTTCGTTATTACCGGTTGTATAGCTGGATCCTCTCTTTGTAGACCGTGTGTAGAATCTGGTTACTGGAATAGGTTGCGTGTATAAACCGGTTACTGGGATAGGCTGCGTGTTGGATAGTTGAAGGTCGTCGTTGGTAGGACAGTGTAATAAAAACAATAAATAATGAAAAGTATGTTTTACAGGTACATTTAAGACGTTAAAAAGAATAACGTTAAGAAGGATAACGTAAGAGTCAAGTTACATATATATATATATATATATATTTAACTAGAGAGGGTGAGAACATTAAGAGAGTGTTTTGTGTACACGTGTGTATGTGAATATGTATCATGCATGAATTTAATTGTTGTTGTATGATACGCATATTTATGAAATTCGGAAATGTTTGTTGAAGTGTGTGTGTGTGGAGCCACCTCTTTGCTCCCAGGTCCACTCTGACCTGGAGTGGTAGTACCTGTTAGGGTCCCAACTATGGGTTAAATAGAAACCGACTTGAAAAAAAAAAATATTCTATTGAAAAATTTTTCTTCAAAATTACTGGATTCAGCATTAAATAACCTGAAAAGAGTTGATATGCCGTAAAACAAAAACAACCAACTAAAAATATAAATAATGTTCTCATATTCTACGTTATTCTTGCAAGGTTTCAGTCAATGTAACCTGTATAAGAACATGCCTTTTAATCTAACATGCATTTAGGCAAACCGCACATGCATCCATGCATACACCTTTTAAACAACGCATCGGTTGCCGCCCTTGTGGTAACCTCCGCTTTGCCCAACAGGTGGTGCTCTCCATTTCCTCCCTTTTTTTTTTCCTTCCCATTTGAGACATGGAGCTGACAACACGCATTTTCCTTCGATTCGGACCTCCAACGTGAGTGACACCCGAATCACGTCTACGCCTCAACAGGGGTTTACCTTAAGGCAAATTCTTACACACACCCACACAAGGAACTTTTAATGTATACTACGATTGGTTGGTTGGTGGGTTGCTTTACGGCATATCAACCCTTTTCAGGTTATTTAATGCCGAATCCAGTAATTTTGAAGAAAAATTTTTTAATAGAATATATTTGTTGTTTTCACGTCGGTTTCTATTTAACCCATAGTTGGGACCCTTACAAGTACTACCACTCGGGGTCAGTGTGGACCTGGGAGCAATGGTAATTAAAGGGTGGTCCCACACTCCCCGAAGCCCGCAAGCTGGGGCCTCACCATGGATATAGTTTAAAGTCATATCCAGGACCTATATTTTTAGTGATTTCTAATGAGTCGATGAGATCACTATGCACCCATTTTGTTAATGAACTAAAATGTTTGCTTTTCTCATTCAGGATCGTGTTGGAGGCCGAGTGGCTACATTCCGTAAAGGCAATTATGTTGCCGATTTAGGAGCAATGGTTGTAACAGGTTTAGGTGAGCAAAACATGTTGACTTGAATTTTATTATTTCCCCTTGGGAAGATCTTGACATATAAACTTATGTTAAACAAATGAAATTGTTACATCGTATATTCACACTTCAAGATTTTCGATATTTCCTTTTGTGGTTTATATTTCTTTATTTTAACACATTTTTTTGTCTTTTCACTGATTTAATTAGGAAAATTCTTACTGTAATCCAAAAAAGAAAGAATTTTTTTTACTGTGGTATTTTCGATCTATTCTTAGATATTTTGTCTGTGATTCATAGGAAAACCTTTAATTTGGTATGTGGTGTGGTTTTTCTCTTGTAGGAGGCAACCCAATTACTGTGTGCAGCCGACAGATCAACATGGAGCTTCATAAGATCAAACAAAAATGCCCACTTTATGAAAGCAATGGTGCAACAGTAAGTGGACTTTTTAAATTCCCTTGAAAACAAAAAAATGGTGTTTTTTTTTTTTTTTTTTTTTTTTTTTTTAGAATTACACTTATTTCTAAAAAATTATGTAGTTTTTTTTAGGTGATTTTTATCTTGGATAGTTTGAATTGTCTCTTCCTTATTTATGCTGGATGAAAAACATGGCTGATCCAAAATCCATCTTGCTTCGTCATAAAAATTTGAGTTTCTTTGTTTAAAAAAAAAACCCTACTTGATCAATTTACTTGATTTTTGGAATATATCTTTGTTCTATAATGAGAACATACATAGATTTTTCCATATTTTTGTTTTTCAAATACGTGTAATTCTAAATAAGCACTAAAAAATTTTATTTTTAATTTATTTTTTATTTTTTTTCACTCGGTGTTCTTTTATTTTTGTTTTCACTGTCCATTTTTTGCACTCGTTTAGTTTCACTGTTTCTTTTGTTTCACTGTTTCTTTTACATTCTACTTTTGCTTTTTGTTTTCTACTTTTTAATTCCCTTGGAGTTTATTTAAATTTATGAAACATGTAAATTCTTTTGTTTTTACCTCAGCAAATGTCAATCATCACATAATCTTTAAATTAGGATACAGCAACCTTAATATTTTAATTTTTGCAACTTCATTTGAATGAACTTCAAAATGGAACAAAACGTTAGGATACAAAAAATTATTATTTTTTTTTTTTTTCTAAATTGTTGAAATTAGCAATTCAATTGTGGATATACAAAAGACGGTCAGTTTATCTTTTTTTTATAAAGAGGAACATTTCAACTTCAGTATTAGCGTTGCATAAGTTATTTTTTGGAGTTTTGATTTTGTTCTTTTGAAATTATTTTATTTTTTATTTTTTTAGGTTCCTAAAGATAAGGACGAAATGGTCGAAAGAGAATTTAACCGTCTGTTAGAAGCCACATCTTTTCTTTCACATCAGTTAGATTGCAATTTCATTAATAACAAGCCATTATCTCTGGGTCAGTCTTTGGAAGCTGTTATCAAGTTAGTATGTCACTTTCTTTTTTCTTTTTGTCTTTTTGTTTCTTTTTCTTTTCTATTTTTCTTTTCTTTCCTTTTTCTTTTCTTTCCTTTTCCTCTTTTCTTTCCTTTTCCTCTTTTCTTTCCTTTTCCTCTTTCCTTTCATTTTTCCTTTCGTTTTTTTTTTCCTTCCTTTCGTTTTTCCTTCCTTTTGTTTTTCTTTCCTTTTCGTTTATTATTTCCTTTTCGTTTATTTCCTTTTCGTTTATTATTTCCTTTATATTTTTCTTTCCCTTTCTTTCCTTTTTTCTTTCCCTTCTCTTTCTTTGTCTCTTCCTTTTTAAATTTTTATGAAAACATTTTATACAACATTCTATGTAATGGTGAACAAAAAGTTTTGTCTCTTCAAATTTTTATATAGATTTTTTTTTTGACAATAGGGCATTTTTTCCAGGTTAAACTAATCAATATCCTTTGTGTTACTTTATTGTTCACATAACTCCAATCACACAAACCTCCATCTTTGCATTTCCAATTAATAATATTAATAATCAATAACAAGCAAGGTAGATAACTAACAAGTTAACATAGCACTTCTTTGTTATAATAGTAAAAATCGAAATACTGAATTTCAAGTGGAACCAATGGTATCTACTTGTCATGTTGCAGTAATGAGCATATCCAAAAATTGCGAAAAATGATAAGGTAGAAAATTAATTATTAATGAAAATGGTTTTCAAAGACAATGAAAATTGAGTTTTGCTAAATTAATTTTCAGTTTTCAGAAAATAATTACCTCCCTTGTTACAATTTGAACTCTCCAGTTTATTTTTTTTAGCAGAACTTAATTTTCTTTGCAGGTCATATGACATTTTTCCACTCTTTTATACAACCCTTTACATTCTTGTTGTACTCTGCAAGATCTTTCAAGCTGCACCAGTTGGGCAGATGAGGCAGTGTTGTATCATATGGTCTACTTCTCCACATTCACAGATAGTTGGGTCGGTTTTGTAGTCCTGTCTACTCATAGCAACTTTTGATTACCCCAGTCTCGTTCTTTGGCATTTAAGTGTTTTCCACAAGACTCGGGATGCTTCTGAGTTAAAAGGGAGAGCTCCAGAAGGAGGGATTGTTGGATCTGTCCAGTGGTCGGAGAAAGAAAAGGATTCTAAAATTTATCCTCCCACCTGCTTCAAGCCTACGTGAGATGAAAAGTGAAAATGAAAAAAATTGAAATAAGAGGGAAAGATTTGTTTTGAAAGTGTGGTCAATCTCTTATTGAAATTGTAGGAGCAAAGTGGAAATTATTAATTAATAATCCAACTTAAGGAAAACTGAAAATATGTTCATTTCATCTTTATTATTCAAAGATTTTCTCGATTAGTTTTTCTTCAAATCTTTTGAGAAAGTTTTTGAACAGTGAAGATAAAATGTCTAACATAAACAAATTATATATATAGAGAGAGAGAGACACAGAGACAGACAGAAAAAGAAAATATTTTTCTGGTGGACAATATTTTTTGTCTTCTTTTTTGGACAATTTATTTTCGCAGAAAAGACCATTTTATAAACATATTATTTACATATGAAAAGATTCTACAATAATTAGACAATTTGGTTTTGAACAAATAAAATGACTTTCGGTAAATTTTAAAAAAATAAACTACTATAAATCTTACTTTAAGAAACAGGGGAGACGGATAATGACATTTTTGTTTAATATTATTTAACAAATTTCTACACCCATGCAATAAACAATGGATACGGATTTAATTTAAATTAGTTTTAATTTTTTTTTGCTGTTTTAATTTTTGTTGTTTTAATTTTTTAGTTGCCTTTATATTTTGTTTGCTTTTTATCTGTTATTTCTTAATATCCTTTTAAAGCAAAGTATTGAAGAAATAATCCATTTTCTTTTTTTTTTTGTGCCTGATTGCAGATTACAAGAGAAACATGTTAAAGAAAAACAATGTGAACATCAACGAAACATCACTGAATTGCAAGATAAACTAAAGAAAAATCAAACAGCGGTAAGAAATAGGTCAATCAGAATTCAAACTTGTGAGGTTTTTGTTGTAATGACTATGAATTCCCATTAATCGCTTAAAAAAATGTACAACATACAGATTTTTCCTTTTTTCTTCTTTTTTTAATATAAGGGTAATTTTGGACAAGAATCAAATCCATTAAATTATTTGTATTCGAAAAAATATTGAAATTCAGTGAATCTTATTTAATTGATATCTAATGACTAAATTAATGCAAAAAACAAATTTGAATTTTCAAATGGAATGTTGTGCCTACATACTGCCTAAAAACCCTTTAAAATGAACTGAAATTTGTGGAATATTGATTGCTGTCTTAATACCTGGGATTAGAATTTAACAAACCTCAGGGGTATCTGAATTTTCATGAATGGTTTCCACCTTCTCTTAATTTCACAGACGATAGAGATTTAATGAAATTTAAATCATGTATAAAATTCTCCATGATAGTGGTCCCAATTCTCTACATTCCCTTCTCTAGTTAGGAAGGGAATCAATCGATTTGATGAAAAAATTGGCAAATTTCACGGATTTTGATGGAAGGTGGAAAATTTGATCCTCCTTCAATCCCGAACAACGTTGGGCCTCTCTGCTAGTGTGTGTGTGTGTGTATATATATATATATATATATATATATATATATATATAAAAGCTACTTTTGGGCTGATTTTTTTTTTTTTTTTTTTTTTTTTTTTTTTTTGTAAGTTCATTCAAGTGTACATTACGTGTCTGGAAATGTTCTTAGATAAGTTTTGTATCGAAATTCCTCCAATAAGTATCGATAATCAAAATCTCATTAAAGAAGGAACAGTATGATTTTAACTGAAGTTAACACAGCCCAACATCACAAGTGAATTTGAGAAGATTTATCAAAATACAAGCAGAAAGGTCCAATGTATAAAGTCAATAGTAGTTCTTTAAGACAGGGATACATTCGAAATAAATGTTTCTGTTTAGATCACAATTAAACCATGATACTTGACTTTTGAATTTTAAACGTTAATTCAAGTAATTATATAAAAAATAATTTTATTAAATCAACAGTGGGTTCTTTAAAGTGCAATGTAGACTACAATGTATTGTAGACTAAATCACTGCAGAAAGGCATATGAGCTTCCTCTCGGTGCACCACAATGAGTTCTTGACTAGAGCAGGTAATGAATTGATTTGATTGACGAATGAATGATTTCAACGGCAATAAAAGTATTGGAAGTGTGGAACATTCATTGATCCTCATTCAATCTTGGGCAATGCCGGGTCTCCCTGCTAGTATATAAATATAGATGTTTAAGTTTATATAAATAAATATTTAGCTGACAAGAAAGTCAAGACATTAAACAGAAATGGTATTTCCAGAGTGTTGTTTGAGTTCTTATTTCGTAATGGCAGCAGCATGTTTTAATCTACGTATGTGTTTTATATCATATGTTTTATTTTACATTTCATATTATTCTGTTCTCTATATTTTTCTTGCATACACTAAGTTTTTAAATCCTCCTAAAATTTTTAATTTTAATTTGTTACCACTGTTATTACTATTAGTGTTATGAATATTATTATAATTATTAATACTATTGTCTTTAATATAATATCAGTTTTATTACTAACTAGCCTGGGTTCCCGGCGTTGCCCGAGTGTTTGGAGGTGTGTTGAGCAAAAAAAAAAAAAAAAGTGGTAGTAGATAGGTAGGCTTAAGTCCGTACCGTGAAGGAGAAAAAAAAACATGACATCTTTGCTGTTGCGTCCATCGCCAAACCGGAAGGGACAAATGTTTAAATTAAGGCTAGTCAATCGAAAAGAGGGTATGACTTACAAAAATATCGACAAAAAAAGCAAATCTTCCCTGTAGAAAAGTGCCCAGTTGAAGGTGAAGGAATTAATGTTTTTAGCCAATTTTTCGATATTTGTCGTCCGAAGGTTCAAAACAATACTGATCTCGTGAAAATATGTGGCCTCTGTCGAAAGTTTTAGATAGACATACATACATACATTTAAACAGACAGGTGAGATTTATATTATAGATATCATCATTACTTTATTATTTTAAGTCTTCAGATTTCTATATTTTATACTGGAAACTCAACTTGCAGGGGTTAACAATACGGAAGATTACAACTTAATGTATAGTATTTATTCAATATATATATATATATATATATATATATATATATATATATATATATATATATACGAGCAAACAGTTAATAAAACATGTTAAAAAACACTTTGTAATGAGTTAAAAACATATTTAATCTGCAAAGGAAACACTAGATAAGTGGATAGTCCTTAATCCGCGGAGTTTCAAAGAAATACTTTCCTTCTCATCAGAGGGTAGGAATTAGCAAAATGCGGGATCGGATTTTGCATGCAAAAGTATTTGATTAAACAACAAGTAAGTCAAAGATCTTATTTGAAAACAAAAAAAAGGTGAAGCAGAAGGAATATGGTGAAGAAAAAGGTGATTACACATGAATTTACCTTTTCTTCACCATATTCTCTCTGCTTCACTTTTTTTGTTTTCAAGTAAGATCTTTGACTTACTTGTTATTTCATCAAATACTTTTGCATGCAAAATCCAATCCCGCATTTTGCTAATTCCTACCCTCTGATAAGAAGGAAAGTATTTCTTCGAAACTCTGCGGATTAAGGACTATCCACTTATCTAGTGTTTCCTTTTCAGATTAAATATGTTTTTAACTCATTTCAAAGTGTTTTTTAACATGTTTTATTAATTGTTTGCTCATATTATAAGCTCTATTTCCTATTTGGTTTTATCGAGCTTTTACATCTGGCTGAGATAACTTTATAAATATTAATTCTTTAATATTTATAATATACTTTAATTTTACCATCTTGGATCATTTTGGTAAATTTAATTGTAATTTTTATTTATATATATATATATATATATATATATATATATATATATATATATATATATACTCTTGTATAACTAGATCCCCGAGAGTGACGGCAAACAAAATATCAGTCACAAGTTTGGATGCAAGGACCGGGAGATGACATCAAAGCGAAGTCAAATTTCAGGACACAAAATCCCTGGTCGGTGAGTGACGACATTTTTAGAAACAATAATGATTGGAATGTCATTGTCATCTGGGTCAAATAAAGAGATACAGAGAAGAGACAGCGACATGAGGTGCTAGCAACACATTCTTCTTTCACACCACCACCACCACCATTAGATTTGTCAATCTGTCACTAAAAACAAAGCTTATATTTCCAAAAATAAACGAAATATTTTTTATAACCCGCTGCATATATTTTTCTATCATCGTCAATGAGTGTATAAGTCCAGAAATGACAGATTGTTTTTTATTAGTTCTTATTCAAATTATTACTATCAGCAAAATGGCAACTGCAAATTGTGATTGCTATTTTATGCTGGTACTAGCAGTTCAGCTCGGCTTTGCTTGGGCCCTATGTACTGTTCATAACTTTATGTGCATATGTATGTATATCTATATACATTAAAGTTTGACTCCTGTCCAGGTAACCTACATCTAAAATTTCAAGTGTTTAGACCCAAAATTGGCAGAGGAGTTTGGTAGAGTTTTCAAAGGTCAAGTCATTGAATTTTGACCTCTTGACAGAAAAATTTCTGACCAAAACCCTATTAAAAAGATTTTCCCAAATCTCAATACTCCTTATGTCAAATCTCGAGTCTGTAGACTGAAAATTGACAGTTCTTTGGTAGGGAAATATACACACACACACACAAAGGCATTTTCACTTTTATAGATATATAGATTACTTCTATATATTTTTTAGAAAATTATATTCATAACTTTTAATAAAAACAGTAAGTATGCTAAGTAAGAAATCTTATCTTATAAACACAGATGGAATAAATATCCACACTCCAAACACATCAATTGCTGCTCAACCTTGGATCTGTTCGATTGATCAATATTTAATTGGCCATTTCTGTGCCAACAGAGGGAGAAAAAGAAAAGCATCATACTCCGACCCCCACATATACTCGTGTATTCTTTTTATTTTATTCTTCCTCTTTTTTCCTTTCTTTTCACTTTTTCTGAATTTCACCATATCACATGATCTTCCAAATGTATTTTCTGAAACTTATTTTTGTAACTTCTATTCCATTACAAAAATGAATTTTTAAAGTGAAAGACTATTATTGCCTGAAGGGGTCTTTAGTTATCTGTAATATAAATCTCATCTGTCTGTTTAGATGTATGTATGTCTGTCTAAAACTTTTGACAGAGGCAACGGATTTTCACGAGATCCGTCTTGTTCCAAAGTTCAACCCTTCGGATGACAAATATAGAAAAATTGGCTAATTCCTTCACTCTCAACTGGGTACTTTTCTACAAGGAGAGATCGCTTTTTTTTTGCCGATATTTTCGAAAGTCATCCCTTGTTTTCGATTGACTAGCCTTAATTTAAACGTATGTATCTTCCGGTTTGGTGATGGGTGCAACAACAAAGACGTAAAGTTTTTTTTTTTTTTTTTTTCTACATTCTTTTCCTCCTTCATAGTATGGGTTCGAGCCTGCTTATTACTCCTATTTTTTTTTTTTTTGCGCTCGCAATTTTTTTTTTTTTCCTCAATGAACACTCTTCCACACACCTCCACTTTCTTTTCCGCCTTTGCGTCATGGGTTCAAGCCTGCTTGCCTACTACAACTTTTTTTTTTTTTTTTTTGCTCAACACACACCTCCAAACACCCAAGCAACTTTATAATAACTATAACATGGTGTCATGAGTAGTGTTGCGATATAATAACGCTTATATAAATAAATAAAAAAAGGTATATCTTGCTCTATTCATTATTGGCCACTCTTATATAAACCTGTTTTTCAGATGCTAGAATGCAAAGAAAAAGTACAAGACTTACTTCGACAGTGGAAGGCAGCCTCTGAAGTGAAGACACCCCGAGATATCACTGCTGAGTTTTTAGTCAAAAGCAAACTGAGAGATCTCAATGCTGCATGCAAGGTGAGTCATGGATGCACAGCATGTTTCTATCTGAAACTCCTTTCGTTTTTTTTTTTTTTTTTTTTTTTTTTTTTTTTTTTTTTTTTTTTGTTATTAAATCTTTTGGTGCTTGTTTAGATATAGTTGGCAAATCAATTTTTGGCTATTTTGACTAATAGCGTGTGAAAAAAAATAATGGCTGAAATCACCTGGTAAATCAAAATTGTGAACTATGAAACATCGGGCATATGAAAGGAAACGCGTAAATTTACCAAAGCAAAGCATTTAACATTGAAATTTTTTTTACCTAACAACAATGTTTTATTTGTTTTACTTAACTTGTTAAATGCAAAATATTTTAGTAAAAAAATGAACAGTTGATTTTATTTATTTTATTAGTCGGAAAAATAAAAAGATTAAGATAAAAATAAAAAGTCCAGTAGCAGCCATTTTTAAAATGTTTTAAAGTGAGTAAAAACATTAAAAACCAGATAGGTAAAAGAGTAACTTATCTGGCCTTTGATAACATTTATTGGTATTTTTTTATGGCCTGCCCGCCCCAGCGTAGTATAAACATCCCAAACCTCCCTATGTTTGAACAGCTTTATAGGTTGGTGGTGTCTATTCCGAAAGCCGTTCTTAACATAGGTAGGTTGGGGGTGTTTATACTGCGCTGGGCCAGGTCATTTGGTTTTTTAACCACTTCTAAGTATGTAATAGTTAGAAAAGAGAAGACACAAAAGATTTACGCAATAAATCCTTTTCACACCAAAAATAAAAATAATAAACTCGATTTTATTTATTTGATTGTTTTTATTCAAATTCCAGTCTTTTTTTTTTATTTCTTTTTCAATAGTCGTTTCATATTTTCCAATTTTGATTTACCAGGTGATTTTGACCATTATTTTTTTTCGCATGCTACTAGTCAAAATAGCCCAGTTCTTTTTAGATATATCGTTTTAAGCCCAAACAATATTATGTACTTAATTGTTATGTCGAAAATAGTAATATATCCAAAAATTACGAAAATTCATAGAACTGCTATTGTGTTTTAGTATAAAAAACACCTATCGCTATTGACAAATATTGCAGCCACGAACAAGTAATTTAAAATATTCGTATCAGTTATGTCCTCTGTGTATAGACTCTTACTGTCTATTTTATAACTTCTAAGAAAAATGTGTTTTTATCCAATTTTCCGTAAAAATTAATTTTAACTATAAATAACTTTCTGCTTGATGATGTTTTTGAAATTTTTGGACATTTTTCAAAATTTTTGCAACATGACAATTAAGTATGTAATATTGATTTTGATTAAAACAACATTTAAAAACAATCGATCTGTCGACTGTATCTAACAAGTACCATTTTTTTTTTTTTTTATTAATCTTTTTTTTTTTTTAACTTCACATACCTATAGTGTCACAACAGTGACTATTTAGCTTCACATTGAATGATCAAAAAAGGGTTGGTATGCCATAAAATAAATTCAAACCATTTTAGTAGGGTTAGAGGATTTTAATTTGCACTCTCACAATGTTTTTCCCTAATCTATCGGTTGTTATGCTACAAAATGCTGCAATTAGTAGGAATTGAACACTGACATTCTGAATTACATTATTTGTTTGCAGGAATATGATGTTCTTATTGTGCAACAAAAAGAAATTGAAGAAAAATTTCAGGAACTTGAATCTCTTCCACCTAGGTATGTTTATACGGATGTTGTAGGTGCTTTTATTTATTTTTATTTTTCTGGCTTTTTTCTTTTTCATTTTTTCTTTTTTTTTTCTTTTTCTTTCTTTTTCTTTGCATTTTCTTTGCTTTTTCTTTATTTTTGCTGTTTCTTTTTCTTTTTTTTTCTTTTTCTTTGCTGTTTCTTTTTCTTTGCTGTTTCTTTTTCTCTGCTTTTTTGGCTTTTTCTTTTTCTTTGCTGTTTCTTTTTCTTTGCTGTTTCTTTTTCTTTGCTTTTTTTGCTTTTCCTTTTCCTGTGCTTTTTTTGCTTTTTCTTTGCTTTTTCTTTTTTTTTTTTTGCTGTTTCTTTTTCTTTGCTGTTTCTTTTTCTTTGCTGTTTCTTTTTCTCTGCTTTTTTGGCTTTTTCTTTTTCTTTGCTGTTTCTTTTTCTTTACTTTTTTGCTTTTTCTTTGCTTTTTTGCTTTTTCTTTGCTTTTTTGCTTTTTCTTTGCTTTTTTTGCTTTTTCTTCTTTTTCTTTGCTGGTTTCTTTTTCTTTGCTGTTTCTTTTTCTTTGCTTTTTTTGCTTTTTCCTTTTTCTTTATTTTTGCTTTTCTTTTATATATTACAATATCAAAATTCCTTTTGCTTCAGTATTTTTTTTTTTTGCTAATGGTCCACCTAAGACAATTGTTACAATAGCGACAATTTTTTTACCCATAAAGCCTTTACCCCTCCCCCCGATCATGATCATCATGTTCAGTTTAATGTTTTTCATGCTTGCATGTGTCGGACAACTTTTAGAAATTGATTTCCAAACAAATCTATCTCTTTCTCTTGAGTTCATCCTTATCACTTCTTCCAATGTTTTCCTTGGTCTTCTTCTGTGGACTAACCCTGCCACCTCAATTGTGTCATCTATTAATCCACAAACTGATCCATTCTTATTAACATGGCCATACCATTGAAGCCTCCTATTCTTCATACTATACTGTCCAGATTTAATTTTCGGTACTTAAGATCACCGACAGATCGATTTTTTTTTTTTTTTTTTTTTCTTCAATATATTGTTTTAAGCAAAAACTATATTATATACTTGTAATCTTGAAAATAGTAATATATCCAAAAATTATGAAAATTCATCGAGTAGAACTTCTATTGCATTTTTAGTAAAATAAAGTCTCACTGTAGACTACAAATATTGCTGGAGTGAACAAATATTCTTTCAGAGTTATATCCCCTGTGTTTAGCCTCGTATTGTCTGCTTAATAAGAAAAATGCAATGTTACCCAATTTTCTGTAAAAATTACTTTTAACCATAAATAAATTTCTACACAATGATTTTTCGTAATTTTTGGATGTATTACTATTTTCGTCATGACAATTAAGTGCATAATAGTGATTTTGCTTAAAACGACATTTAACAAAAAAAAAAAATCTGTTTACTATATCTTAACAAGCACCTTTACTTTCTTCTAAACTCATCAGATCCGAGTCTGTCTTTAAGATTTGCATTACACATCTATCGTATCATTGTCTTATTTCTCTCCATGAGATTCATGTCCTTGAATCAAACGTCACTGGCCCTCTATTATGTTTAATCAAATAATTTTAATGAAATAGCTTAAAAAAAACAAATCCAAATAGTTCTAACTAGAGGGGTGACATCCGGCTTCGCCCGGTCGTAAAATGCGCTTAGATATATTTTAATTTGTCCAGCTTTTGTATATCTTATTATAGTGTTGTGATTTCAAAAGTGTAAAAAAAAAAAAAGTATTCGGGTGCCATTAGCTAAAATCGAAATGGAAAACAAAACTAGCATTTAAAGCTGGTGACGTTACCACTGTAACAATATGACACGCGTATGAACCGAGTAAAAATTTTAAATAAACTAAGATGAATGTACAAAATATATAATGAGTTTCTTTCAATTTCGACCCCCTTAAAAACTATTTTAACTGGCTAAAAACTCATAAAAGAATGATCCATAAAAAATCTAATCATTTGAGACCCGTAGCGCTGCCCTGTGACTTTTGGTTTCGGAAGAGATAGTTTGAAAATATGGAGACAAACAGACATAGTGACTTTTTTATATATTAGATTATTTTAAAAATTTTACTTATTTCTCAGCATTTTTTGTTTCTATTTTTTTTTTTTTTTTTTTTTTTTTTTTTGATTGAATAGACGAGGGTGCAAACATAAAAATACAAACTCCCAGTAAAACAAAAATGTAGCTATCATTCTTATCTGCCATGATATTTAGCCTGTTACTATTTCATGATTTTTATATTTTAATGATAGATTTTTTTCATTTGCTCTTTAACCACCCATTATCCCTCTTCTTTCAGTGATGTCTATCTATCTTCCCGTGACAGACAGATCCTTGACTGGCATTTTGCCAACCTAGAATTTGCCAATGCCACACCGCTGTCGACTCTATCTCTCAAACATTGGGATCAAGATGATGGCTTCGAATTTTCCGGTAGTCATCTCACAGGTAATTTTTCTTGTAATTTCACTTAAAAATAATTCCATCTTTGAGTTTTAGATGAGTTTTTGGTTCTTGTTCAGATTTCCATCTATATTAAAAAACAAAAAAAAAAAAAAAAAAATAGAAAAATCTGTATGATGTACATATGAAAATAGTGTATTTAAAAATAAAAACAGTTAACAAATAGTTTTATTTTTATAACTAGCGGGGGTACCCGGCGTTGCCCGAGTGTTTGTTTCCGGGACGGGGGGGGGGGTTAAAAAATGTTATGGTAGGTAAGTAGGAAGGATCAAACCCGGAGTCATGAGTAAAAGTAGGAAAATAAAGTGTGGAAAAAAAAAAAAAAAAAAAAAAAAAAAAAAAAAAAAAATCTGCAACGTTAACAGTTCGGCCACCAAGAAAAGTCCATTCCAGTTGTTTAGGGTGAGAAAAAAAAAAAAAAAAAAAAAACGACTACGGTAGGTCGGCGCGAACGTGGAAATATAATGTGAATTGTCCAGCACGCTAACCACTACGCCACAGAGCACTGTAGCTTAGTTTAGTGATTTTAAATAACTTCACATGAAAGAACTACGAAGCCAAACCGGTGTTCTCTTCTCAACTGTTCCTTGTGAACGATCCCCAAACGGTGTTAAGTGGTGGCAAGGGGGAGGAGGAATTTATTAGAGAGAAAATATTTTACCACTTCCATTGATCTTAACCGATTTTGGCCGTGACTTCTCAGCAGAAAAAGTATAGAAATCTAAGATTATCGAGGAATTTGAGAAATAATAAGCCTATAACACACCTCAGATATCGTTTGTGCATATTATATTTGCATGAAATATCTTGATTTTTAATCCTATTAATGTCAAAATCAGACGAGAAAAAATGAGTTCATTTTATTTATATAGAGATAAAGAAAATAATTTTTAAGCAATTAAGGCATTACAGCAAAAATATGGTATGAATTATTAGTGAGTTACTTCTCTTTGGTTTTGTTTGTTTAGATTGTTTTCAAAATAGCAGTAGAACAGCTGCTCTTTGATTATTCATATTATTCATAAAATTGATTTTCTTATTGAAAAATAAAATTACTTGATCAATTCACATTATTTTCCTTTTGTCATTGGTACATACATCGTATAGATTTTCTTTATTTTTTGTTTTTTAATATGGAGGACAGGAGCCAAATTCTTTTATCGTTTTGTATTTTCTTGAAATTTTTTTTTAATGTAATTCTATGATTGGTTTTTATTTGCAGTTCGAAATGGTTATTCTTGTGTTCCTGTGGCTTTGGCTGAAGGCTTAGACATTAAACTTAACACTGCTGTCCGACAAATCCGCTATTCTGCTACAGGTTGTTGTTTTCTTTTTTTTTTCTTTTTTTTTTTAAAAAGATAGCAATTAATTTCATTTAATTGATTTTGGTGAAGAATAAAATAGACAGATTAAAAAAAAAAATAATTTCGATGTGTGACAAAATACACTTGAAGACATCTAAAACATTGCAAAAACAACCATCAAGATGAAAACAGTAATCCGAATTCCCCCCCCCCCCCAAAAAAAAAAAATCTGCTTCCATAAAAACTTATATTTTGGAATTGTCCCATCACTAACAAGTAATGGCGTAACGTGGGTACCATCACAGCTACAAACAAACAACTCCGCTTTTATTACCATTACTGTCCAAACAATGCTTCTTGTTTTTTACTAACTGTTCATTACATATGCCATGAGATTAACCAAACCCTGCCATCTCAACACCAGCTTAAAAGTCTCTCGCTGCCACTACGGAGCCTCATGTCCCCGGCACATGTCTTTTTCTCTCTATCTCACGCTGGTTATAGCCAGCCATTTCTTGCCTTCAACCTTACATGTCTATCTTCCTCGGCGCACACTTTGCTTTTCTATAGATGACGTGAAGTCTTTTTTTCTTTTTCTTATGACGTCAGCCCATACACATTTCCTAATTTGCATATTCCTCAAACGTCTACCTTTGCTAGCCATCTATCTTTTGATTGCTACTGATACTTTCAAACGCACGCGCTCAGTTTCAATGGAACAATTCCAGGTACTTGTACAGTTTAATCAAGGCATTAAAAAATGAAGATATCACAAAAAAAAAAAAAAAAAAGTTATATTGTACGTATCTTTTTTTTTTTTTTTTTTTTTTTTTTTTTTTTTTTTTTTTTTTTTTTTTTTTTTAGTGATGATCACTTATCAAGGCCCGGAAGCCACTCAGGGATAAGGGTTATTGCAAGTACATTACGTTAGTGTGGAGATTTGATGACGTGTTTACTTAAAAATAATTTCACTTAATTTGATGAAGTAGTTTTTTTTTGTTTTTTTTTTTTTTACAGCCGAAAAACACGTTTATGATAGCACATTGAAGGTAGACATCTTTGAATTTTTGGAACGCACTACGGGGAGATAACTCAGTTTAAAGCGCAGACACTCCCTCCCCATCTTTAATACTAACTTTTCTTCCTAAAAGTCAAACTTTTTGCTCGGTAGCAGAACAAATTATTTTTTCTCTATAAAAATAAAAACTACTTGATGAAATCAGGTGAAATTTTTTTTTTCGGAGAACTTCATTCCATAACGAATACGTATAATATAAACTTTTTTTCAATATTTTCATTTTTTTTAATGTCTTGATTAAACTTTACAAGTACCCAATTCCAAAATTTTTCCCGATTCTGATTATTTTGAAATCTCTAAATACTTAGAGTATTAGACTTTTTTTTTTTAACTCTTTACCGCCAAATTGTACTTTCAAGACGCCTTTCAAAAAAAAGAAAAATATTTCTTACTCTTATTGTTTGTCAATCCGACTAGTCTTCAAAGTCCAGGTCTATGAATGAGGGGTTTGTTTATGTTCGTGTGTCAGTTACATGCTAACTTCCGTCATGTATGGGTTTCATTTTTTTTTTTTTTTTTTTTTTTTTTTTTTTATTACATTTTCACCCCAAACAAGGCACATTGCCACTTTGGTGTAGGGGGATACTATCAGGGGCAACAACTACTGGGGTACTATGTAGGGATTTGGGCAGCAAGATGTCGGTTCACGTTACACTTGAACTTCTGCACGTCAGTACTGTTGGGGAAGCAGGGACCTGGAATGGAATTCCAAAGTCTAGCGGTTCTGGGGAAGAAACTATTGGAGTAAAAAGATCTTTTACATCTAGGGATCTCTACAGTATGCTTAAAAAAATTCTTGTGGTAAAGGGTTAAACATCTTATCTCTCTCTGCATAGTTTTTAATTAAAAATTGAAATTCCATTTTTCTTTTTTTTTTTTTTTTTTTTTTGCAATTACACTTAAGCCTGAAGAAATATTCACAATGAAGGAATTTACAAAAAACAAAATGCTGTAACTAAACTGTATAAATTTAACATAAAGAGTACTCATTTTCTGGTTTCCTAGCAATAAAATGAAACCTGTAACTGATTCGACTTTCCATTTATATAAACATTTGAGAGGGGATGCAAGAAAAAAAAAAAAATCTTGACCGTGATGGAAAGGGGTTGATAAACCTTTTTAGATTTGGAGGGAATGAGTAAAGTAAAATGATGAATGGCGAAGTAAAAGAGAAAAAATTTTTCAATTCTTTATCAGCATTGATAACATTGAAAAATAGAAAAAAATGATCCTTAAGCTGTTATGTAGAATAACATTTGTTTGACATCAAAGAGATTTATATTATATTTAGTTGGAATTCATTATTGAGATGAGTATTATTTATTAATTTATTTTTGTTGCGAACTATCATTCTCATCTCCAAATCTAACTGCATTCTCAGCAATTACTGCCATCCATAGTTGTTGTCGTCTCACCACGTTCCCACAGTTCCCGATGACTGCATAACGAAGGCCCACAGCCCACTCGGGAACGCTGACCATGCAGTGATAATGGTTGAAATCGCCCTAAACTCTAGACCCAAAACTGAAGAGCCAGTGCTCAAAACAACGAGATATTATAATAAGGCTGACTGGGAAGCCATCAGGGAACTAATTAGAGATGCTCCATGGAAAAATATTTTCTCTCTCCCTGCTGAACAATGTGCAAACGAGACCACTGACTGGTAAAACTGCAATCGAAGCGCATGTTCCCATGCGGAAATTTTATAGTAAGCCCCACTCTCCCCAATGGTTTACGTCGACTTGTGCAACTGCCATTACTCAAAAGCAGCATGCATACCGTAGGTTTAACCGACATAAGTCCAGTTCAAACAGACTGAAGTATATAGAAGCTAGAAATAACGTTAAGAAAGAAATAGCGACAGCTAAGAGAGAATTTACGGAAACCACTAAAAAGCGCATCGAAGCACAAAAACTAGGAACTCAAGACTTCTGGAAAATCTACAACAGTGTAGTAAATAATGGGCAATCAACAATTCCCCCACTAACCAACAATCACGAGGTTGTCTCCTCAGCAACCGACAAGGCTAACATGCTTGCCAGTCGGTTTGCCTCAAACTCCACACTGGACCCTTCCAACCACCCCCTACCTGACTTTCCTATGCGGACAGACGCCACACTAGACGATCTGAAAACCACCCCTGCTCAGGTGCATGCTATCATAAAAAACCTTGACACCTCAAAAGCATGTGGACCCGATCTTATCCCAGCTGTGCTATTAAAAAAGTGCTCAGCCGAAGTAGCTCCAGTTCTCTCCAAACTCTACAACAAATGTCTTAATGAAGCTTGCTTTCCGGGCTGTTGGAAAACTGCTTCTGTTGTACCAGTATTCAAGAATTCTGGCGAAAGGACAGACCCATCAAATTATCGCCCCATTAGCCTCCTCCCACTTTTTGCCAAAATATTTGAGACCATAATTAACCATGCTCTAGTCCATCATCTTACAGATGCTAAACTACTGACTGACAAACAATATGGATTTAGACGAGCCCGTTCCACAGCAGACATCCTCACTGTGATCTCTGAACGTATATACCATTCACTGGACAAAGCGGGGGAAGGCAGAGCGGTAGCTCTAGATATATCTAAGGCTTTTGACAGGGTATGGCATGAGGGTCTCCTCAGTAAAATCAGATCATACGGTATCACTGGTAGAATACTTAACATAATTAAATCCTTCTTAGATAAGAGAAAAATCCAGGTAGTCCTCGACGGTCGCACATCTAAACAATATGATATAAATGCGGGAGTGCCCCAGGGTTCTATCCTTGGACCTCTATTGTTCCTGATATTCATAAATGACCTCCCCGACAACATTGCCTCTGAGATGGGTATATATGCTGATGACACTACACTCTATGGCAGACACGACAGGAAGACGAATGAACACATTTCTAAAGAAATGGCAGAAACACTAGAGGAAGACCTCCAATCTGTAGTGGAATGGGGACAAAAGTGGTTGGTCGCATTCAATGCTGCCAAGACTAAACTAGTTTCATTCAATAATTACAAGAAACCCTCTCTACCACCCATAGCAATGGCCAACGACTCTTTATCTGAGAGTCCATCTTTCAAACTCCTTGGCCTAACGTTCACAGGAAACATGAGTTGGAACAATTACATTGAAGGCATTGCCAGGGCCGCTGCAAGAAAGGTAGGCTCTCTCTACCGTGCTAGAAAACTACTAACACCCGAAAGTATCCTGTACCTCTATAAGGCCACCATTCGCCCATGTATGGAGTATTGCTGCCACATCTGGGCTGGTGCATCTGCTACTAGTCTCTCGCTCCTTGACAAGGTTCAAAAGAGAGTCGCAAACCTGATAGGCCCTGAACTGGCATCTAAGCTTCAGCCTCTGTCCCATCGACGAAATGTTGCATCCCTCTGCCTTTTCTACAAGTATTTTAGTGGTGAATGCTCTGACGAACTGCAATCACTTGTGCCCCCACGACGCGAGCACCCTCGACAAACCCGACAGGCTACTAGATCCCACCCCCACACTGTAGAGGTCCCTAGATGTAAAAGATCTTTTTACTCCAATAGTTTCTTCCCCAGAACCGCTAGACTTTGGAATTCCATTCCAGGTCCCTGCTTCCCCAACAGTACTGACGTGCAGAAGTTCAAGGGTAACGTGAATCGACACCTTGCTGCCCAAATCCCTACATAGTACCCCAGTAGTTGTTGCCCCTGATAGTAGCCCCCTACACCAAAGTGGCAATGTGCCTTGTTTGGGGTGAAAATGTAATAAAAAAAAAAAAAAAAAAAAAAAAAAAAAAACGTTTGGCCAAGTAAGCCTTTGGGTAGGTTACCACCTGACGAAGGCCAGAGGAATAGTTGGCCGAAACGTCGTGAAACAACAACTAAGAAAAGATGAGGATAATAGTCCGCAATAAAAATAAATTAATCAAAGAGATTGTTTTGTTGGATCTAAAGTTACATGGGGATCCGAGGAAATGGTAAACCAATCTGCCCAAGAGTTCGTTCAACAACAAAGTTTGTTTTGTACACAGACATCACGATGACCATCTGTGCATATATCTGCAAGAAATGGCAGTTTAGAGGGAATATTTAATAAATTATTGATAGTACGATCTGATCTAGGAGAATACAAACAACGCTAAAGTCACAAAGTCAGAAGGAGATCATCGTCTTCTCTCAACTTCATATTGGCCACACATTCATTCTTGCTTGTGCAGGAGGTACCATGTTGTGCCACTTGTCAAGTTCCATATACAATGAAACACTTCATGTTTGAAGTGTATCGATTTTGCTTCCACGTGACAATATTCTTAAAAAGTTGGTACTATGAAGGAATTATTTAATACTAGCTGTATATACCTGGTATTGCCCGGTCAAAACATTGTCAGGCAGAGGGATTAGTCACATACTATTTAAGGTACACCAAATATTCTAACTTGTTAGGAAAAGTGATCACCTGTTGGATTTAATAAAGTATAAAACACATCCATCTTGGTTTATGAAAATGAAACGTGAAGTAACTCTCATAGATTAAAGGGGAAATAACTCTAATATCTTAAATAGACTTACTTCTGGTGGTGAACCCAAACTTCATGTGCACCATCCCTAGGTGGGGGAGTTTATGAAGAGCTGCACCAAATATGAGCTTTACCTTGAAAAATGGTGTGCATCATGCCTAGGTCGAAGACCATCATTACGTCAGGTTTGGTCATGATTGGTACAATGGTGTCGGCTGTAGAAAAGTATATCTGCATAGGCTATGAGCTTGACCATGACATTGAAAAATGGTGTACACCATCCCTAGGTGGGTGACCATCATTGAGATTTGGTCATGATCGGTCCAGTGGTGTGAGCTGTAGGAGAGTTGTACACACAGATACATACAAATGCTGCTATTTTATTTATATATTGTTACAACTCGGCTATCTCCACTGGGAACTGTAGAGATAGGATCGCAACAATAATAAAAAAAATAATCTTTCCCGGGATTAAAAAAAATAAATATGGGAAGGGATTATCCAAATTCTTCAGAGACAACGGTGAAACACAAGACAGAAAAACACAACCGAAATAACAAACAAAAGGCTGATGGGAATTATGAATGAAAGGTTATTTATAACAACACAAAAAAAATATATGTAAAAAAAAAAAAGAAAATGTAATTGTTTTGATAGTTTAAAATGCGTGAAAGAAAATAAATTGTCTTTATTAAGAGAGAATGTTAAATATATGCCAGACATAAATATGACATTTTCGTACTGGTCATTATTGTCTGCTCAGTTCAAAACAAAAAGAGAGTAAGGGAGAGAGAGAGAGATTTTGTTTCACTCACTGTCTTAGTGTCTTTACTTCTTTCTTCTGGCTCCAAAATACCTTAAGTAGACGCCTTTTCAATATTCATTGAATTCTTTTCCGTCTCATCCGGCTTCCTTTGGCAAAAAACTTATTCCAAATACATCAGGTGGGCTCCTTTCTAATGTTTATTAAGCGCGCCATCCTCGGCTTTATCAACCGCAGTACTATATTACTGCTAATATTACACCTGTTCGCAGTGTCGACGTTGACAACTGCTTCGCTCGGTAGCGAGGGGCTGACTGTTTTTTTGTCTTTCATAAGCGCGCAAGTTAAAACGCCTCGTCTCGCCATATATATATTTTCACCTCCCCCTCTCTATACAGCTTGCCAGCGAACGCTAGCGGGGTTCCTTTTTTCTTTCTTTCTCCTCTACTGTCAGCGCTCGTTAGCTATTCTCTTTTCTTTTGTCCACACTCTATATATCTCTTCACATCCTCTCTCGTGATTATTTTTTGACTGAGCGCAGACAACAAAATTGATGAAAATAAAAAAAAAAACTCCTATTCTCTCTCGATTTCGAACAACATATAAAAAAGATAATTAATTACATTTTTTTTCTTTTTTTTTTACTAAAAATATAACAATATATATATATATATATATATATAGAGACCAGAGTGGAAATCATAATGTCATTTTTTTGAAGCTGGGGAGTTTATACTCTAAAATCTAATATCTCTACAAGTTCAATAAACTAAACTTCTCTATGGATTAAAAACAAATTTGTAGACTTGCAAAATATACAAATATAAAAGAAATTTATCTGCAAATGATCTATGTACAAGATTAAATTGTTGAGGTTCATAATATTTTCAGACATTTAATTCTAAAAAATTTTTATCAAAATAAAATCGAAAGGGTTGATATACCGTAAAACAAAAGTTGACTCAATTTTATCTATGGTCCCCCCTGCCAAACTTTCACAAAAAATGCTAGTCAAGCTGAAACCACTATCAATAATTTCCCCCACTCTATCTGTGTCTAAACCTAAATGCAGATGCATCAACAAAACTTCTTTCTTAGAACTGCACGCCTGTAGAACTCTCTTCCATTTGCCTGCTTTCCAGCTAACTATAATATGGCTTTCTTCAAGTCCAACATAAGCAAGTTCATGATGAGACATCCTCTTAATTAATCCAATTTACCAAATTTCCACTACTAATGATATTGTCCAATTTATTACCGTACTCTCATTAACCCTTCCCAGAGTGGCTACCGTGCCTTGATAAGTGGTGACTCCTTTGCAAAAGAAAAAAAAATTCATTTGAATGAACTTCTGTTGAGGAAAAACAAAAATAATGCCTCATAAACAATTGCAACAATTTTTTTTTTTTTTTTTTTTTATTTATGCATGTAATGTGAGTTTTTTTGGGGTTTTTTTTTTTTTATTATTTTTAAGAATTTTGTTAGGACTTTTAATATCTGATATGAAATGAAAATATTTCTCATCAAAGGTGTGACTAAGGAAACCCATATATATCATTTTGCTAAAGATTAAAAATCAATTAAATTTAAATTTTTTTTATTAGGTGTTGAAGTGACAACGACAAATGCACGCAACAACAGTAATCCAATGACTTACAAAGGAGACGCTGTCCTTTGCACGTTACCCCTGGGTGTGTTAAAAGATTGTGTGCGTGGCAATAGCACCAACACTGTCCAGTTCTCACCGCCATTGCCAGACTGGAAAACAGCAGCAATACAAAGACTCGGATTTGGAAACTTAAACAAGGTAATTCCTATATTTTTTAAAAGCAAAAAAACAAAAATTTAAGGCAAATAAATTGAATTGACGACATGTTTTGTATTGCTATATTACTTGTTTCTCTATTACTATTTGCTCTTAATCCCTTTCTGCAAACTGAGTAGGGGAACCTTCTATTTCTAAGCACTTTCGGATGCTGCAACCACTGTTTGGATGCCATCCACTCTCAAATCAAGACCAGGACCACAGTCTTGAAGTTTGAGTTAATTTGCACTAGTGCTAGAATGTACTGTGTTATAGATTTTATTTTTGTTTGTGATACTTTTGAACAAATCAGGGCTTTATGTTGCGAGTGAAACGGTCACTTTTGCAAATGATTTTTCCAAGTGGCAATTAGAAATAATAAAATGCTTACATTTTAGCAATTTTTTGCACTGACAATCTTCCAAATCTCATGTTTGAGTGAAGAGTATCTTTTCAACCTTTATTGTTTTAATAAACAAACAAAAATAGATTACTTAAACAAAAGTAAATAAAAACTAAAATAATACGTCAATTTTTTTTTTAATGAAGCTTGTTTAAAACAAAACATCAAGAAATTCAAATTTTTATATCTTCAAGTCTCAAAAAATAAAATTCGGTACACGTTTAGAAAAAAAAGTAAATTTATATGGTGTATTCTCATCTATAATATAAGTCTCACCTGCCTGTTTAAATGTATGTATGTAAATATGGCTGCTTAAAACTTTGATAGAGGCGACAGATTTTAACGAGATCAGTATCATTTTTGAAGCTCGACCCTTCAGACGACAAATATCGAAAAATTGGCCAAAAGCATTAATTCCTTCACCCTCAACTGGTCGCTTTTTTTTTTTTTTTTTTTGCCGATATTTTCAAAAGTCGTCTCTTTCGATTGTCTAGCTTTAATTTAAACCTACGTCACTCTGCTGGAGAAGAGGAAGTCACGTCCCCAAGGTCCCATCAAGCATCACTCGACGAACAGTGTTTTCGCTTTGTGGAAAGATGGTAGGCCATTTCCCTGTGTGCGGTTGGCTCTGAGTGGCCGTGGCGGCCATAAAAAGACGTGCAACAGCCGTGTCGTCGGGATGGGACGATGAAGTACACGATGTCACCCTAAGAAGCATGCTGACAGAGACTGTGTCCAGGGTGACCAGTGATGACCCCGTTCAGGGAAAGTGGTGCGTCAGCGGCAATGAGTTCACGGTCTGGGTGGATGTTCACTGGCCCTTGGAGTTGCCCTTGCAGTTAATGATTCCATTATTGAAGATGCCTGTTGGCTTCGGCCAGAGAATGATTCGAGGCACATAAACCTGGCCGAACTTGATGCCACATTGAAGGGCATTAACTTGGCACTTCAGTGGCAAGCCAAGGTTCTACATATGACTGACTCTGCATGCACTCATCGGTGGATAACCGATGCATTAAGTGGAAGAGCATGGCTGACGACACGAGCATCGAGTGAGATGTTAATTCGAAGACGGCTTACCACCTTGGTCGACACCATCACAGAGTACGACCTGACCGTGGACGTATTGTTGATCAGGTCTGCGCTCAACAGAGCAGATGCTCTGAAAAGAGTTCCTCAACGATGGCTTCTGGCTGGTGCTCAGAGAGATTCTGATAATCTGCAAAACACATGTGCAGCAGTTGTATGTAATATGGATGCAGCGCGCATCATGGACATTCATCGACAGTGTGGACATCCTGGCATCAAACAGACACTGTACTTTGTCAAGATGATTGATCCAGGAGTAGAAAAAAAAGATATCCGGAGAGTGGTAGAAAGTTGCGAGGCCTGCCAATCCATCGACCCAGTTCCAGCACGATGGAAGAAAGGGGAGTTGGGAGTGAGTGGTAAGTGGCAGAGAGTGGGCATGGACATCACACACTACGGTGGCAACCACTTCCTTACCCTCATCGATTGTGGGCCTACACGTTTCACGGTCTGGAGACTCCTCAGGCGCCAGGACTCTTGCAACATTATTCACCAGCTGTCATCCGTGTTCTGTGAAAGAGGTGCGCCCGATGAAGTGCTGACGGACAACGACCCAGCCTTTTGCAGCCATCAGATGAGGCAGTTCTTACAAGAATGGGGTGTGCGGCTTAGATGCGCTTATGTGCCTTCTGGCAATGGTAGAGCTGAGAGAAGCCATCGCAACATCAAAACAATTGCAGCCAGGAAGCAGTGCACCATCGTAGAAGCTGTGTACTGGTATAATCTCATGCCGAAGGATGGCGTCTCTCCAGGAACAGCGCCTGCAAACGCAATCTATCAGTACCGTGTCCGAGAAAAATGAATCCACCCCGATACAACTGTGGCCACTGAGATAGAATGGAATCGATATGCCAAAGGGGATGCTGTCTGGGTGAAGCCGCCAGGAAACCGATGTACTGACAAGTATAAACGGGGCACAGTGACCGATGTAGTGAGTCAGCAGTGTGTCCAGGTTGATGGCGTACCCCGTCACGTTAGGGACCTACGGCTGGCGACACATGTACCACCTCCAGTGGACGATGAGAGTGATTCTGACTCTGAGACGAGAGTGGGCCATCGCTTTGGTTTGCACCATCCCTATCAAGCAGTGACTCTGATATCAATAGCCTCCACGGAGATGAAGCCTTCCCCGACCATCAGACGGTGGATGAGAGCGCACGCGAAGACAAGAGCAGCACTGTCCCCCTTCGCAGAAGCACCCGACGGCGGCGATCGCCACCCCCCTGCCATCTATGTGATCATGAGATCAGAGGGTAGTGTGGAGAAAGAAGTGGCTTACCGTTAAAGCGGCTGCGCGTTTGTGCCTGCAGAGCACAAATTGAGAATCAAGATGGTGCCCGCAGGCTTTTATGTGGAAAAAAGTCTCGGGGAATCTCAGAGAATCTCGTACCCTGGTTCCATAAATAACGAGGAAAGGAAAGCGGGAGGACAGACGATTTTTAGTCACTAAAGCGAACGGACGTGTGTAAAAGAAGAGGTAGAAGAAGAGTGTGGTGAATGAAACAAACGACTCGGTTGAAAGTAGAGTTGTAACGAACACACCTAACACCCAACAAAATCTACGACTGCTTTTTGATTATTTCTTCATGTTAAACAAAGCCGTTTTCATGAAACGGCAAAATCCCACCCCTACACTGTAGAGATCCCTATTCAAATAGTTTCTTCCCTTGGACTACTGCACTTAGGAATTCCTTCCTGGGTCCCAGCTTTATTGACATGCAGAAATTCAAGTGTAATGTAAACAGACATCTCGCTGCCCAACTCCCTAAGTAGTATCTCTGCAAATCTGGTCCTAAATAGTAGTCCCTCATGACTCTGTAACTCTGTGTCTTAGGGTGAAATGACAAAAAAAATGATTAACTCTTTGCGCATTTGCAGGTGGTGTTGTGTTTTGACCGAATGTTTTGGGATCCGAATGCCAATTTGTTTGGCCATGTCGGAAGCACCACAGCCAGCCGCGGGGAGCTGTTCTTGTTCTGGAATTTATACAAAGCGCCTGTGCTGCTTGCCCTTGTGGCTGGAGAAGCAGCCGCCATCATGGAGAATGTCAGTGATGATGTCATCATTGGTCGATCAATTGCTGTTCTTAAAGGCATATTTGGGAACAATGCCGTTCCACAGGTAAGATCCGTTTTCATCATTTCATCGATAAATATTTCAACTTGCCTTTTTTGTTGACAAGATCTTTTAGGGAACTCAGTGCCTGTTTACTTACCTCTCCCACAAAGGCAGTTAGACACAAGGTCAGTTTTTAACGTGAGGAAAATCCAGCTGTGCGTTGTAACAAAGGAACTTATGCATAATACAAACCATGCTAAAATGTTTCTAGAAATCCATTCTTAACATGGGAAGGGTGGTTTCTAACTATTCTGTACTTTCACCTGTTAGTTGGAATAAGCAAAAGATGCCATAAAAATTGAATTAAACTTGAAAAACTCTATCTAAAATAAAAAATGAGCACAGTTCATACTTTGTACAAGTATTGGAACAAAAATATTTTTTTAAATTGCCTCCGTCTAGGATTTAACTGAGGTTTGACTTTATTTGACTTGTGCTTGTTGGAATTCTGTTTGGCTTTTATCCAGTAACTCTTTTGTGTTTACTATTCTTTGATACACTTCTCAATTTTCTCATCTATATATATATAAAAGGCAAAATGTGTGTTCACATTTTATGTCCAGCAAAGGCTTTTTTCGCCGGGCTTCTCAGGAGGTGGGGGTAGGGATACAATGTCTTAGAACTGTTTATATACTGCCTAGATCATAATATGTATGATTTGCGAATGCGCGTCACGTCTAGATTTATTTATGCCGACTTTTACAAAATTCTTGCTATTTCGGCTGGCCTCGCGTGTGTTCGGCTTTGTCGTATAAAAGTGAAACTAAATTTGAAGTGAACGTGTTGTTCTCCGCTTCGTGCGGGGGGGAAACCCCTTATATTAGAAAATTGCTATTCAATTTGGACAATCCCCTTTTTATAGGGAGCTGGTTTTCCCCCTTTCCCTCTCCAACATCTTGGGTAAACAAACCTAAAAAAACTGACTCCCAGTAAAAGTTAACTGCACAATTTCTATGGCGTGATATTTTACCTCATTTTTTAATCCTTAAATAAATTCAAACATTTTTCTGTTGCTCTCCCTTGCTGTCACAGTGGTAAAATGTCAGTTTTTTTTTTTTTTTTTCACACTTTATATTCCACCTTTGCCTCAAGGCTCCTGGTTCGATCCTACCTACCTACCTACCAAAACTTTTAACCCTCGCCCCTCCTTCAACACACACATACACACATCCGGGCAATGCCGGGTACCTCCACTAGTCTATATATAGAAAAGGCAAAATGTGTGTGTTTGTATGTCTCGCAAAAACTTTTGACAGAGGCGATGGATCCTGGCGAGATTGGTATCATTTTGAAGCTTGACCCGTCACACAACAAATATAAAAATATTGGCTAAAAACATCAATTCCTTCACCCTCAACTGGGCAGTTTTATGCAGGGAGGGGTTCGATTTTCCGACGCCATTTCTGCAAGTCATCTTTTTCTTTTCTTTTCGATTGACTCTGCTTAATTTGAACGCTTTTGACTTCTGGCCGTGTCATGGAGCATCGGTAAGACGTCACTTTCTTTTCCGCCTTCGTGTTACAGGTTCGAGTCACTTTTTTTTTTATCATCTCTCTTCACCATGGCTGCCTACTATTGTATTGATTCCCTCCGCCCTCTACTACCATTTTTTTTTAACACCTCTCTTCACCCAATGTTCCTTACTACACCACCTATACACACACCCGGGCAATGCTGGGTACCCCAGCTAGTATGTCCTACAACAACCCCCTCCTCCTTTAGGAATGGGAGCTGATTTATTGCCAATCAACTGAGATTTCTCTATTATGGGTTTATGTATATAGTTATTTATAAACACCACGAGCGTCCCTTCAAAGGAGCTGGTTTTTCCCACCTTCTGGCTTTATGCCACATCTTACTGCCGTTGTAAGCAAGTAAATCGTGAGGGGAGTCGTTCAAAGTTTTGTAGTAGATAAAACTCATCATCACTGTTAGTGAAAAATGCAATTAAATATAAGAATAGAAAAAAGCTTCTTTCCAACAATATCCATATTTGAAAACTCGATATTCAACAGTTTCTCATTGTGACATTTCAAATCATCCCTCTTGACCTGTTCATTTGTTAACAATTTGTCATTTTGAATGCACTTCTCTCCAACAATATCCATATTTGTCTTTGCTGTTTGTTTAGCTATCCTGAACCTTTCATTCGTTTGTCACATATCTGGAAAGCTGGCTTGCTCAGCTTCCTTCTTGACTTTGTGTATTGCTCTTCTCGCTTCCACCCTTACCATCCTTATTCATTAAACTTTTTATTCACAAACTCTTTTGTGTCCATTTTTGTTTTTATCTACTTCTGTTTTCTTCATCCCATCACCATGTCATCCTATTCTTTGAGGATTCTTCCATCCACTCACACATATGATCCGTAACATGCAGCAGCATTTTTAGAATCTTCCAACAGTTGATCTGGTAGCCAAACCCTCCATCACTTTATCCAAACTCGTGTTTTGAATGTTCTTCATTCAACCCTCAAACATTTCTCCTGGGTATAAACTTGCTCTTTATCTTGACTTTGTATATCTCTCTTCTTGCTTCCCTTTTTGTCTTCAAATACAGACTCTTGTTCACTATTCTTTGATACACTTCTCAATTTTCTCATTTGTCCTACAACCATGTCACCCCATACCTTAAAAGCCATTTTCGGTCCACCCTATAGTCTGGTTTGTCGCATGCAAGTTTATCCTTTAGCATCCTCCATTGTTCTTCAACACTCCCTGCTGTAATGGACCAGTCTACTAATACTCCATCATTTGATCTCTGAACTTGTTTCACGTATATTTCATTTCACATTAACACCTTTTTCCTCAGGATAAACCTTCTTTTTACTTTTTTAAATTGCAAAAAAAAAAAAAAAAAAAGTTTGTACTACGTTGCAATGTCATATTATTTTCACATCAATTAAAAGTATTTTTTTTTTCTAACCAGCAGATAATATGCTAGAGTTTTTCTGTTCCAAATTCATCTTATTTTAGTGGAATTATATTAGTACAGTTGTTCACATTTATAATAAAATAGTTTATTTAAATATTTAGAATTCTAAACTATGTATTAATAAAAAAAAATTAGCTTCCAGACTAATTTTTTTTATTAATTTTATTCTCACTTTTTTATTTTATTTTTTTATCAGCCAAAGGAAACGTTGGTTACTCGGTGGCGAGCTGACCCTTGGGCTCGTGGTTCTTATTCGTATGTCGCCGCTGGATCTTCTGGTAAATATTATATTTTCTTATATCCTTGATTTTTCAATAGAATAAAACACTGTCTTGTATTAGGTGTTTCTGTACAAAATGAAACTTGAACTAAAACCCAACCCTTCTTTCCATCAATTGTTAACCATAAAAAAAAAATCAGTAACCACTTTTTTTTTTTCAGGCCATTCTGCACGATTGGAAGAGAGATTTCTAATAAAGTCTTTCATTTGCATTTAATAGTCCTTTTCTCTTAACACAAAACTTCATTACTTTTTTGTGAACCCAAAGGATACTGCCACTGAAGCATAAGGGAATTCTGTGATAGGGGCCAGATTTATATAAAGATAATTGATTTGTATAGCAAGATGTTTCACATTACATTCAAATTTTTGCATGTTAGTACAATCAAGGGTATGGAGAAGGGATTCCAAAAGCAAACGATGTAAGGAAAAAGGAAGAAATCTTTCAGCATCTAGGGATGAAGGGGTGGAATTTTGTTACTAGTTGGGTGGTTAGTGCAAGTGCAGCAAGTTCATCAGAGCACATAAATGCAACGCTGCACTGATGCAATAGTGGCTGGGTTCATTAGGTTTGAAATTCATTTCTGCATCTGTCGGATTAATGGTCGGTGCATCAGCCCTGATGTGCCAACCATTAACCATGCATCAGCAAATATAAGATATTTGCAGGTGTGATAAGTTTTCTAGCCAATTAGATAACGCCTCTACCTTCTTTGTGATGAACTTGATAACATCTATGTACTTCCATTTTATGTTATCTGAAAATGCTAAGGTTTAAACATTCAGCTGTCATGTTGCTATCGGTCATGAGTCAATGGTTGAAAAGCTTTCTTATAGTTGAAGGAAAAGCGCTTTATGTTTATTGCATTAAATGCAATCACCCATTTTTTGGCCCCATTATTATTGATCGTGGTAGAAATTCACCCGTCTCAGACACATCAGGAGGTTGTTTATAAAAAATAAGGAATAATAGATACTTCATTATCATTGAAACTCACTTTGAGCAATTCTTCAAATGACAAAACTTTTACAAAACTGAACTGATTTAAATATTTAATATCCAATGTTAATTTAAATGCATCTAAAAACAAAGCTTTTCATCTTTCCATCATCAATACCCTAATTGAATAATTTCAGTCTTGAAGAAACAACGTGCTTTAAAAAGCTCCTGGGAGTGATCTTCACTCATAATTTGAAATGGAACACGTCCATCAAATCTATTGCCAAAGTCACCAGAAATATAGCTGAATCATTTTACTTCTCCAGAAGGCATATCACCCCTGATGCAATCCTCTACGTGTATTAGAACCAAATGCATCCTTAGATGGAGTACTGTCGCCATATCTAGTGAGGAGCTGTTCAGAGCACATTTTCCTACCTGGCCAAAGTGCAAAACCGACTTTGAAATCTAGTGGGCGATGTCCTTTTCTCTTCCATGCTAACTACTACTTTCTCATAGAAGAGATGTTGGAAACTGCTCTATCGTTATTTTTATGGCAGGCGTTCAGCTGAGCTTCACTATGGTGTTACCCTTGTAAGACATTCGCAGCAAGCACTCGATTAGCTACAACCACTATCAGCAGTTTCCCTTATTCTCTATCATCTATGTTTGAAACACGACAAAAATTTCGTAAGCAAAACTTTTTTCAGAGAACTGCTCATCTGTGAAACATGATATCATGGAGCTATAACATGGCCGTTTTCAAATCCAGGTTCTTGATGAGCTGTCCTCTAAAATAAATGAACTTCTCTAATTTCTACCACCACCAATCCTCATGGTACTCATTAACCTTTATCCTTGAGTGGCCTCCAGATCTTGATAAACAGCGACTATATGGTAAAAAAAAGGTTGGATCAAGACATGTTTTCACTTCATCCTAAAATTTAATTTCCTTAAACTGCTTGGTCAATTTACGTAATTTTTGGCATGATATTTTTTTGTTCAATAACAAGTGCATTAGTCATAAATTTAAAAAAATTTTGTTTTTTAATTAAGTTGAACTCTGGACTTGTATTTATTTTAAATATTGTATTGTTTTATTTTGTTTTGTTTTCTTTTTGTTTTTGTTTTTTTTGTTTTTTTTTTAATAAAAAAAATATAAATTGTTCCCAAAATGAAATCCTCTTTAAAAAGAAAAAAAATCTCTCAAGCTTTTTTTTTCTTTCTTTTTAATTAAAAAATTTGTTAAAAATTATTTTTGTTCCTTTTTCAGGCAATGATTATGATTTAATGGCCACCCCTGTGTGCCCGAACCCGGCAGTTGCTGGTGGACCCCCTCAACCTGGAAACCTCCCCAGGCTCTTCTTTGCAGGCGAACATACTATCCGCAACTATCCAGCCACAGTTCATGGGGCTCTCCTCAGTGGTTTCCGTGAAGCAGGACGGATTGCAGATCAATTTCTCGGTGCCCCTTATGCCCTCCCCCAGAGGCCACCCGTGGCAGCTCATGTTGCCTAGATGGATCAATCATTGGAAAAGCCATTCAAAAGATCTGCAATAGTTACCAATTATGTCAATAAAATTTTGGTGCCTACCTCCTGAAATTTAAAGAAACAAAATTCGAAATATGGATTTGGAGGAAAACCCTTTCTTTCTTTTTTTTTTTTTTTTTTTTTTTTTGCTTATAATCCATATCATGAAAGATTATTTTTAGTCAAACTTTGGAACTCTCCCTTCTGATAATAAAGTTTTGTTTTTAGTTTCAAATATCGCTTGATAACATTGCAGTTGTTGCCATATTTAAACTTTAGTAGTACAATACTTATTTTGACATTTTCAGTGCTTTGTTTGTGCAGCTAAAAATGAATTATGGTAGCATTTTTGTGCTTCCATAGTTTACTACAAACATGGTGACTCTTGTAACGTTATCACATAGTTGCTAAAATTACAATGAAAGCTTATAAATCAACACTAGGAGTACACTCAACAAAATTTGGATAATTTAAAAAAGAAAAATAGCACTTTTTTTCCATGGTGGGTGATTGAAGAACCTTTTTTTTTTTTTTTAATCTAGAAATTTCTTTTAACCGGCCTTCATAAAATATGACTCCCAATGTTAAGTAAAATTGTCTTTGAACTTTTCAAAGACTGGAATTGATTCCTGGCAAAAGAATTTTTCTTTTTGCTCTTTATGATTTAGAAGTTGAAATCTTGTGAACAATGGAATTTATTTCACAATTGTTTTTCTGAATTCCTAATTCTTTTTTTTTTTTTTTTTTTTTTTTGTGGCAGTTGTTGGAGTGGAATGCTCCAATGTTTACTGGGAGACCGGTTTGATCCCATCCAAAGTTTTTGCATTTAATGGTTGATCAGTAGGTGTCAAGAGTAATTGCTCTGGTTAAATTATCTTTACACATAAATAAAAGAGTACCCCCCCCTCCCGACTATGAATAGTAAAAAAAAAAAGTGACCCAATATGTCGCTCTTGGCTGCAGTCAATCATTTTTGATTCGTCTTAAGAAAAAGGCTTTCAAAATATGCAGTCATTTTTTTTTTTTAAAGGGGAGATAATCACAAAATGAAGTAAAATGTTTTAGCTCCTCCTATTAGTAATCAATGTGAAAAAAATTGTTACTTTTAAGTGAAAACTTTTTTCTATCTTGTTGCAGAATATACATGGTTGATCATCAAATTTCAGAATAAAAAAATCTTTTGAGGATTTGTGAATGCTTGTGCAGAGGTGGAGGATTCATATACTTTTTAAGTTTAATATGAAATGACACCCCTGTAATTCATATTTCCATTTCCCAGCGGATTTCTTTAACACCATATAAAATCTTTGCTTTCCTTAGATTACTATATATATATATATATATATATATATAATTTAAAAACTTGATCAAAATTCCAAATATGTATTTATTAATTCCCCCCCCCCCCCTGAAGATTTGGTATTTATTTGCTAATTATGCAGTCATAAACTTTGAAGGATGGAGCGGGGGCATCATAATTTATTTTATTCTACTCTTTAACATATTTAAAAATAAAAAGTATTTTACTAAATTTAGGATCTTAAAATTCTAACTATTAAGAATAAAAAAGTTCTATCTTCCAAGTGTCTCTCATTCCCTCCTTTTAAAAAGGCCAGGATTTTTTTGATTTTTTTTTTTTTTTTTTTTTTTTTATAGAATTGTCAACACAATTTCCTCATCTCCAAACTTTGGCAGGAAAACTAATTAAAAGTAAAATATATATATATATATATATATATATATATATATATATATATATATATATATATAAAATATAAAAGAATTGGTTTAAATTTTGGTCTTTTAAACAATATTGATTGGTAACAAATGATATTCAAAATTATAGATTTGAAATTCTTATAACGTCCATACAAAAACAAAAACATTCCTTTTGTTTTACACATTAAAAATTCTTAATTCAATTTGTCATCAGTTAATGTCTGTTTGGCACAGATCACATCAGACAGGCCAAGACTATATTAGCAGATTATCAGTTTTGAATCCAAAATATTCCATGAAGAGTGATGCCGAGTCACTTTTTTTCTTTTTTTTTTTTTTTTTTTTTTTTTTTTTTTTTTTTTTGTGTAAATAAAAGGAATTTTAGTGCTTGTTTACATTGGTGATTTTTGAAACCAGCACATTTCAGGTGAAAGCATTACTTACATAGGTGTCCTGGCAGAATTCCAAAAATGACGAAAAATGATCCAGTAGAAAAATAGTTACAAGTAAAATAAAACTTATCAAATTAGCGAGTTTTATTGTATGCTTTAATGTGGAAGAGTTGTGCCGCCAATTCACTATGACAAATAAGAAGATGACCCTTGTCCGCCATCTTTAAACACAATGTCTGGTAACATAATTATGAATGATTTTTTATTGAAAATGCTTCTAGAATATCATCTACTGGATCATTTTTATAAATTTTTGGAATTTATACTAATTTTGACATGACACGTAAGTATGTAATATTTTCACCTGAAATGTGTTGATTTAAAAGATCACCAATGTAAAAATAAACATCAAAATTTCTTTGTTCCTTGAACATTATAAGAATTTCATCAAATCTTTTAAACATTATTCGTCTTAAAGTTGAACGAAGGTCTAAGGTGATCATTTACTAAGTTGGGTTGCGTTTTATTAACAATTGGATACCTTAACATTTTCAGAGAGGTGGTGAGGTACTGCCGTTGGTGAGTCAAAAAAAGAAGGGGGGGGGTAAGTGAAATTCTTTAAAATCTCAAGTGTGAATGAAGAATCTGTTGAACTCCAACTCTAAATGCCATTCATAAATCGTTGTCATCTTCATCTTTCATCAATCAGGATTTATTTTCCATTTTTTTTATACAAATATTTTTATGTCTAAAAGAGAATGGAAGAATTAAATATTAAGTTTAAAAAAAAAAAAAAAAAAAAATCAACCCCTTAAACCAGCAATGATGAACTCTTAAAAAATTTTTTTAATCAAAGTGAATGGATATTTTGAATTAATAATTGAATGAGGGAAGATCTCGCTTCCTTTTTTTTTCTTTCTGTTTTTTTTTTTTTTCTAAGTTAAGAATAATTTTGAAAAACGAAAAGAATTGAATAAACGTTTGTTTTTTTTTGTTCTCATATTTCCATTGTAAATGTTTCATTTATTCAAAATTTTCATTCACTCTTTTTTTTTTTTTTTTTTTTTTTTTGATTAGCTTACCTTTTTTTTTGTTGTATTTTTATTTTTTTTAGTCTCTCAATCTGATTTTCTTAAAATTATTCTCATTAAAAAAAATACATCTCTCCCTTGAATGTTTTTCTTCTTGAACTGAACATGGATGCCTGTTTGTTGGCTATTTTGCACACATATCATCGGATATAAACAAAAATTCAAAGGCTAACAACCCCCTTGGTAATCTTCATTTCTTTTGATCAGCAGTGATCATAAAAATAATTAAAAAAAAGAAAAGTTGTACACGAATGCAATAGAAAAATTATATTCAATCTTGACATTTTATATCAACGGAACACAAAAAAAAAAATTAATTCCAGGGGGGTGAAAAAAATTGAAGTTTTGTCTTGATTCCATTTACATAAACTTTTTTAGTTTAAAAAAAAAATTAAAAAAATTTTTTTTTTTCCACTGCTTAAATGAAATAAAATTTTTGAAGCGTGATGATTCAACAAAATGAAATTAAAATAATGAAAAAAAAAAAAAAAAGATAAAAATCTTTGAAAATAAAAAAGAAATTTTAAAAATCTGAAATTTATTTGTCTATTTTTTTTTTTTTTTTTTTTTTTTTTTCCAGGGAGGGAGAAATTCAAATGGATCAATAAATAAATGAAATTATTCCAGTTTTTTTTTTTTTTTTTTTTTTTTTACAAATGAATTGTTTTGGGTTGTTTTTTTTATGCAAATAAGCAAAAACGATTTGTATTAAGATGCACCATTTAGTGAAAATACTATTTCAAATTTAAATGACAGATCAATGGACATATAAAGAAATATTTGGGTTTTTGTCCAGAAAAATCTGTACGGTGTATGTACTCATGACTGAAAGAAAATATTGTATTCCAAAAATCACATGAAATGATCAAGTAGTTTGTTTTTTATGAAAAAAAAAAATCAGTTTTAAGCAAATTTCAGTTTTTCGAATGTTGCCTTTTTCCCTATGTTAAGAATGGCTTTCTGAAATCTTGTAAGTTTTAATTATTTGGAGTTATTTCCCTTGTTTCATAAACCTGTTTTTCAACATGTCATTGGTAATGTCACTAAATAGGGTCTGCGGGTGATATGAGAAAAATAAGGCATTCAAAATATTTTTTATCTTAAACTTTATTACATGAGTTATTTCAATTAAAAAATATAATTTATTCGTTACACTCTATATTGGTCAAAGCTGCTTTGTTGAAGGCAGCCATCTTGGATTATTTTAAATGTGCATTTCTGTTGTGTATATGGGTAAATAAATTTTTTACTCAAAATAACTGCATGTAATGAAGTTTAAGATGGGAAATATTTTGAATGCCTTATTTTTCTTATATCACTCCCAAACCCTATTTAGCAACATTATCGTAATATTGTTGCTGTTTGTTTAGTCATGAAATTTTATTCTCTTATTTAAAAATAAAACTGTTTGCTCAATAAGCTTGTATATTTTCTTTCCATCACGGGTATGTACATCATACAGATTTTTCTTTTCGTTGTTTTAATATTGAGGGAATTCTGGACAACTACAAATATTTTATATCAAAACTTTCTCATTTTAGCTGACGTGTTTGAAATATTTGGGACATGTGGTAACCATTATTCATGAGTGTTATTGTTGACTAGCAGATGTACCCGGCGTTGCCCGGTATTAAACATAATGTTAAATTCCTTAAAAAAAAAAAAAAAAGGAAAGAAACTGAGACATGTGCATGCGAGTATTGTCTTTTTCTAAACCGTTCACTTCTTGTAAGTTAAAAAAATTTTTTTTAAATTAGAACTGAAATTGAAACCAAAACCTAAAAACGGTGAGTAGCTTGACAATCTTTAAAAAGTGCTTTTAAACCTACTTACTCTTGACATAAGTAATCTGTCATGTGAACCATTCACCCGTGTGTATCCGTGAAAAGGTTTACAAACAGATAAAAGTCCGATGACCGTCCCACATATCAATTTTTCAATTGTGACCCCTTGCCAGCACTTTTTTCTGGATGAAAACTGATTAAAAGTTTCCATGTATCTGAATACCCTATATACCAAATTTATATAAAAATTTCATTTGTGTATATATGGGTTGAGAAGTGTCCTCACACACGCACACATTCTCACTTTTATAGATATATAGATAGATAACGCACACAGATATCGGGTCATAGAAATAGGAGGAAACCTTTTAGATACGATAACATTTAAGTTTGTCATGGCCGTACATAGAATAGGAGTTAAGAGAAAGATATAATATATAATTAGCACACAAAAAAAATGAGTCAACAGAGGCAAAAATACAAGAATGTCCTATTGAACTTGCAATGATTTTTCTATGATAGTGACACGCTATTCTGAGAAATATATTCAACAGTTTTATTCTTTGACAAAGAGCTGAGTCTGTTGGTTCCATCAGGAAAATACTCTGTAACAAAGCTGTCGGGTTTTAAAAGCTATCCTCACATGGAGAGCTGTTCGGACAAACATGTACACTTGAAATGTTGTGTCAAATAAGTCTCCCGTGCCCTCTCGTATCAATACTGAAAATATCAAAAGGAGATAACCCTGACTTCACATATGAACAGCGCCGCTTATAGTTTGTGTAATGTTACAGATAATGTAATTTGAGGTGTCTAACTTGTTATAAACACCAGTGCTATTACCCCACATATCATCTTTGATTAATTCATGTGAACAGAAGGCTTCTTTAAAATGGAGGATTTATTAGCATGAGAACATTATACAATTACAGAGATTTAAGAGGACGTATTCAAAAAAATGATTATTGTGCTGAGAGCTATAAATAAGCTTTCACATTGTTCACACCCATTGATGTTTTGACATGAGAACTTTTGCATGACTGCCCAGTTAAAAAGCTAACACTAACAGACGACAATACACTTTTTTGGAAACGATGCTTGATTCCCAGCGTCTGCTAATTATGGTCACATTTTGCTCTCTCAATCTGTCAAAGTTTCCACCAGCTCTAATCACTTATTTGGCCGATTCAAATTAAGAGCTTTCATTGTTTGAATTACATTATATAATCAAGCAACTGTGGATGATGCCAATCTTTATAATTATAAAATTCAAATGACCTTGTAACAGGTGTTGTAACTCAACATCCGGTTTACGACTTCCGGTTGCGCATGCGTACATAAACATAAACCCATAACAGCGTAAACAAATAAACACAAATCGCTAGACCAGTTTCGTGTGAACAAACGGATGTCCTTAGAAAAGCGGATATCTTAAATTTATTGAATAAAAAACTTCAAGATATGGGAAGCAAATGCAAAACGTGATTACAAATAATACGTATAATCATCGACCTGGTTCATATATACGATATGTTATACTAAACAATCAACGTGACAATAAAACGTATTGTTTCACAGTGTATGTTTTCAGTGTCCCAATTGTCTTTTTTGTTTTGTTTTTTTTTTCACATTTAAATTAAAAGATATATCAAAATTTGAATTTAACTTTAAGTATTGTGGTATCTGTTCAGTGCAAATTTACCTATAAGTATGGCAAATCACTTATAAGTCAATGGCTGTAAGTTTTTTTTTTTTTTTTTTCAAAAATAAACAATTATAAACAGAACGACTCATAGAAATCTATATTCATTTTTCATTTTAATATACTTTCATAGAAATGTTTCTGTTGTGTCACAAAAAACTATTTTCTTTATGGCACAAGTGTCACGCTCATACATTAATTTCATAACTAATATAACATACTGACCCAACGGGTCACAGGTAGTCTAGTACTATCATAAAGTTTGTTGTCTGGTGAAAAATTATAATTTTAGAGCTTGCTGTGATATTAACAGTGTTTCCCTCCTCCTAAGTGTTAGGAAATTAGAAAGAAAAAGAAATATAACAAAAGAAAAAGGAAGTAGGTTTATTGAGTAATAAAGGAAATAGGGTTTATCAGTAGACAATGGATCGAAATTTGACTTATAATTGTTATACTGTAGTTATTTTTCTCATAGTGTGGATTTTGTGTTGATAAAAGGCAAAATGTGTATGTGTGTGTTTGTATATCGTGTAAAACTTCCGACAGACGTATCGGAACGTAACAAAATCAGTATCGTTTTAAAGCTCAGTCTTTGAGTCAACAAATATTGGAAAATTGGACAAAAGCTTAATTCCTTCACCCTCAACTGGGCCGTTTTTTTATAAGGAGGGGTTGTTTTTTTCGTCAACATTTTTGCAAAGTCATTGGCTCTGTTGGATTGACTAGCCTTAATTCGAATGCTCGCAACTTCCGGTTTCGCGACGGACGCATCAGCTAAGACGTTGGGTTTTTCTCACCTTCTTTTCCTCCTTTGCGTCACGGGTTCGAGTCTGCCTTTTTCACTTTTTTTTTTTTTTTTTTAACACCTCTCTCTATACTCTGACTGCCTATTGTTGTTTTGACCGCCCCCCCCCCCGTGACCTCTCCACTACCAATTTTTTTTTTTTTTTTTTAACACCTCTCTCCATCTAGGCTGCCTACTGTTGTTTTGAACCCTCCCCCTCAACACCACCTCTTCACACCCGGGCAACCTATCTAGTCCATTATAGACAGGAAAGTTGTCTGTGTGTTTTTTTTTTTTTTTTTTTTTTTTGTATTACTCACAAAAACCTTTGACAGGCACAAAAAACACTAACAAAATTGGTATTGTTAAAAAGATCGATCTCTTGGGCGACAAATATCGTCAAAAAGATTAATTCTTTAACCGTCAACGGGGCCGTTTTTTTTGCAAGGAGGGGTCAGTTTTTGTATCAACATTTTTGTAGTCATTCATGCCTTGCGCTCTCGACATACGTATAAAAGAACGTTATTTCAAAGGCCCACGACATCACAAGTCGCGTGGGTGAGACAGCTAACATCGTTGCTTTTTTTTAACCTCTTTCGCATTACAGGTTTGAGCCTGGCTACTGCAGCTAATTTTTTTTTCTTTTTTTTTTTGTGCTTGCACGGATACTCGCTGCTATTTTAATTTTTTTTTTAGGGGGTTGGTTGCTTGATAGCTTTACTATATCACCTCTCCACATCCGGACAACAATGCTAGTAGAAAATAAAGTATACACTATTGGAAAAGTATACAGCCTATAACAAACCTAATAAATAATTTTGCATGAACCAATGAATTTGTACAGGTACAATAGGAAGATGGGAGTCATGGCACTATGCAAAGAGGAGTTTAAATGGTATCAGCTTATAAAACAAACAAGCATATAAGCGTCAGTGAAACAGGAAAAAAAAAAAAAGAACATTGTAAAAACGTTTCCAATGGAAATATTCATTGACAACTAAACTGATACTCTCAACTTTGTGGAAAAAAAAAAAAAAAAAATTTGGTTCTTGTCCAGAATTCTTCCATATTAAAACAAAAATAAAGAAAAATCTGCACAATGTATGTACCCGTGACAAAACAAAAATATAATATTCCAAAAATCATAAATTAATCATCTAGTTATTTCATAAAGTAAATTATTTTTAAGAATTTGTAGGCATTATAATATAAATGTTGCAAGTTTGAATTATCTTGATTGTTTTTAAAATGGCAGACAAGACTGCTGCTCTTTGGTTACTCATAAAATTTGATTTAATCTATCTACTAGCAGGCAGCCTAGAATTGCCCGGTCGTAAAATACGTTTAAATATATTTTGATTAATTTAGATTTCATATTCATTATATTATATTGGACCCAATATATAGTAAGGATTTAAAAAGTTTTTAAAATATGATTTGTGCGCCACTAGCGAGAATTGAAACCAAAACGTTTAGCTTACGATTTACTTTTTTCTTTGACGTTAATGCCTGAGCTATGAAGAAAAATTAAAACATGAACTACCAATAGCTTTGGTTATGCATATTTGTAATGCCGTTGTTTGACCTCCACCTGGCAAATTTCATTTTTTTAATTTTCACACTTTTGCACTAATTTTCCCCGGCTAAAACACAAAAATAAAGTTTCACATGGGTTCAAATACCCTATATATTAAGTTTCATGTCTGTAGACCAAAATCTGACAGGAGTTTGGTAGGCAAATGTTTTTAAACAAATATATATACACATGCATAAATATAGAAAGAGGTTTGTGTTTACTATAAGCTTTTTATGAAAATATTACACAAGTATAAATCATGTAGAATATATACATGAATATAATTAATAATAATTAACTAAAAATAATCATCGTATAAGAACCTCTCCCCCCAAAAAAACTAATATGGAATTAATTAAAATGAATGTTTAAAAGAATATGCAAATTAGCCAGATCTTTGGCAGATGAATGCAATTCCATAACCATATATAACAAAGTTGTATATTCTTTTTAAATAAATAGAAAAAAGTTTTTTTTTAATATGAATATCAATACAAAAAAAAAAAAAAAAAATCTAAAGGAGTATAGATATAAATAAAACAGATGTATGTGTGTGTCTGAAAATATTTAACCAATAAACTATTAAACTACTGGTTACATAACACTGCAATTAACAGGAAATAGTAATTATACATTAAGGATGGTTTATGAATAAAATCTTTGTTTGGATGGATAAATAACGCATACAAAAATATATAGGCAAGTTGAAATGCAAAACTTGCCTTTTCTCCACATTAAAAAACGACCCTGGTGTCTAACTCTGTCCCGTGGGGAGACATTGTAAATAGGAACTTGCCTATATATTTTTACTTTTTTCTGTACATGTCCAAATTCAATTCATTTCCTCAAGTCGTTAAATATGAAATCTTTCTTAGCTATCTCTTGATAGCTACATCGGTAGGAGATGCAGCTGGAGAAATGTTTTGGTTTTGATTCCAGCTCATGGCACCCAAGTCATTTTCTTTCTAAACTTTTGAAATCACTATTATCTATTAGGTACAATATAATATTCAATAGAGAATTGGCTCTGTAATAATAAATGCATTAAAATATATTTAAGTGTATTTTACGACCCTCAAGGCTACTCTATCTATCTATAAAAGTAAAATTGTCTGTGTGTGTACATTTCACTACCACATTACTCTGTCAATTTTCAGTCTACAGACTCAAGATTTGACATAACAGTTATTGAGATTTGAGAAAATCTTTTTAATCGGTTTTCGGTCAGAAATTTGGCTGTCAAAGTTCAATGATTTGACCTTTGAAAACTCTACCAAAGTCCTCCGCCAATTTTGGGTCTAAACACTTGAAATTTTAGATGTAGGTTCTTTGGATATGGATCAAACTTTTTAACTTGAGCCCAAAACAATAAATGTTAAGGGGTCAAAGTTAAAAAATAAAATTTGACCTCTCAGCCAATTTTTGGTCTAAACATTTTGAAATTTTACATAAAGTGTATTCAGACATAGGGCAAGCTTTTTAATCGGTTTTTGGCCGAAAATTTGGCCACCAAGAGGTCAAAGTTCAAAAGACTTGACCTTTGCAGTCTCAAGCAAACTATTCAGCAAATTTTGGGTCTAAATATTTGAAAATTTACATAAAGGGTATTCAGATATACATCAAACTTTTTAATCAATTTTTGGGCAAAAATTTGGCTTCCAAGGGGTCAAAGTTGAAAGAGTTGACCATTGCAGACTCTACCAAACTCTTCTGTCTATTTTGGGTCTAAACACTTGAAATTTTAGATGTATGTTACCTGGACATGAGTCAAACTTTTTAATATATATATATTATATATATATATATATATATATATACTCCTATAAATTCGTTTTTCAAGCGTGTGTATTGATATTCATATTAAAATCCCTTTCTCTATTTATTTAAAAAGAAAATACAATTTTATTATGTACGGAGCGTAGAATTGCATTCACTAGTAAAAGATCTAGCTAATTTGCATATTCTTTTAAACATTCATTTTAATTAATTCCCTACTAGTTTATTTGGTTTTCTTATGGGATGATCATCTTTAGTTAACTATTACGTGTAATTTTATTCATGCAGATATTCTACTTGATTTATATTTGCATAATATTTGTGTAAAAAGTTTATAGCAAACACAAAATTGTTTCCATATTAGTCCTCGCGCGAAAGAGCAGGCGGCAAAATGTTTTAAATAATAGTATAACAAAGACTTTCACTTGCGAGGACTACTATTGACCGTAACCAGTTATACAGTCCTTTTGAAATTTTCATCTCTATTTTTCTCGTTATGTACTGAATATTTGTTAATGAACCCTATATGAAATATGTTCCTTATTAAATTTTAAAGATTTTCTATTCTGAAAGACGTTTAAAATAAATTTAATCTAAAAAAGTTATTTTAAAGTTTTTGTTAAAAAAAAATTCAGATTTTCTCATTATTCAGACTTGTATTACAAAAAGGGGGTTGCAAAAAATGAGTTGTGGTGTGAGGAGAATATTCAGACCTGTAATAATACAAAGAGGAGGTTGCAAAAATGAGTTGTGGTGTGAAGAGAAATACAAACTGAATTAGAGAGAAGGGGAGTTTTAAAATATAATCTTAAAAAGATAAGATACAAGTTAGAAAAGCATTTCATCCAAGGCATAAAAATTGTTAAACAAAATATTTTTACTATAGGCTTTAAAAATAAAGGTACAAGATTCAATTTGAAATTTATTTATATTTAAAGTGCACTTTTATAAATTTTACAAACAAGGGTATAAAAATTTAATTTAAACTGAATCAAAATTTATTTTATGTAATGTACATTTTGTTGCAATTTAAAAACATTATCTTTCATCTAGCAATTAATGATATAGATATAAAATTTTCAATGATTTTTTTTTTTTTAAAGTGCAACAGAATGTACATTACATAAAATAAATCCAAGGTAATTTTTTGATTCAATTTAAATTAAATTTTTATACCTTACTTTGTAAAATGTATAAAAGTGCACTTTGAAGATAAATAAATTTTAAATTGAATCTTGTGCCTTTATTTTTAAAGCCTATAGTAAAAACATTTTGTTTAACAATTTTCATGCCTTGGATGAAATGCTTTTCTAACTTGTATATTTATGTGTATATATATATATATATATATATATATATATATTTCTGTTTAAGTAAATTTGCCTACAAAACTCCTCCAAGAGTTCTTGGTCTACAGGCATGAAACTTCATATATAAAGGTATTTGAAGCCATGTGAAACTTTATATTTGGTTTTTAGCCCAGAAAAATCGGTGCAAAAGTGTGAAAAAAATGAAATTTGCCAGGTGAAGGTCGAACACCGGCATTAAGAACACATAACATAGTAGCTATTGGTTCATGTTTTAATTTTTAGCCTTGCAGTAAATATGTCTTCATGGCCCAGTCATTGGCAGCAGAGGCAAAAATAAGTTGTTAGCTGAAGGTTTTGGTTTCGATTCTCGGTGGTGGCGCACGAGTCTTCATTTTTTTTTTTTTTTTTTTTTAACTTTTTAAATCATTACTATATATTGCGTCCAATATAATCCATCTATCTATAAAAGTGAACGTGTCCGTGTGTGTACATTTCTCTACGTTATAACTGTCAATTTCAAGTCTTCAGACTTGAAATTTGATATAAAGGGGTCAAAGTTTAAAAAAAATTGACCTCTGCAGTCTCTACCAAATTACTCAAACAATTTCTGGTCTAAACATTTGAAATGTGACATAAAGGGTATTTAGAGATAGGGCAAACTTTTTAATTGGTTTGGGGCGAAAATTTTTTGTTACCAATATATAAATGTATGTATGTTCGCCTAAAACTTTCGATTGTCTACCCTTAATTTAAACATGTCACTTCCCGTTTGGCGGTGGTCGTAACAGCAAAGACATCAGTCCCCCCCCCTCCTTCGCGGTACGGGTTCGAGCCTGCCTTCCTACTACAACTTTTTTTTTTGTTCAACATACACCTCCAAACACCCGGGCAATGCCGGCCTGAACTGCTAGTATATATATATATATATATATATGCACGCACATGTTCTGAACAGTATATAGGGCCCGAGCAAAGCTGGCTAAACTGCTAGTTTAAAAATAAAAGCTCTTGTATAAGAGGAGGTACCATAACGGAGTAAATGATAATTTTGCTCATCAGTGTGGCCATCATACTGAGCGCCAATGCAAACTAATCTCAAAATGGCTTGCTAGTATTTGATTAAGAGGATCAATTTTTTTTTTTTTTCAATGTTATTCCAATGATTCGGTCAAAAACAATTTCTATGAAAATTGCCGAATCTCATCTGATGATATGCCAATTGTGTCAGGAGACTAGAATGCACGCGTTAGCCTATCATGTGATGACGGAATAGTAAATTTTGTTTTAACCAACAAACTAGTCACAACCACTATTTGATCATCCCATTATTTACTTCTCTCTAGTATTTCAACAATGGATGAAGCTCTAGCCAGATTGATCATGGTCAGTTCAAGGTGGTCTTGCTATATTTTGGACAATCGTGTTAAACATGATTGTCCAAAATATATGAGCCAGAACTGGAAACCTTTGATCACATGCTTGTAAATCTTCATCTTTGCTGTAAAAGTCTTAGACAAATCACAGCCAATCAAACGACTTATTGATAGACTACCATGCTTATACAGCCGCACCCTTGTGAGTAGATTTAATAAACCGTCCTGAAGGTTCATCTCAAAACGTGAAGCCTCATCTGAAGAACAATGACTGCTCTTTAAAGTTCATTTTTCCATCAAGTTGCTCTGTGACAAAATCGTGTACTCTCTCTCTCGACAACAATCACTGACCCCCAATGCAGTTTCTGTGGTCTTCTCTTCTGGCCGTGTTGTTGTTTCTCATATTAGTGAGTCTGCAGTAGCGCACAAGTATAAACAACGCAAGTGAAAATAAAGAAAACAAATTTTTTACATATTAGTTATACTCTGTTGCGTGTGTAACACCATCGATCTAAACGCTAACCTTTGCATCTTAGTCTTCTGTCAAAGTTGTCAGCTTATTTCGTTCCTATCCAAGCTACAACCTGCATTTAACTGTCATAAAACTCACTGTCATTCATAAAACTGTATGTAAAATAACTAAAGTATATCACATCTACATCGTCCCAGTTATTGCCACCTTATTTCAGTTACATTGTCTTTGTTCTGCTGATCAAGTTATTTTCTTCATTTCAACATGGGGAGGATTCAGGGAGACACCGACTGTATACCAGCTTTAAAAGGACTTCACAGTAAAAAAAAAAAAGGATATCACTCCAAACGCTTTCCTTGTTCAAGAAGACCAGAGATGCTAGTAATTGTGGCAAGTCACAAAATTGCAACGGAAATAAAACAAGCGTATGTGAAGGTGATTCAAGAAAATTTTAACTTTTCAAGTCAGTGACAAAAGACGCATCAATGAAACATTGCTAGATGAGAATGGAACAGCTATTTCTTAACTGGCAGACCAACCAAACAATGGAAGCAGCATATTGGAAAACTGCTAAACCATGTTCCACCATCCAAACTTGTTCTTCACAGCAACACAGGAAGCCCAACCTACAATGCCAAATGTGATCCACCAGCCAAAAGATGAGATTAAAAAAGTAATAAAAAAAAAAAATTGAAGAGCAACAAATCAGCTGGCAAGAATGGCCTTCCAGCAGAAATATACAAATGCAGTCCTGATTTTATTGTCAGGTGCTTACATCAAATACTAGACTGCGTTTCATGTTCAAGGGGGCGGGGGATCTCAAGATTAAGGCACCACAATTCTCCACCCTTTCTACAAAAGGTGATCACCATACATGCAGTAACAATTACGGTATAAGTTGATTGTTGCATTAAAAAAATTTTCAGATATCTTATGGCATTTTCAAACACAAAAGAAACCTTCGAACCCAATAAAATTGCTGAAAGCCTATTACTCAAACACGTGAATAAAAAACTTATGGAAAAGAAACAGAATTCCTCAACATGCAAATGGGTTTCCAGTGATGATGGGATTCCGATTCTATTTAAATTTAAACATTTTGCTATATATGTATATTTTTTTTATTTTAATTTTCACTCACCATAAAAACCCATGTAACCGTTGCATATAGACTTTAATTTTACAGTAAGAACAAGTTTGGATGGTGGAACATGGTTTAGCAGTTTTCCAAATGTAAAAATGCATTTGTTAGAGATGATCTAGACTTTAATTTTACAGGTAGTTTAATAATGAAAAATTAAGATTTAAACAAAAGTGTTTAACATATCTTATACAATGGTTTGCCTTAAGGTAGAGTCAAGATACTTGAACAGCGCCAGTTCTCCAACCTTGGCAGAAACTATTGCTGCAATGATTGAAAGGAATCAGAACTTTCTGCGGTATCAGAAAAATTGTGCTTATTTTCCAATGGCAAATACGGGTTCTTTTAACTGAAAACTTGGATTGGAATAGTGAAGACAGGCATTTTTTGTTGTCGTAGAACCTTGGAATAGCTGAAGTATGCCAAGGACAACTTGATTGGTGAGGGTAAACTTGTGAACTTGTTTGGAGCTAAATTCACCTTTGATGAATTTGGTTACCTTTACTACAATCAACAACTTCTTGTAATATCCAACCAATTACAGGTCAGTTAACCAAGCCAAGAGTGTCGTTTCAAACTTCTGTCGAGACTCAACATCTCATAGCACCGAGGCAGACAACCATGGTCTTTGCAATCATAAATCCAAGGAACATGACGACGTAAAGCATTGCCACCACCAGGTCTTTATGATGCCTTTGCCGGAATTACAAATAATCATACTGTGGCCAATGGCTGTTATGGCAGTGGACAATCTTCAATTTGGAATTTCATGATAAGCCAAGAAATCGTCTTTAGGTTCTATTCTCTGAACAGTGCAGAACTGATCAACTTGGCCAATAAAATTGTTGCTACAAACAACCTGTACGATTCAAAACGTTGGATATTTTTTATGTTCCATTTTGTAAAATTGCTGATGACGCTTTTCAGGAAGTTTAGTCAAGAAGAAACGATCATCCAACAAAAGTTTAAGAGCAATAAACAGTGTAAAATGATTTTATACTGAAACCAATTTTTGGAAGGGAATCTAAATAAAGTGACATAAAACTTAATTTTTTTCCAAAAATTTATTTAAATTCCTCAGAAGTACCCCAATATTGAACAAAGGCTCCTGCTGTGCTCCAACCCATTTAACATTTTTTTTCTCTTATTTAATTATCATTTTCCAATTATAAATGACCCAAAACCAAGTAAAACATTGTCAAGCAAGAGTGCAGATCTATGATAATGCTTTTCTCAAAAATAAAATATGCTTATCAAAATACTCAGAGTAATATAGTTTTAGAATATACATGAATCTGGCGGGGGGGGGGGGGGTCTATCTGCAAAAACAGGTATTTGTGAACAAACTTGTCATGGTTAAATCTTATAAATTTAATCAGATTAGTGAAAATACATTAAAATATGTATAAAGACATTTAGAGATTAATGATATTTCTAATGCATCCGAAGCGAATATGAAAAATTTAATTTTAATATTTTTATATAGCAATGTTATTTGTATGAAGAAAAAATGCTTGAAACCAACACGAGAATTTTTATATAACTTTTAATTAAAAAAAATGTTTTCAACACGAGTTTGCAATGCCTGCTGAAATCCCCCAAAATGTTTGTTGAATCAGAGCAACAGTGAAAGAAAATAAAATCTGTACAAGTATTGCATTTCAAAATAAATAAAATTTAAGAAGCACACTGAAGAGAAAACTTTAAAATTATTGTTTCTTTATTAAAAAAAAAATCATTAAACTTATTGATCAAATACAGAGAATAGTAAAAGAAAAAGTTTTCGAAATTGATCAAAATACAAATAAAAATATCCTCTGCTAATCTTTTTTAAGTTCAGTTTCATTTTTTTTTTTGGTTATTTTCAGATTGTTAAATATTTTGATAGCACAAAATTACTAAAATGTGTTTATATTTAAATCTGCCAGAAAGTGAGATTCACAGCAGACCCCCCCCTCCTCCAAATCCTTCCATAAGACAAAAAAAAGTTTAGTATAGATGATTTGTGGACTGTTAAGATAAAGAAAGAAGAACCGTCCATATCATTCCATCATCTCAATTTAAACTGAAGCCACGAGAAGACAACAAACTGCCAAGTGGCACAGATTAAAACGGAGGGGGGGGGGAATTTTCTGTCTTTTTTTTTTTTTTTTTAAAGCTGACACAACTACAAACAGACAAAGGGGGAACGTTTAAATCAATGTAAAAAAAAAAATAAAATAAAAATTTAAAAAAATTCACTATGATGAATCACAACCAAACTGGAGCAGTTTTTTTTTATTTTGTATTTAGGTTTTCAAAAATCCCATTAAAACCTTTTCCAATGGACAAAAAATGGCTACAAATTAGGACGAACACAGAGTCACAAATCAAACTGCAATGTTTTGTTATACTAGAGTCAAGTCAATTTATTATAAAATTTGGATTGGTTGCTGACTTGTTACTCTTATTACACAGATCGAAAAGAGAGAAACAGGGGTGGGGGAGGAGATCTACAGTTAACCCGTAAGATTCAAACAGTTGTAGAAATATGGACGACAGGGTGATGGTAGCTGGGATTGCAGCTACCCTGACCCACAAGACACAGCTCTCATGACAAGTGAGACTTTATAAAGTCAAAGAATAGTTTTCCTCATCTTAAAAAAAAAAAAAAATTTGCACAAAAAATTACAACCACTCATCACAGGAGGTTATTTTTTTTTTTTTTTTTTCTTTGAATAGTTGTTGAATTATTTATTTTTGGGAATTTATAATAAAAATTTTAAATACAAAGAATTGTCCATTCAGCAGTGTCAGTATATAAAATTACATCTATGCAAAAACCAATGGAACTTTAATAACAAATAGTTATTCTAAATCATGAAAAATGATAAAATCTCGATAAAAATAGAAAAACTAAATTTTTAAAAATAAATAATAAACATAAAAGAGAACAGCACTAATAACTGGAAAAGGAAGAAACAATTTTTTTTTAAATTTATAATTTTGTCTTACGGGTTTTATTTATCATTTATTTACAGGGCAGAGATTTAATCCTACGAACACAACTAAAGAAAAAAAAAAAATGAAAATAAAAAAATAATTCTGAAGAGAGGGGAGGGGGAGAGAAAAAAAATAATAAATAAAAAGGTAAATTGCAAATTTGATATGTACAGAAATCTTGAAACCTTCACTGGCTGTTGCATCGTTAAGCATGAAGACCTATAAATCCAGAGAGAAGGCGTCAGCTGGCATATATTAATAATATCCATGGAAAGGAATGTCTGCAAATGGCTTGCTAGAGTTGTTTTCATCAAGTCGTGTGTAGTCCCCCTCAGGAAGTCATGTTTAGCTGGAAAGAATTCCATGCAATTGAAATACTTGTAATAGTTGTAGTATTAGTAGCTTTTAACATCAGGAATCTGTTGGAATCAATAGTTGGCTATTCACAGAAAACTTGGTCAGAAATCCATAGGATCCATTGCCCTCTTATGAAATATCTACAGATAAAAAAAAAAGGAAAATTAGAGAAAAATTAAAAACACACAAAAAGTAATCAATTGAATAAAATTTTAATTTGAAAATTAAAAAAAAACTTACAAGAAAATGGTGAATCAGCTAAACGTTTGTGGATCATATCAAGGTTAAATTTCAAGAATGCTTCATATTGTTCTGAAAAGAAATGTCGACAAAATTTACAAATATTATTAATAAAATACAATCTAATATATAAAATTAAGTCTATTTCTAATAGTTAGAAAATGATAGCATTGCATCCGATATATTTGATTCTAACTAGCCTTTTTCTTCCACTACGTTTTTTGCATTTTCATCTTAGTTTCTTTCTTTCTAAAAATACTAATTCTGGCTAGGAATGTTGTTAAAAATGGAGACATTTTCCATTACAGAAGCAGGAGTTAATGCCCGTAATAAAAAGGTTTTGAAAGTTCTCTATTTCTGCTATCGATAAACAATTTCACGCATTTTAAAATAAATTATTTAACATTAATTTCATACAAGCCGGTAATAACATGTAATTTCCAACTACCATGTAAAATGTTTGAAATGATACAAGCGGCAGAATTATTATACCCATGTCTGACATTTTCCTACATTAACACAGGATTTTACTAACATTTCATGAACGCCTTTAAAAAACCGTTTATTGTCTTTAAATATAAATATGCTGTACACGAATAGTTCTGCTTTTAATTTGAAATTCAACTTAGGAGAAAACTCATTGCATAGTATACTATTAAGAAAACAGCCGTCAGAGGCAAGAGTTTGCGAGTTCAAACCTCAAACAGGCATAAATATTATTTTTCAATACTTTCATCAACAAAAAACTGTTTATAAAATGTATTTAATGAAAAAAAATAAATAAAAATAACTATTTAGATTTAATTGTTTCCCTTTGTTGTTAATATTTTTAAACAATGATTTTGTAGAATTAGATTTACAATTAAAAAAAAAATTTCACATTTTTATGCAGATGTATATATAAATTTATTTTTTATTTTTTTTTTTTAAATCAAAATCATTAAAAAAAAAAAAAACTGCCTATTACATTCCTTTATAAGGTTAGATATATGTATATATTTATATCTTTAGATCCATGTACAGGATAATGCTCTAAACTAATAAACAGATCATTATGAATTTTGGAATATATATTCTAGGCAACACCGAGTAATGTGGACATATTTTTCTTACCATTAACATTAAAGGGGTGCTTATATAAGTTTTGTTTTTATTTTCATTATTTTTATGAATCAATCATTATGAATTTGGGAATATACAGTCTATGAAACTTTAGTAACACAAACACATTTTTTGTAAACTTTACCATTTACAGGATGCACCAACTAGCTTCCAAAAGATTCTGAAAATGAGTTAAATACAAAAAAATTTAGAGAAAGAATTGCTCTACATCAAGTCTTGAGTTCAGTGCGAACACCTGAGCATCAATATTTTCTTGGTAAAATCCTAAACTATTGAACTTACAATTAAACAACAGGTTGAGTGTAAAAAAAAAAAAAAAAAAAAAAAGATTAAAAACTAATGCTATATTTATGTGTTATATCCGTTCTGGAACATCTACAAAATAAAGCTGGCTTTTCAGTTTACTAGTTTACACAGATTGTGTACTCACAAAATATATTTTGACTTTTAGTATATAATTATAAATTTAAGAGTTAAAAGACCTTTGAACATATTCTTGTGATTAATACAAATATTTTGATAATAAAAATTTCAGAGTCAATTTAAAACAAAGCTATTCAAAAATGATACCAATGCCGAGTATGGAAGGCTAGTACTATAATAACCTTTATCATATGAATTGAGATTTTTTATTTCATTACACAACCTGATAAAGTAATTTTGTGCCATGCAAAATCATTTGAAACATCCTGGAAAACTTTAAATGTATCTTTGGTTTCTCCTACAAAGAGATGGAAGGGAATTTTTTCAGGTAGTCTGAGAGGTAGGCACATTTCTAGAAAAGAATGGTTGACTGATCTGATTTAACAGCACACCATCTATTTTTTGGTAATAAAATTTCATTCTTTACAATATTCTTATATATGTATACGTGTAGCAATACACATGAAAAAATTGAAATAGCTTAAAATATTTCAATATTGGTATCTATAGAAAGAGCTTGATGAGCTTAGAAAGAATTTTTAATTTTTTAAATCCAATTAAAATTAAGGAAGTTATGACTATTTTTGTGCCTTGCACGTTTGGATATTTTTCCCTATTTAAGATCATATGCGTTTTGTCACATTTTTTATACTACTTTTTCAGTAAAAATACTGTATTTTTGTTAAAACAGAAGATTAAGCAATGAAATTTGTCATAAGTGTATTTTTGTGCTAGGAATTAGAATATGCTACTGAATAATAGTTTCCAAATAATCTGCAGTAAATGCACATACATATGCTGCAATTCCTTAAAAATGCCATGTATTCATAAAAAGAAAAGAAGTTAAAAAACTCAAAGCTGAATTGTAATACATTATATGTAAAAATAACTGAAATCGAAACCTAGGACTGTTTAAAAATGAATATATTGCAATATTTCTTTGGTATTATTGTAGATTAATACCCACCGTTACGCCCCCCCCCCATCTGACCACCTCTCCAAAATGTGATTTTACCTTTGTAGGATGTGTGAATACCTTAAAAAATTTTAATGAAAGATAAAGTATTATTTTAGAATTTAATGTAAAAGGATTCCTTATTTTGAGCCATTCTAGCGTTTTAGGGCAGTTAACCATTTTTTTTTCTATCCGAGATAAATCCTGTGCACTTTTTTTTTTTCTAAAGATGATTATGTGTGGTTTTAAGAGGGTCTTTGTGCAATTATGAGAGGGGAGGGGTGCCACTCTGACTTTGGGTTAATGATAAAGCCAAGGAAAATTGTGTGAACATCCTGAAGACTTGATAGAAACAAAACAAAAAATTTTTTAGAATTTAGAGTGGGGGTTGGTTTCACATAAATTTAATGTAAAATAATTCCCCATTTCGAGACCATTGTAACGTTTTAGGACAGTTGACTAATTTATTTTTATGGATGATAAATGGTACACCTTTCTTTAAAAGATTTTTTCTTTTTAGACACTTATATGTAGCTTACAAAGGAACTTTGTTTGGTGAGGAGCTTGCCACTTACTTAGTATTATTGTTAGGGCTAAAGAAGGTTTTAAGAGGAGGAGGCTTGCCACTCGTACGTAAGGTTAGAAGTAGGATTAAGGTTTTTTTTTGTTTTTTTTAAGGCATTTGACCCCCATATTTACGGTTAGTGGGCCATAATTATTGGCCTTTTGAAAATTTTATACCTTAGATCTTGGACATCAAATTACTTTTAAATATGAAATTTATTTTTGTTTGTCGGAATTCTTAAGAGGTGTGAAACTTAAAAATTACGACAAATAGACAAAAATAAATTTCATTACAAACAAGTGACGTCACTAACAGAAAACGTGACGTTTGGAAAACTTATTAAATATTTTTGCCCACTTATTTAAATATCAAAAAACATTTTTTGCTAAAGTTAACAAATCATTCACAAATTTTAGATAAATTTACTTTTTATTTTCAATTACATTTCTTGTCCGAGTGACACATTTCGTTAAACTTTCCAGTTTAAGACTTTTTTTTTTTTTTTTTTTTTTTTTTTTTTTTTATTTCTCTACCTGGACTTCGGGCCAAGATCAGTGTAGTATTCTGATGCTACACTTCGCCTTTTTTGTCCTCTGTCAGTGAAGGAGAAATCCTTCATGATGGAGAGAATTTTTATGTTTTTCTCTCCAGATTTACCCTTTTTGGGAAGCTGGATTTTCCTCGCATTAAAAACTGTCCTCGTGGGAAGGCAAGTAAATAGGAACTTAACTAGAAACTGAGCACCTCCTACAAATATTTTGTATATATATATATATATATATATATATAAATTGGGTAGATTAGTGTCCATTCGATTATAATCCGTTTAAAAAAAAAAAAAAAAAAAAAAAAAACGAAAAAAATATATTGGGAGTGTGTGTGTGGTGGTGGTGGGGGGTACTGCTCGCACACGTGAAACAAAATAATTTCACTTTTTTTTTTTTTTATTAAACAAAACACTTTAATTCACCGTTAAAAACTAAGGTAATGGACAAAAGTGCACCTTACATATTTGTTTTTCAACTATATTTTTAAAATTTGACCAAAAGTAACGCTGGATTGCTTCAAAATTATAATTCTGATAACTGAATAGCTCTAGTTATGTTCTAATAATATGAGCTCCAATTAAATATGTAAGAACATTTTTTTATATTAATATTTTCATTTTTTTTAATTTTTAATTCGTTCTAGAATAAAAAAAAAACAAAAACAAAAAACAGTTTGATTACAATAAAGTAATATCAGCGATATTAAAGTTGCTGCTGCTTCCACAGATCATTTTTAGATACTTTTTAAAAATAGAGCGATTTTTTTTCCAGGTACCATAATTTTAAATTGCTCCGTACCACAAGATGAAGCCGGTTACATTTTTATTTTTAACAGATAAATGTAATAAAAAGATTGATTTATTTAACAATGGGTGTCCAAAGAAATTTTTTTTCAAAATTTTTAAAACTCGTCATATTGAAGTTTTTTTTTAGCACAACAAAAAAATGAACTATCAAAAGAATTTCGGACAACTGAATCTATTAAAAGTAATATCCCTTCAAGTTAATTTCCAAATTTCATGACGAAATTCTTAAGAGAAACGCGGTAGGACCATTTACAAAATCTTACCGAAAACGCTGTTTTATGACGTTAACATTTTTATCATTTTATTTGCTTAAAACTCTAAAAATATTTAATGTACATTATTATTTATTTGAAAGTATATTCATTTTCAAACAAAACGGTGGTATTTTGAGGACTTAAGATGCTTTGGTTTTTAAAATATGATGATTTTAGCAGAACCCCCTTAAAATCAGTAATTATCCAAAGCGTTTTATCGTCCGTGTGTATTGCTAATAAGTGACATTTGAGGGTTTGTTTTGGGTGGTTGGCACATTTAGTTCATTATATTTTTCCAGTATAAGTGTTGGGACGATTAATCGGAATCAGAAAAATCAAGACTTTTGGAGATATTGAAAAAAAAATTGTGCTCATTCTTTTTATGCAAAAAAAAAAAAAAAAAAAAAAAAAAAAAAAAAAAAAAAAAAAAAGATTCCTTTGATTCTTTTATTTAAGTAAAAAATGAAATAAAATCTTTCACTGCTGATAATAATGAAATAAATTTTAAACTACCAGTAAAAATAAAATCTATAGATCGAACCACTACGCAAGTGTTTTTGTGTTTGAGAAAATATATGCACATTTAACACGTTTTTACGATAATTGGGGAAAAAATAACTTTATAGTTAAATATTTAGAGATTTATAAAGAATTGGAATCATCCGATCACTAACAGATATAGTTCTTAGATAAAAACTATAATATTGTCCATTTTCACTTTGTTAAACTTCTAATGCTGTGATAGCAATGTTGGTCACTGTTGTGTGATCAATACACAATAGGGATACTCTCCTATTTTCAAATGCAGGGTTTTATTTTCAGCAGAAGTTTTGAGTCTCTTGCTCCCTTTTTAAAAATATCTGTTTATAGTTGGTTTTAGGTCAGTGCATGGTAGTTTGTATATAGTTTTATCTGAATCAAGCCTTATGTTTTTTTTTTCCTAAATTTCGACAGGATATTTATCGTGCCCAGAAGTTTTAGCAGTTAGTGGATTAGCCGTTTTCTAGTTTTAAGTAACATAAATGCTAAAACGCTAACAAGGTATCCGAGAGAAATCTTTTAGTGATATAAGTTCTTTACTGAATGCCAACACACCATCTAAGAATTCTTCAATATTGTTTCTACGTGTGATTACACATCCCACTTACCCATCCATATCTATTGGCAAGTGATTTCATATAACATTTTATGAGTTTTGGTTTGGGAATATTTTTCCAACTCTAACGTTATGTGTTTGATAAACCATGGCAGGGAATTTATTCCGTGTATCTGGGCCTCTGAAAGTCGATCCTTCATTCGGATATCATATAGTCTGTTGCAATATTTTGGATGTGTAATGGGGTATGATCCCACACAGCCAGACGATTCTATTTATAAATGATGCTGCTAGAAACTGACGACTTGAATTAATTCACGTTCTGCTACCAACCAATCAGAAACCAGAATTGCTCCATAAATATTATTTCTGTAGCAATTTCGCATGTTTTTTTCCATCTCGATACGGTAAGAATATTTTGCTCTATGGAACTGTCTACTGCAAGCCAGTCACCTCTCAGGACTTGTGTGGAACAACGAACCATCGGAAACTGTTCTGTCTACTGCAAGGCAGTCACCTCTCAAAACTTGTTTAGAACAACGAACCATCTGAAACCGTTCTGAAACTAAACATGGTTTACACTTCTAGAGGTTATGGGCCCAGTACGCTTCCACTGTGCAATATTTCCATTTTGATTAAGCGTGGATTAAAGAATTGTGGGTGGAATTTCTCAGAAAAATCATATATGATATTACTAGGCAAATACTTAACATAATTAATCCTTCTTATATAAGACAAGAATCCAGGTTTCGCTTGATGATTGTACGGCAAAACAATGATAAATCAATCCTTGGACCTTTATTATTTGATATTCATAAATGGTCTACCTGATAAAATAATCTCTTAGATGGGTATATTTGCTGATGACACCACGCTCTATAACAGACACGAGGGGAAGACGAATGAATACATATCCAAGGCAATGGTGGAAACCCTAGAGGAAGGCTTCCAGTCTGTAGTGGAATGGGGACAAAAATGGATGGTTATATACAATGCTGCCAAAACTAAACTTTTTTCCTTTAATAATTAAAAGAAACCTTCTCAACCACTAATAGCCATCACTATGATATATTATCTGAAAGTACTCTGTTCAAACTCCTTGGCTTAATATTTACAGGGAACATGAGTTGGAACAGATATAGCGAGGGCATTGTCAAGGCTGCTGCAAAGAAGGTGAGCTCTCTTTACTGTGGTAGAAAGTTACTTATGCCTGAGAGTATCCTGTACCTCTACAAGGTCACCATTCATTCATGTATGGAATATTGGGACCACATTTGGCTGGTGTATCTACTACTAGTCTCTCACTCTTAGACAAAAGAGAATCGCCAACCAAATAGGTCCCACACTGTCAGCTATGCTTCAACCTTTGTCCCCATTGACGCAATGTTGCACTCCTCTGCCTGTTTTTTTTCAAGTATTTTAATAACAGATGCTCCGATAAACTACAAGTCCTTCTACCCCCTCAACGTAAATACCTTGGACAAACAGCAAAATCCCACCCCTATACAGTAGAGATCCCCAGATGCCAAAAAGTCTTCTACTTTAAGTTTCTTCCCTAGGACTGCTAGACTTTGGAATTCCCTTCTGGGTTCCTGCTTCCCTGACTGTACTGACATGCAGAAGTGCAAATGTAATGTAAACAGACATCTTGCTGCTCAACTCCCTGCAAATTATGTCCCAGATAGTAACCTCCTACATCAAAGTGGCACTGTGCCTTGTTTAGGGTGATAATGCAAAAAATGAAATTTAAAAAAAGACAGTTTGAGGCAATATTGCTGAGCCAGGTTTTCTTTATTTTTAGCAAATATTCATTTGCTTGTTTAAAGGTTTTTCGCTGAGGAAGTTTTAAAGCCCTAAAGCTGGTTCTTGAGGCTGAATGATAATTTGTATATGTGGCTCAGTAAATGAAGCAGCCATAGTTGAGTTTGAATATAATTAAGGCCCAATATAATTTTAGTCAAGTATTTTTGTCCACACTTCAATCAGTGAGCGTTAGGACTATAAATAATGTCAGGGTTTTGATATTGATTTTATATGTAGTATGAATAGAAAAATTAGTCTATGACAGGGCTTTCTACATTGTCTAGTATGCAGCAAGTACTTCCTCTTTATCAACATTAATAGTTATTGTAATAAAACTGACAAAGAGTGTTGGATATGGCATTTATACAGGTTTTCATATGTAATAGATAAAAATTGTCCATAGAGGTTACAGCTTGTTTCTGTGTGAAACTGTTTGGTGACATTGTAAAATAATGTAACAGATAAGATACTTTCTTTTGAGTACTATCATTTCTTGTTTATTTTCAATAAATAACATTATCTCCAAGTTGGATTTTGTATGGTTTATAAAATAAGTTATTTCAATGAAGTTGGACATTCTACCTTTTCGCCTCTTTAGATGTAACATTACCTGTCTTCACAATATATCAAACCTTTTCAATATCAAAGATTGCCACAAAAAGCATTTCTCTCTGAGAGATTTCTAGCTTAATCAGATATTTTTATACAAGAAATATCTAGATCCCAAAAAGGAATTCTCTGGATCCAGACTAAAATAAAAATTGCCTCAGTCCAGAAAGAATTCTCTTGGTGACCAACAACAGTAAAGACATTGACAAAACAATGCAAAATAGTTTTAATTAAATTTTTTTAAAAAAAGTCAATATTTTATTTTTTCTTTATAAACAAAATGCAAAATAATTGCGTTTATGCATTTAAATACCAACCTAGTATTTAATCTTCTCTACTGGGGTGTCAACTTTTTAAAAAATTAAAAATGAAATATCTATTTCAACTATCCCCAATAGAGGTATTTTGGATCGGAAAAAAGCCTCAGTCTAGAAGGATTTTTTTTTTTTTATTCACTGACCACGAACAGGAAAGTAAGATATAAGGTAAAATAATTTTAATTTTTTTTTTTTTTTTTTTTTTTTTTTTACAAGAAAAAATTGGCAGTATGTGATTTTGTTTGTTTACAGAAAAAATAAAAAGCTCTGCAATGTTTTTTTTTTTTTTTAACATACCTCACTTTTTAGAATAAAAACGAAAAAAAGTTTCAAGTATTATCTGTCTACATGTTCGATGTGCATGCACAACTAATCAGAAGTGAAAGCAACCCGTTTCTGTCCTTTTCATATTTGTTTGCTTTGAGGTGTCTATAATTCAATTGATCCAATTTTACTATTGAATGAATTTAAAAGATAGAAAGTGGTTATTATCATTTAATTGATTTTTACAAATCTGTCAGTTCTTTGATTTCATCAACTGAACACGCAGTTAGGAAGTCAGTTCCCATCTGGATCTGTGGGTAAGTCTGCACAAAAGTAGGAGAGAAAAAAAAAAAAAAAAGGGAAAGAATAATGAAATCATGCCCCCCCCCCTCACAAAATGCACTTAAGTATCAAAAATGAATGAAATTACAATTTGAAAGAAAAAAAAAGAAAAAAAAGCTTTTGATGAAGTCATGTGTAACTACGTTTTCCAAATACATTTCTCTTTTGTGCGTTGGTACATACAAACGACACATACTATATTTCACTATAAATATTCACTTTATCTAAGATATGAATCATTTACAAGAAGGGAATAGGACACTAGGAGTTTAATCCTGCAGGACAGTCTTTCACTAACTTCTAAACTGCTACCTATTTATCTTCAAGGGGGTCACATGAGCAAATCAACCAGATAGTTCCCTTTATAGTCTGTGAACCTTAGGGTCAAATTTTGCAAATCACACCGAAGTGACCATTTTCATTTAACATACATAAAAACACTAAATTTCAAAAGCATATTACTGCTTGGTCATGTGTATAGATAATCCCCCATAATTCTAATCCCAAGATAATCCAGCTGATCATCATTAAAGAGTTCAATCCTTATCAGGTAACATTGTCCATATCAAAAGCAAAATCAAAGCTTAGAAAAGTATTTCTAGTTCATCTTTAGGAATGTAATCATGACAAAGTTGGGTATTACAAATGGTCACCATCTTCGTGATTTACATTTTAACTTATCTGCCATGTGAATAAAGTTCTATGGAATTATTGTCAATCTAAATATTCACGATCACATGACAGGAATGATTTGCCAAACAAAAGTTTTTATCAACAAAAAATCATAAGAGGAAAAAACTGTCATGATAACGCAAACTTTTCAAGTCCAGTTTTTCTTTTGTCTTATCTGATCGAGATAATATTTACAATGGAAAATCTGTTCTTGCTTAAGTTTTCTTCCTAAAAAGAAAATTTGTTTTAGCCAAAATTTACTAGAGTCAAAAATATTTTTTAGATCATCTTTGCTGATTACTAATCTATGCATTGTAAAGAACATTTTAACAAGCTGCTCAATCGTCCATCTCCATTGACACAATCGTTTGAAAAATATGACTAACACAGGAAGTATAGGTTCTGTGTTAGCTTTGTAACAGAATTCCCTGCATGAGTGTAGAAAGCCATGCATAGGTGTATTGTGGGAGACAAAAGTCATCTCTGACAACTGAAGTGAAGGAAGCAATCTTCCTACAAAAGGAAGAATCGAAACTACTTTAACTATAGGGTATCAAACTCATTGATATCAAAGGCATTCGCGGTTCTAAAATGATTTGAGAAAGTTTGCAATCTCCATACCTAAAATCTATGGTGATTTCTCTTTGGAAAGGAGTTGTGTGTCCATCAAATTTTAAATTCCTGTGCCATTTTCAAACAGCACTGGCTCATAAGCAATGCACAGTCCTATGCTTCAGTTTTGCAATTACCTTCAACTGCTAACAAACTTCCACTAGCACATCATGCAGGTAAATGGTGTAAGCTTCACTCCATTCAGTGCTTTTACTGACACAAGTTCAAGTCAGTGTTTGACAGAGAGGTGCATTATTCCTAACTACTCAGGATAATTAGGGGGGGGGTGCTAATTAGATGTGTCTGTCAAATCTGGCTTATGTCAATAAGAGGCAAGTTTTGATGGAGGTGCTTCGAATGATTATACATCAAAGACTAATGTTATTTCCTACTTAATCTCTTCCCGGAGAACACAGTCTCCACACTTGTTCTCTCCAGACAAAGCATGGCAAGTCTATTGTCAAGTCAGAGTTGCTAGATCAGCTTAATGGTCTTTTTAAAATTTTAAATAATAAAGGGGCATAATAGCATTTGGTTAACCATATGCAACCTCAATGATGTAGACCAGGTAAGAAAGCAGATAAACCTATGATGAAACAGCTGCAAGAACTTTGCATCAGTCTGAAAATTCTTTGGTTTTATGAACAATAATTTATAAGCTGCTAAAATACTCAAAGACATGTAAAAATAATTCTGAACAAAAACAGTTTTACAAGTTTTATGTCGCCTTACAAAGATTAAAACAATAGAAAACTCTGCTAAACCTAATGTAGAAAATTCTTATTCCAATTTAGAGTAAAATCCATTCCATGCTTTTGATACTAGCTTAAGGTTTTAAAAAGAAATTGAAATTCAGAGAATCTAATATGGATCAAATCTGAAATATTTGAATTTCCAAGTGGGAAGTTGCGCCGTTAAAAAAACCATTTAAAACTCCAAAGAAACTGAAATTTTGGGTATATTTATCTAATTCTTATTAAAATTTTATGAAAGTTGAAAGTATTTTCATAAAGGGTTTCTATCTTTGCATTTGTTAATTAGTTTTAGAGTGAATTAATAAATAAATGCATAAAATTTGTATTTAAAGAAAAAAAGTCATTTATCAAATTAAATCAAAAGATTAGCCACTATATATATATATATATATATATATATGAATGAAAAAATAACGGAAAATGTTAACCAGCAGTATGTGCAATTTTAAATGATATCTGCAAAAATAATTAAAAAAAACAAAAAAACTTTGATATCATTTGTTAAAATTTATTTAAAACAAATATTAAAAATAGCAATTTCAATAAATAACTATTTTAATAATGGAGAAATACCAATTTAACAAAATTCAATGTTATTTTACGGTCGAATAACATGTGAATCCTGAAAATAAAAAGCTTTTGCATGTTTTCCATATTAAATGTAATGTTGAAAGCCAAACCGTAAAGATGAAGAGTTATGTCCCTTTGTCTGCAGTCTTAATATAGGAAAGCTTCAATCATTAAATTTAGGTAGATATAAAAAAATCATTCGAGAAAGTATGATCAGTAAAACCCCGAGATACAGCATTAAAATTTAGTAACAAAATACAGTACAGTAGATAATACATATGTATATAATCAAATAACATAAATAACACCATAATGTGGGGCAAATACCGTAACTAGCGGCTGGAAAAACAGCATATTCCACATTATAACCTGAAAAAAACATATCCTAGAGTCACCATATTCCGGGGTTCTACTGTAATTGTTTTTCACTAAAAATTTGTCATTAAAAAGGTCATCAACTGTTAAAAACTTGTATAAATGTTGTTCATGTAATAATATCAAGAAAAATGACAAAGATGTTAGCGAGAGGAAATTTCCCCAGTCAGATGTAAGAAATGGAAAGTCTTAAAAATATACAATTTAAAAAAAAAAAAAAACACATTATCTAAAGTAGGATTTATTCAGTTGACTCTTCACTTCTGTATTACTATTAAATCACCCAAGTTAAGCATTATTGAGCCTGGTCAGTATGAAAATGAGTGACTACTTGGGAATACCATGTGATGTAGGTGTGCTCTGCTTATCTCAGCATTATTTCCAGTCTTGCTACTGAAATTAAGCAGTGCCAACTAGAACTGTTTATATACCCGCTAGATAATATCTAGGATTTAGGAACGCGTGTAGTGTCTAGATTTATTTACGTCGATTTTTACAAAATGTTCGTTCAGCTTTTTCGTATAAAAAACAAAACTAATTCTAAGCAACTGTTCCCGGCAATCGCACTGGGAAACGTCCAGAAGCAATTAGCTTTGATCAATGTGGGGCTAAACTCCATACATCAGACAATTGCCATTCAATCTGGAGAATGAGGAGCTGGGTTCCCCTCCCCAACATCTTGGGGGAAAAAACCAAAGCGAATTCTGAGACAGTAAAGATGTGTTTGACTGCGAACCCAAACCCAAAAGCTGCCCCGCAGCAAAAGTTAACTCCGTGACTTCTATGACCTCATTAATGAGGTCAAATAGAAGCAGTAGAGTTAACTTTTATTGCAGCCACGTGTCAATTCTGTTTTTATTACTTAAATTCAAACGTGTTTCAGTTAGTATGTCACGGTGGCCCAGTGGTTAACGTTGCACAATTTTTTTTCACACTTTAACTTCCAACTTTGCCAGAAGGGTTCGGGTTCGATCCTCATACTAACCTACCAAAATTTTTTTTTTTAATTTTTATTTTAACCCCCCCCCCCCGTTTTGATTTACCCAAAACCACACACATCTCCAAACACCCGGGCAACGCTGGGTACCCTCCGCTAGTCTTCTTTTAAAACTTTCCATCTGTACAACGCTGGATAAATAAAGCTAGTCATCAAGAGTAAGGATTTGTTCTTCATTTTTAACAATTTGGATTTTTTTCAAAATGAGCAAAAAAAAAAAAAAAAAAAAAAAAAAAAAATCATTTTGTACCTGCTAACTTGTTTGACAATACCAAGTTATATTCCTCTCTAACCTGCGACTCTCTGTCTTTGAGCATTCGTTCACAGATCAAGGTCACCTGCTTAAAGGTAAACAAAGGGGCGTCTTTCTTGCTGGGGGAAAGCGAATTCTGAGACAGTAAAGATGTGTTCGACTGCGAACTACTACAAGCCTCCTGAGGAGGCGGACTGTTTGTCCGCTGGTAATGTAACTGTCTCCGTCGCTGTAACCTCTGGATTTCCAAGCTGATATTAGCAGCTATTTGTTCTGTAAAGAGAAAAGTGACAATGAGGTCAGAACATTTCAAAACAGACATGCGTTACTTTCAAACTTGGCATAGGAAACAGAAGCATTGATCTTATGGTTTTGTTTCTTTCATGTACTAGCAAGTCAACACTTATCAAGGCCTAAAGGCCACTCAAGGATAAGAGTTACAGAGTTGACAGCGAGAACACTGAGAATTGGTAAAGATCGTTGAAACAAGACAGAATTTGATTTAACTTAAGCACATCTCAACAAGAATTTATTAATATTGAACTACAAAACGAACATGTTATATTCAGCTGATAAGCAGCCTCGTGATATTGTGTATCATAGATAGTTCTTGCTTATGGAAGTTTCCTTTAGTTTGAAATAGACAGAAAGAAAGGAAAATTGACTAGTTGTAGCTCAACAAGTTTTGCAATTAATGTTTTATGGAGGGGGGGGGGGCTATATTCAAGAAGTCGATCACCTACTACAAAAATAACAATAGGGAAAAAGCAACCTCACTTCTGAGAAAGAGGTTATAGGGAAGAGAAGAGAACTTCTCCCACTAGATTTGGAAGTCAATTTTGTACTGTTAAAGCAGAAACGGATGCTCAAAGAGGCACCTTTCCCCCAGATATGGCAACAATACTATCTTCGAATATATCTTATACAGATGAAGAATTGTGTTAGGAGAAAGATTTTCTGGAGATATAGAACAATCCAACCATTTTCCAGCAATTTTAACAGATTTGATGTTAGTACAAAGTGAAGGTCAGTCCGAGAAGCTTATCGAAGAAAAGAGATTATTCAAGGAGATTCATTTCAATGGAGTAAAGTGAGGATCCGAGCATTGGTGGTAAAAAGAGAAAAGCTTGATTTTAGACGTTAAGATTAACCAGCTATCTTTTTCCCCTATTGTATGATGTGCTCCAGGTAGAGAGAATCAAAAAGATCTTTATCATTAATGATCTTCAAAGTGCTGCCATAAATGGTTATGTCAGCTGCTGTTAACGGATGATTTTAGATTGATTTTTTTTTTCTTTGACATAGGTATCACCACTTATCAAGGCCCAAAGGCCACTCGAGGATAAGGGTTAAAGAGTGTACAGTAGTAAAATTGGACAGTATAGTAATCATTAGTAATGGAAATTTGTTAGATTTGTTAACTTAAGTGGAACGGCTCATCAAGAACTTGTTTATGTTGGACTTGAAGGCAACCATATTGTAATCAGATGGAAGACAGTTCCACATGTTTGCAGGTCTAAGAAAGAAGCTTTGTTCATGGAATCTATGTTTAAGTTTAGGCATAGATAAAGAGTAGGGGGAATTATTGATAGTGGTTTTGGCTAGACGAGTGTTTCTTGTGAAAGTTTGGTGGGAGGGGGGGGCAATAGATTGGAGCTCAGTCGAGCACTTGCCATGAAAATACCGATAAAACAGAGACAAACTCGCAACATCTCTTCTGTGAGAAAGAGGTTGCAAGGAAGAGAAAAGGACATCCCTACTAGGCTATGAAGACTATTTTGAACTATCAAGGCAGGATAAGTCCTTTCTAGCAGCTCCTGCCCAGGTGTGGCAACAGTACTCCATCCATCCTTGGATGTACCTGGCTCTTATAGATAGAGAATTGCATCAGCAATGAGAAATTTACTGGATCGATAGAAGGATCCCACCATTTTTCCAGATTTGAGAGATCATTGATGAAGATCAGGGAGAGGGTTGGACTCGGCAGGATTTAATGATTGAGAAGACACTTTCAGATATGTCATAGCTAGCAAGCTTGTAAAGTAAAGCTTTGTGTCAAACCCTATCCTTTCGTCATATGCCAGGAGCTATTGCCCTAGAAACAAAGTCACCAAAAATAGATCCACTGATCCTGCGTGATATTACAGTCAGCACATCAGCTGTTGATATTGTAGGACAAAATCCATATTGCTCCTAAGTAGATTGTTTTTGCTGAGGTAGTTGATAATTTCTTAATTTACTAACAGCACACAAGAGACTGACTGGTCTGTACTGAGATGCAAAATTTTTCTAAGGACAAGACAGATACTATATTTTGATTCTAGCCCAAAACAAGACCCCCCCCCCCTCCCGGCCAATACCCTGTAAGAATATGTAAATTTGTCATGCGAGAAAATTCTACCATTCCATCCTCTCTCTAGAAGTTATTTGTGACATTACCGACCTTGCCCCCCTCCCCGTCTAGCCGTTTAATGTTTTTTTTAATAGTTTGAGATTAGAATGGTTTATTTTTAATTTAGTTTTCTAATTAAAGTTAAAAATAAATGAATAAATTTAATATTCAAAATTTTTACTACAAAACGGTACTTATGCACTTATTTAATCGTGCTGAAATAACATTTAGAAAGCCATTCTTAACATAGGGAGAGAAGGGTGTTCTGTAACTATTCTGTACTTTCACATAATTTAAGAAAAAGATAGTATTTTCAAGTAAGTTTTACACTATTTAAAAATAGCGTCGTTCAATAAGTGCACTGCACTGGCACTGCAGACTGCACTAGCCCCCAAATGTTTATATAAAAACTTTATTTTCAAGATTAAATCATTTTTATGATAATATATGAATGAAAATTAGATTGTTTACATCCTTAAAAGTCGAAGAAAAAATTAAATATGCGAATACATTTTTAATTTAAATAATATATACTCAAATATTCAAATGGTCAATAGTTTTCAATCAATTACATTTAATTTTGTCATATATCAAATATTGTTTACTATGTAAAAAAAAAATGGGGATTTTTTTTAAACATTAATCGTCAAATTGTAGGAATATAAAAAAAATCATGTCGTCGGTTAAATAAAGAAATGATCGGATAAGAAAATTAAAAACATTTTGTTAATTAAATGTGTCTATCTGGCGTTGACCCGAAGTCTTTACTTTCACTTTTCTTTCTTTTTTATTTCTTTTTAAATATTTCTAACTAAAACAGTATGATTAAAATTAAAAAAAAAAAAAAATGTTATAAAACTACAACTAATTGATAAGCTAAATGCGATTTCAAAATCTATAAAATTAGTGGATATAAATTAGTTTCAAAGGCTCATGTTCTTTTTTAAACAAGTATTTGCTTTTAAATTGACTTTAAAATTTACGACAGTTTAAATGCTTCTAAGTAGTATTTTTTTTATTTCTTTTTTTATTTTTTTTTTTTAGATAGGGTTTTCGTAGTTAAATTCAATTTTCACGGTCTCCTTTGTTTATTTAAATTGTAAGATGAAAGTATAGAATAGTTAAAAAAAAAAAAAAATACAATAAAGAAAAACCTCGCCCTCCTCATGTTAAGAATGGGTTTCTAAATAACATTTCAGCACGGTCCGTTTTCTGTGAATAAGTACTAATAATAGATTATAAAAAGACCGACTTATTTTATAGAGAAACCGAAATGAATCCTGGTGAATTTATTTCCGTAATTAAATTATTTGTTATATAGGATGCTTTAAGTTTGCATTTGGTACTCTGTAGCAGTTTTTATTATTATTATTTCAATAAGTAAATAAAGAAAATATCTAAGTCACGTAGAGACGAGAAACGGTTACATAATTTTATTAATATACAAAGAAGATTAAGGAATCATTTTATCGTTTTTTTTTTGTTTAATTTTATTTCCGTGTTAGAAATCACGTTTATTCATTTTGACATACTTTAAAATATCTGATCAAATTTTTGTGTGAAAGAAAATGTAAAAAACGAGATCGCCTGACTAGCAGACATGAACGCATTTCTTTTATATTTATTACAGAAAAAAATGTGTTTAAACAAGGAAAAAAAAAATAACCTTAAGATAAATAAAGAAATAAAATCAATTCGTAACATATATATATGTATATATTAAAAAGAAAAGAAAAGTGAAATCGTATATTTTAAAACTAGTAAACAGTACAAGATATCGCCATGCAAAGAAAATGCCGGTACGTTCGCCGTGGACAACATTTAATGGCAGCAAGAATAATAAACAGCAAGTCACTAATTAATATTTAAAAAAAAAATTTTTTTATGTTGCAAGAAAGAATGAATCGTTATTAAGGTGGAAAAAGATTCAGCCATGACAGTCATATTTAAATAATAGAATTTCGTTCAAACATCAGTAGGCAAATCAAATACTAATAAATTATATATATATATATATATATATATATATATATATATATATATATAATTGATCGCCTAAATAACGATCAGGACATAACATTTTACAAAAAATTAAATCTTTTCGATCAAGTTTACTTTTTTTAATGCGAATTTTCACAATTTTATTGATCAATTAATATACAAAAATTTTCTTTACTAAATCTTAAAACGTAAAAACCTTTAAAATTTATTTATAAAGTAAAAAAATAAATAAAATGTAGAAACATTCAAAAATTAAGAGATACAAAAAAATTTGACTAATTTTTTTTCATACTCCAAATTTATGTAATATTGTTTCTTTGTTAAATATTAAAAAAAAAAAAAAAAAATGATTTATGAGGAAAATGAAAACGTATGTCAGAAAAATACAATTCTTATCGCTTTTTAAAAAATAAAGCATTTTTTTTTTATCTTAGGATTTTATATTATAAATTTTTTAAACCTTTATATAAAACTCAAATGTTTACGAGTTTTTGTTTATAAATAAAATTCTATGAAATAAAAAGCAATTTGAATAAATTATATTTTATTATAATAATCTTTTCTTTTTTTTTTTTTTTAATAAAATAAAAATAAAAATAAAAAAAATAATTTTCAATTTTCTACGAGCGTTCCTTAAAAACAATGGGTGCTAGTGCACTTACCGATCCGCGCTAGTTTTAAATCGTATTTCCAAGTTTAATTAAAGTTTTTTGTTGTATTTTTTCAATTGTAAGGTTGAAGTATAGAATAGGTACAAAACACCCCCCTCCCCATGTTAAGAACGGCTTTTTAAATATTAACGTTATTATTCACGTCCGGCTGCACTAGTACCAAATAATGGCCTTAATTTGAAATGACTGAAAACCACAAATTATCAAAAGAATTTATAATTTTAGACGTGTATTGTAAAAAAATAAAATTTTATTTAAACAGAAAAAAAAAAAAAAAAAGCTTCATATTTTTATTTAGTAAAATAGAATTTTTTACATTTATTTGTTTAAAGTTATATTTATAATAAAAACAAATAAACAAAAAAAAAAAACCCTTTGGTTTTTAAAAACAAAAGCCTATAAATCTTTATACTCTTCCCCCCTCCTCTCTTCGTTATTTTTTTTATCTCAGCTGATAAAACAAATTTAAACTTAATAATTGCTTATATTTTTTTTTATTATGTAAAAAAAAAAGGGGGGGGATCTAAATTGAAAGTTAAAAAAATTAACAAAAAAATAATTTTTTTTTTTATAAAAGTATTTAAAATTAATTTTTATGATATAGGAAAAAAAAAAGATTTTTTTTTAAGACTTTAAGATAAAATATTCAAGTAAAATCTCCCATTTTTTTTTTTTTTTTTTTTTTTTTAAAGATATTTCAGTTAAATTAAAAACGGCAGAGAAGAAAGGGGGATCATGTTATTTATTTATTTTTTTTTTTTTTCTCGTTCGTTTATGGACACATTTTTCTTCTCTCCATGATGGACATGTTGGAAAAGAAAGAATGGAGTTCATAAAACCACGGACAACAAAACCGGCATTAATATATATTTATTTATATAAAAATAAAGACAAAATAATGATAAAATAAAACATTTATAATACTTGTACCACAAAAAAATAAAAATAAAATAAGTATATATATAGAGAGAGAGACATATTAATCTTAAACAAAATAAAAGACCTACGAGAAATTAACTTTTATGAAAATGTGCATTGTTATGAAATAGAAGCTACAAAAACATGGCGATATTTTTTTTACCTTGTGATAATTTTGGTAAGACATTGTCAAAAGCTGATGGTGGAGTTTGTTCCGGTCTTGTTGGTGGCATGCATCGTCGCCGTTTTGGAGTATTTTGCGATGGACTGTGAAGTGGGTCGAACTCTAAGCTCCTCTTTAACGTTGCACCACAGGCCATATTGCCCCGACAAAAAAAACCCTAGATATCGCCGATTTCAACAAAGTTTTAAAGACAACTTTAGGAAGTTTAAAGATGAAAGTTATGGCTGAAAAGATTGCTAAACTAATGATTCGAATAACAGTGAAAAAATCAAAGCTTTATCGCAATCAAGTAAAACAAGATGTCGTCGGATGGGAGGTGTTATTGATATTTAGAAGAATAACGAATAAATTTAAATGGCGGTTGTACGAAAATTTCACTGTAGAAAGTATGTTAGAAAAAGTAATATCCAAATACGTTATTTTTTTTTCCTGCCAATAAAGAAAAAGTTTGGAGAAAAATGAAATAAAATCTTATTTTCTATTCTTTTGTATTTAATTAAAAATGATATTCGAAAATAAAGTTGAAAATTAAGAAATCATATGTTACGAAACTAAACAGTGTCGGAAGAAAAAAGGTTTATGAATGTATTGTAGACGCCAATTAATATGGTACGGGAAAATTTATTTTCTTGTTGTTAGAATAGTTTTTAAAAATAATGTAAAATATTATATATCTAGATATTTTTTTAATTTAGAAATATGTTCAAGCATTGCATGTTAAATTAGGTGGATTTCTATCTAGAAAGTTAAAAAATATATATATCTAAGATTTTAATCTCCCATTTGTTTTTTTTTGTTTTGTATTTTTGTATTTAACGGTCAAAGTGTTTACATTTTTTAGTATGGATTCAAATCCGCTAGGGGGCATTAGTTTTTTGTTTTTTTTATATTTTAAATAAAACAAAACAAAATACTTACCAATAATTAATCTTATTAACTTTGAAATATTTATTTGCAGAAATATATATATAATTACATTTACAACAAATTAAGCACAAGGCCGGGAGATAGGTGTCGTTGGTAATCCTTTGTCATCATATCTAGAAACTATCTGTCCTACTTTTAACTAGAATGATCAACCACCAGAATACCACATTTACTTCAGCAGCCGACTTACAATCGTTAAAAGTTTTCTATAGGTCTTTTCATTTAGTTATTTTCGATAAAATCATACAAAGTAAATTTTAAAATAATAAAAAAAACTTTAGTTAGTTAAAGCAAAAAAAAAAAGAAAATGAATAAATAAAATCTGAGAAAAAAATTTCTTAAGAGGCGTCAGAAAAAAATTCAGTATTATTTTAAATTAATACCCTCCGTTAAATTACCCCTTCAAATAAAATTTTACATTTTTAGGCGATTATATATTTGTAATTTGAAAAATTTGGCAGAAAAGAAAAAAGCATGTATTTTAGAATTTAGAGTGTGAGATCAGTTTCGCATATAAATTTGACGTAAAATGACCTCGCGTTTTAGGGCAGTAAACCAAATTTTATTTTTGCTATAGGAAATAAATGCTGTGCTTTTTTGGGGGTCTGCATTTTTGGGAAAAAATAATTTTTTTAAACATTTTCTAGACAAATTTTCAGCGTGTTCACTGTTCACACGCCTAGAAGAAATAGAAACTCAGTTGGGGGGGGGGGGCGTCATCGGCAAATGTTAATCTACAAATTTACCAAAAATTAAGTTGATGTAAGCAACCAACAGCAGATCTAGTGTATCAGAATTTTTGTAGGAATTTTTGACACCCCTAACACGAAACTGCGAATAAAATATAAAAATCTCGTAATTTCTCTGTTAAAAGTGGGTTATTTATTTTCTTTATGGATTATACTTCCAAAATAAACTATTAAAGTTGTTTTAAAAGTAATAGAATTTTTTTTTTTTTTAAACAGTAATGAATTTTCCGAACTCAATATTTTTCAATTTTTAAACTTTAAAAATCTATCAAAATTTTTCTATTGATTCTATTTTTACGATATTTTCAGGGTCAATGTGAAATTTTATGTTCTTTCCAATAAACCGAATATAATATTTTAGACAAACGTTTTTTTTTTTTAATTCACGCCCCCCCCCCCCATTTTCAAGTGTATATTAAAAAGTAAATAATTAATTTACTCACCGAAAAGCAAATAATTAATTTACTCACAAATTGAAGAGAAAAGGTCAATAAATAATATATTCAAATTTAAAACAAAAAAAAACGTAGTGTTTTTTAGAATTTTACCTGTAAAGTTTAAGGTTTAAAACCTTTTTTTTTTAAACTACGTTATTTGTTTTTTCTTTTTTTTTTTTTTTTTAATGAAACCTTGGTCCTTGCTCCTTTAATTGAAATAAAAATTAGGGCTTGAATTACATTTTTCGATGAGTTATAAGCTTGGAAAGACAGGGGGTCGAATAATTCACGCCTCCCATTTTGAAATGTCTATTAAAAAGTAAATAATTAATTTATGTACCAAAGTCTTATATATCACAAATTGAAGAGAAAAGGTCAATAAATAATATATTCAAATTTAAAACAAAAAAAAGAACTGTTTTTTTTAGAAATTTACCTGTAAAGTCCGAAGTTTAAAACCGTTTAAAAAAAACAAAAAAAAACACGTTTTTTTTTATTTTTTTTTTAAATGAAACCTTGGTCCTTGTTCCTTTAATTGAAAATAAAAATTAGGGCTTGAATTACATTTTTCGAGAAGTTATAAGCTTGGAAAGATGAGGTGGAATTATTCACTATTTTCACGAAATTTCTGACACACCTACAGCAGATCGTATGAGTTCAAAGATTCTATTGTTGGCATTGGTTTCTTCGACATTTTTCTAGTCGGAATGCTTTTTAGAAAGACATCGGGGATAACAGGAAGGACCTCATGAAGATTGCCAACATCCTAAGTGAAAGTGATTTTTGTGGAACGAACTGGATTCGAACTTGGGACACCCAGATCGTCAGTCCATAGCCACCGTCACCTCTCAACGTAATCAATAAAAATGTATAATTGCTTCTTTTTTTTCTTTTTTTTTTTTTTCTTAAATAAAATGTAAACATTTCTATTATTTGAATTGTTTGGACTATTGTTCTCATCTTGGTTGGTTGTTTTTTCCACAACGTTTCGGATAATGTAGCCTCCGATCATCTTCAGGTGAATTCACACTGGATGTTATTCATGAATGGTAAAAAATAGCACCAAGTCTATTTCTTTTTTTTTTATAATAAATCCGGGGATATTCCGTTTATATATATATATATATATATATATATATATATATATATATATATATGACGTTTGTATATTTGCATAGTGTGAATACACATCAAGATGGTCGGAGGTTACATCGGCCGAAACGTTGTGGAAAAAAAAAACAACCAAGATGAGAATAATTGTCCAAACAATCCAAAATAGAATTATGAAGCCTCAAAAACATGCAAACATCATAAACAATTTTAGTTTACCGCTACAAGCTTTTCTGATCCAAGATGTCAGCCAAAGGTTGATAAATTATTTTTTTTTTAATGGAAATCGCTCAAGACAAGGTATGAAGCCACTTGATGTAAAGAGTTAACAAGAACGAAATATGATTATCGCAAAGACAGGAGGTGCCTTTGACCTTAGTCTTATAAAGGCCAAAGCTGTAGGTAGAAGGGAAACAGTCAGCAGGAAAAGAGTTCCACAACCTTACATTTCTTGGAAAGAATCAACTGGAATAAGAAGCTGTATTACAATGGACTATTGAAACAACAAATTGATGGAGACCACTAGACCAACGAATCAAATGAGCTGGAACAAAGGAAGTAGGGAATAGATCAGACAATCCTGAAGAACAGATGTTGTACTTATAAAAACAGACTGAGACTAGCAACATCACGTCTGTGAGAGAGAGACTACAGTGAAGAAAAAAGGGTGCAGCCAATCAAATTACAGGTATCAAGGACCTTCAAATGGGACAGAGATTCACTAGACCAAACATGACAGCAATACTCTATACATAATCTGATAGGAGATTTGTAGAGATAGTAAATAGCCTTAGATGTTGAGAAAGTGTTTTGAGCAATAGAGGAGACTGCTTTTATAAGAAGCAGAAAGAGCAATGGATTTAATATATGGACTCCAAGAAAGGTTTGATGAGAGGAAAATCAAGAAGTGTTAAGGTTGATTACACATTGAGGGCAGGTCCATCCATGAGAATCTCAGGAAGGAAAGGGGCACACCTACAATTGAAAGACAAGGGCTGATGCTTAACAGAATTAAACAAAACAGACCATTTCTTAATTCAATCCATAACTGAACCCAGGTCAACAACGTCAGCTGCTTAGATTAACTTATACAAAGAAGATGGTCAAGAAGCAATACCAGAATAGAGGGTGGTATCATCAGCATAAATTTTCTTGACAGAAAAATTCAATTCCTCCTTCCTCTATCCCTCACACACACACACACACACACACATATATGCACAAGCGTCAAAAAGAAAGTCTGCACTTGTAATTTTTTTCAAAAACTGCAAATTTAAGCTAAATTTAATGTAAATGTTTAAACAAACTATACTTCATTTGATTGACCTTTTATTCTTCTATAATTTTACCTGTTCACAGTTGACTTTTAATTGAAATATTCTAGTGTTCACGTAAATTTAAAAAAATGACTTCAAATTGAGAAGGCAAAAAGAAAGTCTGCACAATGGAAAATTGTTATTTAAAAGTAACTTTAAGACATTAATGCGACACAAATACAACAGGAACACAATGAACTAGTTAATATTTAGTAGCATAGCCCTTCTGAAATTTGACAGCCTGCAATCTTTTGGGAATTCCTTGAATTAGACTGCAGCAATACTCCAGGGAAAGGGCATCCCTTTTTTCTTTAATTTTTGTCCAAAGTTCTTCCAAATTTGAAATTTTATTATTGCATAGCTGTTGCTTGATGTAATGCCATGTGTTTTCGATAGGATTGAAGTCTGGAGATTGTGCAGGCCAATCCAAACATGGAATATCATGCTCTTCCAGGAACCTCTTGACATTGCCAGATGTGTAAATGGGAGCATTATCCTGCATGAAGATGGGATTATCATCCAAATTCTGACCAAAGTAGGGTAGAAAATGCTCAGTGAACATATCAATGTACTTGGTCGAATTAATTCGACCTTGCAAGTGAACTATAGGCCCTGGACCATTGGTACTAATAATGCTCCGCACCAAAACTGAACCTCCACCACCTTGCAGCATTGAAACTGAGCACCTAGGATTAAATTCTTTGTCTTTCCTCTGACGGATGTACTGCCTACCATCACTGCTTAGCCTATTGAACTTGCTTTCGTCACTAAAAAGCACTTTTGACCAATATGAAGTGTCATGATTTTCATTGCATCTGACGAAGTCCAGACGACGCTTTCTGTTCTTTACAGAAATCATTGGCTTGCGTCTTGCAACATATTAAATTCCTTTAATATGTTCTTGACAGTAGAAAGAGAGCACTTTTTAACAAGATTGCACTGTTGTTGGATTTAGGGAACCATTTCAAATCTGTTTCTTAGGCTGCAGATCTTGATAGCATTGTCTTCTTTGTTAGAAGTAACTCTAGTACGACCGGATTTAGAGGCATCACGAACACTGCTGGTGTTTTGGTGTTTTTGCACAGTCTTTTGTACCATTTTCTCATCATATTTCAATCTGCGGCTGATTTTTCGATTGGATAAACCAAAAAGGTGGAGATTAATGAGCTCCTGAGAATCACTTAGAGAAAGTCGTGGCATATGGACTATGTTGTATAACCTGGAACAACAACAATTACAATTAAAGATGCTTTGTTGCCTGTTGGTGGATATTTTAAACTGATTTAGGGGCGATAATTTAAGCTGGTTTTAAGCGAATTTGTTGCTGCAAGACTTTCTTTTTGCCTCCTCAATCTGAAGTTATTTTTTTTAAATTGACGTGAACACTAGAATATTTCAATTAAAATTCAAATATGAACAGGTAAAATTATAGAGGAATAAAAGGCGAATCAAATGAGGTATAGGTTGTTTAAACAGTTACATTAAATTTAGCTTAAATTTGCAGTTTTTGAAGAAATTACAAGTGCTGACTTTCTTTTTGCTGGCACTCTGTGTGTGTATATATATATATATATATATATATATATATATATATATATATATATATATATATATTTATATTTGGAGAGGGGTAAAGACGAATGATACAGGTAAGGAAAACATTTTTAAATGACATGAATAGGTTAGTTAAATTAATCTAGAGCAAGAAACTAGATCCGATATTCGAAAAAAAAGTTTTTTCTTAAATGGGAGGTGATCTTTGATCAACACTGCTGGGGAAGTCATGATTTAATATACTGTTTTATTTTGAAATCTTTGAGATAGTTTTTTATGATAAACAAATGGTGATCCATAAAATAATATTAGGACTAGTGTGAATTCTTGGAAGCAAACTAATACAATGATTCCAAGAGATTTATTAACTTACTAGCAAAATAATTTTCCAACAAAGGACTTGGTTGTTGGTTGTTTTTGTTTTATGGCATATCAACCCTTTTCAGGTTATTTAATGCCGAATCCAGTTATTTTGAAGAAAATTTTTTAATAGAATATATATTTTTTTTTCAAGTCGGTTTCTATTTTACCCATAGTTGGGACTCTAACAGGTACTAACACTACAGGTCAGAGTGGACATGGGAGCAATAGCAATTAATTGGGATTATATATATATATATATATATGTTTGTTTTTTTTTATACATGGGGGTCACCACTTATCAAGACCCGGAGGCCACTCAGGGATAAGGGTTATTGCGTGTACAGTAATCAATGAGATAGTATTGTAGTAATCAATTAGTATTGGAGATTTGATAGAATGTCTTACTTAAGGGGGCGGTTTGTCAGGAATTTGTTTATGTTGGATTTGAAGACATCCAAGTTGTAGTCAGGTGGGAAACAGGCGAACGGAAAAGCGTTCCACAGTCGTACACTTCTGAGAAAGACGCTCTGCTCATGGAATTTACGTTTGGATTTAGGCACAGATAAAGAGTGGGGAAAATTATTGACAGTAGTTTCAGCTAGACAGGTGTTTCTCGTGAAAGATTGGCAAGGGGGGAGGGCCGAGATTGGAGCTCAGACGAGCACTTGCCATGGAAATAACGATAAAACAAAGACAGGCTCGCAATGTCTCTCCTGTTGGAGTGAGGCTGCAGGGAAGAGAAAAGGGCATCCCCCACTAAACCACGAAGTCTATTTTGTACTCTGTTAAGGCAAGATAGGCTGTTTTTTTAGCAGCTCCTGCCCAGATGTGGCAGCAGTACTCCATCCTTGGACATACCTGGCTTTTATACAGATAGAGAATTGCATCAGTAGTGAGATATCTTCTGGAGCAGTAGAAGGATCCTACCATTTTCCCAGCATCCTTGGCAACAGACCTGATGTACGTGTTCCATTTCAGATCAGGAGTAAACGTCAAACGCAGAAGCTTGTCAAATCACGAAGCCTCCCCAAGACGAGAGCCATCCATTTCAATTGATGCCAGATGGGGATCAGAACGTTGATGATGTAAAGATAGAAGCTTGGTTTTGGATACATTAAAAGTGACCAGCCACCTCTTCCCCCACTGTACCACGTGCTCAAGATCAGAGTAGAGAGAATCAGAGAGAACTTTGTCATTTATGGCCTTTGATGTGTTGCCATAGATGGTCGTGTCGTCAGCATAGATGTCAACGAATGATTTAAGTATGTGTTTTGGGAGATCATTGATGTAGATCAGGAAGAGAGTTGGGCCCAGGATGGACCCCTGGGGGACTCCAGCATTAATACTGTGGGCCTCTGATTTCTGTCCATCAACCACTACGCTTATGAACCTATCAGAGAGAAATGATTTAATGATTGAGAAAACTTTTCCAGTGATACCGTAGCTGGAAATCTTGTGAAGTAGGCCCTTATGCCATACTTTATCGAAGGCCTTCGATATGTCAAGAGTAAATTGCCCTGGAAAGGAAGAAATTCACTAATCCTATGAGATATAACCATTAGTACATCTACTGTAGATCTTGCAGAGCGGAAACCATATTGCATGTCACTAAGAAGGTTGTTTCTGTTGAGGTGGTTGACTACTTCTTTATTTGATATAGATTCCAACAACTTACTCTTGACACACAGGAGACTTACTGGTCTGTACTGAGAGGGAGATGACTTTTCACCTGAGTTCTTAAATACAGGCACTACTGATGAGGTTTTCCAGGTTGTTGGAAAGCACTTCTTAAGGCAACGCTTAAACAGTTTTGTAAGTATGGGGGCAAGTTCTGGTTGGAGCTTTTTCAGCACTATAACTGGAATGCCGTCAGGGCCAGTTGCTTTACTGGAATCAAGGTTCTTGATTAGCTTGGCAACCTCACGCACAAATATTTATATGTTGCATAGTGTGTTGTCTGTTGTAGGAGGAAATACGGGGAGTTGATGGCCTTTGTCACATAGGGTAGAATTAGCTGTAAAGTTCTTGGCAAATAGTCTGGTCTTGTTTGATGCTGACGAGATGACCTCAGGTCCATTGATGATAGTTGGAAGTGACCATTCCCTCCTTCTCTATCTTTTGAAATTTTATTTTGAATACCTATCAGCAGACACCTCCATCCCATCCCATTGCTATCAAGACATTTGGCAATGAAATATCTACGTGTTATCCATAAAAGAAAGTGAGTTAGACACCCCACCCCTATCCCCTCACCAAGTCATTCGTCAAAAATACACCCCAAATGAAGCAACGTGTGGGAAAAAGGAGGAAGAAAAAACCTTTTTTAGTGGGAGTTACGTGCGAGGAGAAAGAAGCTGAAGGGTCAGTTTTAAAACAAAAATGGAGCTGATCACATCGCTGAACGAATGTGGATAATAAAAGTGCGACAGATACCAGTCAATATTATTCGCTTGATAAATTGGAAGTTCACTTGACTTAAGCCTCATCCCTGGAGTCGAAAAGGGAACACAGCAAAACTATGAAAACTCCTTGGCTCAGAGATATTGGAATAGGATATATCCCCGAGTGGAGAAGACAACGAGGAGATGCGATGAACGCCAGCAACAGGATTTATGTTGTGAAATGATGACTCTCTCAACTGAGTCTGATTCCTGGAACCGAAAAGGGAACTCATCAAAACTATGAAAATACTTTGGCTCAGATATGTAGGAATGAGACATCTGAATGTCGGTGGTTGAAAAATAAGCGAGAAAGAAAAAGAAGGGAAGAGAAGTGGATAAGCGACATTCAAAAAACATTGAATCGCACCCCAACTAAGGTGGACTGCCTCACAGCTAAGTACCGTTCAATATCGCCCCCCCCCCCATACTTCACAAATGTTGACTTGCTGGACTGATTTGTTTTTTTTTTTCTTATTTTGAATAATTTCTACTGCCTCATGTGACTTCACATGGAGAAAAAAAAAAAGAAAAGATAAAAAGGAAAGAAAAGAGGCTATGTTTATCTGAACAGTTTCTTTTATTGTTGCTCCCCCTCTTTTTTTGCGACCTGTTGGACACTGTTTGCATGTTTTCTTTTGCTATTATTTCCTTTTAATATTTTGTCTTGATTATTGAATTTTAAATGTACACTAAATGACATGCACGTAATATATATATGACCGTGTTGCTCCGTTATTCACTGTAATTGGGATTACATCGACTGAAACCTGAAAATAACACGGGAGATGAGAACAGTAGTCCACAAAATCCAAGTAACGCAATCATTTGTGGATATTTGAAGAATACAGTTTTATGTCTTTTGCAATTAGTTTATTATGAAAGTTATTATTAATGAGTGTTTTATGTTTGGATAGTTCTTTTAAAAATATTGTTCGTGATGAGGAGATGTGGAAGACATAGTTAATTCAGTTTTTAATTAGGGCTATTTTATATTTTTCAACACATTCGCTTTGGAAACTAAGGAGAAAGGATTTGGGGGGGGATCAATTACGTTTCTGCTTTATCATTATTTTCATGGCAATGCTTGTCTGAGCTCCAATCGATAGTCGCCCCTGTCCTGACTTTCACGAAAAACAATCGTCTAGCTGAAACCACTATCAATAATTTCCCCCACTCTTTATCTGTGCCTAAACCTAAAATGTAGATTTCATGAACAAAGCTTCTTTCTTAGAACTGCCAACTGTGGAACTCTGTTCAGTTTTTCTGCTTTCCAACTGACTACAATATGGTTGTCTTCAAGTCCAACGTAAACAAGTTCTTGATGAGTCGTCTCCTTAAGTAATCCAATTTACCAAACTTACACTACTAACGATTACTATGACATTTCCCATTGACTACTGTACACTCATTAACCCTTATCCTCGAGTGGCCTCCGGGCCTTAATAAGTGGTGACTCCTTTGTAAAAAAAAAAAAAAGAAAAGAAAAAATGAAAGGGATAACTTTCACCGGTTGGATTTCAACGCATGAGGAATTTGTCAATAAACAGATAATAAACCCCAAGTTAATTTTTATTTTTATTGCAGACTATTAACCTCATCATTTTCTTAGTTGCTTCATGACGTGTCAGCCAACTATTCCTCTGGCCTTCGTCAGGTGGTAACCGCGACGGGATAGGAACTCTGAATCTCCTGACTACATCCATTGCAATTACTGCCTTCCGTAGTTGTTGTGGTGAGACGACACCATCTCCGTAGTTGTTGTTGTGGTGAGATGGTGTCGTCTCACCACAACAACTACGGAAGGCAGTAATTGCAATGGATGTAGTCAGGAGATTCAGAGTTCCTATCCCGTCGCGGTTACCACCTGACGAAGGCCAGAGGAATAGTTGGCTGACACGTCATGAAACAACTAAGAAAAAGATGAGGTTAATAGTCTGCAATAAAAATAAAAATTAATAAATAATACTCATCTCAATAATGAGTTTCAATTAAATAATAAACCCCGAGTTACCCTAGAAAAGACAACATGATTCCATTTCAGCTTGATGAAAACCGGCTTTCTTTTTTTTGTTGAAGACCATCTACTAGTTGGCCAGTTATGTACAAATCCCAAGGGCAATAGAAGCCTTCTATCATGTCTGAAAGTGACACAATGTTCAACGAGCAAGATCAGAGATATGCCGCTGTACAACTCGTGCTCTCTACCGATCCAAGTTATGAAAACAGGGTAATGTTGCCGTTACATACAAACAAGAGGAAAGAAATAATAAAAATTCAGGTCGGTATTTTTTTCTTTTTCAACAAAAGTTTTTATTACTGCTATTTTCAGCACCACTTAAAAGAGTTTCTCGCTGTTACATGTCCATTTTAGCCTGACATGCGTTTCTCTTCTTCCCACGGTCCTGGATATGACCTTAAACTATATCCAATGGTGAGGCCTCAGCTTGAGGGCTTTGGGGAGTGTGGAGCCACCCTTTAATTGCCATTGCTCCCATGTCCACTCTGACCCAGAGTGGTAGTACCTGTTAGGGTCCCAACTATGGGTTAAATAGAAACTGACTTGAAAAAAAAAAATATTCTATTAAAAAAAAAATTTCTTCAAAATCACTGGATTCGGCATTAAATAACCTGAAAAGGGCTGAGATGCCGTAAAACAAAAACAACTCTCCTTCCCACAGCACGCCAGGAAGAGCCGGCCAATTCTTGTCTGCGACCTCGTACATCCATTTCCTTCGTTGTTTTTCTTTCTCTCGCAAGTACGTGTTGCATTTTTTCTCCTTTTCTTTCCTTCCTCTTCTTGCACACATTTCCTAATTTGCATAAGTGCATTTTTCTGCTACTGCTGCTGTTGCTGATCTCTTCACATGTTTGCCATCCTTCATTGCCGCTGATACTTTCCCCTCGTGCTATTACAACAGGACCATTGCCAGCAGCCTTGAAAGTTGGCTTGAAAGTCAACACAAAAGTATACCTGGATGTGCTGGTGCAATCCGGTGGCCGCTAGCAGACCCAGAGTGTTGCAGCAAGACTTGGCATCGTCCCGCAAGTCCAAAGAGACCCAGGCTTGGCTCCAGAAAGAGTGCTACGACTTTGTACCCTTCTCTCACTGCCCCCCCTCCTCTCCTGACCTGAACCCACTGGACTACTTCGTTTGGTCATACATCGAGAAAATCAACAACATGATCTTGATCGGCACCATCTGCGAAGTATTCACCGAGCCCTGCAGGCGCTTATGGAAAAGGCATGCTTCCAGTTCCAGACCCATATCGAGGTGGTGATTGAGGTTAAAGATGGCTACATTGAATAGATGTCAGCTCTACTACATAATCAAGTTACCTGAATTGATTTTGTCAATAAAAGTTTTAAAATAAAGCTGTAGTGTTGTTTTCTTTAGGGCAACAGTTTTATCGTTCCACTTTGTAGGTTTTTTTTTTTTTTTTTTTACAAAACTTTTTAATAAACAAACACAGAAATCAAAAAATCAAACAGCTCAGGTCTATTCAGTGGTGCAGGGTGTTGTCGACACAATGTCAATCTCAACAAAATTTTTCAACCACACTAAAAATAGTCTGAAAACAGTGGTGGAGACACAGGGTTTCGCAGGCCAGGTGGGCATATGACTACTCCCCCCCCCCACCCGTTTCGTTCCCCCATCAAAAATTTTCTGATTGCCATGAAATTTGTAAGTCGGAAAAATAGCAAGGTTTTCAACTTTCATGTGTTCCAGTTGCTACAATCTTGTTTACTAACAAGAGACATTGTTGTAACGTTTTATCAGATGGTGTTTTAACTCAGCTTCATTAATAAGAACAAAGCAAAATATACGGCCAAATTTCAGTCTTGCCTGTGTATCAATTCGCTGAGATACAATTTTCCATTAAGTGAGCGATATAGTTTTGAATATCCACGCTTGAAGTGTGTAACGTAATCCCCTATTGAGGAGCGTTAGAACTACGCTGAGGTAGCTTTGTATTCCTGGGTGATGCCAGATAACCCAAGGATTTAAGATAGAGAAGATAAATATATATATTTTATTTCATGTCAAAATAGATATTGTTTGAAAACCAGAGAAATATATTGTTACGGCTAAAAGTTGATAACAGGAAATTTCACTTATGACCTTGTCTGGCCTTAAATGAACCCAGGGTCGGATGTCAGAATTGACATCTGTCCTTGAAAATCGTGAGAGAATTTCAAGTGTGGGAATGGTGCCCACCCAGGGACCTGAGGCTTTCAATTTCGCGGCGGAATCTGATTGGCTGGGGAGACTTCCACCCCACCCACATCGGGTCGATGCGCTCTAAAATTAAACAGATTACTTGTTGAATTCGGGGAGAACAGGTCGTATAAACCCGCCGTTCCCTAGAGAGAGGACCCCTCCCTACCTCATCTATCCGTCTTTCGCTGTCTGTGAAGAGAGTTGAGACTTTGAAAAGAACTTACAAAATCTGAATGAGAATTGTAAAAACATTTTGTACATAATTTTGTGAAAATTAAGCTTTTGTAGATAGACTACAATTGTTTGTCTTTCTTCCTGCCTGCCACTTCGATATTCGCTTTCAGCATACCAGATTTATGTAACAACCTCTGAGGAGTCTAGACGACATGTGCCGAGAATCCAGAGATATAAGAGTCCTAACCACCTCCTCGAGAGAGACGTTACAAGTGTAATAAAGAATAAAGCCTGTTATTGTGTCTTTGTATTTTGCGCAGATTTTGGCTCACGTTCATAGGTTTCTCGTCTTAAATAAATGCGTCAATGCTTTTTCTATATTTAAGAAGTTGGCACGTACTTTAATCCTTAATCAGGGCACACAGTTCTCGTCATTAAACTACAAAGGTTAAATATAAATAATACTGTGTCGAAAACACTTCTGAATTTGAAAGCATCTGAATTGGTTAAAGTGAAGTTTCATTTGTTATTTTAGCATTTGTCATTTTACTATCTTTTAAATTTTTTTTACCAGAATTGGAGGTGCAGCAAGTGTGTATTTAATTTATCGATGTCTTTTGCTTATTTTAAACAATGATTTGCTTTCTAGGACGTCTAATCCCTTGCATTGTTTTGTTGATGGTTCTACTCTACCTTCCAGTTTCGATCTTTCTAAAAATTATTTCTGGATTTCTTTCTTTTTTTTTTTTTTTTTTTTTAATCTGAAGTGCGTTGTGCTGAGTCTTTAGCTGTAAAATAAAAATTGATTCTGTCATGAAGGATTTCTCCTCCACTGGCCGAGGACAGAAAAGGTAAATTGTAGCATCAGAACAGATGATACTATACTGTGAGCTTGTCCCGAAGGCCAAGAATTATTTGTGTTTTTTGTTTCTTTAATTATTTGTTCCCTAAATTCATAATTCAGTTTTATGAGTATTAGATTTTATATTGCTTTAAAATTACGTAATTTTACATAGATAATATTTATATTTTATATTGAATAAAGTTCAGTTTCATTATTAATCGAATTGGGTTCCTTTCTTTTCTTTTTTAACATGTTTTAACGCTCTTTTTAATAATTCCATCACATAGTATCGACAGTAACAGTTCGACAAATCTTACCTACATTGCCTGCAGGCATTTTTCAGTTAACAGGCCTTCTATATCTCGGTGGCCATGGATGTGTTGAGTCTATAGCTGTAAATCTGAATGTCATTAGTCAGGATGCAGAAAACCATGTTGGTTAAATCTCAGTAACTGAACATATTTTGCGCAGAGATATCCAACATCTGCAATGATTCGTAGTTATGCAATTAGTTTTATAATTTTGCTGAGATTTTGTGACTTGAAATAAATACATATATTGCTTAATGTTGTGTCGTGGAACAACAGTGAAAATAAGAACAATCAAGAAACCTTCTCTGCCACCAATAGCAATGGTCAGTGACTCCCTGTCTGAGAGTACATCTTTCAAACTGCTTGGCCTAACGTTCACAGGAAACATGAGTTGGAACAATTATATTGAAAACATTGCCAGGGCTGCTGCGAAAAAGGTAGGCTCTCTCTACCGTGCTAGAAAACTACTGACACCTGAAAGTATCCTGTACCTCTATAAGGCCACCATTCGCCCATGTATGGAGTATTGTTGTCACATTTCGGCTGGTGCATCTGCTACTAGTCTCTCGCTCCTAGACAAGGTTCAAAAAAGAGTCGCCAATCTGATAGGCCCTGAACTGGCATCTAAGCTTCAGCCTCTGTCCCATCGACGAAACGTTGCATCCCTCTGCCTGTTCTACAAGTATTATAATGGTGAATCCTCTGACGAACTGCAGACACTTGTGCCCCCACGACGTAGACACCCTTGACAAACCCGACAGGCAGCTAAATCCCACCCCCACACAGTAGAGATCCCTAGATGTAAAAAGATCTTTCTACTCCAGTAGTTTCTTCCCCAGAACCGCTAGATTCTGGAATTCTATTCCAGGTTCCTGCTTCCCTAACTGTACTGGCATGCAGTAGTTCAAGTGCAACGTGAACCGACATCTTGCTGCCCAAATCCCAACATAGTGCCCCAGTAGTTGCTGCCCTTGATAGTAGCCCCCTACACCAAAGTGGCAATGCGCCTTGTTTGGGGTGAAAATGTAATAAAAAAAAAAATTTTTTTTTTAAAGTCGAGGTTCGGTTAAGGAACAAGTGTATTAACAATAATGTACAAAGATAGGAAAGCAGTTGAAGTGCAGTCGCATCTCTCTCACTGGTGTTGGAATTACTAGCGCTATTTATAGTGCAAACCGGTGTAAATTCCTCTGTTCAAGGAAGGCCGGTATAACACTTAATATACAGTATTTTAATTTATTTTCTAAGGTAAAATGTTTCCTAGAAGTAAATGCATAGATTCTGTGTTAAACGATCAGGGAATAACTAAACAGGTATGCATACTATTTTTTTCATGACACTGCGACAGACTAGTGACACATGAAAAATAGATATAAAATATGAAGTTTGTCAGAAAATTTATTCCAAGTGTCTAATTAAAATAAAATATCCCTGTGTATTAAAGTGCCTAGCTCTGCCACCGTCTGAAGATAGGATTAATTCATCATATATTATGTAATTAATGTATATTGCGGCATATAAGGCGATCGTCAGATAAGACAAGGTACAAAATTGGAGCAAACTTTAATAAATTTATCATATATCGGTTGTGCTAAATCACAAAACCATGTTTGTTTAACCTAGGCTAGAGATTGCAACACCCAGTATCTTAAGAAATATTGGTTTTTAAAAATGATTTTTTTTATTTTAAGGGTCATCTTATACACCAAAATATATGGTTCTTGGTGCCAAGCGAGGGATTTAGTTTGAAGATAAATCTAGTTTTCTAAGGCCTGAGTTAGGTTATATAAAGAAACGATTTATTATTGAAAAGTAGCCTCATCATTAACGCTTTAAAATTATCATAGAGATGCTTGTTCAACCTTTATGTTGAATGAAAATCAAAATTTAGATAAATGAAAAATTCGAACATGTTTTTTATTTTGATTTAGGGCCTAATGATGAATAAATTATGAATTTGTTAATTCAGTTTACATGTATATCATTTATTTGCTCTGTCACATTATCATTTTGAATTCATATTTTTTGCAGTTGCAGCTGACTTCTAATTTATTTCATAATTGAAAGCTTGATAACAAGGAAACGTCAAAAATACTCCAGTGGCCATCAGCAATGCAAAGCCAAAAAGGCCAAAAGCCATGAAAGGGTTTTTACTGAAATGGACACAGAAACTAGAAACTGTCAAGAGTTTTCGTTCTACTTGTCGCTACACGAGGGAAAGAGCGTCAGAAAAAAATGTATATATATATATATATATATATATATATATATATATATATATATATATATATATATATAGTCTAAAGAAGCTTTAAATAAAAAAATGCAAAAATAAAAATAAAGAATGCAGTTTAAATTCCTGGAAGGAAAAAAAAATAAATAAATAATAACTTTAACCTATCACAGACTTAGCACCTACATAATCCGACTTCTAAAAAGTTTATGACAAAAGAGAATTCATTTATATAAGGATGAAAAAAAAAGCATTAACTAAAGTTGTTAAAAAGAAATAGTCTTAGCACTTGCATAAGCCGATTTTGCAAAAGTCTTCAACTTTAAAACAAGATTTAACTGCATAAGAATGAAAAGAGAAAACCTTAACTAAAATTTTGTAAATAGAATACCAGAGGAAAGGCAGTGAATGATATTTTGCTGACATTTTATGCCATTCAGTCAGACCATATTTTTTATGCCAAAGATGAAGAAATACAATTGTCTGTTGTGAAGCTCACTACTGTGTATATGATGAGCTATCTGGTAAAGAAAGTTTCATTAAATAGCAGAAGACCACTAAATAACTCTTCAGAGACAGATCTATGTGTCTCAAAAAAAAAAAAGAAAAAAAAACAAAAAAACTGGGACTTTTTAAAATGATGTGAAAAGGGAGTTGGAGAAGAAAAAAGATGGCCTAGTGGATAGAGGAATTGAGTCTCTACGGTTCCCGGTGAGCTTGTCTGAAAATAGCAGTTCCAATCCTACCTAAAGCCGGCCAGAGGATTAGTTGGCCAAAATGTGGTAAGATGATAACAACTATGGACAGCAGTAATTACTGAGGATACATTTAAGTGACTCAGCATTCCTATCGCACCGCAGGTAACCGCCTGGCAAAGGCCAGAGGAACGGTTGGCTGAAACATCATGAAACAACAACTATAAAAATGGGGATGACAGTCCGCAAATAAATAAATATACAAATTACTCATCTCAAAGTATTCCAACAATAATAATATAAAAAAAAAATAACATACTTATTGTAGTGTCTACCCCCCCCCCCCAATAAAAACATAATTGAATTCAAAACAAAGGTGGCAAAAATGTCTTACGACACCATATTGGATTTCATATATATATAATCCGCAAAAGGTCATTACACTTTCCATTTTATCATGGATACCTGTAATCTAATTATCAGAAAATTTTTCCTTTATTGTACCCCTTTGATAATTTAATACTAGCGGCTGCACTGCGTCGGCACACACAACACCGAGTGAAACACAAAATCGAGTACACTCAACATCAAGTACACTCAACATCGTCTTACCATCAATGCTTACTCTGTGAACTCAGAGTATGGGAAATTCCCATATGCACAAAACAAAATCACTGAAAAAACAAAAATAACTAAGGGTAAGGATAATGAGTAAACGTTGGATAAAATAATGGTTAAAATTATTACGAACTCGCCAGGATTCGAACCTGGAATCTTCTGATCCGTAGTCAGACGTATTATCCATTGTACCACAAGTCCTTTCCGTATGCTGAAAGATGTTACCACGACTGTATACAGACAGCACTAAATTCCATTGACATGGGCAGGTAACTTTTTCGACAATTGCACGAAACGCCCCCAAAACCCTTATTTCAGGCTTTTTGTGTGACTCGGCGTTGTTCATTATGAACTATATATAGATAAGGACAATCTAGGGACTCACACCTTTCAGGGTTGGTTGGTTGTTTTTGTTTTACGCCATATCAACCTTTTTCAGGTTATTTAATGCCGAATCTAGTGATTTTGAGGAACGATTTTTAAGGGAGTATTTTTTTTTTTAAGTCAGATTCTATTTAACCTATAGTTGGGACCCTAACAGGTACTACCACTCCGGGTCAGAGTGGACCTGGGAGCAATGGCAATTAAAGTGTGGCTCCACACTCCCCAAGGCCCGCAAGGTGGGGCCTTACCATCGGATATAGTTTTAGGTCATATCCAGGACCCACCTTTCAGGGGAAAAAAAGAATATTTCAATTCGGTGCATCCGTTCAAAAGTTTTATTGGCATATATACACACACGCATAAATAAACATTTAGAATTTTATTAATAGTATAGATGTGCACTTCCTTAACATGACCCTTATTCAAATTTTTCTAGGTCAATTGCATTTACCTCTCTTTAGCCTATAAATTTCATGATTTGCTGTATAAACGTTGCCTATCCTAATATCTTGATCATATATTTAAATTTTTTATTTGTGTCCAATCCCTATGCTGACAAAGAGACTTTTTTTTTTAATAAAAAATTGGGTGCTTCTTGAAATAGAGTCGACTAATCAATTTTTCAAATATGTTGTTTTAAATAATAAACAATATTACATAATTGTCATGTCGAGAATAGTATCATATCCAAAAATTGCAAAAATTCATTGAGTAGAAAGTTATTTAGAATTAAAAGTAATTTTTATGGAAAATTGATTAAATTGCATTTTTCTTAGATGTTATAAAATAGATGGTGAAGAGTTTGCACACAGGGGGACATAACTCGGAACGCATATTTTAGATTAGATGTTCCTGGCGTGCAATACTTATAATCTATAGCGATAGACATTTTCTTTTTACTAAAAACACAAAAGCTCAATGAGTTTTTGTAATTTATGTTTTGGATATATTACTATTTTCGACATAGCAATTAAGTACGTGATATCATTTTTGCTGAAAACGACATATTTAAAAAAAATAAATAAACGATCTGTTGACTCTATCTTATTAAGTAATGAAAATTGTATTTTCTTAAAATGATCGTACACAGATTAGTGGTTGATGCTGAATGAGTGGAGCCTGCGTAAATGATTTTTTCATAAGTCATATCACCTTGTACCTTATATATATATATACATGGTAACTTCCTTCAGTCTTGACAGACTATGGATACCCACTGTAAGGAGGCTGCGCATGGAATTTTTGTAGCAAGAGTTGCTCAATATCCAAACACCCCTCTCCTGAATCGGCATTGCTAAATATCAGTGGTAAGTAGATGTTCAGGACAATTGGAAACAATGCCGAGATAAGCAGAGAGTATATACGGTGCCTAGAATTCCCAAAAGGTCACCCATTTGGTACTAGCCAAGCTCAGTGTTGCTTAATTTTGGTGATCTGACAAGAACCAGTGTGTCAACATGATTATATATATATATATATATATATATATATATATATATATACTAACAGGGTGACTCGACGTTGCCCAGGATTCAATGATGGTCAACAAATGTTTCACACTCTCATATTTTTATTGTCATTGAAATCAGTGAAATCGCCCATTTTTCAATCAAATCGATTGATTGCCTGCTCTAGTTGGGGACCCATCACGGTGCACCAGGAGAAAGTTCACATGGCTCTCGCATTGACTTAGTTCATGATACATTACACTGTAGAGAACTTACTGTTGATTTTATAAAATTATTTTTTATATATTATGGCTTGAATTAAAGTTTAAAATGAAAAAGTCAAGTATCATGTCTCAATTGTGCTCTAAAGAGAAACATTCATTTCGAATGCACCCCTGTCATATCAAAGACCCTACTATAGATTTTATATGTCCAGCCTTTTGGTTTGTGTGGTAATAAAACTTTTCAAATGCACTTATGATGTTAGGCTGTGTAAGGTGTTAACTTTGGTCAAAATCGCCTGTTCTTTCTTTCATCAGATTATTTCGATGATCGATTATCAATACTTATCGAAGACATTCCGACACAAAACCTATCTAACAACACTGTCAGGTACATAAAGTACTTTTGTGTGTGATTTCACAAAAATCGGCCCAGCTGTTTTCGAGTCTATAGGGAATGAACTCAGACACACTGACAAAGTTCTTTTCATATAATAGTAGAGAAGATTATATATATATATATATATATATATATATATATATAGATATATCCAAGATTTTTTTCTTTCCTTTAAGTAAACATTTTATTTTTAAGAGAGTAATTTTTCAGAGTTATTTTTATCTTTGTTTCAATTTTATGTGAGATTATTTGGATCTTGCAATTGAACCAAAAGAATTGTATTTCCATTTATAGCGTCAATAGGAAAACAGGTTTTAAAAGTTTCTACATAAACTAGTTTTCGGAAACGAGAAAATTAATTATGTGAATAACACAGAAACTCAATTCAAATGCTTTATTCATACAAGCACAGTGTAGCGGTTACAAGCAAAGACAGCATGGTTAGTGTGACGCATGTAAATTTATATTGTGACTACTGCCTCGTTTTCACTGATATGGTTGTGGTTGTATAGGCTGGCTCACATGATCCTTTAGGGAGCAGCGACCTATTCAAGCAACTTTTAAACGAGCTAAGGGAGGCAACTACACTGTCCAAGTCAGGAATGTTTCATGTAGTGTATATTCAAAGATAGTCTGAGTCCCATGTATATTCAAAGATAGTCTGAGTCCCATTTAATATATACTGATACGCTTGGGATAGGTAGAAGTTCTGTTTTTCATACGACGTTCTTTCTAAAAATCCACTCCTGAAATATTTTTCCATCTTTAGGTCTCCCTTGCGAGAACACTGTTAGATTATGGTATCCAGGCCTCTTCTCTATATCTAATACATGCTATCCAACACTCGGAGAGAGTTCAAAGATGGCTACTCGAATGGTGCAGGATCTATCGGATCTGCCCTATGAAAATCAACTCATAAAGCTTAACCTTTTTTTTCTTGAATGCTGACGATTACATGGTGATCTCATTTTCGCCTAGAATCTCATCAATGGACATTATGGGAAGGTACAATAGCCTAGTTGTTAATAACATGGACTGACGAACTGAGTGTTCCAAGTTCAAATCTAGTTCGTTCCACAAAAATCACTTTCACTTAGAATGTTCGCAAGCTTCTCATGGTCTCTCTCGTAAGTACCCAATGTCTTTCTAGAAAGATTTCTGACTACAAAAATGTCGGGGAAACCAATGCCAACAATAGAATCTTTGGATTCATATGATATGGTAATAAACTGGCATTATGATATTCCTCAGGACCTATTATTCACTCCTACACCAGAAAAAGCTCTACGTGGACCCTACTAGAAACTATTTCACAGCCAATTTTGATTGAACTGAAGTAAAGCTGCTTTCTTAGTCAGGATCCCTGGATCTTTGAATCAGATTTTCAAGCGACATAATAAATGCACCAAAAACACGCCAATGAAAATGCAAAGATTATTCTCTATCGATGATTTTTTCCTTTTCCAAGTTAATTCATGAACAAAAAAATATCTTGCACATCTGCAAATACGGAGACCAGAACAAAAAAAAAGAAAAAAAGATGAGTTTCTGTTGTGAATGTTTTACATGGAGAAAACCAGGGATTGGAACTTAATCAAGTTACTAATGAATCACCACGTTACCAAGGCCAAAGGCCACTCAAGGATAAGGAGATTGCTAGTTGGATGATAAGCAATAACATGAGAGGATTGGAAACGATGGGTGGGATGATCAGAGTTCGATTATTTAAGAGACTGGCTCAATAAGTATCTGTTGACATTGGATTTGAAGAGGACTATATTATAGTTAGCAGAAAAGCAGTCGGGTGGTAATGTGTTCCATGGGTGGGAAATTCTATGAAGAAATTCTATAGATATATAGTGGAGAGAGTTAAAGAGGCATATAGGAGAGTGAAGGAAAAGCTATATAAGGGAGAGGAGGGAGAGGTATATAAGAGAGAGGAGGGAGAGGTATACAAGGGAGAGGAGGGAGAGGTATATAAGAGAGAGGAGGGAGAGGTATATAAGGGAGAGGAGGGGGAGGTATATAAGAGAGAGGAGGGAGAGGTATATAAGAGAGAGGAGGGAGAGGTATATAAGAGAGAGGAGGGAGAGGTATATAAGGGAGAGGAGGGAGAGGTATATAAGAGAGGAGGGAGAGGTATATAAGAGAGAGGAGGGAGAGGTATACAGAGGAGAGAAGAGAGAGGGATATGAAAGAGGTATATAGGGGAGAGCAGGGAGAGGTATATAGAGGATAGAAGATAGCGGTATATAGGGGAGAGAAGAGAGTGGCATATATATATATATATATGTATGAATATCAATAAAATTCAAAGATGGCGTAACAAAATGAAAAAATAATTTGAACTTCTCTCCCAATTTTTGAATTTTGTAATCATGCCCATATGCTTTTATTTTCTTCTGAAACCTTTTATTCTGATGAGTTAAATTCATAATAATTACATGAATGATTTGCACTACCAAACAGGTGTTAAAAATTGAGCATGTCAAGGAAATAAACGGGAAGATGGTCAACATCTTGAAATTTGAAATATAGACTTTTGTCATTTATTTGTTATATGTTACATTTGTTATATTTGTTACATTGAGCTTCATAAATTGAATAAAAGGTGAAATATAACTGAATAAACATTTCCCCATATATATATATATATATATATATATATATATATATATATATATATATATATATATATATGTAGAGAGAGAGAGAGAGAGAGAGAGAGAAATTAGTGACCTGGCAAGGCCACAAAGGAGACAACCGAAGCAGCAAAACTGAAGCTGCCTGCCAGGACACTATATATAATGTAGGCAAATTTTGGCATATTTTATTGGTTTGAAAATGTAGATTTTTTTTACCAATTGTCATTTAACCATAAAATAGTATTTTAACCATAGAGTAGTATTATAATCTTCAAAAAGCCTGCAAATTTTCATGTAGTTTCGCTCATAGAACCAAAGGTATGAGCATTTCAATATTCAATTTGGTTACGAGTATATATAATTATTACTCTAATAATTTTTAAATACCTACAGACGTTAGTGTTTTATCCTTTCAGGAATCATCAGTGCAGGGTGTCACGATTACAGCCAGTCGGGAGATTTGAACCTGGTCACAAAGCCATCTCTGACTCCATTAGCAAGAAACAAACCACACGGCCAACTTTAACTGCGAGAAATGTTGTTGAATTCAAACATTTATTATTAAAAGTTGAGACATCCATCTATAGTGATGTAATGATTATAACATCATGATCTGTGCATACATATATATAGTCGTCATCCACATGCAGTACTGTTTCGCTGTTTCACAGCTCATCAGTGCGGCTAGACAGGCAACTACTTCAAGCCAGGATTGAAACCCGACCACCTGTAGGACAGTCAAGGCTCCTAACCATTACACTAATCGGCGGCTGCTGTGCGAGTTGCGAATAAACAATGTTTTGACATCGTTCGAAATACCTAAGCTCGATATATATATGGTGATTCAGGTCCTTGCTAATGAAGCCAGACATGACTTCTGTTGCAGGGGTTTGAATCTCTCAACTGACGTTAATCGTGATACCCTGCACTGATGATTCCCGAAAGGGTGAAAAACTAGTATCTGCAGGTATTTAATAATAATTACAGTAAATAATAATGTCAGACCCTTTAAGAAACTTGTTTCTTATCGTTGAGCGCTTTAAATTGTAATAAAGTCAGTAAACTTAGCTAATACATGCAAATCGTCATAAAATGATAAATTCACTCTGACTGACACTAAAAGCATTTAATAAGAATAAATGTTTAATTTCAACTGTATCTATTGCGGTTTATGGTAGCCTAGTGGTTCTGGTCCTTGCTAATGAAGCCAGGCATGACTTCTGTTGCCGGGGTTCGAATCTCTCGACTGGTGTTAATCGTAACACCCTGCACTGATGATTCCCGAAAGGATGAAACACTAGTGTCTGTAGGTATTTAATAATTACTAGAATATAATAATACATATATATATTATACCACCTTTGTTGGCAATATTATAAGTTCCAAATCTCAGTGACTATTGACAAGAATTTTATAAATAAAAGCTCGTTGGGAAGCTAATGACCTGAATTGTGTAGTGGGCTATATGACATTTTCCCTTAAGGTTGCACATTAAGGGGATCATCCATCATCCAGAGCCTATTTTTAGCACTTTTTTACAGTCATAAAATTTTTCAATCATAGTCATTTGTTTTCTTAATTTTGCATACGAATTACAAAATATATTTATTTTGAATGTCATTTTCACAATGTTTCATTTGACCTTCTTCAGGCCTATCTTGTCAAACTCGGGGATGTTTCTGTTGAACTCGGAAATTTGGACAGAATTTCGACTGAAACCCTTTATTTACGTCACAGGGGTAGCATGTTCTTGTTCCATCAGTCATGACTAGACGAAGATCCTAAGTAATTCACAATTGTATTTTTCAGTCTCCCACACTAAGAATTGAACCTTCAGCCTTTTCTAGCAGTGTGTTTTTTCATGATGCAGAAACAATAACAGGAAATGCTGCGTTTGTTTTTTTTCTGTTGAGCCATAAAAGAAAAAGCGATATGTATTAAAGGTAAAACTCACTCAAAGATCCAAATATTACAATGCGTTTTTCTTCTGAAAACATTGTGTAATGCTGATTTGTGACAGTGTTGTTGGATGTAAAAAATAGTGATGATGATGATGTAAAAAATAGTGATGATGATGATGATGATGATGTAAAAAATAGCGATGATGATGATGTAAAAAATAGTGATGATGATGATGTAAAAAATAGTGATGATGATGATGATGGTGGTGGTGGTGGTGGTGGTGGAAAGAAAGAGCATTGTTAAGAAAAATTTTTATGATATTGATTTAATGCCCGCAATAATTTGTGAATATAATGTATAAATATAAAAGCGAAAATTTATGTATGTATGTGTGTTCGCTTTTTCTGTATGTCTACAAAAGGCTTTTTTCAGAGAAGCGGTCGGTCGGTTCACAACTTTTTAAAACTTTTTATATCACATATAAATCGTAATATCTCACAGTTAACAACGAAGCTTGCCTGTCCATTTAATTTGCTCGATTTCGGGAAGATAAATATTCAACATTTGTCGCTCGCCGCATGTGGGTTAGTCTTTTTCCTATAACATCTTGGGAAAATAAAAATAAAAAAAAGCGTTCCGCAGTAAATGAAATACTATCCCGCAGTCAAACTTGACCTCATTAACTCATTAAAACGGGCACCTACCAAATCCAAGTAATTAAATAAATTCAAATGTGTTTCCGTTAGCATCTCGCGGTGGGGCAATGGTTAACGTCGCACGTTTTTTTTCACACTTTAATTTACAACTTTGCCTCAATGGTTCGGGTTCGATCCTCATACTTTTTTTTTTACCCCCCCCCGAGTTTCCACATACACCTCCAAACACCCGGGCAATGCCAGATACCCTTCGCTAGTGAATTGATAAAAGAAGAAATCTGTTTTCTTCCATAGTCACTCAACAGCCATTAAAAACATGCTCACTGAAAAAGCTGGTGTCTTGAATTATAAAAATGTCTCCAAAAATGTCCGAAATGGCCCCTTTTTTGCAATTTGACAAGTTTCATCTCAATGCCACACTTATTAAGAGAAACAGTTAACCTAATTCCTTGAGATCGTCGAATTTGTTGGAGGGGGGGGGGTTCATTCGAAATATAAGTCAGATGTTAGGAGTTTCTTTGGATAGGAAAAACAAGATAGTGGATTTGAATTTAAGTGGCCATTAATTGTTGTTCGAGCCTTAGAGAGAAAGAAATTCAGTTATCCAAAAAATAACCACTTTACTTATTTTTTTACTTATACAAAATTGCCCTTGATTATGCAAATGAAGCTCGAGACAAGCAAGGAACCTCTCATGTGAGTGATGGTGAAAGGTAGAGATTTAATGGAGGATGAAGGCAATGGGACTCTCCTGTTGAGAGTGGCAGTCAGAGATACAGATTGGAGGAAGAAGAAAAGGAAAATTATTTAATGGAGGATGAAGGCAATGGGACTCTCCTGTTGAGAGTGGCAGTCAGAGATACAGATTGGAGGAAGAAGAAGAAAAGGAAAATTATTTCCAAGCCTGAGAATTTAAAAAACTGCCTGAGATTGGTTTACTGAGAATTGTAAAAATAAAATTCTGTAGATCAGGAGGCGGGGGTCAAGCCCACCTGATTCTCAATATAATGAAAGGCAAAAATAACCTCAAGGACACATTCTGCCTGACCGCCAGAGATCCCCACCATTCAAAAGAAAAAAAAAAACATTGACTTGTCTCACTCAGTTTTAAGCCACTGAATTCATACTGTGAAGAGACAGGCCCCCAGATTTAGGGTTGACCGCCTCAACTTTACTAATAGAAGCTGCCAGTCCTCAAGCATTTGCATCTTGAGTCAGAAATTTATGAATGATCAGTGTTTTGTAACTTTTAGTGAATAATTATCCGGCTATTTTTATACAACAAGCCCAGTTGTTGTCTCGTTATTCTTTTCTTCTTTTGGCTTGAAATGACCTTCACTTTCCAGTGACGCCGACTTGAGAGACGAGGGCTGAATGGATCGTACACTCTGTCAAAAGCAACATGAGGAGAGTAGCAACCTGTCTGACTGGATTCTCTCATTAACCATGATCTCCACTAAAAAAACAACCCAGTTCCAGCAGCCAATCAATACCCAGAGCAGACAAACCTTGTGACATCTTTTGCTGGACGTCATTAGAGAGAAAGGAGTACAGATTCTCTACAGGTTTATTTCTTACTAGCATGGGTGCCCGGAGGTGTATGCTGAGCAAAAAAAAAGGTCAATTTTTTAAACTTTGACCCCTATTATGACCCCTTAACATTTATTGTTTTGGGCTCAAATCAAGTTATTAAGTTAGATCCATGTCCAAGGAACCTATATCTTAAATTTCAAGTATTTAGACCCCAAATTGTCGGAGGAGTTTGGTAGAGTTCTCAAAGGTCAAATCGTTGAACTTTGATCCCTTAACAGCCAAATTTCTGGCCAAAAACCGGTCACATAGATATTCCCAAATCTCAGTGTCCTGTATATCAAATTTTGAGTCTGTAGACTAAAAATTGACAGAGTTATTGCGTAGGGAAATGTACACAGACAGACACACAGACGCGTTCACTTTTATAGATATATAGATTGGAATTAATAGAATTAATTAAAGTATAGAACAAGACCGAAGCAGAAGCATCATCCATGAATTGTCATTTAAGAGCATAAATTCAGTAGGAGCACGCCACTCAATAATTCCCGGGGCTTGACATAGAGATAACACCACTAATTAAACATCCATAGGGCACGTGACAAAAGTTGAATCAAATCAGATCATTAGTTTATAAGTTTTTATGCAGATGCCAGTGTGAAACTATCGACGTTACTCCCCCCCCCTCTCCCCCAAAAAATGTTAGGAATTAAAAAAAGAGGAAAATCTGTAACAGTATCTGAAACTCCTTGCTGGCGATATTCACAAACTTGAACACTGGTGTCTCAAGACGCATCATAAGGCTTCGAATCTATCGATTGCATCTCCAAAATCACAATCCACTCGAAATGCAAAATCGTCAATCATCAACATTGTGATACTATGAACACTGGACAGCCCGATAGGAGGTGAAAAGAAAAGGTAAAAACTATAACAAAAAGAGGAAATAAGCTGATGAGCAGAATAAAAGGTATAGAAAGTGAGGTTAGTAGGAATACAATGCCGAGGAAGTTTATTTTATTTAATTATTTGTTCTTTCACGTTTCGGCCAATTATTCCTCTGGCCTTCGTCAGGTGGTTAACCGTGACGGGATAGGAATGTGGAATCCTCCAACTACATCCGCAGCAATTACTGCCTTTCATAGTTGTTGTCGTCTCACCATGGTTTTGGCCAACTGATCCTCTGACTGGCTTTGGGCGGAATTGAAACCATCACCTTCAGACAATGCTCACCTGAAATCATAGACATTCTGCATCTCTATTGTGCCACGGGCTCCAAAAGGCAATCGAGGTTGGATTTTTTGGTCTTTTAAATCCACATTTTTATATATTGTTCTTCCACTTGTCCCGAGGAAGTTATTCACCAAGGCACACAAAGGGAACAAAAATAGGATTGTTAATCAAGGTGTGGCAGTGATAGGGACAAAAGAACCAGATATTAGAGGGCGATATATTTAGAGTTAGTTTTACGAGTGGTAATGAGTTTTGCAACAGATTACAACAGTTAGGGACACTTTACAAACAGTCTTGTGTTTGTGACAGTTGAGGACAGTTGAAAGAGGTTATGGCTTGGTACAGATTGAAATGAGTTGATATCTGACAAACACGGCTGTAACAAAAGACAGATGTAGACCATAACCATCAGGGAGTTTTTTCCTTGATAGTATCACACACACACAGAGCTCAACTGATATATACAGAACGTATTGGAATCTTTTGTTTCTCTTGAGTTTGTGTTTTATTTTTTATACTTGTGAACCTGTGCTCGCCGCCTCGGCAGTTACCAATCTAAGAAGTGACACCTGTGTAGATTGCGACTTAACCTAAGTGAGTGAAAAACTCTTTGAAAAGTAGATTTAAATTTCTGTTGAGGATACTACATACCAAAATCAAGTCTCCTTGTATCTTTCTCAGCTCAAGTGAGAGTACATTTAGTTTTTTGAGCTCCTCTATGTAGGTATACATGAAGAGTCCTGTCAGTATTCTGGCTGCCAATATGCTCCTCACATGTACAATATCTTTTTTTTGCTGTTGCTTGGATGGTTTATTAAATGGGTTGCATTGGAGTTATGTATAAGGGATGATAATTGTCTGCTGTTAAGTTGAGAAAGGATCTCTACATCAGGTTGAGAACCTGCTTGGCTCTGTTCATCATCTCAATACAATGGTATGTTTTTTTTGTTTTTTTTTTTACATGGGTAATCAGTAGGTCAGTGTGATTGTAGCAGTATTTATCGTTATTATTAAATCAAATCAAATTTAATTAGTTAACTGCAACAATAGATAGGAAGCTGTTTGTTGGGATAAACAAAAAAACTAAAAGAGTGAACAATGAACTTGAGATATGTTTAGATTTGGTTTGCAGATACTTTAGGATTGACAATGGGTTTTATGACTTTGGAGAGTGGCTATGGGGTGCGACAGTCAATGAGCTTACAGACTACTGTTTTACAACATTTTCTTATGACAATCCAGTTGGCGATTGTCTTGATGGAGGACAATTGGACACTTCATGACAGTTGGAGCTTGGACTCTGAGGAAGACAGCTCGTTGTTTGAAGGTTCCCCGGGAGAAATTGGAATCAAAGCCAGATAAGAGTAGATCGGGCTAAGAAGAAAATCACTGTAGACTGATGTGACGGGGTTTTTATTTTTACGTTACATAACGGTATCACACACGCTCGGAGCTTAACTTATTTACTTCAAGTAGTCCTCTTGTGTTGTTTATCTTGGCACAATGATTAGTCGCCAGATTTATAGGGGACATCCTAAGTGGAGATTTCTGCAGTAAGATGTTTGTTCACATTACATTTAAATTTTTGCATGTCGGAACACTCAGGAAAACAGGAAGCAGGGAGATATTTCAAAGAGGAAAGAAGCTATTAAAGTGAAGAGTGAATGTGTAAAATTTTGTTGTGAGTCGGGTTAGTTGGGGTATTTACATTGATGGCTACAAATGCAGTAAGTTTATCAGCAGTATTTGCAAAGCAACACTGCAGTGATGAGATAGAGATTGGAACTTGATAAACAGTTTGGAACCTATCAGATATGTTCTTTGGAATTGCGTGATCTATTCCCTTGTTCCAGCTCGTGTGACTCGTTTGTCTAATGGTCTTCATCAATTCACTGTTTTGATGCCTCATTGTAATACAGCTTTCTATTTCATTAGCATCTTTTCAAGAGCTGCAGGTTTGTGGAACTCTCTTCCTGCCCACTGTTTTCCTCCTACTAGTAAAGGGTGTGGTCGACATTCACCGATGCCTGGTAACACAACCATGGCATGAGCATAGATAAATATTGCCCAACCCTTAACAAAACAAATAAAAGGTGTCAGTAATTAGCAATATTAAGACCGGTTGCAACATTTAATATAGAAATTTATTGAAACAAACATCATTTTTTATATTCATGTGTGCTCTGTCATCACACTAGAGAAGAAATGAGAAAAAGTTTGTTTTTGATTCCGGAATTAAATGAGAGAGTCTTCCTAGACTTGAGGAAGTAATGTTCTTTAAAGAAAAATAAGGCAAAAGAATTAAATTTCTTCTTAGAATAAATCAGATCCAATTAAGGGTAAATCCTTTTCCATGCAAATATGTCCAAGTCGATCGTCCAAGTAGTTATTCTGCTTGGATTGAAAAAAACGAGTAATGTTGAGCGACAAAAACATAATGTTCCTTTCAGCTGGGGCGTGCGTTTTTGTGCCCTGTGCGGGAACGACAGGCAAAGAGAGAAAAAGGAAAAAGAGAATTTAGGTGCATGTTGGTTAGCCTGGGGGTTAAAGCCCCCAGGCGGTTTGCTGCCAGCCAGCAGGGAGAAAAGAGACAATCTTTGCATGATGTCTTTTATATGCCTTAGGTGGCTCCAGAGAAGCTGTAAAAAAAAAAAAATTTGAGAAATGTGTTTTTCTTGGAGCGTTGATTGGACAGAAAGTGGATACCCTATCATGTGGTATACTATGTCTTACGTCCGCCCGAAAAGATGTTTTATTTTTTATTTCCACAAAAAATGTTATTTATTTAATGTCTCTGGCTTATCGCTACATACTTATAGCCTTCATCTTTTCAAAATAAAGGCCAATAAGCATCTCCTGTCTTTGCGATAATCATCTTTTGTTATTGTTAGCTCCTTAAATCTTTAGTTCATACCTTGTCTAGAACAATTTCTGTAAGAAAAATAGGGTTAATGAGATTGACGGTCAGATGGTGATTTATACTTTTCATATTCGAGACATGTGGAAAAGGTCAGCGGAGGAGTTGAAAGCACAATAAGTAAGTAGACTAGCCTTGTAATATGCACACGCCACAATGCTCACTCTGCACAATAGTTGACTAGAATAACAGCAATTATTCCCTCTATATCAGAAACATTGCTCATAAAACAGGAAGAGGAAGCGATAACGCTCAATACATTAGTAGAGCTTTATATAACAATATTTATTTATTTAATTATTTTTTATGGAAATCGCTCCAGACAAGGCATGAAGCCACTTGATGTGAAGAGCTGAAAATAAAAAACACATGCACACACACACACATCCTTTTTTAACTTGAGCACTAACCCTAAGTTTGAGTGTCAATACAAAAAGTAAATAAAAATAAAAAAAATTTTTTAAATTAAAAAAATTAGAAAAAAATAAAAAATAAAACAAAATAAATAAAATAATAAAATTTAAAAAAATAAAAAAATTTTAAAAATTAAAAAAAATAAAATTAAAAAATTAAAAAGATTAAAATAAAAAATTAAAATAAAAAAAATTAAAATAAATTAAAATAAAAAAAATTAAAATAAATTAAAATAAAAAAAATAAAAATAAAAAATAAAAATAAAAATAAAAGTCTTAGTATGACAAAATCATTCAAAGTCAATTCACAATCTATGGAATTCAATTCTTAAAACTCAAATTTTATCAAATAGTTAATCGAAAAGAAAAAAAAATGTAATGAATACATTTAAATTTTAAAGTCCTTTTTAAAAAAAAAAAAAAAAAAAAAAACCCAAACAAAACATACTTGAATGTAAAAGGTTACTATTTTGAACTATGTCTACAGGGGACAATGTAAGGATATGAGTGCAATGTTTGTCCGCATTACATTTAAACTCCTGCATGTTACTACAGTCAGGGAAGCTGGAAGCAAGAAAGGAATTCCATAGTTTGGCAGTTCAAAGGAAAAGCTATCATAGTAGAAAGCTTTTCGGCATCTAGGAACCCCATTAATGAATGGGTGGGATTTTGCTGCTAAACGAGTTTGCCGGAGGTACGTACATCAAGAGGGTGCAAATGCGAGGAATTCATTAGAGCACATTCCATTAAAAAAAAAAAAAAAAAAAAATAGGCAGAGGGTACAACATTATAATGATGGGGCAGAGGTTGGAGTTTGGTTGATAGTATGTCTTCTTAATGAGCAAAAACAACAAAAAAAAAGTGGTAGTAGGCAGGCAGGCAGGCAGGCTTGAACCCGTACCACAAAGGAGGAAAAGAACATGAAAATAAAAAAGTGACATCTTTGCTGTTGTGTCCATTGACAAACGGAAAGTGACGTAGGTTTAAATTAAGGCCAGACAATCGAAAAGAGGTGATTACTTATGAAAATATCGGCGAAAAAAGCAACCCCTCTCTGCAGGAAAGTGCCCAATTGAGGGTGAATGAATTAATGTTTTTGGCCAATATTTTTATATTTGTCATCTGAAGGGTCGAGCTTCAAAATGATACTGATCTCGTGAAAATCCGTCGTCTCTGTCAAAAGTTATAGGCACACATACAAACATGCATACATTTAAAGAGACAGGTGAGATTTATATTATAGATGTATAATGTACAAGATAATGACATGCTACATACTCATTATAGATGCATGTGTGTTTGTGGGTTTAAACATTAAATAAACAGGTTCATCTCACATGTGCTAGTCATAAGATAAACACATGACAGTTCTTTAAAGCAGGCTGCTAACTCCAGTCCAAATATGCGAGTGATTACAGCAAGAAAACTTCAGACATGCGTGACGCACAGACAAATGGACATATCTTTAGTTGGGTCTCTTTTGTTGCTGTTTCTTGTCTTGTAGACGCTGGAATAAAGGACTTTTCCAATATCAGACGCATGCAAATCAACACAAAAACGACTTTTATTCCAGCTTTATTTCGGTTTTCAATATCCTGTGGTGATTGGGACACAATGCCAAGTTCTCTCTGCTAGCTCTTACATCTTCAAACATGCCTTGGGCTCTCATGCCTTTCAAGGACCCAAACTTTTCGCCAAAAAAACTATCCAAGCAAACAACTCTCTCTCTCTCCAAGTAAAAACTCAAGTCTTTCCGATTTGGTATTTCCTACATAATCTTGTTTCTTTGTTCTCTCAAGTTTTTACCTCTTTCTAGACACTAGACAATTGCGTCATTTTCTGAGGCCCGAAATAAAGCCATGTTTATAACTGTTTATTTGTTCCAGACATTTCTTATTATTTCAAATATTTAATTCGTATTTATTTAAATTTCTCATAGTTAACTGTGTAAATTGCATATTTACCTACTTAACCCTACTTGCTTACTACCGTAGGGCCCCAATGTCACACTAAGAGGGTTGGTTGTTTTTGTTTTACGGCATATCAACCCTTTTTGGGTTATTTAATGCCGAATCCAAAGATTTTGAAGAAAAATATTTTTTAATAGAATATATTTGTTGTTTTCACGTCGGTTTCTATTTAACCCATAGTTAGGACCTTAACAGGTACTACCACTCCGGGTCAGAGTGGACCTGGGAGCAATGGTAATTAAAGGGTGGCTCCACACTCCCCAAAGCCCACAAGCTGGGGCCTCACCACTGGATATAGTTTAAGGTCATATCCAGGACCCCCATTGAGGGACTTTTACCCTCTGCAGGGGGGCAGTTGGCGTATTATAATGCCCCACCGACAGGGCCGCACACTAAGAGGGAGAAACTAGTGGTAGATGTACCAGGCTAACTGTGGCAACATGCATAGATGAATGATCTAGTAAAAAAACAAGCAAAAAAAACAAAAAACAAAACAAAAAAATCCATGCACCTCTGGTTCTTAGCTTCTTATCTATCTATACATTACTCTGCAGCTTTTGTTTATCTCCATGCACAATTTATAATGTCACAAATGTTTTAAATTTTTCCAAAAAGAAAATTGGAAACCTTAAAACAGGCATCATTATTTGACCAGTAAAAATATCTGGTATTTTTTTTTTTTTTTTTTTAGTTTCATTTGATTTGTTTTGTTTAATAGCGCATGAACCCCTTTGAGGACATCTGATTCCAAATTCAGTGATTTTGATAAATGTTTGTTTCTTTTACAAGTTTTTAACATCTACATTTATATGTGGACCCTGGCAGGCACTACCACAATCCTTAAGACTTCTAAATTGGGGTGTCACCACCAGATGTAGTTTAGTCATACCCCAAACTGGGCTGGGGTAGATAGAGTTTAAGAAGTCGATGGGGTTGGGAAGGAGTGTAGACAGAAGTGGGCGAAAAAAAAAAAAAAAAAAAAAAAAAACGTAGCAAAACTTGAGAAAGACGGATTTACAAAGTGGTTGGTTCATTGCGAAGGCGAATACAAGGGAGTCTCAGGCAGTTTAATTTTTTTTTTTGGGGGGGGGGTCTTGTCTGGAATTCCCTCTATATTAAAAAAACAAAGAAAAATCTGTAGGATGTATGTATTCATGATGAAATGAAAATATATTCCAAAATTCACGTAAATTGATCAAGTAGTTTTATTCTCATAAAGAAAATAATTTTTAAGTTATTAATGGGAATTCGTAGGCATTACAACAAATGCAAAAAGTGTAATTTATTGAATTATTTCCCTTTTTCTTGCCATTTATTTATTTTCAAAATTGTGAGCGAAACAGTCACTTCTTGGATACTCATAAAATTTGATTTTCTTAAAACTACTTGATCAATTTATGTAATAATAATTTCGCTTTGTTATACATCATACAGTATATAATTTTTTTTTTAAATTAAAAACAAGGATGAATTACAATGTGCTGTGGAAATAGATAAATAAAATAAAAAAAAAGTTGACAAAAAAAGAAAAAGAAAACCCTCAGAATTGGATTAGAAAAATAGGTTCTTCCCCCGTATTAAAAAACAAAAATACAGAAAAATCTGTATGATGTATATACCGGCGCCGAAACAAAAACATCATATTACAAAAATCATGTAAATTGATCAAGTAATTTTATTTTTATAATCAATCTAAGGGATGTTTGATCCAGCGTAGATGTCCTTTGCAGACCTAATCAATCAAGAAATACTATCTATATTAATCAAATTATGAGACAACTTTACATGTGTGTGCGTTTTCTTGCTTCAACAGAGGTTTGGTAATTATATATTGAGTATTTTCTTTTAATACTTAAATTTATAAATAATTAATAAGTAAATAAATAATCTATCCATATACTACTAAAACTCTTGATTTTATATTAGTGCTTGTTCATTAATAATTCGATTTCAAAAAATTGCATTTTAAGTAAAAACACATGTAATTACTAGGGATTGGATAATGCCAATAAGTTTTACAATTCTGATACAATTATCGATTCCGTAATTAATTCCCAATTCCGATACACTTACCGATTCCAATTCTTTCTAAATCTATAAATATTCAACTATAAAGTTGTTATTTTTCACGATTACTGTAAAAACACATGTTAAATGTGCAGATATTTTCTCAAACCTGAAGATACACTTGTGAGGGATGATCTATCGACTTTAGTTTTACTAATTGTTTAAAATCAATAGAGATTCACTATTTTAGTATTACTATCAGTGGTAAAATATTTTTCTTTAAAGAAAATCAAATAAAAAAGCCAATTAAAAGAATCGTTGTTGGCATCGGAAAATGGGCACAAATTTTTCCGATACGGATTCTCCCAAAAATTCAATTCTCGATTCCAATTAATCGTCCCAACACTAATATATACATATATATTATAATTACATGACGTGTTGAAATTAGCAAAATTTCCAAAAATGACAAAAAATGAAAGAGAAGAAATATAATTATATATAAAAAAAATTTATTGAATTATAAAGTTTTATCAAATTTGAAAAATATTTTGAAGAGTTCTTAAAATCCAGGGGAGGTAACTGCAGTCTATGATTTTGATTAAATCTTTAAAATTCGCCATTTCAAAAAAAAACAAAAAACAAAAAGAAAATAGCAGATTGCTAATATTTTCTTTTTTTTTTTCTCTTGTAAAAATTAGTTCTAGCAGATCTTCTATCCTATCATCAGAAAAGGCATGAAGCCACTTGATGTAAGCAGCTAAAAAATTTTTTAAAATACTACTTCAATGCCGAAAAGCTGCCAACGATTAAGTGTTAGATAAATAGATAGATTCCAATCAGAAAACAACAATTCTCCCCCACCTTTGTCAAAAACATCGTTTGTTGAATACAAGGATTAAAGGACAAAATAGGAGAAGCGAAAATTATGAGGCTACCGAAAGTAAACCCAAAGCTCACTTTCTAATTTCCTAATCTGCATAAATGTCAAGCAAACTTAGTTTACATATATTCTTCTTAAAAAAATTACAATTAAAAATAACAAATAATTTCTTAATTTAGAGCCATAAATAAAAACTAAGCAGCCTCTATTCTAAACTTCCCTTGTTAAAAATCTAATTACTAGAAAAATAAATATTTTGACAAAATATTAAAATTTGCTATTTTAAAATAAAAAATAGCAGATGGCTAATATATATATATATATTATATATATATATAGATATTTTTTTGTAAAAAAACAGTTTTAGCAGATCTTCTACTTATTTTTTTGGAATTTTAACTAATTTCCATATGAAACGTAAATATGTAATAGTGTTTTTTTCTTTTCTTTTACTTAAAATGCATTTTTTTAAAATCCTATTAGACAGCACAAGCACCCTTATATTGTTTGTCAACATGCTCACTTAATAACGTCACAAAACACTGATATCATGTAATATAGTACACATTTACATGTAGAGTTCGTCTCAAGAAAAAATCTGGCTCACTTTTTTTTTTTAAACAGACATTTATTTACAGGTACTTTCCAGAATAATGCCTTGTCTCTTATTCACAAGTCCTCTCGCACTCCAATGTGCTTAAGACTCTGCTGTGTCAAAAATGTGGTACTCTGTTCTTGTCCAGTCATGTTTAGCACGCGTCTTTTCCTGTAGCTTTCAAGCCACCTGTGTAACAGGTTACTCCCTCTCCCCTAGAGGGTCCACGTTATTTATTTTTATTTATTTATTTATTTTTTATATTTTTCTTTCCTTCTTCAGTGAAGTCACCTCACACCCGGCTTGGTATTTGCATATGTTGCCTGCTGCCATAGGCGCGTTCAAACTATCACAATCATTCATTCCTCCGGGCCGGGATCAAAGTGTAGTATCTGTTCTGCAGATGCTGCACTTAAGGTAATTCGTCCCAGTCAATGGAGGGTAAACCCTCTATACTGGGACAATTATTATTTTTGGTCCCAACCAGAGTGCCACTTTTGCCTTTTTTTTCGGGGAGCTGGTTTAACCCCACATTAAAAACGACCTTGCGTTATATTTTGCTTTGGTGGGAAAGCAAATAAATAATAATAACCAGGCACAGTGGATGAGATCACAAAATGTTGACACCATCTATCAAATAAGAGAGAGGGAGGGAGAGCCTTCATCTAGACAACCCTTGAGCATTTGAGTCATGAATAGGGCTATGACAACAGCATATTCTGTTCATTATTTTAACTCTCGAGTATATATCAGTTAATATCTTATATGTGATGTGGTTCTCAATTGATTAACTGTGTCGTATATATACTCGAGAATCAAAATAATGGAAAGAATATTCTCTTGTCATAGCCCTAGTCATGAGTTATATGTCTAAATGAATAAATGCAAAAGTTTTTTTTTTCATTTATCACCCCTATATTACCATCAAAACATGTTATTATTTAAATCAATAATAGAGCATAATATTTTGGAATGCTGTATATAAAATACATACGAGCGATTCAAGGAGAGATCTTATAATACCTAATTTGCATAACTATTTTTAAACAGTTTATAATAAATTAATGTTTGGTGTTATTCATTTGTAATTTTATTGTCCTATTTTTGCTATATATATATGTGTGTGTGTGTGTGTGTGTGCGCGCAATAATTTAATTATTGTTAATGGACAAAGTGAGTTAATTAGCAATACACATAAAAAAATGTAAACGGGTTAAAATATTTCAATAATTGCATACATAGAGCTTGACAGTCTGAGAAAGAATCTTTTTAAGATTTTAAAATTTGACTAAAAATAAAGAAGTTATGAACATTTTTGTACCTCGTACAATTCGATATTTTTTTCCCCTCTTTAAAAACCATATGCATTCTTTCACACTGCTTTTTCAGTAAAAATGTTATATCTTTGTTAAAACACAAGATTAAGCAATGGAATTTACCATATAAGTGTACTTTTGTGCAAGGAATCCGAATATGACACTGAAAATTTCCAGAAATTAATGGTTTCCAAGCAATCTGCAGTAAATACACATAAATATGTTGCAACACAAAAATTCTGCGTATCCATTTAAAAAAAAAAAAGAAAGAAATAAAAGAAAGAAAAAAAGAAAGAAAAGTTAGAAGTCAAAGATGAATTGTAATGTATTTATTGTACAAGAAACTGAAATCATTTAAAAATGAATATATTACAAAATTTCTTTTGGCAATATTGTTGATTAACACCTTCTGCTAAATCGTCCACCCCTACCTCCTGCCTCTCCAAAATATGCGACCTTCCCATTAAAAGTGATATAATGAAAAAAAGGATAAATTACTAAAACCTTTCTTAAAATATTTGCTTATTAAGTTTCAAGGGAGGTAACTTAAATTAAACTCACATTGCTTACTAAAAAGAAAGAAAGATATACTGATAAAACATAAGCCAGAAAAGGTTGTAAGGAGACAAAAGAGTGACTGCTTGATTGCTCTCCCTTTCTCTCCTGTTAGTGATGCCAATTTCTCTGTTTATTGTCTTTAAATTCAATGATTGTCTTGATCCCCTTGAAAAACGTTTTGCTTTTGTGTTTAAAATGTTTCCTTCAAGACTTCAGGAGGATTAACTTTCTAACAAGTCGTCATCCATTTCTAAGTTAAATAAAAAAAAAAAAGAAAAAAAAAAAAAGGACCCTTCCCCTTTCACTATCGTTCGGGTGTATTGATTTCTTCTTTCATTTTCTTTATTTAAGGTCATATTTAAAAAGATAAATAAATTTGTACCAAAATGTTAATGTTTATCCATTTGCATAAATAAATGCAGAGGTTTTTGTCTCATGTTTACAAGAAACTTTGAACAAAATGTTTATTATCTAAAATATTGGTTTCAACATTTCAAATAGCAAACTTTGCAAAGTATGTATGTATATGCATTAACCCTTATTCTCAAGTGGCCTCCGTAAGGGCCTTGATAAGTGGTGATTCCTGTGTAAAAAAAAAGCGATAGCAAGCTGGCAAATCCAACTTGTATACTGCTAAAACTGCAGATTTTGTTTTTGTTTGTGGTTTGTTCGTTTGTCTCCTGCAAAATAGATGACATCATTCCGACTGAAGACACCAGAAAGAGACTCTTTATGACGTCATTAATGCTTAAAGTATAAAATAGAGAACAAAGGGTCACAGATGGATTAGGTATTTATTTGCTTCCTCACGAAAACAAAATGTGAAACGCAGTCGTTTTTAATGTGGAGGAACCAGCTCCCCAAAAAGGGACACTCTGGAAACAGGCAAAAATAAAATTGTCTTAGTATAGAAGAGCTTCCACCTCAATTGACTAAGTATAAATTAACTTGTGTAGCATCAAAACAGATATTACACTCTGATCCTGGCCTGTGCCAGGTAATGTAGGCAGTGACCTGAAGAGTCTGCTAGCCTACTAAAGCTCTTATTTTCTTGTATGTTTTTTTTTTTTTCTTTTTTTTACAAAGGAGTTACCTCTTATCAAGGCTCAGAGGCCACTCGAGGATAAGGGTTAAGGAGTGTACGGTAGTTATTGGGACAATAGTGTAGTAATCGTTAGTAGTGGAAATTTGGCAAATTTGATTACCTAAGGAGATGGCTCAACAAGAACGTGTTAATGTTGCATTTGAAGATGATCGTAGCGTAGTCATCTGGGAAGCAGCCCAGCAGAACAGAGTTCTACAGGCAGGCAGTTCTTGGAAAGAAGCTTTGTTCATGGAATCCACGTTTAGGTTTAGGTTTAGGCACAGATAAAGAGCGGGGGAAATTATTGATAGTGGTTTCAGCTAGGAGAGTGTTTTTTGTGAAAGTTTGGCAAGGGGGATCATAGATTGGGGCTCAGACGAGCACTTGCCATAGAAAATAACGACAGGATAGAGAGAGGCTAGCAACGTCTCTTCTGTGGGGAAAGACCTTACTTGCAAAATGGATGCCGTCATCAATCCACTAGAACATATAGAAGACACCAGAAAAATCCTTTATGATATTATTAATACTGAAGTAACAAAAGGATATCATCCATTAAATTAGTGAACATTGACATTGGGAACTAGCAAGCTAACAAAGAAGATCCACAGAGTTTTAGTAATATATATATATATATACATATATATATATATATATATTAGTGATGAGACGATTCCAATACAATTACCGATTCCAATTCTTTATAAATCTCTAATTAGTTAACTTTAAGATTGTTATTTTCCCCGATTTTCGTAAAAACACATGTTAAATATGCGGATATTTTCCTAAATATCAAAATGCACGTGTGGAGGGAGGATGATCTATAGATTTTAGCTTTGTTGATATTTTAAAATCAATAAATATTTATTATTTTATCATTATTAACAGCAATGGAAGATTTTGCTTTGAACAAAATCAAAAAAAAAAAAAAAAAAAAAAAAAAAAAAAAGACAATTAAAAGAATCGTTTCGGCATCAAAAATTAGGCATCAATTTTTTCGATTCCGATACTGATTCCCCCAAACCTTCCAATTTTTCCGATTCCGATTAATCGTCCCAACACTAATATATATATTTACTATTATTCTCTACTTAGAAATAAAAGGCACTTTGTGTGTGTGTGTGTGTGTGAATTCATTCTCTATGAACTCCAAAATGGCTGGACCAATCTTTATGAAATTCCATACAAATGTACTTTATGTGTCTAGGAATGTTCTTATATAGGTTCTGTATTGGAATGCCCCTGATAAGTATTGAAAATCGATAATCAAAAAATCCCATTAAAGAAGGAACAGTCCGATTTTGAATAAAGTTAACATTTTATACAGCCTAACAAATGCATTTGAGAAGTTTTATCACTGCACAAGCAGTAGGGCCCTGCATATAAAGTTAACAGTAGGTTCTTTGATAAAATAGGAGCACGTTCGAAATGAGTGTTTCTGCTTAGAGCACAATTGAACTATTATACTTGGCTTTTGCATTTTAAACTTTAATTCATGTAGTATATATACAGAAATAGCTTCATAAAATCAACAGTAGGTTCTTTACAGTGCAATATAGACTACAATGTATTGTGAACAAATTCACTGCGGGGAGGTATGTGAGCTTACTCCTGGTGCATCGTGGTGGGTTCCCCAATCAATCGATTTGATTGATGAATAGGTGATTTCACGGATTTCAACGACAATAAAAGTATTGGAAGTGTGGAACATTCATGAATACTAATTCAATCCCGGGCAACGTCGGGTTTCCTTGCTAATCTATTATATGACTGATAAATGTTTGTATGTCCAGCTAAAACTAAAAAAATACACTAAACAGCAGCAAATTTAGCATTTTTATAACCTTGGATGTAAAAAAAAAAAAAAAACGAATTTATTATTTGGGGATCAAATGACCATTTACATCATTTAATGTTATCAAGATGTACACAAATCTTTTAATCTTATCATGTAAAGGGAAGTAACTGAGTTTTTTTTTTTTCATTGAGCTATTTCCCTTACACAGACCCGAGTTATGTGTGTGTGTGTGTGTAACTCTTGAGAAAAGAATGGGATGGGCAAAGGAGAAAGAGGGAGAAACTATGTTACACTTTTGTTCCAGGCAATGCCAAGTAGTCCTGCTAGTTATTTATAAAATCAAGAGTATAAAAAATAAAATATACACAAGCATTTAAAAAGTAAAAAAAAAACCAAAAAAAAAAAAAATTAAAAATAAATTAACAAGACTCCCGAGCAAGTAGGTACAGCAAATAATTATTAAAAAATTGTTCATTTGGTTTTGGAAATTTTTAGATGAGGATTGATAATTTGGATTATTCAGACTACTGTTCTGATCTTGGAGGCTATTCCCACAACACAATGGATAAAAGTGCTAAGTTTAATCAGTTCTAAGTAACAGTCTTCTAGGGATTGACAGTTTGCACCTTAGTATGGGCGATATTAAAAATACAATTATGACATACTCGATCATGGCTGACAGAATGAGAGTAAGCTACTCTCATAGATTAAATAAAGGGTTTGGTTTTAAATTTCGTGCTGATTCCCGAATTTATCAAGATACATCTGAAGAAGGCAGGTCTGAAACACTGTGAGTAATCTGAATAATCCAATACAGAACTCTATTTGCTCATATAAAAAAAGCTAAAGGAAGTTAAAATTAACAGTATTTCATTATTATCAGCTCTTAAATAATTTTAATTCTGATGTGAAAAAAATACAACGGTGCTTGTGCAGTATAATAAAAAATGCATTTTAGGTAAAAACACTTATGTACTTATGTGACACGAGCAGGGAGATCTGATGTTGTCTGGGATTGAATGAGGGGTAACAAACGTTCCACCGTCCCATACTTTTATTGTCATCAAAATTGGTGCTCTAGTTAGGGACCCCACCCTGTGCAGTGTACCATATGACATAATCACGTTGACACACCGGTTCCCGCTGGATCACCGAAGTTAAGCAACGTTGAACCTGGTCAGTACTAAATGGGTGACCATTTGGGACTTTCAGGTGCTCTATATGTTCTCCGCTTATCTCGGCATTGTTTCCAGTCGTCCTGGTCTTCTCCTTGCCACTGGACTCAAACAGTGCCGATTCAGATGTGTGGGTGGACATTGCGCCACCCTTGCCTCACAATTACACACGCAGCTGCCTCTACAGGGGGTATCCTTTGTCTTTCAAGTCTGAACGGAAGCATGGATGGACCATAAGGAATCTTCACATGCCTCCCCACAGTGACTTGGTCTATAATATACTGTACAGATTTTACTGTTGATTTAAAAAAAATATCTATAAATAAAAGTTTAAAATGCAAAAGTCAAGCATCATGGTTCAATTGTGCTCTAAACACAAACATTCATTTCTAATGTGCCTCTGTCTTATAAAAGAATCTACTGTCGATTTTATAGATTGGGCCTTTCGTCTTGTGCAGTGATAAAACTTCTCAAATGCATTTGTGATGTTAGGGTGTATAAAAGTGTCAAAATCGGACTTCCTTCCTTAATCAAATTTTTTTTCGATTATCAGTTTTTGATACTTATCAAACGCATTCTAATACAACCACTACCAGACACATCAAGTACCGCCACTCCACCAACTTTTTTTTTTATTACAAAGAAGTTAGCATTTATCAAGGTCCGGATGCCACTTGAGGATAATGGTTAATGAGTGTACAGTAGTCAACGGGAAAATGTAGTAATCGTTAGTAGTGGAAATTTTGTAAACTGGATTACTTAAGGGGATGGTTCATCAAGAACTTGTTTATTTTGGACTTGAAGACGACCATATTGTATTCAATTGGAAAGCAGGAAAATGGAACAAAGCCCCACAAGCAAAAGAAAGCTTTGTTCATGGAATCTATGTTTAGGTTTAGACACAAATAAAGAGTGGAGGAAATTATTGATAGTAGTTTCAGATATAGAGTGTTTTTCGTGAAAGTCAGGCTAGGGATGGACCATAATTTGGGGCTCAGACAAGCACTTGCCATGAAAGTAACGATAAAGTAGTCTATTTTGAACTCTGTCAAGATAAGCTGTTTCTAGCAGCTCCTGCCCAAATGTATGTGAAATTTAAAAAAAAATATTGCCCCAGCCATTTCAGTCCATAGGAACAGACTCACACAAACAAAAAATTTCTTTTACGTAATAATAGATATGTCGAAATCAGTAAAAATTCCAAATATTATGAAATATGATCAGGTAGATGATTGATCTGATAAAATCACATTTTTACAAAAAAAAATAAATAAATAAAAAACAGATATTAGCAATCTGTCATTTTCTATTTTGAAATGGCGGATTTTCAAGAAACTATATATAATATTCTGTTTGTTCTTCCCTTAGTTAGTCTGTATGTTACATTTTGAAAATAGATAAATACAATTTTTGAAAAAAGGCCAAATGTGCAAAATTTAACTTTAAAAAGGCTAATCTGGCAAGCCTGTACGAGATTATGAGAGTGACTTCTCTTTGATGTCGCCTAGTTTTTTTAATATCATTATAATAAGATATCATCATTGTAATGGTGTGAGAAAGAAACTTGTAATAATTTCGACATGCAGCAGTTCTTCAAAGAAACGTTATGTAAAAAAAGAGAACATTCGAAAGAAACAGTGCAAAAATAGAAGAACATTGTCTGCCAAGAAGTGCTGGACTGAAGGAGTAAATTAAATATTGTCTCTTACAATGTGATTTTATTATTTATATTGAACTATGTAGCACAATATTACTTTCTGAGTATTTATTAGTACTTATCAACTTATCTCATTTGGATCAGTTTTATATTTAAAATACAATGGACACTATTTTAATAGAAATGTTAATAAACTTATATTTGGTGAGTGTTATCAGTTTTTCTGTCCAATAAAATATTTTCTTTGCATCATTCAGAAAAATATCAGCTTTATAAAAACATTTGTTTATTAAATATATTTCTCATTCTGTGTAATTTCCACAAGTCCTGCAAGTTACAATTATTTTGTCAAAATCCTCAACTGTAGTTACCTCCATTGGATTTTAAGATATTTCCACATTAACAAATACGAGTCGCCATAAATAAATTTCCAGTTTTTTTTGTACATACATTTAAAATTGGTGTAGACTTTGGAAAATTCAGTATGTTATTGCTATACATCTATTGAGATGACTGACCAATTTTTATGATTTCAGGTTCAAATGAACAGCTACAGTAGGAATTGGAATACTCTAAATCTTGATTGTCACAGCTGGTGAATTTCAAAAATGCAATCTAGATGTGAGGACATTTTAGAAGAATGATATGCAATAAAATTCTGTTTTAAACTTGGAAAAAATGCTACGGAAACGTATGGGATGCTTCAGACTGCTTTTGGCCCATTTTGCATGAATCGAGCGTCAGTTTTTTGAGTAGATTCAAGGAAGGTGGGGAGTCTGAGGGATGATGATGTGTGAAAGGAGTAAGGAAGTCAGAGTTGGTTGGCCAAATAAAGAATTTCATGAAAAAGGACCGTTGTGTATCTATAGAGACAATAAGTGCACAATTTTATGCCAGTGTGGAAACTGTACATACAATTATTTGCGGGGAACTGAAGATGCGGAAGATTTGTGTGAATGCGCCGGTCCACAACTCCATCCTTGTCACAGACTATTTGACCAAGATGAATATCAAACACAGTTCCTCGCCCTCCCTATTGTCCACACCTTGCTCCCTATGACTTTTGTTTATTCCCTAAGCTTAAAGAAAACCTTAGAAGCTGTCGTTATGAGACAATTGAGGAGATGAAAGAAGCTGTGACGAGGGTCATTGACACTCACTTCCATGGGGCCTTCCCGAAGTTGTCGGGACGATACAAGAAGTGCATTGCAGCCAGAGGAGATTACTTCGAAGGAGACTAGAATTTCATGTGTGTACTATCAATAACAGTGCTCATACGAAAAAAGTCTGGAAACTTATTTAAGGCACCTCGTATAATAAAACTATAATTTGATAAATTTTCTTTTCTTTTTTTATTCAATTTCCACCCCAAACAAGGCACAGTGCCACTTTGATGTAGAGGTCTACTATCGGGTATATAAGTTGCAGAGATACTATGTAGGGAGTTGAGAAGCGAGATGTCTGTTCACATTACACTTGAAATTCTGCATGTCAGTACAGTTGGGAAAGCAGGAACCCGGAAGGAAGTCTAGCAGTTCTGGGGAAGAAACTATTAGAGTAGAAGGCTTTCTTACATCAAGGGATCTCTGTATAGGGGTGGGATTTTGCTGCTTGTCAGGTTTCTCAGGGGTATTTATGTCGAGGGGGTACAAGTGCTTGTAGTTGGTCAAAGCATTCACCATTAAAAAAACTTGTAGAAAAGGCAGAGAGATGCAACATTTCATTGATGGGACAGCGGTTAAAGCTTAGATGACAGTTCAGAACCTATCAGGTTGGCGACTCTTTTGAACCCTGTCCAGGAGCAAGAGACTAGTAGCAGATGCACCAGCCCAAATGTGACAACAGTACTCCATACATGGGTGAATGGTGGCCTTGTAGAGATACAGGATACTTTCAGGCATAAGAAGCTTTCTAGCACGGTAGAGAGAGACCCTACCTTCCTCGGAGCAGCTTTATTAATGCTCTCAATGTATCTGTTCCAGCTCATATTCCCTGTAAACGTTAAGCCGAGGAGTTTGAATGAAGTACTTTCAGGTAATGTATCTTTAGTCATAGCTATTGGTGGTTGATTATTGAAGGTAACAAGCTTAGTCTTAGCAGCATTGAATGTGATCATCCATTTTTGTCTCCATTCCATTACAGATTGGAGGTCTTTTTCTAGTGTTTTTGCCATTTCCTTAGATATGTGTTTATTTGTTTTCCCCTCATGTCTGTTATAGAGCGTGTTGTCATCAGCAAATATACCCATCTCAGAGACAATTTTATCAGTTAGGTTATTTATGAATATTAGGAATAATAAAGGTCTAAGGATAGACGTCTGAAGTAAATTTATATCATTGTTTAGATGTATGACGGTTGAGGACAACCTGGATTTTTTTTCTTATTTAAGAAAGATTTAATTATGTTAAGTATTCGTCCAGCTATACTGTAAGATCTGATTTTCGTGAGAAGACCATTGTGCCAAACTCTGTCAAAAGCCTTAGATATATCTAGGGCTACCACTCTACCCACACCTGTTTTGTTTAGTGTATTGTATATATGTTCAGAGATTATATTTTTTTTGTAATTATTTTTCTATATCAGTTTTTATAGTTTTTACTAATGTCGACATGACATGTATGTACATACAGCTTTTACCTCAAATGCATTTATTTGAAATCGAATTAGTCTGCATCAGCATCAGTATAACTTACCAAAAGATTTCATAAACGATTTTCGGTTATCTTTACTCAAACAAGACCAACGATAATAACCCGATTCGGTAAGGTGAATCTCTAAAGCTTTAAATCTCACTTTTTTTTTTTAAAACAAAGATTAATGCGCTAAAATAATTTCCATTTTCTGAAACAAGTATATTTTACCATATATTATTTTTTTTTGTTCTTTTCTGTTATACTAGCGAAATTCAAATACTGAAATATTGAATTTCAAGTGAAACCAATAGTATCTACTGAATAGTCATGTCGCAGTAATGAAAATATCCAAAAATTACGAAAAATGATAAGGTAGAAAATGAATTATTAATGAAAAAAGTTGTCGAAGGCAATTAGCATAAATTAAGTTTTACTAAATCGGCCACAGATTTTCAGTTTTCACAAAATATTTACCTTCATCTTGTTACAATTAAAACTCTCCAGTGTCTTTTTTCATTTTTTTTTGCAAAACCTAAACCTAAACATAGATTCCATGATCAAAGCTTCTTCCTTAGAACTGCACGTCTGTGGAATTGTCTTCCGTTTTCCTGCTTTCCAGCTTTCTATAATATGGTTGTCTTCAAGTCCAACGTGAAAAAGTGTCTGATGAGCCGTTCCACTTAAGTTAACAAATTTACCGAACTTCCATTACTATCGATTACTATATTGTCCTTTTGACTACTCTACACTCTTTAACCCTTATCCTTGAGTGGCCTATCGGCCTTGATAAGTGGTAACGTCTATGTAAAAAAAAAAAAAAAAAAAAAAAAACTCAATTTTTGCTAATTGTCTTCCAAAGCTATTTTCATTAATAATATATATACTGTACGAACCAAAATATCGAACATGAAAAAAATAAATCATGTAAACTGATCAAGTAGTTTTATTTTTAAATAAAAAAAATAAAAATCTGTGATAAAACCGATCAATGATCATTTTGCAACGCCATCTTGAAAACAAGGCAAGGGAAATAACTCAAAATTATTCAAACTTGCAAGATTTTAGAAAGCCATTTTTAAAAGTGATTTTCTTTATAAAAATAAAACTACTTGATCAATTTACATAATATTTGGAATATGATATTTTCTTTCTGTCACAGGTACATACTTCATAAAGATTTTTCTTTCTTTTTTTTTTTTAATAGGGTAGGATTCTGGATAAGGACCTAAATATAATGAAAATATCAAAATTAAGGTAATGTTGCGAGTATGTGTATGCCTTCCCAAGAAATCATCCTTGGCCTGTGAAAATAGTTTTTACTATTGCTTATATATTTTACATGCAAATTTAAATGTAGAAAAATGACTTCTTTTTGTAAGGTTGTGCCATGAAAGTTTTCAAGTGACATGAGTACTTTTATTTATGTATAAACAGTTTGTTTTTTTGGGGGGTATGTATGGAAATTCATGTTTTCCTGAACCAGAATACTTAACTTGGTGATTTTATAGACTCACTGCAGCTTCTAAAACTTTTTTTTTTGTAATCCCAACCTAACTGAAATAAAAAAGAAACACAAAGGGAGGACAAATGCACTTTAGTTAACTGGAAGCATTTTTGTTTTGTTTTCATTTTCAGAACAGTTATACTAGGGAAAAGATGAGACTATGAAAAATGTAATAATTTTGTTTAGACTTATTTTATTTAAATGAAATGATCTTTTTCAAAAAAAAAAAAAAAAAAAAATCATAATTTAACATTTTCAAATAAAGTTATTGAAAAAAAAAAATGCAAACATTTAAAAATATTTTAATTTAACTTTTGTATTTTACATCTAGATAATTATATTTTCTTATATATACTATATAAGTTATAGTATTATATATATATTATATTTCTTATGATATATACTATTATATAAGTTATATTATATATCTATCTACAATTTCATAAATGCAACTTTGTGTGTGTGAGTGAGAGAGAGAGAGAGAGAGAGTTTGTTCCTTTATAGACTCCGAAATGGCTGAACAGATTTTCTTTAAAATTTACAGAACTTTAGTGTATAAGTGTGGGAGTGATCTTAGTAAAGTTTTGTCTCAGAATACCCCCAATAATTACCGATAATCAAAACTGTTATTATTAAATTAAATTATTATTAAAACCTGCATGTAAATTTCTTAATGTTATTTTTTTTTTTTTTGTTAACTGGAAAGAAGTTTATATAAAAATAATTTTATAAAAGAAACAGTAGGTTCTCTATAGTGCAATGTAGAATAACATATTTTGGACTAAGTTACTGCATGGTCGGGTCTCCCTGCTAGTATATATGCATATATTATTTTGATTCATCAGACTTCCTTTCTCATGTTCAGTGTGATTTTCACAACGTTTTAGTCAATGTAACCTCCGACCTTCTTCAGATGTACCTTGTCGAACTCATGAATGTTTCTGTCGAATTTAGGAATTTGGACAGAATTTTGAGTGGAATCCTTTATTTACGTCATGGGGGGTAGCATGCTCTTGTTCCATCAGCCATGACTGGATAGAGGTCCTAAGTAATTCGCAATTATATTTTTCGATCGCCCACACTGAGGATTGAACCTTCAAACTTCAGGAGAATATCACTTTTTACAAAGTACTCTAACCACTGCGCCACGGGTCCTTGCGGAAAATTCTGGTAGCCTTAAACCTATTTTATTTTATTTCTACTTGTAAATATCACTACTTATTACTAAGTATTACTATATATTAATGTATATTTATACATATATTACTGTTTTTACTTATTATTTGTATGTATTATCTATTGTTTTATAATTAAAGGTTCCCATATCGTATTGAATTCTATACTAGGTCTACTTAGTAATCGGTTATTCCCCAGCATATGTGCTGCTTTTTGGAGGCATCTTACTCTCCACCGTTCTTCTGTCTATAATTTTTACTTCGTCCCACGATGGCAGATTGTTTCCCTTTTCCTTCCAGATATGATCAGCCGTACTTGATTTTTCAATCTCTCCCCGTACTACGGCTTTTCGATGTTCTTCTAACCATACTTTCAACGGACGACACATCTCACCTTTGTATAGTTTTCCACATTTACATGGATTTCATATACACAGTTCTTAGTCATGATTTTTTTCTGTAGGGGGCTTGATTCTTATAAGCTGTTTCCGGAGAGTTGAACCACTCCTGAATACTGTCCTGATGTCATATGGATTACATATTTGTTAAAGTTTTTCAGACAAGCCCTTCATATATAGTATACAAACTGTGGTGAGTTTCTGAGTGTTGTCCTTTTGTGTCTGGTCCAGATTTTTTGGAGCAGATGTCATGCTCTCTGGATAGTTGTTTTGGTGGAGGGTTTCTCTTAAACTGTCCATCTCTTCTTGATATGCACTGCTGTTACTACATATCGCTTTTACTCTGTGTTGTAGGCAATGGACGATTACTTTCTTTACATTATACGGATGGTGGAAGTTGAAGTTTAGGTATTGTCCAGTGAAAGTTGCGCTTTTGATATACAGAGGACATAAACCCCTGACCGGTGCGGGTTATCAGCACATCTAGGAACAATAATTTCTTATGTTTTTAGAGCCAGCCTATGAATGTGTCATCTACATATCGCAACCACATTGTTGGCTTTAGTGGTGCTGATTCTAATGTCATTTCCTCAAAGTATTCCATGTATGCATTGGCCAGTACTGGAGACAATGGTGATCCCATCGCCAGACCTTCTTCCTGTCGATATATATCAGATACCATCATGAAGTATGTAGTTTCTACACAGGTCAACATCTCCATTATATTGTCAATTGGGATGAAAGTGCATTCCTTCAGTGAAGCATCTGAAGTCAGCTTATCCCGTACCACCGTCAGAGTCTCATCAGTGGGTACTTTCGTGAACAGACTAACTACATCTAGGCTCACCATCTGGTTGGAATGGATGAGAGCATTGCTTATTATTTTCACAAAATGAGCTGAATTCTTGACATATGATGGAGATTTGCCGATGAGTGGGGTAATTAGATCTACCAGGAATTGGCTCAATGGATGGCATGCTGAACCTCGAGCACTGACAATTGATCTTAATAGAATACCATCCTTGTGGATCTTAGAGAGGCCATATAGGTGTGGTAGCTTTTCCATTTTCAAAATCGGATTCTTCTTTTTCACTTGACAGTAGCCACCGGATTCTATTAAATCTGCCAATTTCTTGAAATATTCTGCTCTATCCATTACCACTGTAGCATTGCCTTTGTCTGCTGGTAGTATTATGATATCACTGTCACTGCGAGGGACTTGATAGCCAATACTTCTTTTGAGAGGTTCGGTTTTAGAGGCTTTGAATTCTTGAGTGCTTGTCTCACTTTCCACCTTAGTTCATCTCCTTGTGCTTTTGAGTTTATTCAAGGCTGCCTCCTCTATTGGAGCTATCATATCTAAGTATGGAATTCGCTTGATAGTTGTTGCAAAGTTGAGACCTTTGTTTAGTACTGATTCCTCAGAGGGAGTTAACTCTAAGTATTCCACTAAGGTGGAAAGTGAAAGTAAATAAAGGGTTCCACTCGAAATTCTGTCCAAACTCCCAAATTTGACAGAAACATTCGGATAATTCCATCTCAAATCATCCAGAAAAGAACATCTTTGACAGCCTTACCTCTCAGATTTTTTCCAAACTTTGACCATATGTTGGTATTATAAAAACTAGGGAATCCTGAAAATTTGAGCTTTTAACTCTAAGCGGTTCCAGAAATATCGCAATTTTAGTATTTTACGTATATCATGTTGAGGCGCAAAATTATGAAATTACGTTTTTGGGCATAAATCAATTTCTAGACTAGGTAGAACCTTGCAAATTTGCATGGACAAGGCTTTCCACATGAGGAATCCAAAAATCACGTTTAAAACCTCTAAAAATGAACTGTTTCTGAATTATTGAATCTTTAAGCCGAGATTTGGGTATTGGTCTAAGGCGACCCAAAAAACATGTAGCACTATTGGAAATTGATTTTTATTTTGTTCCTAGACATTCTTGATAGTTCTTGATAGTTCCAAAAACATATGGTGAAAGTTTGGAAAAAATCTGAGAGGTAAGGGTGTCATGGTCTGAATGATTTGAGATGGAATTACCCATTCACGAGTTAGACAAGATACACCTGAAGAAGATCGAAGGTTACTTTGACCGAAACGTTGTGAAAATCACACTCAAGATGAAAACAGTAGTCCGATGAATCAAAATAATACAAATAACCAATCCTCATCTCAAAAATTCAGAAACATACACACACACATATATATATATATATATATATATATATATATATATATATATAAATATAGTAGAACCTTGGGATACAGCATTAAAAATTAATACAAATGTATATAATCAAATAACATTATAAATAACACTGTAAGGCAGGGCATATATCATAACCAGGGGCCAGAAAAACATTGCATTCCACATCGTAACCTGGAAAAAAAAAAAAAAAAAAAATCCTAGGGCCATCGTATCCCGGGGTTCTACTGTATATACTATTATATAAGTTACATGAAAATATATTCCATCCATTTCATAATACTCTAAACTCAATATTATATTTGTGCATTTAAAAAATTATTTAATTTAAAAATTATTTTGAAATATAGAATATTACATTCGTAAATTTAAGAAATAATTTGAAATACAAGGTAGAACAGTAAAATTGTTACCCTAGAAAAAAAATGACATGATTCCATTTCCGTTCGATGAAAACCGGTTTTCTTTTGTTATTGCAGACCATCTACTAATTGGCCAGTTGTGTACAAATCCCAAGAGCGATAGGAGCCTTCGATTATGTCTGTTCAACGAGTGAGATCAGAGATGCACCGTTGTACAACTCATGTTCTCTACCGATCCAAGTTATGACAACAGGATCATTGCCAGCACCCTTTAAATGCATCACTGGATTGTCACAAATAACAGGGATATGTCCAAAGTGTTGAAGACAAAGTTTCCAGACACGGATATGATTTTTGGTATGGTTTCAAGTGAGGGCCATATCATGCCACCTCACATCTTCAAAGTCGGCTCGAAAATCAACACCAAAGTGTACCTGGATGTACTGAAGAGTGTGGTGATCCCCTGGTGCAATCAGGTGGCCGCTAGCAGACTCCAGGTGTAGCAGATGGACTAGGCATCAGTTCACAAGTCCAAAGAGACCCAGGCTTGGCTTCAGAAGGAGTGTTATGACATTGTATCCTTCTCTCACTGCTCCCCCCTCCTCCCCAGATCTGAACTCGCTGGACTAATTCATTTGGTCATACGTCGAGAACATCACGAACATGATCTCCCACGACACCAAGGCCAATCAGATCACCGCCATCCACCAAGCTCCTACCAACACTTGTGGAAAAGGCATGCTCCCAGTTCTGGACTCGTATCGAGGCGGTGATTGAGGCTGAAGGAGACAACATTGAATAGATGTCAGCTCTACTACATAAACAAGTTACCGAATTGATTTTTTCAATAAAAGTTTTAAAATAAAGTCGTAGCGTTTTCTTAAGGGCGACACTTTTATCATTCCACCCTGTATTTTGTTGCTCATACAGTAAATTACAAATTTTTTTAATGAATTCAATTCAAGACGAACCTGAACAAACTTGCACCTCCTCTCTTATTTCTTTTTTTTTCAGCAGATTATTATCGAATGCACACTAGTCTACCAGATTATTAAAGAAAAAAAAGAAAAAAGAAAAACAAAGTCAATATTTAAATATTTGTAGGGATGATCAGTTTCTAATACAATGTTCTAGTCAATCGATATCACCCATTTTAGCACCACTTGATGTTTTTAGACTAAATTCGTGAAATTTGGCCTTTTTTTAAAAGCAGTTTAGCCTTTTTATTGGAAATTATTTCAAAAAGTGAAATTTTAAAAAAGGCTAAATTTACGAAATTTGGCCTAAAAAAAAAAAAAAAAAAAAAAAAAAAAAACGTTGAGTGGTTTGAAAATCGAGGATCGATTTACTTGAATGTTGCATTAGAAACTAAGCACCCCTACAAATATTTAAATATTGACTTGGTTGTCATTTTTTTTTTTTAATAATCTGGTAGACTAGTGTCCAATACATAATACCTATTTACAATGCCCCCCCCCACGGGACAGAGTTAGACACCAGTGTCGTTTTAAAAGACGAAAATAAAAAATCTGCCGCATTCAATAAATGGTTAATGTTTCCTTAAATTTTCTGGTGTGTTACTTCGTTTTTACCGAACTTGTTTTGAATTACGATAAAAATTTTGGCTTGAAAAAAAAAAAAAAAAGAAATTAAATTTGAGATTGTCTCCTCTTTTCTCTAGTATAACTCTTCCAAAAATGAAAACAAAAAATACTTCCAATTAGCTAAAGTGCACTTGTGATAAAAAAAAAGAAAAAAAAAATGGAGACAGGAGCGATTCTATAGAAATACCTTTGACATTATACTTAAAACTTTAAAGTCAATAAATTGTTTTCTAATCGGCAGTTTAAAAGCTTCAAAATCATTTTCAAATTTCGAAGGATCACGATATAGTGAATAGGTCGGCCAGCTAGTAGGTTAAGTCCAACATTCCAACAATTTAGTACACAAAGTTAAGACGCCGGAAATGGTTCATAAATGCAACTCTGTGTGTGTGTGTGTGTGAACGCGGAACGGAAGTCACTAAACATGAAACGAAATACGGAATCATATGGAAATAATTTATTACAAAAGATTATTTTAGTTTTAACATTTCTCGTATTATCATGAAACAATGAAAAAAAAATAATAACTTTCGGTTTCATAGTTCAATTTTATGACACATTATTTATGACAAAATTATGTGATAAAATTTCTGAAATTTTTTTAATTATTTCCATATGATTTATAGAAATATAAACTATGAAAGTTTAAATTACTTTTTTTGAAATAAAATATTTCCATATTAATATATTTTAAATATAAAAACGAATATTTATGGAAATGTGAAAAATAAGTTCATTATTATTTTTTTTTTTATTGCTTCATGACAGAACAACAAGTGTTTACATATGGTTCCTAGCATCTTAAATGTGTACAGAATTTTTGGATTTATCCCGGCTGGTATATCTCGTTATCAAAAGGTCATAGGTCGTACACACTGATAAAAACCCTCTATGACTTAGTATTTAAAAAAATAATAAAATAATTTTTTGGTAAAATTTTACTTTAACTGCAACTCAACACTTGCCTTTAAATTGACAACTTCTAAAGTTCTTCGAGTCTGCTGAAAATGAATATCACATTCAAATTATGGGCAAACAAGTAGTTTTCTGAATATAAAGTTTTGTTTTTCAATGTATTACTTGATGAATTTCAGTGGCCGTCGCCATTCTTAACACGAGAAGGGATTGCTTTGTAGCACGCATGTGCATTACTGCATTAGTACTTGTTCAGTTGGGAAACAACATAGCCGCCAGTGAAAATATAAAGGATTACACTGGATAATAAAGGTCTGCACCAAATTTGAATATGTTATTCGTTTTCAGCTTACCCGAAAACTTATAAAAGTCGTCAATTTAACGGTGAATATGGAGTTGCAGTTAAAGTAAAAAACAAAAGATTTTTTTTTTTAGTAAAACATGGTTTAAATAAAAACAAGTTGTTTTCAAATAATGCCCACTCCACTTTTACTCTAAATAATTTACGTGACTGAAATAGGAATTATTGTGACTGTTCGAAATTCAAAAGCGATTTTAAAGCTTTTAAACTGTCAACTAGAAAGTAATTCGTCTTACTTTAAGTTTAAAAAACAAAAGAGTTGTTCTCCAAAATTCCACCCAATTTTTTAAATTATATACAGAAAAAATCTTTACAATGTACGTATCCGTCATAGAACGAAAATGTCATATTCTAAAAATTACGTAATCATTTTTTAAATGATTTTGAGCGATTTTAATAGTAAATCGTAGCGATTGCAAGGTTGATTTTGATCTCAGTAGCTCGATTCGAGTTGTTTTGCTTTATTTATTAAAGATGGCGGGGCAAGACACACCATCCTAGTTTCGTCATAAAATTTGATTTTCTTAGCTAAAAATAAATAAATACTTGATCAATTTTACGTGATTTTTTAAATATATTTTCGTCCTTTGGCGGATACGTTCGTCATAAAGATTTTTCTGTATTTTTTTTTTTTTAAATTAGGTTAAATTCTGGATTTGCACCCCAAAGAGAAACATTAATTTTTGCACGTGCTCTTGTATCGAAGAATCGACAATTAAATGAATGATGGTCAATGCATTCGAACGAAGTCTTCAAGATTGGCCGGGATGACGTTCTTGTAAGGAATTTTGTACTCTTGGATGACTTTAGCAGCAAGGCACTTAAGAAAGATTTTGTTGTTAGTCCGTAGAATAACCTCGGCGACCCCTGTGGTGGCACACGCCATGGGGATCTTACCCTCCGCGTTGCGCGAATCAAGATGCGCTGCTTTCTGGATGAGAGTCATAATTATACAATGTATCGTGTCGAAATCGTCCACCGGGTTTGTGTACCGAACAATTATGTGTAATGGGGTGTTCTGTTCATTGTCTAAAGAGTTTATATCCGCCCCACAGTCGATTAAAAGCATTGTGAGGCCAGCGTGGGGAAACGAAACAACGTCGTTTACATGAAAATCACAGACACTTGTCGTGCCATCAACAGCCATGTGGAGGGGAGTGTAGCCGTTTTTTAGCTTTGGATTCAACTTGAGGAACTGGTAAACGAGACGGCACCGCTCCTCAAGGCTGTCATTGGTTGGGTCTGTGACCAACCAGATGATCAGCAAGTATAGGCACGTGTGGATATTACTTTGGTAGATCTCCAGGTGAAGTTCCCGGTCCTCGGCGCTACTGTGATACCGTTCCATATCCAACCGAAGTTCAATGATGGCATGTTTTAGTATATGCTCAATATTAAAAGAATCCAGTCTATATTTAAGGAAAACCATTTGGGCAAAAACTTGTGCAAATCGGAGCAGGTCCTTCGCGGCCGAAGTCTTGTACTGTCTCAGTTCTAGCGCATGGCGCCACAATTTGATGCAGCGATCAAACTTATTCATATCAGCAAAGACGGCGCCTCTGAATATGATAGGGTAGGGTACTTCCGTGTTTTCAGTGCCTAAGATTCTCTCTCGTATAACAAGGGCCTCCATGTGTAGAGCATCTGCATTTCTTTTTATGTCTTGAAGGTCCTGCATGGTTCGGCTTTCCACGTGGTCGTTATAGGCCGCCATAGGTGGGCAGAGTATCTTACGGATCGGCCGGATGGGGTCGCTAAATCTTTCTATCATTGCCTTCTCGAGGTAAAAGTAACATTTATTCACATCGTAATTGTCTCTGTCGTTAGCAAAAGATGCTCCCAATAATTCAAGAGCGTCGATTCTCTGCTGGTTGGTGCATTTTTGCTGTGAAGTTAGATATAGAACGACCTCCTCTTGTGCACACGTCGCCGCTAATATTAAAGGGTCCATGCGATTGTAGTTTTCTACTAGCAAGGCGTTGTGCTTAAGCAGCAATTTCAAGACATCTATGTGCCCGTTTTCGGCGCAGAAGTGAAGAGCCGTGGCACCACAATGCGCCCGCAGGTTCGGGTCGGCGCCTTTCTCCAACAGGTATGATACTACATCAAGATGACCCTTGTAGCTGGAGATCATCAAACAGGTGTTCATGTAACGGTTAGCGATAGTAAGGTCGGCGTTGTGTTCCACTAAATAACGGACCACTTCAAGTCGACCCTCAAAACAAGCCGCCCTCAGCGGAGTCGAGTTGTTTGTGGTCGCCTGGTTTGGGTCAGCTCCGTTTTCGATTAAAAGTTTCACGATAGAGTAGAATCCAGCACCGGCCGCACACCACAGGGCGGTGGCGCCGTCGATAATAAAATGGTCAAATTTTACCCTACCTGCTTTTTCGATGTTTACGTTGAAATTTTCGAGAAGCAGTTGCGCCACCTCGAACTGTCCGTGACGAGCGGCTATAATCAAGGGAGTGACTTTCTGTTCTGACGAAATGTCTATGCACTCATTTAGCACTGCGTCCCTGGCCACTTTGTTGACGGACCAGAGTAAAGTAAAGGCTTCCACGACTCGTCCTTCTTTGCAAGCGTCGTATATACGGTTTCGAACCTTGGCCAGCATATTTAGATCGATTTCCTGGTCACCCATCATCTTCTATGGTAATAAATAATAACATTCTCCCAGTTCCTTAGTTCGATTTTTTTTTTTTTATTAAGTTGACTTGCACTCGCCAGTTGATAGATTGACAAGGGGAGATCACTCGCGATCTATATACGACAAAGAACTCTTCAACGTAGAGATTTGTTTACAAAATAAACCACTCTGCCTTTTTTTTTTATTGGCAATTTTTAGGGAGCTTTTTTTTTTTTCTTTCTTCGTTTCTTCTACTGGGAAGAATTATATTTTTGGTGCTTATGCACTTTTATTACCGTGCTGAAATAATAGCGTTATTATTTAGAAAGCCATTCTTAACATGGGAACTGATGGTGTTTTCTAACTATTCTTTACTTTCACTTAACAATTTAATAATAAAAAAAAGATCGTAAAACTATTTTTTAAATATAGCGCGGTAACAAAAGTGCATAAGCACCATATATTTATAAATTAAAAAGTACCAATATAATTAACAAAACAATCCTGAAACATGCATTGTGATCTGCGTCGACCAACCACTGGCCAAGTGGCCGGCGATGTTAGATCGAATGCAGAATTCAGAATGAAAAAAGGACATTAATTGTCTATGTATTTTAAAGCCGAGCTCTTTCCTCTTTTTCTCTTTCTCGTTGTGTAAAAAACAAAAACGAAAGAGAAGAGGTAATATTATTTACCTTTGGCTTAATCTTTCCTCTCAGCTATGGGTGGTTGCAAAATTTTCTATCATCTGGACCCGTCAGTAATCCTCCGTATCAGCACCTCCGCCGCCTCATAAGACCGGGAATAAACAAATCCACATTCTCTATGTAGGAGATAATGCCTGGGAGGATGGTGTCTCAATACCGAACTCGAATCTGCCGAGAGCCTGTGATATGAAGAGGTTAAGCAGTAAATTTACTTGTTTAAACGATTTCCACTCCTAATCCTCGCTAAAAATGATAATAATAATAACAATAATAATAATAATAAAGGTAAAGTCTCGGAGCCAGGAGAAGATTAATTTTCAAATATCGCGTTACTCTTTTATTTGAACGTGCCAAATAGTATTTGGCAAATACTCTTACGAACTCCACTCCTCTCGTTCTAAAGTTTAAAATTCTACTACTACTTCTACTACTGCTACGGCCAAATTTAAATGAATCACGCACAAATTATTTTTAGAGCTTATATATTATACAAACTTAAATTTAGTTTTGATCTTCAGTAAGAGATAAATCCGATCAATAAGTTTTATTTAAAACGTTGACGTAAGCATTTTTCTTTTTTTTTTTTTAAATAAAAGTTTCAAGTTTAAGGTTAAAGACTTTGGTGAATTTAGATGATAATTCTTGCTACGGAAATTCAAATGTAATGTGAAAAAACACCTATCTGCTCAACTCCCTACAGTCGCCTGTTGGATTCGATCCCAAATAGTAGCCCTTTACATCCAAGTGGTAATATGCCTTGTTTAGAGCGAAAAAGAGTTGGGGGGGGGGGGTGATAATTAAAAAATTTTTTAAATTACCTAAATTAAAGGGAAATGGGAGCTTGTGCAGTATAATATAACAAGAAAAAAGGGGACCGACCCCCCCCCACCAAAAAACAAAAAAACAAAAACAAAACAAAAAAAGCAAATAGATAACAAATAACTGTTATCAAACGTAATAAAATTTACTTTTATACTTATATCTATATAATTTTCACGTGTAGTTACTGATTGTAAGATACATTATCTATGCATTTGTTAGCGTTACTTTTACTTAGCCAAGCCAACGTACTTTTCAAGATAGACGGCAATTTTCCCTGGAGTTGCTCAAGAATGTTAGACTTAAAAGATAGAAAAAAATATTTTTAAAAAGAGCATTAGAGGAATCAGAAGCCTAAGTTCGAAGGTGATTGCCAATCCGATAAAGTGTAGCTTTCTTAAAATCTTTTTAGAATTTTTCAAAATCTGAATTCGCAACAAAGTCCTGGCAAGATTGCCATCCATCTTAAAAAGCATGCTGGCTTGGCTATGTAAAAGTGACGTTAATAAATGCCTAGATAATAAATCTTACAATCAGTTCATGTGTTTACTAAGCATGTGTGAAAATTATAGAAATCAATAAATTTTCTTGTATTTGCTAACAGTTATTTGGCATATATATATATATATATATATATATATATATATATATATATATAGTAAGTTATAAAATATATGTGGCAATTAAGCTTGCGCGAGCCTTTTCTAGTCTCACACAAAAACACATCTCAAGCTATATTACTTGTCATATACATACGCGCACACAAACATACGCGTGCACGTCCACACATGTACATATATTCACGTTTGCGTATATACACTCACATTCACGTGTATACACACAAACGCTAACGTACACACATGTACTCACATACGCGCACACGTACGCACACATGGGCAATGTCACTTCCCCTTTCAAAGGAAATACACACATGCGCAAAAGACCACCGGAAACAACTATAGAAGCAAGAGACAAGCTGTTTCCAGCCCTTTTCAATTCGGCTTCCGAGCTGAGAGGTTCAAGAACCAGCTGCCTCCCTTTTGGGAGGCGCGTGCCCGCGCACATCACATCCCCTCCTACTGTATGTGGGGCAAAAAGCTAACAGACAGTATGTACACCTTATACGCTTTCTCTCTCCATGAACTGGATTGATTTCTCACTCTTTCTCTCTCTATATATACAACTTGTCCCTGAGAATACTTTCGCATAGCTGACTGCTAACATGGCGCACAGCTTTACTGATGCCAACCCTCTACCTTTTTCTTTGTCTACACGTTGGACTGTCATTCCCATTTCCACTACATTGCTCACTTCTTTTCCCACGCGTGAACAAATGATGGTGACCCCTCTACAAACGATGGTGACTCCTTTACAAACGATGGTGACCCCGTTATTTTAAAATGAAATGGATGTGTTTGAATGAAACACTCATACACACACTCACTTTCTCTCTCTACAACAATACACTTTCCCTCTCACCAGCTAACAACGAGAGACGCACGCCAAACTATAGACTTTCCTTCTCACCAGTTAACAGCGAGAGACGCATGCCAAACTAAACACGTATTGTACCCTTTTCTTTCATTTGTTTCTTCACGAAATAAATACTAGTTCGTTTAATTCAATTTAACACGTAGTTCGTCTCTTTCTCGATTCAATTCATTTTCCCTATTTTGCACCACCACTACAACTTGGTGACGCCCGAACGCGAGAGGAATACGCATTTCCTTCTATAACCACAAATCCACAAAAAAACGGTGACCAACCGATGTAGAATGAACAAGCATGGTGACCCTACCTTTTTGAAATTGATTGTTTTGAGCAAGACGCGCGTTTTATTTGATAAAGAAAAAAACGAACTTTTCAACAAAGAAAAACAAGTGAACTACTACCGACAGGAATAACTACTACAAGCAACAATGACGAAACCCCTCATCATACTCGGCAGAAAAATAAACACGGAGCTGTCGACTTCATACCGAATATAAAGAAAAATTCGAGCTCGACAAACATTTTTCACGGTTTCTTGACATTACCCTGCAACAAACGCGAGGAGCAAAATCACATAGGCCTGTACACATTCTCTCCTGCAACGGCAGAAGTAACAACAAAGAAACAATTACAGGACATCCCTATCAACACATAGGAAAAAGTTGAATCAACAATACGAGTTGAGATGCACCACATATGCTGATAAACTCACGTGGAAGTTTCGTTGACAACCGCCAACCACACTCATCGTTCAACAAGAACGAATGCGCAACTAGCGCCCGTCCAAACAATGTACACACACTACTGCAGACTCACTTGCGAAGACACAGTCAACTGGATACATCACGTCAACACTAACAAAATTTCCCTTCCAAACGAACAATTCACTTCACTATCCAAGCAACTCGTTGCACATGTCAGCACACAACAAAAACCAAACAAACAAACGTCACGCTAAAAGTAAGTAAATAAATACTTTTTTTTATGAACACACTCCGTTTTTGACGTTTTTATTTCAAACAGCCACACCAACAGCAAAAAAAAAAGAAACAGGATGAAAAGTCAATTGCTGAAAACATTACAAAAAAAAAAAAATATATATATATACATTGCATTTTTTTTCCTGGGAAGGGGAGTATTGCGCGAGCCTTTTCTAGTCTCACACAAAAACACGCGTTCACATCTCAAGCTATATTACTTGTCATATACATACGCGCACACAAACATACGCGTGCACGTCCACACACGTACATATATTCACGTTCGCGTATATACACTCACATTCACGTGTATACACACACACACGCTAACGTACACACATGTACTCACATATGCACACACGTACGCACACATGGGCAACGTCACTTCCCCTTTCAAAGGAAATCCACATATGCGCAAAAGACCACCGGAAGCAACTATAAAAGCAAGAGACAAGCTGTTTCCAGCCCTTTTCAATTCGGCCTCCGAGCTGAGAGGTTCAATGAACCAGCCGCCTCTCTTTCGGGAGGCGCGTGCCCGCGCACGTCACATCCCCTCCTACTGTATGTGGGGCAAAAAGCTAACAGACAGTATGTACACCTTATACGCTTTCTCTCTCCATGAACTGAATTGACATTCTCACTCTTTCTCTCTATATATATACAACTTGTCCACGAGAATACCTTCGCGTAGCTGACTGCTAACATGGCGCACAGCTTTACTAATACCAACCCTCTATCTTTTTCTTTGTCTACATGCTGGACTGTCATTCCCATTTCCACTACATTGCTCTCTTCTCTTCCCACGCGCGAAAAAACGATAGTGTCTCGAACACTTTTCTTTCTACACCACCAGCCCCGCAACGAACGATGGTTACACCCGAATGCGGACATGAACACGTGTTACACCTAAAACATTCACTTTTCAACAGTAAATAAACGACACGTTTATTTTATCCAGCAATTGAGTTTTTGTTTCCTTCATTCCATTCGTTTCATTATTTTCTTTTGTAACGGGATTAGGATATATATATCCTAGTCCTCTACAATCTACACAAAATATTCCGCGTTTCATCAGGCTTATGCCTGATGAATCCTAGTGTGGATGAAACGTGGCATAAGCCTGATAAATCCTAGCATGGATGAAACGCAGAATATTCTGTGTAGCTTATTTGCCATATATATTTTATAACTTACTACCTAGCTCTACCTACGCATTGAGCACTGTTGAAGTAAATACTTAAAGTTTACGCATAAATTGGCCTTCGGGCCGGGATCAAAGTGTAGTATCTTTTCTGCAGATGCTGCACTTAAGATAATTTGTACCAGTCAACGGAGGGGAAACCCTCTATACTGGGACAATTATTATTTTTAGTAACCAGAGTTCCCCCTTTTTGCCTACTTTTAGGGGAGCTGGTTTTTACCCCACATTAAAAACGGCCTTGTGCCTAATTTGCTTTGGTGGGGAAGCAAATAAATGCAATAAATTCATACTTTCGTATATTAATTTACATGATTAAATTAAGTAACCATATATATATATATACAAGAATAAAAAAGCATTGGAAATGCAAAAGGATATAGGGATGGTATGCCAAAAAGTATACAAACAAGATAGCTATGAATGGCTAGGCACATGGAAATAGAATTGCATCCAAAGTATAGCCCTATAGCTTTTCTCCAATCTTCATTCCGTGCCATCATTACAGTTGTAAAAAGCTATAGGGCTATACTTTGGATGCAATTCTATTTCCATGTGCCTAGCCATTCATAGCTATCTTGTTTGTATACTTTTTGGCATCCCATCCCTATATCCTTTTGCATTTCCAATGTTTTTTTATTCTTGTTAATTAGTATTTTTACTTACAGTCTTATTTTTAAACTTACATTCATGATAGTATTGTCTTTTTTAGGAGGCGGCTCATTGCCGCCTCCATTAGTAGCAGGTCGCTTCCTGCTGGGTTTTAGGTCTTTGGGTTTTGGGCCTTAGGAGTTGCCTCTTGGTCCTCCATCGGTTCTATATTACATAGAGAGTGCTACCGCCTCTCTGATAAAACAGTTAGAGTATTATAAAGTTCTAAAATGTTCATACCTTCACTATTAAATTTTTCTTGACTTTCTTGCAGTTTCTTTTGCGGTTAATTTAACTTATTTCCTTTGGCGTTTGGTGAGTTCTTAGAAGAACTGGTCTGATCTACTTCTCTTAGCGAGCGAAGAGATTCAGCTGCATTTAACAATGGTTGCTATAGTGTATTTTTGCGCATGCGTGAGAATTTCAAGTTTCCTCCTTATTTTTCAATAGTTTGACAGTAGTCATGTGTCTTTCTGCCAAGAGCGACAGACGTCAGTGTTAGCCGTGATCGTCTAGAGGTTAGGACCCCACGTTGTGGCCGTGTTAACTTAGGTTCGAATCCTGGTCACAGCATTGACATTTTGTACATATTTTACAGTCCAAAATCTGAAGAATTATTTGTTTTTATAACATTGTTTTTTGACGTCGTACTTGCTGATAGGTTACTCTTATAACAATTTTGATCAACTGAGATAAAGATTTCGTGGTTTCATTAACGCTGGTGGGTTACTGTTTAAAGAAAAAACCTTAACGTTCACCTCAAATATTCAGCGTCCAAGAAATATAGGCCACTGGCAATGGAACGTCTGTGAGCATCCGGTGTATTATTTGGAGCTGTCCCTTTTGAGAGAAGTTCCGTGTTCGAAGTGGTCTGTCTACATTGGGTATATAGTGTTTAAAACTTGTTATTACACGTAATCTTATTTAATTATGGAGTTAGCTAAAAAGCGATGGGTCACTGCACTTCTCCGTGTAAAGAGCAGTCGATTGATGCTTGAACTGTTGTCAGAGACCGTTCGTACACCGAGATACATCGTCTCAAAAGAAAGAAGAAAGAAGAAGAAAGAAGAAAGAAGAAAGAAGAACAATTGGCCATTTTTGTACCCTTTTTTTTTTTGCTCTCTTTTGACATTTTAACCGACGTTCTGACACTCGCTGGATTCGTAAGACACTTCTCTGTAAGAATATGTGCTTTTTGAAACTTATAAGTTGATTTTAGTTGAGATTTGGATAGTTTTGTTTTGTAGGCGTATATAGGCGTGTACGGGCCATCCCTATATAGAGAGTGCTACCGCCTCTCTGATATATATATATATATATATATATATATATATATATATATATATATATATATATAAAGCTGAATGACTGTGTGTGTGTCTGGTCACGAATAGACTCCTATATATGTATGTATATATTCGCCACTGTTTTTCTTGTTAGCTATATATATTGCCCAATCACTGTGAAATGATTTTTGTCACTGTTTTGGCATTACTCCCAAACAACTTATTTCAGTAGAATTAGAGCCCTACCCCCCATTCTAATCCTTCTCACCTTAAAAAAAAAATATAAGATTTTACTTTTTTTAAGCGATTATATGTAAACAACCTGACAAAAGTTGTCAACAAAAATAAATATTTTAAAATTTAATGGAGCGGATCACTTTCATATAAAAATTTAATTTGAACTGATTACCCACTTGTGGTCCAGCAGGTGATAATGAGTAAAAACGAAATGAAGCTATGACACTAACCCTAGGTGGATGTAACTGGCTGCCTCCAAAAGAGGAAGTTTCATGGGAGTATGAAATTCACAAACAGTTCCCACTCGCATGTATATCCTTGTTAGGGAAGATGATGACGTTAGGTTTTTGCAGCTCTTGCAGGGAGGTGTCGACGTCCTCTTACATACAGTGCCTGGAATTCCCAAATTGGTCACCCATCTAGTATTGACCAGATACAACATTGCTTAACTTTGGTGATCTAATGAGAACTGGTGTGTCAACGTGATTATGCCGTACATGTGTAACGTGGCTATTACACTCGAACTGTGTCATTACTAGTGTTGGGACGATTAATCGGAATCGGAATCTAGAATCAGAAAAATCAGAACTTTTTGGGGCCTCGGAATCCGTATCGGAATCGGAAAAATTTGAGCCTATTTTCCGATGCCAAAACCGATTCTTTAAATTATCTTTCTTATTTGACTTTAATTTAAGAAACATCTTCCACTGCTTGTAGTAATAATAAAGTAATAAATATTTATTGATTTTAAACTTTCAGTAAGACTAAAATCTCTAGGTCACTGCCACACAAGTGTGCTTTCACGTTTGAGAAAATGTAGGCACATTTACCATGTGTACTTTACAGTAATCAGGACAAAATAATGCTTTTATAGTTAAATATTTAGAGATTTATAAAGAATCGGAATCGGTAATTGTATCGGAATCAGGAAAAATAATGGAATCGTCCCATCACTAGTCGTTATATTTCAACCACTTGGACCCACATGTTGTCTGGTACTGTCGCAAAGAAACAAACAAAAAAAAAATAGGAAATAAATAAAAATCTGACTCAGCATTTTTTAAAAGTGCAAATGAAATGCAATAATTTGTGATTCTGCCAACAATAACACATTTCTTTATCTTTCAAAAGTCTTTTCGCACATATATGTTTTACAATGCTCTGCCATGTAACATGTGCTTTTTAAAATTCCTTCTTCCCACCACCTAACGCCGGCCATAGCCAGCACTTTCTTGCCCTCAACTACATACGTCCATCTTTTCCAGTAAGCACTTTGCTTCTCTTTCTCCACCACGTGCTGCCTTTTTTTTTCTTTTTCTTTTTTTCTTTTTTCTCTCCTTCTTCTTCCCGTGACATCAGCGCGTGCACACTTGCTTAATTTGCCTATGTGCTAAGACAACTGCTGCTGCTAATATTTTTGCTAGCCAGCTATCCCATGGCTGCTGCTGATTTTCTCACATGTGCGTATACACACTATGTTACCATAAAAGCGCACCACTCTGTTGCACATGGTGATCATGATTAACCACTTCCGGACCAAATAACTTTTTTATGGTTATATAACCAAATATTTTTTTAAAGGGAGATAAATGTATGTTGGGTCGATTAATTGGAATCGGGAATCAGAAAAATCGACAATTTGGGGGGGGGGGTATCAGAATCGAAAAAATTGGTGCCTATTTTCCGATGCCAAAACAATTTTTTAATTGTCTTTTTTTTTAATTTGATTTTGTTTAAAGCAAAATCTTCCATTGCTAGTAATAATGATAAAATAATAAATATTTATTGATTTTAAAATACCAGTAAAGTTAAAATCGATAGATCATCCTCCACAAGTGTAATTTTACATTTAGGAACATATCTGCATCTGTAATATATGTATTTCTTACAGAAATCAAAGAAAATAACTCTATAGTTAAATATTTAGAGATTTATAAAGAATCTGAATTGGAATCGGTAATTTATTATCGAATCGATAATTATATCGGAATCGGGAAAAATAGTGGAATCGTCCCATCACTATACATATGAATCGTTATGGTGTGTTAAGATGATTATGTCATATATAATAGTACTGTTAGACACCTTAATTCCTTCACTGAGTAAGCAACTGGAATAGTCTCTGTTGCTCGGCGACTTCTTCTGTTAACCTCTTGTGATTAAGGTATGTCTTGGAAGAGGCCCACCTATGCTTCTACACACAAAGCATCTGCAACAAAAGAGAGAATTAGAGACATTTTAACAATCTGGCCTCTCTCTCTGTTTGCTACCCATCAGATTGGTCCGTTCCCAAAGGCTCCCAAGAGCAACACACATTACCCCTCACTCATATCACCTGCATACATCCTTCCCGAAACAAATAGCTATCAGTGAAACTAAAAAATTAAATCATCCTACACACCGATCACTTTGTAGAGTACCTCCATCACCAAACAAAAACTTAGTTTACTAAAACTTAAACATAGTAACCTTTCCTTTATATTGACTCCTTTTTTTTCTTTTTTTCACAAGCTTGCTTAAGTGATTGATCAATATAGCTCGTTAGAAATGTCCTTTTTGGAGAACTTCACATAACTTGGAGCTATTGGCTCCAAATCTTGTTAGCACATTATTAAGTTGGTTTTCACCCTCAATCCACCCAACATCAATTTCCTGTTTGTCTATGGATTCTCGTATACTTGAGATTTCGAATTGAAGACGTCTATCCTCGAGATGGTTGCATGAATGAGTAGCATCATATAGAGATTTGTTATCCGTTAAGCAAGTAATGGGTAGAGAGAAATTCTTTTCGCCAAATATGATTTCGGCAATTAGTTTGGACCATAAATATGCATGATCAGAACCTTCAGCAAGAGCCAAGGTTTCAGCTGCTAGTGCAGATTTTACTACTCTTTTTGTTTTCAAAGAACTCAAGACAATGGGGCATGATAATTCACCATTTGTTAAAAATAAAATGTATGCAGTCTGACTACCACCGCCTTTTGTACTGTTAAAGCTTGCATCTGAATATACCTTCAGCGTCAAGTTTGACAGAGTTTCAAACCTTGGAAACCTCTGGGTTCAGTGCAGGGAGTTTATTTTTTAATAGAAATGGTAGTGTAGGATTCCGAGAAAAAACAAGCTGGAATGGGCTGAAACCATGAACATTTATCAGACTGTTCTTTGCAGAGACACCACATAACAAGTGAACAGCCAGAATCAGCAACTGTTTTCCGAATCATTTCCCCTATGATACGATTGTGTCTTTCTACTAAGCCATTTGACCACGCAGATTCAGCTGCTGTTGTTTTTACGTTAATATTCAGTTGTTCACTAGGATGATCTTGATAATCACAATCATCAACAACTGATGTTTCTGTTGTGTATGACGTATTTCTAACACTTGAGATTTTATCTGGACAGTTTTGTACCCAGTGATTCTTTGAGTCACAATTGAGACATCTAGTGACCTGACCATATTGATCTAGGGGATTTTTGAAATGTCTTCTCTCTGTTACTTTATGATGACGACCAACAGAGAAAGAAGAGTCACTTTTAAAATTCCTTGGAGGCCATCTGCCTCTTCCACGTTGGCCTCTACTTCTGCTTTGAAAGTTTCTACCAAAAAATGTACCATGTACAGTGGGTTCTTCTGTGAAATCAGTTTCTACTTTGATATTGAACATACTTGAGGGGCAGTTCCAAATATTTTTTTCATTTGTTCACACATCTTATCATAATTAATTCAGTGACTGTGGCTCTCACTAGTTGTTCTTGATGTTGAGGTAAGTTTACCGATTTTAGCAAACGATAAGCAAGTATATCTGTTGACATAGTCACGCCATGTGTTTTTGCCTTATTCCATCTAAGTTCAAATTCTGTTATATAATTTGGAATAGTAAGAGACTGTGGTCTTTTGTAGAGTCCAAAATTTTCATACGCTTCAAAAGCGCTGATGGTTTTGTTTTTTTCAAAGAGTTTAGACAATTCTAAAATAACTTTATCTTGAGTCGCTTCATCTAGGCGTAAAATCAGCAATCCAACATGTTTCTGTTTGTCGACATCTGTAATTGATTTCCAAATATTAAATTTCTTCAACTATTTTTGGTAATCATCCTTCTCTTTATCAAAAGGTGGAGGCGCCTTATCGGTGAATACATGTGCTTGGGCCATTTTTTTTTTTTTTTGATCGCCGCTCTGCTACCACTGTTAGACACCTTAATTCATTCACTGAGTAAGCAACTGGAATAGTTTCTGTTGCTCGGAGACTTCTTCTGTTAACCTCTTGTGATTAAGTTATGTCTTGGAAGAGGCTCACCTTTGCTTCTACACACAAAGCATCTGCAACAAAAGAGAGAATTAGAAACACTTTGACAAGTACATGTCAGCCTATTGATAACACAGGAATGACCTTCTGGGGTAAAAACCAAACCAAACCATTATTTGTAGAGAATGACACAGAAATGTGAGGAATCTGTTAATTAGCAAATAGGTTAATCCCTGCAATTTGGAGCTGGATTGGCACTAATTCTTGTGGGGCAACATGGAGATGGAAGTAGAGAGATAGCCAATATTTATTCATTGCACGTGTCATAAGAAAAAACACAGAAAATAAATGAGAAATTGACTTTTAACGATCTCTTATAATTTGCATAGTTAATGTTCCTATTTACTTGTCTGTTCACGAGGACAGAGTTAGACACAAGGTCGGGTTTTAATGTGGGGAAAATCCAGCTCCCCCGAAAGGGACACTCTGGATAGGAACAAAAATAAAAATTGTCTCAGTCGCGAAGGATTTCTCCTCCACTGACCGAGGACAGAAAAGATGTGTAGCATCAGAACAGATACTACACTGTGATCTTGGCATTTCAGGCCAAGATGTTCCTGGTCAAATTTTAATATATAAAAATATAATTAATGTTAAAATCATCAATAAAACTCTCATCCCACAAGAATTGCTACCAAGCCATGAAGTGAATGAAAGCGGACTTTTGGTTTACTTTTGACAACCTTGTAACGCTCGCTCCCCTTATTTTGTTCTTTTAATCCTCACATTCTATGAATGATGTTTCTGACAAAGGGGGAGAATTGCTGTTTGTAGGCTTGGAATCGATTCATATAACATGTATCGTTGGCTATTTTTTTTTTTTACCTTGAAGTGTTATTTTCATTTTCTTTTTTTAACTTCTTACATGGCTTCATGTCTAGAGCGATTTCCATAAAAAAGATAAAAACCTACCACTAAACTGTAATATGGGTGGCAAAACGAAAAATAAATATATAGCAGTTACAAGTGGGACTTATTTTGTTTAATTGTACGTATAATATCATCTGTTAGATTGAGTGTGGTTTGGCTTCACATACTTGAGCATGGACTGCTAGCTGCACGGATGTTATAGTGCATTGTTGCAGAAGCAAGATTTATACATGTACACACGTGAGCAAAAAAAAAAAAAATAGGCCAAACAAATTTGATACATTTTATTGCCCTAAAAGCTATATTGAACAAAGAACAATTGAACAAGGAAACAAACGAGACTAATAACACAGAACAAGACATTTACTTTAATAAATGCTTTGGATGGAATCGCATTCCCTTTTGATTTCTTTAAAATATCAATCCTTTTAGATATGCTCTCAACCAAAGTGGAACAGTGTGAAGAGAAGATGCTATTCCATTCACTTTGCACAACTTCCCACAGTTTGTCATCGTTCAAAAAAGTTCTTCCATACAATGCACGAGATATTATGGACCAAATATTCTTGGTTGGGTTTAAATCGGGGCTTTGACCTAGCCAAAATATCAAATTAATTGAATTATCAGAAAACCATTTTTTCGTGACTTTAGCAGTGTGTGCAGGGGCATTATCGTGTTGAAAAATAATGTTCTGAGATATTCCCAGCTTCTGGATACTTGGTAATAGTCTTGTTTCTAATATTCGAATGTATTCCTTTGCATTGATTGACTTCTTACATCTAATAAGTTCCTCTACTGCAGTAAAAGTTCCCCCATATAATTATCTCTCCATTCCCATGTTTAACTGTCGTTTTTATGCAACTTGGTGAAAATCTTTCTCCAGTTTTTTGATTGCACCATTCGGGAGCATCGGGAGCATCGGGAGCATCAATAACAAGACAAAATCTTGATTCATCTGACCAGAAAACATTCCTGAACCAGTCTGTATCTTTCTTGCGATAATATGAGAAAAAATCTCTTTCTATCATTGATGTTCTTCTTAGATAAAAATGGCCTCTTTGCACACATTTTAAAAGAAAATCCCATTTCTTTCATTCGTCTAGATATTGTAGATCTACAAAGAGAATTTCCAGACCCTGTTTTGATTTCTTTCCTATGGTTAACATAAGTTTTCTTTCAATCCTTCAAAACAGTTAAAGCCTGTGGTTGTCCTTCAAAGTGAATGCTCTAGGGCGACCAGATCCAGATTTCCCTTTTACCAAACATTCGACTTTGAACCTTTGACCAATTGGCTTCACTACAGAAAGAGATGTTTTCACTTTTTCTTTTCTTAAAATATCAAAAATCTGCTTGTAAGTTATTTTGGACTGCCTTAATCCTGCAAGTTGGTTTTTTATATCCTTGCCCAGATGCGGTCCTACTGTAGCGGCTACCCCGGAACTAATTTTGACAGTGACATTGAACATTCACCGTTTCCGGAGAGCTCCAAGAAAAAGACAAAAAAAAGCTGTGGCGCTAAATTCGAGGAGTCTCTCGCCCTCTTTTTGCTCATGACACCAGAGGAGTAAGACGCGTTACTGCCACGCTCTGTCGCTCGTGCGTGGCATACTCTGTGCCGGTTCCAATGGTGAAACCACACAGAAAAAAAGAAAAACATTCTTCTTATCTATTCACTCCGCTCCTTACCCGAACGGCTTTTCTAAAGAAAATTAATTTATCGTTTCTTTCCAACTTAATGCCAAAAACATTTGACCAGTCGGGAAGGATTTCTTCTTCTTTATTTTCGGACTCAAAATAAACACGAGTGTGATACACCAGGGCAAATAAATTTACACCTCTTATGACAAGCTAAGTCTGATTATTTGTTTTTAATTAATTTTTCTAAATATTTTTTTTTCTTATTAATGTTTTTTGAAAAATTAATTTTAAGTGAGCTGTTTGTTGTTTTGCCCAGCGAGCACCTCGCTTCACTACCATATTTAGAATTGATTTTTCCACTTATTATTATATGCTATGATAATAATGATCTGCAAAATAGAAATTTTCCGTTAAAATTAACAAAAATTCATGGAAAAATATTGAAAAATCGATTTCTTCCTTCTTTCACTCTTGGCCCATTTTTTTTTTTTTTTGCTCATGAGTGTAGAGTGTAGACATATGCTGACATAAAAAATTCAAGATCATTTCCCATTTTTATTAACTCTTGATAAAATGTTATCCTGTGCCGGCCTTTTCACTACAAACAGACATACTAGAATGGAACTCCAGGATTCAGATTGTTTTTTGGTAAAGCCAGCCTGTTGAACAATTCTTGGTTTGTTCCAGTTTTCTCTAATAAATAAAGGTTGATATGCATATATTTAACCCTTTTTCTTGTGCAATATTCTATTTCAGTCAGCTGCGGTCAGATGCAATTAACTTTAGTTAAAAATGAAGACAGTGAAAGGAAGTCTCATTTTAACATTTGATAAACAACTTTATTTGTCATCCTCGTTAGTAGCATGTACAGGAGAGAAACAGGTTAGTAGGAGAGTTCAGTGTTCATACGCTCTTGTATCTACAGTAGTCGTGAAAAGAGTTTCTAATGTGGGAACGTAGATTAGATATCTGACAGTTAGATATAGATCAGGCCTGTTGAAAGACAGAGAAAAAAGTGTAGGAGTGTGCGTCTGATAGTAGAGGCATGACAAAGGGTTAGTGTTTCGTGGTAGGAAAGAGTACGTGCGTGAAGTGCACGTGGAAGCAAGTTTTGATGATAGCCATGTTGGCTAGTTGTACTCACATTAAACCATATATTAACTCCTTCCAACAAACCTGTTGCAAATATAACTGCTTCCACTGCAGTAATAACTGCTCCCTCCTCCAGTAACAATGAAAAAGCAATGTCCCTCAATCACTTTAAGGAGTGTAATTTTTTAGTAGATATATAACCTTTACAAACTAACCCAGTAACATTAGCTACCCATGTGGGGTCGCAGAAATACCTGGATTAGGACCCAGGTATGGGGCAAACCCTCTCGGTGCTGATGTACCTGTAGATCTTCCCAGGTCATCTGTCTAGGAGAAGGAAAACTCTGAAGCTAAACCTAAGGGGAGGGAGGCTTCTCCAGTCTTGGATGACAACCTTCCTAGAGTTGGTGACTCAAGCAAATTACCAGTGTGCAAACCTAAACTGCTTCTTTGCCTATTAGCCAGGCATAGAGGTCGAATCACAGAGATTCAACAGAAACACTCAGTGGTCAATCTTGCTTCCTGACTAGGGCAATGAATGCCGTTTTCCCCACTCCCAACACATCCCATCCCTCCAAACTGGGCACTTTGGAGTGCTTGAATGCCATAATGCCAGTGCAAGTAGATTGGGTTGACCATCGTCTGATGAGTTGAGGATACTGGATTGACAGTTCCTAGCTGCTGTTCCCAACTGGTAGTACAGGATCCTAACTCTTTGGTAGCGCTTAGAGCGGTTGCTCCATCAATAGTTGAATAATATCAGGATGTTTGTAGTGCCATGTCACGCATGGAAAGGGACCCTGCACTTATCCACGGTGGACTTTCCTGAAGCCATAATTCTAGTAGATAGAAGGTCAACTGTTGGTCTACTTGTGTTGCATGTCTGGTTTACTGCATAACCACTTGTTCAGCGCCCCTTACCTAAACTGAATCTCTTAAAAAAAAATGACAGTACAATGCTTAAACCAGGACAAAACTCAAGCAAAACTAAATTGTTTCCTCCCTTGAGGCTTGCATTTATGAACATCCGTGGGCTTAGAACTAATTTAAGTTGAAGCATTTCTCCTAACAAACACCCCAGATATCTTAGCACTAAGTGAGACTAACTTACACTCCTCCATCCCCCTCTAACTACTTTAACATGCCCGCATATCTCCAACTCTGCCGTAAGGAATCTGACAGACATATGCCCGGGCTCGGAGTCTATATTCAAAACACACTCCTCTTGACTAAAGAAACAAAATTAGAATTGGACGATCGAGCCTTTATGTGCTTTAGACTTAACATGCAACATAACATTAGTTACTTTTATTTTCTCTACCGCTCTCCCTTGCCCCAGGACTGTACCCTAATAAACAAAGTCTCTGACAGCATAGATACAGCACTTTCCTTTGACACTCGCGCACAAGTGCATGTGTTTGGTGACTTCAATGTCCACCACAGCAACTGGCTTGGATTTTCTACTTACACAGACTCAGCTGGTAGCACAACACATAGCTTCTCTATATCTCATTCCCTATCACAGATGGTTACGTTTCCAACCCGTTTCCCTGACTAGCAAGAACAACACGCATCACTTCTAGATCTGTTTCTGACCACAGTTCCCGATGATTGTGTTATGAATGCCCACAGCCCACTTGGGAACGCTGATCATGCAATGATAATGGTTGAAAATTCCCTAAACTCTAGAGCCAAAACTGAAGAGCCATTGCTCAAAACAACGACATATTATAAAAAGGCTGACTGGGAAGCCATCAGGGATCTCATCAGAGACGTCCCCATGACGAAATATCTTTTCACTTCCTGCTGAACAGTGTGCAAATGAAACCACTGAATGGTTCAAAACAGCAATTGAAGCACATGTTCCCACACGGAAATTTTATAGCAAGCCCCACTCTCCCCAATGGTTTACTTCTACTTGTGCAGTTATCATTGTGCAAAGGCAGCATGCCTACCGTAGATTTAACCAACATAAGTCCAGTTCAAACAAACAGAAGTATATTGGTAGAAACCAAAAGTAACTGTAAGAAAGAAATAGAGGCAGCTAAGAGAGAATCTACTGAAACCACCAAAAAACGCATTGAAACACAGAAATTAGGAACCTGTGACTTCTGGAAAATCTACAACAGTGTAGTAAATAATGGGCAATCAACAATTCCCCCACTATCCAACAAACATGAGCTTGTTTGCCTCCTACTCCACACTGGACCCTGTTAACCACCCCCTCCCTGACTTTCCTTTGTGGACAGATGCCACACTAGACGATCTGAAAATCACCCCTTCTCAGGTGCATGCTATCATAGAAAATCTTGACACTTCAAAAGCATGTGGACCTGATCTTATCCTGGCTGTGCTATTAAAAAAGTGCTCCGCCGAAGTAGCTCCAGTTCTCTCCAAACTTTACAACAAATGCCTTAATGAATCTTGCTTTCCTGCCTGCTGGAAAACTACTTCTGTGGTACCAGTTTTAAAAAATTCTGGCGAAAAAACTGACCCAGTAAATTAACGCCCCATTAGCCTCCTCCCACTTTTCGCCAAAATATTTGAGTCCATAATTAACCAATTTCTAGTCCATCACTTTACAGATGCTAAACTTCTGACTGATCAACAATATGGATTTAGGCAAACCTGTTCCACGGCAGACATCCTAACTGTAATCTCTGAATATATATACCATTCACTGGACAAAGCAGGGGAGGATAGAGCAGTAGCTCTAGATATATCTAAGGCTTTTGACAGGGTATGGCATGAAGGTCTTCTCAGGGAAATTAAATCATACAGTATCACTGGAAGAATACTTCACATAATTAAATCCTTCTTAGATAAGAGAAAAATCCAGGTTGTCCTCGATGGTTGTACATCTAAACAATATGATATACATGCGGGAGTGCCTCAAGGGTCTATCCTTGGACCTCTAGTATTCCTAATATTCATAAATGACCTCCCTGACAAAATTGTCTGTGAGATGGGTATATATGCTGATGACACCACATTCTATAACAGACATAACAGGAAAACAAATGAACACATATCTAAAGAAATAGCAGAAACACTAGAGGATGACCTCCAACCTGTAGTGGAATGGGGACAAAAATGGATGGTCACATTCAATGCTGCCAAGACTAAACTTGTTTCCTTCAATAATTACAAGAAACTTTCTCTACCATCAATAGCAATGGCCAAAGACTCTTTATCTGAAAGTACATCTTTTAAACTCCTTGGCCTAACGTTCACAGGAAACGAATTGGAACAATTACATTGAGAGCAATGCCAGGACCTCTGCGAAGAAGGTAGGTTTTCTCTACCATGCTAGAAAGCTACTAAAGTATCCTGTACCTCTATAAGGCCACCATTCGCCCATGTATGGAGTATTGTTGTCATATTTGGGCTGGTGCATCTGCTACTAGTCTCTCACTCCTAGACAAGGTTCAAAAGGGAGTCGCCAACCTGATAGGTCCTGAACTGTCATCTAGTTTTCCGCCTCTGTCCCATCAACGAAATGTAGTATCCCTCTGCCTGTTCTACAAGTACTTTAATAGTGAATGTTCTGACGAACTATAAGCACTTGTACCCCCTCAACGTAAATACCCCGACAAACCCGACAAGCAGTTAAATCCCACCTCTTCACAGTAGAGATCCCTAGGTGTAAGAAAGCCTTCTACTCCAGTAGTTTCTTCGCCAGAACTGCTAGACTTTGAAATTCTCTTCTGGATTCCTGCTTCCCCAACTGTACTGACATGCAGAAGTTCAAGTGTAACAGGAACCGACATCTTGCTGCCCAACTCCCCACATAGTACCCCTGTAGCTTATGTCCCTGATAGTAGCCCACTACATCAAAGTGGCAATATGCCTTGTTTCAGGTGAAAATGTAATAAAAAAAAAATAATAATAAATAAATAAATAATAAATAATAATAATAAAAATGCTCAGGCGAATGTCTGCTCCCAGAGAAAGCCAGGGAGAAAGAGAAAGCGCGTTTGCGATTTCGCCTTTTATTCACTCAGTCACATGATTGAGAGCTGGCTTATAATTGGACAAGCCAGGGAGAAAATAGATTTCAAATCTCGAGCCACGAGAATTAACTGCCTGTGATTGTTGCAAGTTCGTCTGCTACATAACTTTACCAAGTCACGTTTTTCATCACGCCTTTTATCCTGACAAGTCAGCCATATAATCTCGCCATCCCAAAACCTAAAAATATATTTTAAAAAGCACAGAAACACACAGAAAATAAGTTGGAGAATTGGCTTTTAATGGTCCCCAAATAATTTAACGGTCCTAAACAATCTATTGTATAATTGATGCTCCCGATCAAACTTTAATATAAAAAAGTGTTAATGTTAAAATTATGAATAAAACAGGTGCTCTTCCTTAACCTCTACCATTGAGGGTAAGTCCAGGTGGCAACACAAAAAATAAATAATGAATATATTAAAAAATAAAGATGGAAAAAGGTGTGTGCAATGTAATTGTAAGGAGACAGTTAAAAGTATATTTCACCACCCCTCAAAAGTAAGTAATTATTTTATTTATAACATGTTTTAATGTATATTTTCAGCAGAAAAAAAAACAATAGTATCCCCTCTCTCCCCAAAAAATAAATCGATCTTCAAAAAAATAATTTTTTCGTGAAGTAACAGCAATACTAGGCCAAACAGTCAGTCAGCTTTCTTTTTCTTTAACTTTTTCCTATTATATTAAATATATTTTATCTAGTACGTATTCAAATTCTCTCTTAGTAGGCATTCAAATTTTCTCATAGTAAGCATTCATATTTTTTGTAGTAAGCATTCATATTCCCCCCCAATAGGCATTTATATTCTCTATTAATAAGCCTTCAAATTCTCTCCTAGTAGGCATTCATATTCTCTTCAATAGACATTCATATTCTCTCCAATAGGCATTCATATTCTTTCCAATAGGCATTTATATTCTTTTTTAATAAGCCTTCAAATTTTCTCTAAGTAAGCATTCAAATTATCTCCCAGTAAATAATCATATTCTCTTCAATAGGCATTTATATTCTCTCCAATAGGCATTTATATTCTCTATTAATGAGCCTTCAAATTCTCTCCTAGTAAGCATTCAAATTCTCTCCTAGTAGGCATTCATATTCTTTTCAATAGGCATTTATATTCTCTTTTAGTAAGCCTTCAAATTCTCTCTTAGTAAGCATTCATATTCTCTCCAATAGACATTCATATTCTCTCCAATAAGCAGTTATATTCTCTATTAATAAGCCTTCAAATTCTCTCCTAGGAAGCCTTCAAATTCTTTCCTAATAGGCATTCATATTCTCTCAAATAGGCATTCATATTCTCTCAAATAGGCATTCATATTCTCTCAAATAGGCATTCATATTTTCTATTAATAAGCCTTCAAATTCTCTCATAGTAGGCATTCATATTCTCTATTAATAAGCCTTCAAATTCTCTCCTAGTAAGCATTCAAATTCTTTCCTAGTAGGCATTAATATTCTCTCCAATAGGCATTCATATTCTCTATTAATAAGCCTTCAAATTCTCTCCTAGTAGGTTTTCATATTCTCTCCAATTAGCATTAAAATTCTCTCCAGTATGTATTCAAAACAATTGAAAAAGATGAAAGACGATTCGTCCAGGATAAGTCATCATCACAGCAGCAATCAACCAATCCATGTACCAGCATCATCATCACCTAAGAGACACTCTGACCAGAATAACCATCACAATCATATTACTGTAATAATCCATCATCTTTTCTGTCAACTCGCTGAACCATAGACTCTTCTTAACCTATATACATATTTATACACATGTTTATTTCTTTGAAATTAATGCCACTTTTATGTTTTATAACATGCGCAAGTTTTTTTTTTTTAATTTTCTTTGCCATGGCAATATCTTTCTTTTTATGGAAATCGCTCCAGGCAGACAACGCGTGAAGCCATTTCATGTAAAGTAATAACAAGAACAAAAGATGATCATCGAAAAGACAGACGATATCTATTGATCTGAGTCTTGTAGTAGGGTGTAGTAGGAGGAAAACAGTGAGTAGGAAGAGATGTCGTGGCGATGTGGCGATCTGCTTGTAGGATAATAAGCTAATGTTATGTAGTACCTATTTACTATGCCTCCCCACGGGACAGAGTTAGACACCAGGGTCGTTTTTTAACGTGGAGAAAAGGTACAAAAATAAAAATTGTCTCAGTCATGAAGGATTTCTCCTCCACCGAAAGAGAACAAGAAATAGAAGTGCAGCATCTGAAGAACAGATACTACACTTTGATCTTGGCCTGAAGCGAACACCAGAAAGTATTTATATTATTTAATTGGAATTCATTGAGATGAGTTTTATTTATCAATTTTTATTTATTGCAGACTATTATCCTCATTTTTTTCTTCGTTGTTTCACGACGTTTCAGCCAACTATTCCTCTGGCCTTCGTCGCAATAAATAAAAATTAAGAAAGTATTTGTGAGTTATTTATCTGTCTGTCGATCTATCTATTTATCTATGTGTATTATCGATATATGTATCGATCTAGTTATCTATCTATTACTGTATCTATCTATCTCGATCTATCTATCTATCTAACTGAAGAGATAAACAAGAGATGAATATTATGTAATGTTGATAAAAACTGTCAAAATATAATAAAACCATATCATAGACAAGTTTACCGGAATTATTTGATCAGCTGACGGAAATACATGCATGTTAGCTGGAGATCACATTGAGTTGGAATTTGGGCATTGAGCAGGGCGGATAGTTTAACAGGTCGTCTCCCCTTCATCAGGAGGGAGCTGACGTGTCTCAGAATGGAGACCTAGAATTAACAACTCAAGCAAAGATATTCACTTTCCATTCTTCTGCGATCGACACTTGGAAAGTGAATAAAAACTATATAAAATACAATCAGTGTTTTTGGAGTGAATGTATATTCGTTCAGACAGGTTCCAGCCTCCCCTCCAAGAACAAGATGAATTCCAAGATCAAGGATGCATGAAAATAAGATATGGCGAAAATACATGTATCATTCACACACACACACACACACACACACACACACACATATACACACACACGCACGCATATGAACATTTAGACGATCATAGCATTGGAACATAAATAGACCATAACAACATAACTTAGGGTTCAGATAGTGAAGAACCACCAAGAGACATTTAGTGACACATTCTGATTAACCCTTCGTCACAAGTACATATCACTATATGGTGATATGGTTAACCATTATACAACATACTCCTTTTTGTTTGGTACACCGTTATACAGCAGAGAGTTCCATAAGATCACAGTGCTTGGAAAGAAGCTGCTGGAATAAGAAGCTGTATTACAAGTCAAATGAGCTGGAATAAAGGAAGCAATTCTGAAGAACACATGCCATAATAATATTTATGGAAAAGACTGAGACTAACAACATGATATCTGTGACAAAGAGAGGTTGCAGAGAAGAAGAAAGAGTAGGGCCAACTGAAATGCAGACACGTTTCTGCAGCTTATCAAGAAAATGTCTAGTCAAGAGAAATTATGTCCGTATCTCTTTCGATTAATAGTATCAACCCCTGCAACAATCTCTGCTAGATAAACTTCCATCTGTTGGGTTAGAAAATAACATAAGAACCCCAGGCTTGAATAGCATGCTAAAATATCACATAGATAGGGGAACCATTTGTCATGCCTTTGTCATGCCTTAATTTGTTGTGCATAAATAGTAAAACCAGGCAGTCAAATGAAAGGAAAATAAAGCTCTTCTATAAACAACAATATATGTACTTATTTAAGTGAACTTCACTGTTCGGTGGAGGTTGCCAGAAGTTTAGACAGTGAGCAAAAGAGTTAAATCATTAATGTTCGGCTGTCAAAAGTATTCTACTTAGAGAAGTATATCTTTCTTTTTATTTTTACAAAGGAGTCACCTCTTATCAAGGCCCAGAGGCCACTCGAGGATAACGGTTAATGAGTGTATGGTAGTTATTAGGACAATAGTGTAGTAATCATTAGTAGTGGAAATTTGATAAAGTGGATTACTTAAGGGGACGGTTCATCAAGAACTTGTTTACATTGGACTTGAAAACGACTACATTGTAGTCAGCTAGAAAACAAGCAAACAAAACAAAGTTCCACAGGCAGGCAGTGCTAATAAAGAAGTTTTGTTCCTGGAATCCACGATTAGGTTTGGGAACAGATAAAGAGTGGGGGAAATTATTGATAGTGGTTTCAGTAGACGAGTGTTTTCCATGAAAGTTTGCCAAAGGAAGGAACCTTAGATTGGAGCTCAGATGAGCACTTGCCATTCAAGTGACGATAGCTTAGCTCAGCTGTCCAGTTGAGAAAGGCAGGAGAGAGAAGATCATTAGGATTGCTATGTAAGTCTCAAAAGGTCTAGAAGAAATTCTTCAAAGTTCAATTAGAAATTAATACACCCAGAAGTCTAATTGGTCATCACGTAATCCAATCATCCCACACGAAAGGAAAGAAATGTCATGACTGCTATGTCGGAATCATGAGTGGCTAGCCATCTCATGTGATCTCGTCCAACACCATAAAGTGTGAGCTACTGTGATACTATTTATTTCCTCACACCCCAAAAAAGAAGTGCTAGGAAGAAAAAAAAAATGAGGAAAAACTATAACAAAAAAGAGGAAATAAGTTGATTAGTAGAACAAAGGTTATGGGGAATGATCTTAGTCCAAACATAAAGGGGGGGGGGTTGTTTACTAAAGAACACAAAAAGAAAGCTGAAATAGGATTGTTAATCAAGGTGTAGCAGTGACGAGGGTTGGGCGCAAAAGATAGGACAACAGGGGTCGATATATTTAGAGTTAGTTTACAAGCAGTTTTAGAGGTGGCAATGAGTTTTTTGGCAGTTTATGATAGCGAAAGTTTGTGGACAGTCTTGAGTTTGTGACAGTTGAGGACAGTGTCCAGTTTGTGACAGTTGATGACTTGGAGGTCCCCTGCGAGAGATTGGAGTCGAAGCTAGGCAAGAGTAACTCGGGCTAAGAAAAAAAATCACTAGGGACTGAAGCAACCAGACAGCTAGTGAAGGACAATGTTTGGGATTCCTCCTTCCACACTACGCGACGGTATCGCACACACACACACACACACACACACACACACACACACACACACACACACACACAGAGGTTAACTGATTTACGTCAAGAACTCATCTTGTGCGTTTTATTGTAGCATGGTCACAAAGGTAATCATTGGTTCACATTGTTAAGATTTGAAATATGGTGCTGAATTTCAATCCCAGGGGGTAAATTTCAATCCCAGGGGGTGAGGACCAGTGTTTTTATCGAGACACTATCTCGATGTGATTGCTTGACCCTCATCCTTTTTATTCATGCAAAAATATAATGTAAATACATCACGTTTCTGAATTTTTGAGATGAGGATTAATAATTCATATTATTTGGATTATTTAGATTACTGTTCTCATCTTGAGTGTCATTTTCACAACGTTTCAGTCGATGTAATCTACGACCTTCTTCAGATGCATCTTGTGAAACTTAAGAATTTGCACAAAATTTTGAACGGAACCCATTAAATTCATGGGGGTAGCACACTCTGATTCCTCAATGAGAATGCCATTCATTTCAAACAGGACAAAATGAGGATTCGAGCATTAATGGTGAAAGGAGGAAGGCTTGGTTTTGAAGGTGCAAAATAAATAACAAGCCACTCCCCTGTTTCACTATTTTATACAGATTGAAGCAAAGATTATCAATAAGGCTTTAATAATCAATACTCTCCAAGGTGTTGCCATAGACAGTCGTGTTTTCTAACATTTTTTTTTTTTTACATAGGCGTCACCACTTATCAAGGCCGATAGGCCACTCAAGGATAAGGGTTAAAGAGTGTAGAGTAGTCAAAAGGACAATATAGTAATCGATAGTAATGGAAGTTCGGTAAATTTGTTAACTTAAGTGGAACGGCTCATCAGAAACTTGTTCACGTTGGACTTGAAGACAACCATATTATAGACAGCTGGAAAGCAGGAAAACGGAAGACAATTCCACAGGCATGCAGTTCTAAGAAAGAAGCTTTGATCATGGAATATATGTTTAGGTTTAGGCACAGATAAAGAGTGGGGAAAATTATTGATAATGTTTTCAGCTAGTCTAGTGTTTCTTGTGAAAGTTTGGCGAGGGGGGACCATAGATTGAAGCTCAGTTGAACACTTTCCATGAAAATAACGATAAAGCAGGGACAAACTCGCAACATCTCTTCTGTGAGATAGAGGTTGCAGCAAAGAGAAAAGGACATTTCCCACCAGGCCACGAAGTCTATTTTGAACCCTATCAAGGCAGGACAAGTCTTTTCTAGCAGCTCCTGCCCAGATGTGACAACAGTATTCCATCCTTGGACGTATCTGGCTCTTATATTGATAGAGAATTGCATCAGCAGTGAGATATCTACCGGATCGATAGAAGGATCCCACCATTTTTCCAGCGGCCTTGGCAACAGATTTGATGTACGTATTCCATTTAAGATCAGGAGTAAAGGTCAAACCCAGAAGCCTGTCAAAACCTGAGGCCTCCCCAAGACGAGAGCCATTCATTTTAATTGATGCCAGATGGAGATCAGAACGTTGATGATGTAAAGATAGAAGCTTGGTTTTAGATGCATTAAAAGTAACCAGCCACTCCTTTCCCCATTGTACAACGTGATCAAGATCAGAGGAGAGAGAATCGGAGAGAACTTGGTCGTTTACTGTTTTAGATGTGCTACCATAGATGGTAGTGTCGTCAGCAAAAATCTCTACGAATGATGTAAGGATGTGATTTGGAAGATCATTAATGTAGATCAGGAAAAGAGTTGGGCCCAGGATGGACCCCTGAGGGACTCCAGCATTTATACTGTGAGCTTCTGATTTTTGCCCTTCAACTACTACTCTTATGAACCTATCAGAGAGAAATGATTTAATAATTGAGAAGACATTTCCAGCTATACCATAGCTGGAGATCTTGTGAAGTAGGCCTTTATGCCATACCCTATCAAAGGCCTTTGATATGTCAAGAGCAATTGCCCTAGAAAGGTTGCCTCTGTCGAGAGATTCGCTAATCCTATGAGATATAACTGTAAGCACATCTGCTGTAGATCTAGCAGAACGGAAACCATATTGTGTGTCACTAAGAAGGTTATTTTTGCTGAGATGGTTGATTACTTCTCTATTTAATACAGATTCCAACAACTTATTCATGACGCACAGGAGACTTATTGGCCTGTACTGAGAGGGAGATTAACGATCACCTGAATTCCTAAATACAGCGCATACTGATGAGATTTTCCAGGGTGATGGGAAGCAATTTTCCTTAAGACAACATTTAAACAGTTTTGTAAGTATGGGTGCTAGTTCTGGTTGAAGTTTTTGAGTACTATAATTGGAATACCATCAGGGCCGGTTGCTTTACTGGAACCAAGGTTTTTGATTAGCTTGGCAACATCACATACAGATATTTGTATATCACATAGTGTGTTTTCTGATACAGGAGGAAATATTGGGGGTTGGCGGCCTTGGTCGCAAAGGGTAGAATTGGCTGCAAAGTTCTTGGCAAAGAGTTTGGCTTTGTCTGATGCTGACAAGATTAACTCATATCCATTGATGATAGTTGGGATAGAGCACACGCTTCTGTTCAGGATTCTGTTTGCAATTTGCCAAAACTGGTGGGAACGAAGCCACTGCTCAGCTACTTTGGACTTGACGGACTGAGCATACAACTCTCTTGCGTTCTTTATTACTTTCTTACAATGATTGCTGGCAGTCCTGAAAGCGGCTTTAGTTTCCATATATCTATTACGTTGGAAGCAGTGGAAAAAGTGATTTCTGTGCGCAATTGCTGCAGGACATTCTGGAGAAAACCATGACTGGCTGTTAGGTTTTTGCTGGAACTTTTTCGAGGGTATGAAATTGTCTATACCTACAATTAACCATTCTGTCAGGTCTGATACTATAGACGACACATCCTTTTTAAACATGGAACACAGAGGAAGATCCGATATAAATGTACGGAAACTATCCCAGTCAGCCATCGTGTATCGATATACTGTACGATGGAGAGGTACGTCTGAGGACTTATTACATTTCATTTTTATCTTAATTGATACAACTGAGTGGTCGGAAGATCCAAGAGGAGACAGAACGGAAACTGAACATAGTTCAGGGCAAGTTGTGAGAAAAAGGTCTAGGAGACTTGCATACTGGCCGTCATTGTTGGGCACACGGGTGGGTTCGTGAACAATCTGAGTGAGGTCATAAGCAATGGAGAAATCATGACAGAATCTCCCCTCATCATCGGTCTTGTTTGAGTGGTTCAACCATTCCACATTGTGAACATTGAAGTCTCCACATACGTGAATGTTAGCTGAAGGATATGCTGATAGAACTTGGTCAATTTTCTCAGATATGCTTTTAACATATATGTAAACAAATGAATTCAAGATATGATTTGATCAATGTTTATACAGGTATTTCTTAAAAACAAAAACAGCAACAGCAATAACAACACCAACCAAACCAAGCATAATGAACAAATATTTAATGATTTCAAGAGAACAGTAGTTCATATAATCCAAATAATACGAATTATCAATCATCATTTCCAAAATTCAGAAACATAACAATTCAAAACTGTATAATATAATTTCTTTTCTGTGTCTGAATTTTTGAGATGAGGATTGTGGGGGTCGCCTGGCCTTTCTTTTGGGAACTGACTTCCTCCACAAATAATAAAAATAAAAATAAGAAATCTTATATGCAACACAAACGGAGGTTTATTTCTGGAATAGAAATAACAAACAATAACAAGTTAAAACATAGTTCTCAATATTTCAGAGTTCTTTTTTTTGAGTTCATATGAAAGATGGAGAGTCTCTTTTTTTGTGTTCTTTGAATGTTCAAATTTGTAACAGAGACAATATTAATGTTCATCTGTTAAAAGAGAGTATTAATGCGCGGAGCAGTGGAAATGAAATAATTGATGTTTGCACGCGTGGTAAGTCCATATGAGAAAGCGTTGAATGAGTCGGAAGAGTTTAAAGAGACGAAAGAATACTCGAAAGGCTAAGAGACTAAAGAGATAGATTTTGTGTTTGTGCATGTTTATATTCGATTTGATCGGCTCCAAACGAGCTCTAGAAAATCAGTTTTAAAATGTGTCCTAGGAGGAATTCCATTGGACGGAAGACATCACATGGGGTGCTTTCAACTACGTATGCACCTTTGGTATATAAAGGTCACGCCGGAATTTGCGTGGGTGTCATTTTTCATTTTTTTAACGCGCCGAAACAATCAATTGCACTGCGCGCCTAAATTGTATTTAACGACTTTTAAATTTGAATATTAAACTGTGCCAACTGGCACAGGATGGATAATTCGTATTATTTGGATTATTCGGACTACTGTTCTCATGCTGCATAAAGGTACTAATAAATTATTAAATGTTTCACAACCTTTTTAACATTACAATTTTAAGAACAAATTTTCTGTCAAGGAGGCCATAATGCAGGGCAATAAGGTTTCACTAAGAAAATAAACATAAAATTAAGACAGGAAAAAACACTTTTTCTTCAAAACGTACGGCCCGAAAGCGACATCGTTATTCATTTATTTAATTTTTTACATTGCACATTTGGTGATCGGGAGATTCTATTTATTAAAAAGTTGTAGCGGACCAGGGTATAATACCCTAGCTCGCCACAAGAAAATAATGAAACGAATGGAATTGAAGGAAACAAAAACTCAATTGATGGATAAGATAAACGTCGTTTATTTGCTGTTGAAAGAATGAACGTTTTAGTTATAACATGTGTTCATGTCCGTGCGTGTGTAACCAATGTTTGTTGCAGGGTTGGTGTTGTAGAAAAATAGGAAATGTGTGTTCATCTCACTATCGTTTGTTCGCGCGTGGGAAGAGAAATGAGTGTTGTAGTGGAAATGAGAATGATAGTCCAGCTTGTAGACAAAGAAGAGGATATGAGAGTTGACATCAGTTAGTAGTCAGCTACACGAAGGTGTTCTCAGGGACCAGTAGTAGATAGAGAGAGAAAGAGTGGGAATGTGTACATGCAGTCTGTTAGCTCGTGCCCCATACATAGTAGTAAGTGAGCATGATGCACGCGAGTGGTCCGAAGACCGACCGACCAGCACGGAAGCTGGGCCGGAAAGAAGGAGCCACTTGTTGCTCTTCCTTTTATACTCGTTTCCGGAATGTCTTTTGCGCATGTGTATATTTCCCTAGAAAGCGGAAGTGACGTCATCCATGTATGCGTTCGTGTGCGCGTGTGTGAGTAAATGTGTATACGTTAGCGTGTGTGTATATATACGTGAATGTGAGTGTATGTACGTGAATGTGAGTGTATGTACGCGAACGTGAATATGTGTACATGTGTGGACGTGGGCGCGTATGTTTGTGTGTGCGTATGTATATGACATAGCTTGAAATGTGAATGTGTGTTTTTGTGTGAGGCTTGAAAAAGGCTCGTACAAAGTGATAAAATACTACGAACATTAAATTAGTGTGTGTGTGTGTGTATATATACATACATATATATATATATATATATATATATATATATATATATATGTATAGTCATCTACATACAGTACTGTTTTGCTGTTTCACAGCTCATCAGTGCTGCTAGACAAGCACTACCTCAAGCCAGGATTGAAACCCAACCGCCTGGAGGACAGTCAAGACTCCTAACCATTATGCTATTGGCGGCTGCTGTGCGAGTCGTGAGTTTAACAATGTTTTGACATCGTCTGAAATACCTAAGCTCGATTTGTTTACACAAAGAGCATTGCTTTATACGCTAATGGTAATTCATGTATCACTTCTCAATATGCTCAACTCAAGATGAGGAGCATTATAATCATCCACATACAGAACTGTCTCGCTGTTTCACAGCTCATCAGATATATATATATAATATATATATATATATATATATATATATATATATATGCACATACACACACACACATATATATATAATTTAATGTTCATAATATGTTATCACTTTCCATCCTCCTTTTTAATAAATAGGATCTCCCAATCAAATAATTTATAATCTAGAAACCGTGACACGCGTATGTACGTTAAAGGTATTACAGTATTAGTATATAGCTGATCTTATCTTGTTTAGAATTGAACATCCACTGTTTTTTGATCTTATAGAAAAGAAAGAGAGAGAGAAAAAAAGAATCTGTGCTTTTTTATTTTATTTTTTTTCCCCCCATTAAGATCTGAAAAATGAATCATTGAGTTATTTTTGAAATGGTTTTCTCTGGAAAATTGTCTATAAACATAACTCTTCCTTTTCTTTCTTTTTTTTTTTTCTTTTTTTTTTTTTTGCAAACATTTGATTTTTTGGAATATCGCCCTCAGAGCATTATTCCGTCTGTTCAGCATCATGGCTGATGCAAAAGTGCAACATGATTCCTAAACTTGATAGAATTTGCTGACTGCTCATAATTGTTGATAATTCAATTCAATTCCATTTATTGGCAAGAAAGATTCCAAAAACTGAATTTAGCACACAGATTTTTTTTTTTTTTTTTAGTTTTATATTCTTGGAACAAATCTCTACCTATATATAAAATGCACTTTGTCTTTGCATGCATATGTGTGTGTATGTATGTGAATTCATCCCTATAGACTCCAAAACAGTCAGTCCGATTTTTTTTTAAAAATCACACAAATAGACTTTATGTGTCTGGCAGTGTTCTTAGGTTTTGTATTCAGAATGCTTCAGATAAGTATCAAAATATGACAATAAAAAATCTAATTAAAGAAAGAATTTTGACCAAAGTTAACGCTCTGATACAGCCTAATATCACAGGAGAATTTTAGAAATTTTATCACCACCAAACAGAAGAGCCCGACATATAAAATCAACAGTAAATTTTTTGATAAGACAGGGGCGTGTTAAGAGCAGAATCGAATCATGATACTTTTTGCATTTTAAACTTTAATCCAAGCCATTCTATATATAAAAATAATTTTATGAAATCAACAGTAGGTTTTCTACAGTGCAGTATTGATTACAATTTATTGTGGACTAAGTCACTGTGGGGAGTCATGTGAAACTTACTTCCAGTGCATCATAGTGGATCCCCAACTAGAGCAGCCAATCAATCGATTTAAAAATGGGTGATTTCACTAATTTTGCTAACAATAAAAGTATTAGAAGTGTGGAACATTTGTTAATCCTAATTCAGTCCTGGGCAACGCCGAGCCTCCCAGGTAGTTATTGAATAAAATTAAATAATTCTATTGGAATAGACAATTTAGAGAATATATTGAATGAATTGGTAAGCAATTTCAGGAATACATTGGATGAATTGGTAGATAATTTTAGGAATGCATTGGATGAATTGGTAGATAATTTTATGAATACATTGGAGGAATTGTTAGAAAATTTTAGGAATACATTGGATGAATTGGTAGATAATTTTATGAATACATTGGATGAATTTGTAGATAATTTTAGGAATACATTGGATGAATTGGTAGATAATTTTATGAATACATTGGATGAATTGGTAGATAATTTAAGGAATACATTGGATGAATTCGTAGATAATTTTAGGAATACATTGGATGAATTGGTAGATAATTTTAGGAATACATTGGAGGAATTGGTAGATAATTTTAGGAATACATTGGATGAATTCGTATATAATTTTAGGAATACATTGGATGAATTAATAGATAATTTTAGGAATACATTGGATGAATTCGTATATAATTTTAGGAATACATTGGATGAATTGGTAGATAATTTTAGGAATACATTGGATGAATTCGTAGATAATTTTAGGAATACATTGGATGAATTCGTAGATAATTTTAGGAATACATTGGATGAATTGGTAGATAATTTTATGAATACATTGGATGAATTGGTAGATAATTTTAGGAATACATTGGATGAATTGGTAGATAATTTTAGGAATACATTGGAGGAATTGGTAGATAATTTTAGGAATACATTGGATGAATTCGTATATAATTTAAGGAATACATTGGATGAATTAATAGATAATTTTAGGAATACATTGGATGAATTCGTAGATAATTTTAGGAATACATTGGATGAATTGGTAGATAATTTAAGGAATACATTGGATGAATTCGTAGATAATTTTATGAATACATTGGATGAATTCGTAGATAATTTTAGGAATACATTGGATGAATTGGTAGATAATTTTATGAATACATTGGATGAATTGGTAGATAATTTTATGAATACATTGGATGAATTCGTAGATAATTTTATGAATATATTGGATGAATTCGTAGATAATTTTAGGAATACATTGGATGAATTGGTAGATAATTTTAGGAATACATTGGATGAATTGGTAGATAATTTTAGGAATACATTGGATGAATTGGTAGATAATTTTATGAATACATTGGATGAATTGGTAGATAATTTTATGAATACATTGGATGAATTAATAGATAATTTTATGAATACATTGGATGAATTAATAGATAATTTTAGGAATACATTGGATGAATTGGTAGATAATTTTATGAATACATTGGATGAATTGGTAGATAATTTTAGGAATACATTGGATTAATTCGTAGATAATTTTATGAATACATTGGATGAATTAATAGATAATTTTATGAATACATTGGATGAATTCGTAGATAATTTTATGAATACATTGGATGAATTCGTAGATAATTTTAGGAATACATTGGATGAATTGGTAGATAATTTTAGGAATACATTGGATTAATTCGTAGATAATTTTAGGGATACATTGGATGAATTGGTAGATAATTTTATGAATACATTGGATGAATTTGTAGATAATTTTATGAATACATTGGATGAATTCGTAGATAATTTTATGAATATATTGGATGAATTCGTAGATAATTTTAGGAATACATTGGATGAATTCGTAGATAATTTTAGGAATACATTGGATGAATTGGTAGATAATTTTAGGAATACATTGGATGAATTGGTAGATAATTTTAGGAATACATTGGATGAATTGGTAGATAATTTTATGAATACATTGGATGAATTAATAGATAATTTTATGAATACATTGGATGAATTAATAGATAATTTTAGGAATACATTGGATGAATTGGTAGATAATTTTATGAATACATTGGATGAATTGGTAGATAATTTTATGTATACATTGGATGAATTGGTAGATAATTTTATGAATACATTGGATGAATTAATAGATAATTTTATGAATACATTGGATGAATTAATAGATAATTTTAGGAATACATTGGATGAATTGGTAGATAATTTTAGGAATACATGTGCAGGGATAACCAACATTGCCCAGAATTCAATGATGATCAACGAATGTTCTACACTTACAATACTTTTATTGTCATTGAAATCGTTGAAATAGCCCATTCGTCAATTAATTTTACGACCTGGTTATGCGGGGCATCCCTGCTAGCTTAGATAAATACTTTTGCAGTTTTAACAAAAGAGCTATAATAATATCAGGGCATCTTCATTTATGCTGAACATCCACAGAATGCCAACATCAATGCATTACATATGAAATAGTCCGCTGTGGAATTTCCACAGGTCCCACTAATCTCAATGAATGGCGAGTCATGCTGAAACCAACCTTTGTGAGAAAAGCCATGTCCAAATGTCCAAGATTATCAGCAGATTAACGCTTTTGAATGGAAACAGTCTAGCTGTTATCTCCAGTGGATATCTGGAGCAGTCAACTTCTGGGTGATCAAACAGTGGCCACTAACAAAGGACAGGATCAGTCAGGATTCCAGAAAATTGAAAGGGGAGGTGATTAGAGTCAGCGTTCCAGGGGTGAGGAGGACAGGTGGAGCCAGGATGTTTGAGGGAGGTCAATTGCGCCGGTATGAATCTCTGGGCAAGTTGAGTTCTTGGAGCTCTTGGCTAAAGGGCTGCTAACGGGATCGATTTTTACAAATCTGCTATTCTACTTAGAAAACGAGTACCACCTATATATATATATATATATATATATATATATATATATATAAGTGACCTTGTCTGTCTGTGTGAGAAGTGGTCTCTACCAAACCACTCTGCCAATTTTTGGTCTACAAACTTGAAACTTGATATATAAGGTCACTTTTATCTCTCTCTCTCTCTCTCTCTCTCTCTCTCTATATATATATATATATATATATATATATATATAAATTACCTTGTCTGTATATATATGTGCAGAACAGTCTCTACCAAACTATTCTTTCAATTTTTGGTCTACAGACTTTAAATTAGATATACAGGGGATTTAGATCTATGAAAAAAAATTTGCCAATAAAAATAGCTGCTAAGGGGTCAAAATTGAAAAAAAATTTAAATTGTCAATTGGCATAAGTCGACTAAATGTGTTACTTCTACATATGTGCAGATATACATTTATATGTTAAAGTCGGTTGATATTTTAAAGTTTTCTTATCCATCTGTTGTTAGCTCAGATGGTAACAAATTAGGCTGGAGAGCTAAATGTTTTGGTTTCGATTCTAGCTGATGGCACCTAAGTCATACTTTTTTAAAACTTTTGAAATCACTACTATATATTGGGTACAATATAATAATAAATACGAAACTTGCATGATTAAAATATAATATTTAAGCGTATTTTACAACTGGGCAACATGCTAGTTTTTATTTATTTATTTATTTATTTTATATATTTTATTTATTTATTTTATATATTTTGTTTTTTTCTTTGTTTATTTTTGTTTTTATATATTTGGTTTTCTATTTTTGCTATTTTTGGTGTTTGTATTGTCCCACTCCTCATCATTTTTTTGTAAATAAAATTAACTTAAAACCATCGGGGGATATTTTAAACAATGTAGTCGATAGAGTAAATGTGGTATTTTGGTGATTTCTGAAGTGAAAATTCTGGATGAATGGTGAAAGAACAAAGGCAACAATTCTCGTACCAATTGGTCTGAAAAAAAGCAAATTGCTCAAATAACTATCCAATTTCTTTCTGTGGTGTTTCGATACGCTTTCTTCTTTACTTCCAAAAGAAATTCAGTTTTCACAGCTAACAGGTTGACTAATTTGTAAATTAAATATATTTTAAAAATTTTATTTGTGAATAAATAATTCTAAATGTAGTATCTGTTCTGTCCTCGATTGAAGTAGGAGAAATCCTTCTGTAACAGAGCTGCTAGCTTTTGACAAGCTAACATATACAAATGACCAAGCCGGATGAGAGATGTGATGTTACAGTAATGATACGAGGACATACTTGAATGGAGAAGCGGAGTTTAGAAAAGCACTTGTTCGAGACACTTGGGTGACGTCACAGCTGAGATGAGAAGTCACACATGGCCAGAGAAGCAAATTTTGTTAAAATTTTGTTAAAATCTTGTTAAAATTTTGTTAAAATTTTGTTGAAATCTTGTTAAAATCTTGTTAAAATTTTGTTAAAATCTAAAACAGTGATTTAGATTTTTTTTCCTCTTCTTTCCTCGTTTTTTTTTTTCAGCGGAGTCTACATGTTAATGATATCGTTACATATACAAAATTTGGTGCCGAAATGACTTTTAAAAAAATTGACTAGGCGATTAAATGAAAAAGGATTCAAAATAAAAAAAAAAAATAGAAAAAAGGTCATCACAAAAAAATGCGGTGGAAAAGAAAGGAAGAAGCACTGGACCAAGCCGAGACAGTAAACTTGAAGAAAAAAAGAAGAAAAAAGAATTACACTGGGCTGTAAGTAATATTGTTTGTTTCCGTTTATTTTTCTCTTTTTTGCTTCACTTACAAATTTTTCTCCTGTTTTGTCGGTCATGGTTTTAGTTGCTAATGAACGCTTTGTAGGGACCTTAGATCACCGTGAATATTATCTTTAATGTTAAAAATAAACGTTATAGTATTACAAATCAGTTAAATAACATTTTTTGGGACATAGTTCCATGCTCATTTAACGTAGCAAATAGCTTACTAGGTTTTTAATAAGAATTTAGAATTGAACATTTAGAAATGAACATGTTTATATTCTTGTAAATTGGTATTCGAGTGTTCAAGTGATGTTCAACTCTTGACTGAGAATTCTAAATATCCCCAGTTTTTTTTTTTTGTGGATTATTAAAGTTTAAAAAAAAAAAAAACATACAATTCTTAATATAGACTATGCTAAATGACTTATAAATATTTTTTTTTATGTTTAAACCGTGTTTTTATTTTTTGGTATTTCATTACATGGAATCATATAAATCTAATACTGAATACAGAAATATTAATATTTAAAGTCATCTTTAATTTTAAAAACTAATGGCAAGCAAAATTGGTTGGCAGTCAAGTTATACACTTAACGTTAATGGAATATTATCCGTTGATTCTAAAACTTAGACTCTTATGAGAAAAAAGCATGGTGGTTGCATAGCCACTGTGTGAGAATGATAAGTGTCCACTAAGCATTTAAGGTATTTTATAATCCTCAGATACAGAAATGGAGGAAGTAGATTACGCCAAATTTGTTTGTGGTCTGAATGGAGGATGTGGATTATGACGTAGGTTAGTGGGATGAATAAAGAGTGTTCATGTTGGATAGAATACTGCTGAAAATAAATAATAAAGAGTAAAGTGTCAACCATAATTGTCTCAAATAATCTTGTCAAAAGTGGCTGAGCAGTTGAGACAAAAAGGGGGTCATAGACTAAACAAAAGGTGAGATTAACTAGTGTTTTCTTGAATAAGCTTTCTTCAGGGAGCGGAACAGACAAATAATTTGTAGGACTAGGGCTTATGCTAATTATTTTTGTCAAGAATTTTGGAGAGGAATTTTGAACTAAAAGAAAACTATTTGGGCAGTCGGTGTGGAAATCTATTGAGCACAAGGAGAGAAATATTAATGATATGATTGATATGATAGGTAGAGAAATCGAGAGTTGTTGAAGAGAAGGAGAAAAGAATGAAACAAAACTTGCATGACATAAAAAAGTAACAAACGAAACTGAGAATACAATTAGCAATATAACATAGTTGTTATGAAGACTGTCCATAAGCAATAACTTCATTACTAAAATAAAGATATTAGGTTTCAGTTTGGGAAATTCACATGTGCAGTAGTACTGCACTGCAGTACCGACAAACATCAAAGACTATTCAATAGCACTTGGATTTTGTCTTGCCGCAATTTACCTGGCTTTGTAACATATTGTTAACATTTAAAATTTTAATTTTGGACAACAAAGCTGAAACATTTTGGCACTTTTCAGTGAAATTTCTGACCCCCCCCCACCTACATTCCTGCTATTGAAACAGCTGAATTTTTTCTCCTTTTCAACTTATTAAAACATATGTTTGGATTTCTAAAACAAAAATAAAAATAAAACAGGATAAAGAAAGGAATTTCTAACGGGGGGGGGGACAAGTTAAATGAAAAGATTGGACAAACTATACATTAAGACATTTTATTTTGATTTATGTATTCATATAATCTATTATATAAATCTCACTTGTCTGTTTAAATGTGTGTATGTTTGTATATCTGCCTAAAACTTTCGACACAAGCAATGGATTTTCACGAGGTCAGTATCGTTTTGAAGCTCGACCCTTTGGACAACAAACATGAAAAAATTGGCTAAAAACATTAATTTCTTCAAGTGGGCACTTGAAAAATTGTTTTGAAGCTCGACCCTTTGAAAAATTGTTTTGAAGCTCGACCCTTTGAAAAATTGTTTTGAAGCTCGACCCTTTGAAAAATCGTTTTGAAGCTCGACCCTTTGGACAACAAACATCGAAAAATTAGCTAAAAACATTAATTTCCTCAAGTGGGCACTTTTCTACAAGGAGGAATCGCTTTTTTCACTGATATTTTCGAAAGTCATCTTCTCTTTTTGATTGACTAGCCTTAATTTAAACCTATGTCACTTCCGGTTTGGCGATGGACGCAACAGCAAAAACGTCACTTTTTTTTCATTTTCTTTTCCTCCTTTGTGGTATGGGTTCAAGCCTGCCTGCCTACTAGCTTTTTCTTTTTTTTTTTGCTCAACACACACCTACAAACACCTGGGCAATGCCAGGCGCCCAGGCTAGTAATACATAAATCAAAATAAAATGTCTTAGTTTATTCAATCTTTTGTGTGAACTTTTGAGGGTTTTTTTCTTGTTTTCTTTTATTGCCTCAGATCAGGTTTTAATAAAATTCTTGTAAAATTTTTTTTGGCATATAGAGGTATGTAACAGAGCCACTAGTGCTGTTAGCAGCATCAGCAGCAGTGTATGACAAGCTAACATATGCAAACGACTAAGCCGTCTGCACAATGTGATGTTACAGCAGAGACAAAAGGACACATGTGGATGGAAAAGCATCGTTCAGAAATGCATGTGTTCGAGACACGTGGATGACGTCATAGCAGAGACAAGAAGTTACTCGTAGCCTGAGAAGCAGGAATAAATGTCTTTTGTTAAAAACTGAAACGAGTTGAATTTTTTTTTTCCTGTCGTCTGTTTCTTTGATAAAAAAAAAAGCCTGTACAATGCTACACTTCTAGAACGAAGAAAAAAATTTTGCAATCTATAATATTCATTTTAGGGGAACCAGATTTTTTTTTTATTGCATATTAAGAACTGGCCATGGATCCAAATTTGTACTTGTGGAGATTCAAGTAAATAGAGAGAGACATCACTGTCTTGGGATAAATTTCTCCGGTTTCAGGTTTTTCATCCTCATAGGTATTACCTCCTTCTTTCGAAGGGGGGGGGGACTGATGCGTTCTTATTCATGCTTGGACTGTCAACAGGACTACAGAGGTAATCTTAAGTGTTTGTTCAGAATCCCCCATAAACAAGGAAAAAAAAAATGAAAATTGTATATTATCTACGTATCTGTGATGGACAGAAAATATTGTATTCTAAAAATTACGTACATTGGTTAAGTAGCTTATTTTTTAAATAAGTAAATCAAATTTTATAACCACCATTTTGAAAACAAGGGAAAAAAAACTCAACATAATTCAAACTTGTGAGATTTATGTCGTGTTGCTTACGACTTCCCATTAATTACTTAAAAATTATTTATTTATAAAAAAAATCTACTTGATCTATTTACATGATTTTTGGAATAAGATATTTTCTTTCCCACATGTGTACGTACATCACAGTTTTTCGGTAATTGCATAGATTGGTGAGCTTTTAAACTGCGTGAGCCTTTTCTAGTCTCACACAAAAACACACGTTCACATTTCAAGCTATATTACTTGTCATATGCATACGCGCACACAAACATACACGCCCACATCCACACACGTACATATATTCACGTTCATGTACATACACTCACATTCACGTGTATACTCACACACGCGCACACGTACGCACACAAGGACAACGTCACTTTCCCTTTCAAAGGAAATCCACACATGTGCAAAAGACCACCGGAAACAAGTATAAAAGCAAGAGACAAGCTGCTTCCAGCCTTTTTCAGACCAGCTTTCTAGCTGGGCGGTCTACAGACCGACAGCGTGCCTTTTTGGCATGCGCGCGCACGCACGTACTTCACACCACTTGCAACTATGTGGGACAAAAAGCTATCAGACCATACATACACTTTATACACTTTCTATCTCCATAACCTGGATTGACTTTCTCACTCTATCTCCCCTTCGGTTTTCGTCCATCAACACAGACATGTGCACGACTCTCTACTGAGCTTAACCCTCTCTTTCTACAGGCCGGCTTGCCACTTCGCGTTTCTTTATTGCATTCCCCTTTCCTTCCACGCGTGTAGTCGTCAACGGCCGAATGAACACGTGTACACCCAAGACTTTCATTTCTCAACAGAAATTAAACGATATGTTTATTTTATTCCAGCATTTGAGTTCTTTGTTTCCTTCATTCAATACGTATCATTATTTTTTCTTGTAGTGAGTTAGGGTATTTATATCCTGGTCAGCAACAAAACCAACATATTTCACATGAGAACATTATTATGTACTTGCGTGTCATGTTAAAATTAGTAGATATTCCAAAACATGACGAAAAGTGATCCAATAGAAAAATAATTACAAGTCAAAATAACGTATGGAGTTTTATTGTATGAGTTAAGGTAGAAAGATTGTGTGACCAATTCAGTATGACAAAGTAACTTATCGCCACTGACTTGAATTTGGTTTGCCATTTTTAAACAGAACCTAATTGTGGCTACTTTTTATTAAAAATACATCTAGCACATCTCCTTTTGGATAATTTTTCATAATTTATACTAATTTTGACATGACACGTAAATATGTAATGTTTTCACCTGAAATATAGTGGCTTAAAAGATCACTAATCTACAGAGACACCGATTGGTGCTAAGAACTCAATGGGCTCTGAAATTCGAGCTTAACTAATTTTTAATATAAGACGGAATTCTGGACAAGCGCCTAATTTGGTTTCCATCCAGTACTAGTGCTCAATTAAAAATGTTTATTTTTCCTTCAGGCTGGGATCAGAGTGTAGTATCTGTTCTGATGCTACTGCTACAGTGCTTGCAACACTAAGTTAATTCGGCGTTTCTATATTATACAAACAAAAAATAAATAATTTTTGGGTTCGTATTACTGTACACATAGATTCGAAAAAGTTGTCAAAAAACAAATATATAACAAATAAATGTTATCAAAGGCAAGATAAGTTACTTTTCTACCTAACTGGATATATTTTTTGTGTTTTTATTCAATGTAACATGTTTATTCAGCTCGAAAAACATGCAGCATTTACCGATGTATTGGAAAATTCAAAATGGCGCCCGACTATCTCTTTAACACGGTAAGTTTGGGAAAAGATGTTATAAATAATAAACTAGACAAAATAATATTAAAAAAACAACCGAATATATGTCAACTTATGCCACGGTAACATATATTGAGCGAATTTCTAACAGTATTTTGTCTAGTTTATTATTTATAATACCTTTTCCCAAACTTACCCTTTCCGAGAGAGAGTCGGCCGCCATTTTGAATTTTCCAATCGGTAAACACTGTATGTTTTTCGAGCTGAATAAACATGTTACACTGAATAAAAACACAAAAATATATATCTAGTTAGGTAGAAAAGTAACTTATCTTGCCTTTGATAACATTTATTTGTTATATATTTGTTTTTTGACAACTTTTTCGAATCAGTAATACAAACCCTAATTTGTAAGTGAAACAAATGGTACCTATGTAATTGTCAGGTCACAAATAATAACAGATCCAAAAATTACGAAAAACGATAAGGCAGAAAAATGAAAAAAGAAATTTGTGAAAGGAAGTGCCATCACTATATTACGCTTATTAAAAAAGATAACTTGGCAGGGGGATAATTAAGTTCTGTTGCTTACGTCACGTCACAATCGTAATTCAAAATGTCGAACAGAATTTATTTCCCATATAAACTTTGTTAAAAACAGTTTTTCATATTTTTTTAACTTATCGTTTTCCGTAATTTTTCGATAAGTTACTATTTGCGACATAACAATTATGTAGTTGCGACTTTTTTTTTTTTCTTAGTTTGTAAGCGCCGTTAATTCTGTCCTCCTTAGTAAAGGCGAAACCTTTCTAGACTAAGGCAATTTTTTATTTCCCAATACAGAGTGTCCCTTTTGTGGGAAGCTGGATATTCTTCCACGATAAAAATGACCTTGCGTCAAATTGTGCTCTCGTGGGAAAGCAAATAAATATGAGTAGACAAGTAAATAACCAAATTTTCGAGAGAGAGAGAGAGAGAGAGGGGAAGAGGTTATATAATTTAGTTTAAAAGTCTAATTGTAGTCCGCAGTTTCGTATGTATATAAAACGTTACAGAAACAGATTTTGCACTTATTTTGAGATTTATAAGATTAAAAAGAAAGATTTCTTTATTTACTAACCCAGATAGATCTTAACAATTTCGAAAAATATTGAAATACAGTAATTGTTAAAAAATGTTACGAAACTAAAAGTCGTAAATAATTTAAAATCGAGGCTATTTTTCCGTTTTGGACACCATATTGTTGTCAGAATTATTGTGTACAAATATTCACTGAGTGTATTGGGAATATTTTACGAAGCTTGAAAGGGACATTACACCTTTGTTACATCTGTAAAAACGCTTCTTTGTCGCCAGCGCCACGATGGACCGAAATATAAGGTACACGGCGTTGCAAGAGGAGAGGGAAGATGACGAAAACGAAGAACCAGTCCCGTCATCTGCAACGACGGACAACTGTAGCGTCCATGCAACTGAACGTGCAGGTCTTACTTCTTTTCTTCAAACGTCTGAAGCTGCGCCCGGAGTAGGCAGTTCGAACCCCGCATTCTCCGACGATTCGGCTCTTCTTCCGCCTGCCTACGAAGAGGTCAGCAGGGAAAGGCAACCCGAAGGAGCTGGATACGAGCAGCAGCAACAACAAGAGGTAGCAGTAACAAGGGCAACCCCTGCAGATGCCAAAGCAAATCAGATGGCCCTTGGTGACCCTTCCACTGTCGGGTTACCACCTTCGTACGCCGTGGCGACCGACCTACCGTCCTACGAGGAAGCCGAACGACTCAAGCGTCAAGAAGAAGAGGAAGAAGGCGAGGAACGCATCCTGGACGGTTGCCGTATCCACCCTTCATTTTTCCACCATCACAATCTGAGGTCGTTGGCGGACGAAGAGCACATCCACATGGAAGAGGGCTCCGACCAAATGGTCTCCACCACGGACCGCCTTAACGGGCCGGGAATGACTGTCGGTACTGACTGGATCTTCTTCTGCACTTTCGTCATGTCGTTCCTTTTTAATTGGCTCGGTTTCCTCATGTCTCTATGCATCACCAACACGGTTGCGGGTCGATGTGGGGCTTTGGCCGGCTTAGGCCTTTCCATGGTCAAGTGGGTTGCTATCGTTAAACACAGTGGATTTGCAGGAGATTTGGCCGCTGGAGAGTCGTGGTTTTGGTGGATACTTATGCTCTGTGGATTCCTTCTGTTTATCCGTGGCTGCATGCAGTACGTTAACGTTAAATACGAGTGGAAAAGGATCACAGGACGCCTTCATCATTTCTATCTTTTCTAATACCCCCCCCCCAATCCCCATGCGATTATTATTATTATTATTGGTTAGTTGTGTTCACATTCCCCGTATACTTAACTATTCCCCACCCATGGTTGTTTTCTGATACGACAGACAGTCCTGTGTGAGAAATCTGGGCACTTGTGCAGATTAGCGATGTTCTTAAATCAAGGCATTTCAGGTGAAAACATTACGTACTTACGTGTCATGTTGAAATTGGTATATGCACTTCTGTTACCGTGCTAGTTTTTTTTTTTTTTTTTTTTTTTAATAATTAAGTGCTAATGCAGAGAGTGATCCGCGCTATTTTTTAAATCGTATTTCCATGTTTAATTAAAGTTTTGTTTTTTTATTCAATTGTAAGGTTAAAGTGCAGAGGTACAAAACACCCTCCCCCATGTTAAGAATGGCTTTTTAAATAATAAGGTTATTTCAACACAGATCACTCTCTACATGAGTACCGAAAATAAAGTTGGTCCTCCTTCTTGTGCACTTATTGAACTGTACTATTTTTAAAATAGTATTTTCAAATTCAATTAAAGCTTTACGATGTAATTTTTTTTCAATTAAATTTTTAGGTGAAATTACAGAATAATTACAAAACACATGTTAAAAATGGCTTTGAAAATAACGTTATTTCAACACGGTAACATAAATGCATAAGTACCGCAAATTACGAAAAATGATCCAGTAGATGTATTTTCAACAACAAAATCACCCGCAATAATGTTCTGACATTTTGTGCTTAAAATGACGGAATTACAATTATTTAGTCAAAATGATCGATTGTATTTACCTTGGATTTTGAGAACTCTTAAACATTAAATCATACAATAAAACTACAAATCGATGAACTCGATATTTTTTTTAGTTGTAATTATTTTTCTACTGGGTCATTTTTTTTTTTTTTTTTTTTTTTTTAATAAATTTTGGGAATTTATACTTATTTCTACATAACACGAATTTGAACTAAACTATTTTTGGCATTTTTAACAATAACCAACCAAAATAATAAATAAATAAAAATAAAGAGCGAGCGAAAAAGTAAATATACAATAAATAAATGATACCAAAGGCAAGATATAAGCTACTTACTCTTCTACATATCCAGATATTTTTGTGTTTTAACTTAAAGCATTTATTTACTTTGAAGCAAATTTAGTTTCAAATCTGAATTAGAACAAAACAAAAAAAAAATCACTTTTATTTTGATCCTTTGTATCCTCGATAATCGCTCAAATGTCGAAAATGAAATAAACTACTTTCACCAATCGTGCGAAAATGTTTTAAATGTATTTTGTTTAATTTTTGAGCGATTATCGAGGGCCCAAATAGCTATAACGAAATCGATTTTTTTTTCATTCTAACTCAACATATTTGGCACTATTTTTTTTTTTTTTTTTTTTGCTTAAAAGTAAATAAACGCTTTATAATAAGTTAAACAAAATAAAAAAAACAATTTATCCCGGTAGGTAGAAAAGTAACTTGCCTTTAGAATTTGTTTGTTTGGCTGTTGTAAAAGATGCTCACTTTTTTTTTTTTTTTAACCCTAACTTAAGTTTTACGATTAATGCAAATGAAAGAAAAAAAAATGAGTCTGGTTACTGACACGAATCCAAATTCGGTCATTTGTGCTTGTTAGTAAACAAACGAAGGTAAACATGAATTTTCGCAGGCGCCTCTGTCTTATCAAAGAACCGTTTGCTTCTTCCTTTTTTAGTTTGTAAATTTTACGTAAAAACATGAATGTGTAAAAAAAAAAAAATAAACAATGCTTAATCGACATTACTAAGTAAACATTTCGTCTTTTTCTGTATTCATATCAACAAAACTAGTCTGTCACCTCCTTCCTCATCGTCTCTCTATATAAATGCATTCGGACCCATAAGAAATCACTCACAAATCCTGTGTCCTATCAATTCTCATTAAATATTTTATGTGAGAATTAGATCGTATATTGCAGTAGCGGCCGTTCAAGTAATCCATTTTTTTTATTATTATTTATCACCAGCAAGTCGCCCAGGTTCATAAGGTATTTTTATTTTATTTTTATTTTATTTTTTTTTTTTTACGACCTGCCCCAGCGTAGTATAAACACCCTCAGCCACCCTATATTAAGAACGGCTTTCGGAATAAACATCCTCAACCTACTTAAGAACAGCTTTCGAGGCTGGGGGGGGGTATTCCGAAAGCCGTTCTTAACATGGGGAGGTTAGTGTTTATAATACGCTGGGGCGTTCTGGGCTGGGGCACGTCGTAAAAATTTACCGAAACAAAATTTAAAAAATAATCAGTGAAGTTTTATTTTTTTATGGTGTAATTAATTCACCTCGACTTACACTAAAAGTTACTTTCCAAAGATTATAGTAATGTTGAGAAAAAAAACGAAATTAAAAAAAGAACATTTTCTTATCCTCACTCCCACTCCATAGATATCAACGAAAGATTAAAAATAAGATTTGTGTGTGTGTGTGTGTGCGTGTGTGTGAGATAGTATACGTCAACGCTCTGGAAAATTTAGATTTTAAAAAGAGGGTTCAGTTTGCTACATAACTTTAACGTAAAACGATCACCCAGTTCTCTATCTTAGCCTCCTAGCGTATGACAGAACAAGTAACTATTTCTATTTCCAAAGTGGCCGCCATTTTGGAAATACAAAAGCTGTTACTCGTTCTGTCCTTAGCTATATGGTCAAGAACTGGATGGTCAATGACTCTTTCTGGTCAGGAAGTACTTGATCATTTTACGTTAAATGCATATAGTAAAGTAGGCCTCTTTTAAAGTCTAAACGAATAAAATATTTTCCCAATCTTTCTAGATATTAGTGTTATGTAAAGCACACGAAAAGTAATAGAATCCCATTTTTATTTTTTCATTTACTGTAGCGTGGGTGGGGCAAAACATTTAACCGATATAACTAAAACATGATGAGTCGACCTAACCAATGATAATTTTAAATTTCAAACCACGAATTTTAACATTTATTTTCGGTACATTTTGAATTAAAGATTCCTAAGGTAAAATTATGTAAACAAGCATATTCTAATTTTATTTTATACAAATTTGTGTATTGTGTTAAAAAGAATAATATTTTAGTAAAAAAAATCAAACAAAAAAATAGTTTATTTAGGGCATTTTAGAAATTTATACACGGCCATGTTTCTTTAACCCAGAAAGAATAAAGGGCGATAATTCAATCAATATCTTTACTTTTGATCGAGTTATCGTCCTTGTTTATATTACGTACGATGAGAAGTCTTGAAAATCTTGAATAATTAAATTAATAAGTTAATAAGATAACTTTAAATATTACTTTTCTAGATAACGGATCTGGTGCAAGTTCAGAATTCAACTTAAAAAAAAAAACAGATACAGAAATAATTACTATAATTTGTAACGTACCCCCCCCCATCATGGAACGAAAATGGCAAGTTTCTAAATATTACGTAAATAAACAAATCAAGACGTTGTTTTGATCCGCCATATTTAATAATGGGAAGACAATTCGATTCAAACTACTGAGGCAAAAAATCATCCTTGTAATGACTACAATTTAATATGATTTTTTACGCAAAAAAACTACTTGATCAATTAATGATTTTTGGAATATGACATTTTCGTTTCGTGATAGGTACGTACATCATTTTTCTGTGCTTTTTTAAACTGGGTTGAATTTTGGCTAAGAACTCAAATCTGCAGTCAAAATTGTAATTTATGAAGTCTATTAAAAAATGTATTTTCGATAAAACTTCCAATATTATTTTTCTACACAATAACAAGTTCACATAAAATAAAAATTAGAATCGTATTCACGAATTTTAGCAAATTTTAGCCTTGGTCTTGTTAAGCTTTAATTTAGTCAAAAATGTTGGTAAGCGGGGGGGGGGGAAATGCAGAGACTGTTTATTTTTTAGATAGGATGTTCAAGTTAAATTCAATTTTTGCTTTATCGTTTGTTTGGTACTTGTACAGTTTAGTCAAGACATTAAAAAATGAAAATAGCGAAAAAAGGTTAAATTGTATGTATCTATTTTGCACTGAAGATCTCCGGAAAAAAAATTTCATTTAATTTGATCGAGCAGTTTTTATTTTACAGAAGAAAAACACGTTTTTTATGAGAGCGTGTTGAATTCGACCATTACGAAATTTGTTGAATTCGCCAAAGGGAGATAACTCCAGTTAAAGCGCTGACACTCCTTCCCCATCTTTAATACTAGCTTTTCTTCCTAAAAATCGAACCTTTTGCTCGATATCATAACAAATTGTTTTTTCGCTGTAAAAATAAAAAAATACTTCATGAAATTAAGTGAAATTTTTTTCAGAGAACTTAAGACTATAACGTGTACGTACAGTATAACTATTCTTTCAATATTTTCATTTTTAATGTCTTGACTAAACTGTATAAGCGCCGTTTGGTTATTAAATTATTAGATGAGTTACAAAACATCCTCCCCTTATCATGCATGAGTTTCTAAATAATAACGTTATTTCAGTACGGTCCGTATTCTGCAAATTTACAAAAATAAATTAACTGCGTTTTATTGACTTACGTAAATAATGTTAATGTGATTTTGTAAATATTAATTTGTAAATGTTCATGATAAAATATTTTTTTTGTTATTTCTGGTTTTCAACATTAACTATTTCATTATTATTACGCCACTGTTACACCGTATATTCATGATGTAACGTGGCAGAAAACGCTCCTCTGAGTTTGGTTTATGTATGGAAGATCAGAATAGCAAGAATCGAAAATGCTAAACAAAACAACAATAAAAATAAATAATAATCTAGTGGTCATTGCCATCCCTAGTGATATTTTTCCGTGACCTACGATGTAAAAGGGATATAAGTCTACAGCAAAGTTAAAACGATATCCTTATAATGAAAATATATAAAATGAAAAATTTGCGTCTTCTGGCCAGCCTTACATATTTATTGGTTTTTGTTCTCTGTCGACTGTCTATATTTACTTGCCTCCCCACGAGGGCAGAGTTTGATACAGGTCAGTTTTAATGTGGACAAAATCCGGCTCCCCTAAAAAAAAAAAAAAAAGACCCTCTAGATTGCCTCAGTCTAGAAGGATTTCTCCTTCACTGACCAATAAAACTCTAACACACATTATGTATATATTTTTTTTTTCATGTGTTCATAGAAATTGGATAATCAATCATGTAAATCTTTGTGTTTATATAACAGTGCTCGATAACAAGTAGAGCGGTATGTTGATTTAGTGTGTATTTTTATTCATACAAAAATTTCTGGCTACATATATGCATATGTGTTTCAGCTACGGCCTTCATATAAACTTTGCTTCGTCAGGCAAAAATGTTAAACTGAAGCTACATATAAAATTTGAAAACAAAAATGCATCTCGAATGTATGCACATAGGTAGCTAGAAATGTTTGCATGAATAAAAAAAAAAAAAAAAAACTATACTGAATACACGAAAATTATCAAATGTTCCTGACTGTTCTTTCTATTATGAGAAACTCATTAAAAATATGAAATTATGTTCAGAATATGTTGTTCTAAGAAAAAAAAGGTGTAAACTTTACGTTAATATCACGAAATCAATAAAATTGAACTTACTGATCCTGCAGTTCGTGTCTGTGTATTTATTTTTGCAATAAGTATACAAACTGTTGGAAAATCTCGTTTGAGTAAATTTGATGGGTTGGTTTTTTTTTTTTTTTTTTTTTTTTTTTTTTTTAACTTAATAGATTTGGTACTACTTTTGTCTTATATATTTCATGTTTTTTTTTCTTTTGCTATTTTTAAAAATACCTCAATCATTTAATACATGAAAATTTGCTAAAAACTTATTTTAAAAATGGTTTAACTGACGATTAAACTGCTTTATAATTTTTAAAATATGTTGTTTATTTTAAAAAAATTTTTTTTTTTTTTTTTTTTTTTTTTTTTTTTCAACTATTAAGATCAAAATGTTAAAACTTGTATAGAAAGAAACTGAAATTTTGGTTCTTGTCCGGAATTACTCCTCTATTTAAAAAAAAAAAACTGAAGCAAAGAAAGAAAAACATGATGTACCTACCCATGACGAAACCAAAATATCATATTCCAAAAATTACATGAATTGATAATATATTCATATCGTTATGAAAAAAAAAAAAAAAATTTTAAGCGATTAATGGGGATTTGTAGGCATTACAACATAAATCTAGTATGAGTTATCTCCCTTTATTTTTTATTTTTTTTTCTCTCAAAATGTTAGACTAGATGGTCACTCTTTGGATACTTATAGTTTGATTTTCTTATTTAAAAATAAAACTATTCATTTAATTTGCATGATTTTTGGATTATATTTTTGTTTTGTCATGTGTATGTACATTATAGAGATTTCTTTTACTTTTTTTTTTTTTTTTTTTAATATAGGGACAACTCTGCACAAGAACCGAAATGTATTATTGTTGATTTTAGTTTGTAATTACGGTTTTTTTAATCGAATTTAAAAAATTTTCATTTTTACACTATTGCATATTTGATTTCAATAAATAATCGAATAATAAATTTTTTAAAAATGTACGTAAAAGAGGCAATAAATAGAACCGAAGACACGCGTGGTCACAATTGTATTAACCACTTGTGTTTGTGCATGTTTCACCTATGTAGCTCACATATTGATTTAATTATTTGGTTCTTGTCCAGAATTTCCTCTATTAAAAAGCAAAAATAAAATAAAATCTGTGATGTACAAAACCATGATGAAATGAACATGTAATGTTGTATTCCAAAAATCACATAAATTAATCAAGTAGTTTTATTTTTAAATAGGAAAATTAAATTTAATGAGTATCCAGAGAGTGACTGTCCTACCTGTCATTTTGAAAAAAATTCAAACAAAGGAGATAACTTAACAATTCGAACTTACAGAATTTTTTTTTTTTTTTTTGTAATGCATACGAATTTCCATTAATTGCTTTAAAATGATTTTCTTTATAAAAATAAAATTATTTGATCAACTTGCATAATTTTTTTTAGGATGTGATATTTTCGTTTCATCACAAGTACATCATACAGATATTTTTTTAATATAATGGGAATTGGGAAAGAACCTTTTTATTTATTGTTTTTTTTTTTTTTTTTTCCATAAAGTTCATACAAGATTATTAAGATGACAGCTGGGCAAAGATGCATAATTATGAAATAAACACAGATATTTTTATTGCCTTTAAATAAAATTCTAATTTACATTCTAAAATATTGAAAATATTCTAATCGTTGGCAGCCATTTTTTTTCTCTACATGAATTTTTTTTTTGTTTTACAACAAATCAAATCATTTGACAAAAAAGCAAAAAACTGAAGATTCTTTTTAATACACAAAACAAATTTTAACAGAATCTAACAAATTTAAAAGCAGTAATGAAGAGGTTGGTAGTGAAATATACAAGTTGATAATTGGTCTCCCCCCCCCCCCGACAAAGAAGAGATTAGATCTAGTAATTCACTCCTGTTCATATTTTTCTCAATAACCACACCTTTAAATTTTGCACAAACATTTGTCATGGTGAAAGTAAATTTTTGCCAGAACGGATTTTCCAGGCTAACTCTTGTTGCTCTGTAGGAGGCATTATAGATGCTTGGCTTGTTTAATAACAATATTCCCTCTCGCCAATAACATTTGAAAGTACAAGAATGAAATGTTTGAAAAATTTGAGTGAAAACTTAACAAAATGTGAGATATTTTAACAGTCTCTATGCTACTATTGAATTGTATACTTTTTTTTTTTTTTCATTCATTGATTAACATGTCTTTTGCAAAGTTAAAAAGAAAAACACCCAATCATGCAATACTATTAAAATGATTAAATTGTTCCTTATTCATAGTCTGTTACCTTTAAATCTTTAAGTTAAATTATTAAAATTAAATTATTAAAGTGGCTGATATGTTTACTATTGTAAGGTTTTGAAAATTCAATAGTAATTTCGAAGCCTTTAAAAATGTTAAAGTTTCAAAGCAAAAAAAAAAAAAAAAAAAAATTAACGATTCAACTAGCAAGATTTGAAACCAGATCTATACGAAGATTGCCGCTGACATAGGCTATCACACGCCCACTTTCTGCCGAAGAATATTGGTTACTCCTCTTACCATAAGAATGCACATCACCAAAACAGTGACTCGGCTGAATGTATTCAAACATGAGTTTGCTGGAACGCTGAGATTCTTTTCTGATAAAAAGAATTTCGAACAGATATAGAATGACAGGTGGATTTGTAAAGATATCGAGGAGGTTCCCATCGTTAAGCATTCTTATGTTTGCTCCTTCATCATGATTCTTGGCATCTTCTCCAAGAACTAGACATCGTGTCTCCATTCTTCTTTCAAAAGGGGCTTAAGATTCACAGCTGAGGAGTGTGGTAAAGCCTTGGTGACCGAGATTGCTACATCTTCCAGCAGCACTTAGCTCCTACATGCGAGATCCAGATGATCCACGGGTAGCTGCTCAACAATGTTCCTAACCACTGGTTGCTGGACTAGTGATCACTCTTTCCATCCAACTGCAGCCACCTTCACTATTTCTTCTGGGGTCATGAATGAGGCCAAGACCACAACATAGTGAACTCTCTGAAGGCTGCCATTGTGAAGGTGTTTGCTGCTATAGAAAAGGATATTTCGCATCCACTTTGAGATGGAAATTTTGGACTAGAACCTATTTTTATTTTGTTATAAAAGTTTGACAAGACACACCTAAAAAAAGGTTGGAGGTTGAATTGGCTGAAACGCGTGAATAACATTCAAGATGGAAACTGTAGTCTGAATAATCCAATACAGAAAGTGGGAGGTTATCTCTGCTGGTAAATTGTCCAATATTATTATCAGCCATGTTGTAATTTTCAAAAATGCTTACATTATATTCATTGGTGCATGTGTATGATTCAACTTCCTATAATTAATTTGTTTACAAAACAGGATTTCAAATAAAGATACGGTAGAACCGCGGCATATGGCATTAATCTATTCCGGGGTTGGGATTGTAAGGTGAAATCACCGTATGGCGGGACCTAAGCAAAATTTTATACAGTACATATTAAAGATTAGTAACAAAATACAGTACAGTATATAATGCATATGTATATAATCAAATAACATTATAAATAACATCGTAAGATGGGGCAAATACCACAACCAGGTTCCAGGAAAAACATTGTATTCCACATCGTAACCTGAAAAAAAACTGGGTGAATATTACCCCAAAACAAGAAGACTATTTCGTGTAGTAATCTGTGACAAAAGGAAAACAGATCCTTTCTATAAACAACAAATGATAAATATTTATTTGTATAACATGTACAGTTGGGTGTCGGTTGCTAGAAGTTAAAACAAATAAAAAGGAATTAAATAATCTATAATATAAATCTCGCCTGTCTGTTTAAATGTATGTATGTTTGTATGTTTAAAACTTTTGACAAAGGCGATGGATTTTCACGAGATCGGTATTGTTTTGAAGCTCAACCCTTTGGACCTCAAGTGAGCACTTTTCTACAAGGAGTTTTTTCATCCTCTCTTTTCGATTGACTTGCCTTAATTTAAACCTTTGTCACTTCCGGTTTGGTGATGGACGCAAGGGCAAAAACCTCATATTATTTTTGTTTTTTTTTCACATTCTTTTTCTCCTTCGCGGTATGGGTTCGAGCCTGCTTGCCCACTACCACTTTCTTTTTTTTTTTTTTGCTCCACACACACCTCCAAACACCCGGGCAACGCCGGGCACCCAGGTTAGTAATAATAATAAAGGAGAAAACTGAAACTATATAGCAGATGGTAATGATGAAAACAGTTGAAAAATCTTAAAGAAAATACTTCCAATGTGTTACTGTGTGCTTCCTTTGGTAAACTGGATAAGCATCTATGGTTAAAAAAAGACATCAGGCTGGCAATAAAATGCAACATGTACAAAGCAGTAGTACTGCCAGCTTCGCTCTACTCTACCGAAACTTACACCTTATATCGGGATCACATTAGAAGGCTAGAGGCAGCGCAGCAACACCACCTCTAGAGAATAATGAAAATCAGATGGAATGATTATGTGACAAAAGTGGAAGTCCTTAAGCAAATATAGACAACATAGAAACAGTACTTGCGATCACACAACTGCGGTGGACTGGTCATGATATAAGAATGGTAAATAACAGGTTTCCAAAAATGCTCCCCCTATGGAGAGCCAGAGAATGGCAATAGAAGAATGGGTAGGTAAAAATTCCAGTACAAAGACGTAGTAAAATGCCACCTAAAAAATATGACCATTGATATCTCAAACTGGGAGATGCAAGCAAGTGACCGAGGGAGTTGGCGCAGCAATCTATACAGAGAGAAGGTTGGAGCCCAGCAGAGATACTTCTGAAGATACAATCCCGGCTGCTTTGCATGTGCTGCTTGCGGAAGGATGTCCCACACCAGAAGAGGAGAGCTTCAATACCATTGAATAATACACCAGGCCTTTGCCTAGTCATTTTCAGACATGAAGGACTGCGTGGGATGGGAATGGAAGATACACTGACCAGCCACATGGAATCTGCAATAGAATTCAAACAAGAGATGGAAGCAACACCAAATTTTTTGTTTGTGGAAATTGCCCAAGACAAGACATGAAACCACTTGATGTAAGGATCTAAAAGGAATGAAAACTGGTTACCATACTTTGGAGTAATTGCGCCAACTAAAAAAGTGCTCTTTATATGCGTGGTTGCCAAAAGAGCACTTTTAGCTAGTTGGCGTAATTACCCCGGTCTTGGCGCAATTACCCCAAAGTATGATATTGCAAAAACAGGAGATGCCTCTTGACCTTAGAGAAGACTAAGGCTGTAGGTAGAAGGAAAACACTGGGCAGGGAGAGAGTTTCACAACCTTGCGGTCTTTGGAAAGAAGCGACTGGAATAGGAAGCTATCCCACCCCCACCCCCACTGCTTTCCTTTATCCAGCAATTCCTTAAAACGTCACTAGTCAAAGTTCGGAAGAAGATCACATTTTCAATGGTTAATTTAAAAAAAATGTTTTTTGAACACTGAAGTTCTTAAAGCCTTTTTAACTGTTTGCATTTAAAGATGGGAACTTTTTCGAGATAAGCTGTTGCGATAATAATTTTATTTTTTATCTTTTTATTAGATTCAAATGTTAATAAGTACATGTTTTTTTCAGTATTTCATTTATATTTTTTTTATTGTTTTATTTAATAATAGATTTTCTCGTCCATAAATGTTTTTATTATATCTACCAAATTCTCCGGAATAGATTAATGCCATATGCCGAGGTTCTACCATATATTGATAGCATAAATAGATTAGGCAATTCTATTTATTTTCAGTTAGTGAGAGGGAAATCTGTCACCATACTTTCATTTAAACCCCTCAATTGAACTTTTATTAAGTACAATACTTAATAAAATCATATATATTTTTTTTTAATGGAGAGTAGACAATGCATTGTGGATGCATTATCGGCAGCTCCCGTTACTCGCTTCTCTTTATTTGTCCCTCAGTCCTCATTTTTTAATGAGTGATTTTTCTGACAAAGGGAGAAGAAAAAGCTGTATTCTAGGTTGGCAGTATTTTGCGTGAACAGTCACCGGAGATGTCGGAAATTTTCTGTTTCTGTGTCTATCCTTGTAGCCATGTCACTAGTAAGGTGCTGGAGGACGTTATCCGCCTGATAGTCAGGGACCCGAATCTTGGATTAACCACTAAGAAAGCTGTCATATCACCAGGTGCAAAGTACTGGAGCTGCTGTATTGCCATTTGGTGAATGGATTCTGGACCATGCAGTAGCTTCTGGTGGGGGTTTTTGATGCCATATTAGTGGGTAATTGTTACGACTTTACCTTTTCATGTGCTACAAAAAAAAATACATTTCTTCGTATCTTTTTATCTCTTACTTTCCCTCTCTACCCTGCTCTAAACAAGTCTGTCGACCTATTCCCCAAATCCCAAAACTCCATCATGAAAAGTTTCCAGAAAGAATACACGATTAAACCCAGATCTTCCAACGTAGACCCCCACTACCATGTCTCCTCCAACATCAAAGGTATACGTTCTAACCTTCCAGAGGTTGAAACCCAATCACAGGAGACTAAACCAGACTTATTATCCTAAGCGAAACTGGCATTGGACAGATTATTTCCCTAGATAAGTTCGAAATTAAAGGATACATACTCTAACTTCCAAATTTGACCCCCAAGATCTCCATGGGCATGGGATATGTGCCTACATTAAAGCTGGCTTACCATACGGTAGGGACATCTCCAGAAAAGATCTTCACTTACCCTATATATGCTTCCGGGTTGCTGCGTTTATATTTGCTCTCTTTCACCCCGACAACAGCAGAGTTACTATCTTTAAAAGCATATCTGAGAAAATTGACCACGTACTGTCTGCTTATCCTTCAGCTAACCTTCATGTATGTGATACTGCAACGTTCAGAATGTGGAATGGTTAATCCACTCAAACAAGACCGATGATGAGAGGAGGTTCTGTCATGATTTCTCTATTGCTTATGATTTCACTCAGATTGTTCACAAACCCACCCATGTGCCCGTGACTTCAGAAATCAAGGCTGCATCATCTGGGAAACGCTTTCCTTTCAAAAACAACTTCATGGCTGGGAAGAGGTGAAAGTCAGAGGGTGCAAGGTCAGGAGAGTAGGGAGGATGGGGAAGGATTTCATAACACATGCCCGTGCTTCTGATCTGGCGACATGCAAGTTGTGGACCGGGGCGTTGTCCTGCAGGAGGAGGGTACCTTTGCTGATCTTGCCTCGCCTCTTGATTTTGATAGCTTCCCTTAATTTTCTCAAAAGTGAAGCATAATAAGCTCCTGTAATTGTGGTACCTTTTGCCAGGAAATCTGTCATCACTACTCCGTCCTGGTCCCAGAAGACTGTGAGCATGACCTTGTCAGCGGAGGGCTGCACCCTTGCTTTCTTTGGCGGTGGTGAGTCCAAGTGCTTCCACTGCATTTACTGAGCTTTGGTCTCTGGATCATAGTGATGGACCCAGGTTTCATCCTGTGTAATCAGTCTTTTGAAAAACTTTGATTCATCTTCTTGGCACATCTCCAAATTCATCCTCGAGTACCCGACGCGTTCTCATTTCTGGAATGGTGTGAGCAACCTGGGAATCCATCTGGCAGACACCTTATGCATATGCAAATGGTCATGAATGATAGTTTCCACAGACCCTACTAATCTTGACATCTTGGGCTATTTGGCAAATAGTAATGTGCCGATCTTCCAAAATGGCAGCCTCAACTTGATGGACAAATGCCTCATTAATGGCAGAAGGGGGCCGACCAGGTCTGGGAGCTGTTTCCACAGACTTCTGGCCATGTTTGAATTCATGATGCCAGCGTTTTATAAGGTCATATGATGGGGCATTATCACCATAAGTTTCTTTCATTTTATCAAAAGTCTCCTGTGGTGTGCGTCCTTTCAAATACAAAAACCGGATCACTGCTCGACAATTCAACAGGCTCCATTTCACACCTGACTCAGTTCAAACACCTGTAAAACAGTAACCACAATTAGTTCAGAGCTGTAATTTGCCACATAATCCGTAGAGATATAAATCATTGCACATGCAAAATTTCAACTAGATAAGACAACTGGAAGTGGGTCAGGGGCATTACTTATTGCACGCCCCTCGTATCTGTACGTGATGTTGCCAAGCTAATCAAAAACCTTGATTCTAGTAAAACAACTGGCTTTGACAGCATTCCAATTATAGTGCTCAAAAACTTCAACCAGAACTAGCGCCCATACTTACAAATTTGTTTAAGTGTTGTCTTAAGGAGAATTGCTTCCCAACATCTTGGAAAATCTCATCAGTATGCCCTATATTGAATTCAGGTGATCGGTCATCTCTCTCTCAGTACAGACCAATAAGGCTCCTGCACATCATGAGTAAGTTGCTGGAATCTGTTAAATAGAGAAGTAGTCAACCATCTCAGCAAAAATAACCTTCTTAATGATATGCAATATGGTTTCTGTTCTGCTAGATCTACAGCAGATGTGCTTATAGTTATATCTCATAGGATTAGTGAATCTCTTGATAGAGGTTTCCTTTCTAGGGCAATTGCTCTTGACATATCAAAGGCCTTTGATAGGGTATGGCATAAAGGTTTACTTCACAAGATCTCCAGCTATGGTGTAGCTGTAAATGTCTTCTCAATTATTAAATAATTTCTCTGATAGGCTCATAAGAGTAGTGGTAGATGGACAGAAATCAGACGCTTGCAGTATTAATGCTGGAGTCCCTCAGGGGTCCATCCTGGACCCAACTCTCTTCCTGATCTACATGAATGATCGTCCAAATCACATCCTTACATCATTCGTAGACATTTATGCTGATAACACCGTCTGTGGTAGTACATCCAAAACCATAAACAACCGTTCTCTCTGATTCTCTCTCCTCTGATCTTAAGCACATGGTACAATGGGGAATGAGGTGGCTGGTTACTTTTAATGCATCTAACACCAAGCTTCTATCTTTGCATCATCAACACTCTGATCCCCATCTGGCATAAATTGAAATGAATGGCTCTTGTCTTGGGGAGGATTCATGTTTTGACAAGCTTTTGGGCTTGGCCTTTACTCCTGACATACATCAAATTCGTTGCCAAGGTTGCTGGAAAAATTGTGGGATCCTTCTATCAATCCAGTAGATATCTAACTGTTGATGCAATTCTTTATCTATATAAGAGCCAGGTACATCCAAGGATGGAGTACTGTTGCCACATCTGGACAGGAGCTGTTAGAAAGGACTTATCCTGCCTTGATAGAGTTCAAAATAGACTTTGTAGCCTAGTAGGGATGCCCTTTTCTCTTCCCTGCAATCTCTATCTCACAGAAGAGATGTTAGGAGCCTGTCTCTGCTTTATCGTTATTTTCATTGCAAGTGCTCGTCTGAGCTCCAATCTATGGTCCCCCCTCGCCAAACTTTCACAAGAAACACTCGTCTAGCTGAAAACACTATCAATAATTTCCCCCACTCTTTATCTGTGCCTAAACCTAAATGTAGATTCCATGAACAAAGTTTCTTTCTTAGAACTGCACGCTTGTGGAACGGTCTTTCGTTTTCCTGCTTTCCAGCTGACTACAATATGGTTGTCTTCAAGTCCAACGTAAACAAGTTTTTGATGAGGCGTTCCACATAAGTTAAAAAATTTACTGAATTTCCATTACTAAAGCAAATCTGTCGACCTATTCCACAAATCCCAGAACTCCATCATGAAAAGTTTCCAGAAAAAATACACGATTAAACCCAGATCTTCAACTTCCAACGTAGACCCCCACTACCACGTCTCCTTCTCCAACATTAGGGGTCTACGTTCTAACCTTCCAGAGGTTGAAACCCAATTACAATCAAAGGACAAAATAAGGGTAGTAAGAGTTATAAGTTGTTGTCAACTATCTCCCACCTGCCTAGCCGTTGACCCAATCAGCTCCTGAACTGAATATGGAAACCAACATTTCTCTTCTCATCCAAGAACAAAACCTGTCCTTTTCAGAATAATTTGATAACTACAATTTAATCTGCTACACGTCCTTTCCATTATGGCACAATGATAAGCTTCGTTTTGGGGAGTTAGGGCTTCTCGCATTAATAAATCTTGTACCAATTTTGTATTCGTGGAGAGGTAAGCACAATCACTCAAGTGCAGATATCTCAAAATGTACACCCCAAATCAGCTTGATTCAGATTGACAGGTGTTTATAAAACCCAGCCGAGTCAAAGCCATCAGGTCATACAGATACCAAAAGGTTAAACTTGCATGCTGACATCATGTTCTTAAACGATATTTCAGTGTCTTTGGTTTTTAGAGGGTATGTATGTCCCTCTCTCTCTCTCTCTCTCTCTCTCTCTCTTTCTCTCTCTCTGTCGTTCTTCTCTCTTTTCTCTCTCTGAAAGTGAAAGAAGAATTATATTGTATTAAAGAGTTTTGCTGTGTACGTCACCAAGGACAGACGTTTGGGCCGTGATTGCAGATGGTGATGTTCGGGTTTAGGATAGGGCTCAAATTAAATGTTAAAATAAAATAATTCTATTTAAAAAAAAAAAGTCTTTGTTTGCAATTTCAGCAAGCGGTCTCTGTCATCAACGACAACGAAAACCCTGCCTGTAATGATACCAAACAAAGACTCAGAGACAAGAGCCACCAGCAGAGATAGCTGACGTTAAATCAACCTTAGTGATCCATCCTTGACTTAACAGCAATGAACATTCGTATCAACCCTTTAGCCTAAAGGGGATGTGCCTATCATATTGTGGTGTTTAATCCTCAGGGAGCTGGTTGGTATGCCAGGACATTACAACCATTCCAGAAATGTCCCCACGACAAACCAAGTAAGGCTCACTGGCAGACAATAGTAGCATACCATGACAGCTTCCTTTTAATTCTGCTAACACGTGTAGAATAAATTCATTTGGTCAAAAGATGAATTAATGTTGACTTCTCTCATACTGCAAGAACTTAAATATCAGGATCGGAAAGTGGAATTGAAAAGTCAGTGCCCCTAAGGAGGGGCACTCTGACCTGCAAAAAGTGCCTGGGCAGCCCCTCGGCATTCCCCGGTATTGGCACCTGAGAATATTAGCAATAAACTAATCCCTTCTCAAAGAGAGAAGGCAAAGCCTGGGAGGGTGGACCTCCTAGAACTGCACAGAAGTAAACTCCCACCACAAAATCAACATGGACCGGATCATTATTGGAATGGTCTAATCTGTATTAATTTTGGGGGCTGACGATAAAAATCTCTAGCCGAAAATCTATTCTCACTTATTTTATCAGGAAACAAAAGACAAAGGTTAAGGAAAGATTTTATGTCAAATGTTATAAAAAGGTCCCGTAGTGGTAAACTTCACATCCTTGTAGGTTGGCATCGTTTAAGAAGAAAAAGCAGAGAAAAGATTTGGCATCAAATATTAAAAAAAAGGTTCCATGTCACGATGAGTTTAGAAGGCGCTCATTTCACACCCGCTTCAGTTCCTATTTATTTACCTCCCCACAAGAGCAAAGTTAGACACAACGTTGGTTTTTAATGTTGAAAGAATCCAGGTACTCAAAAAGGGGTACTTTGGATTGGAACAAAAAGAAAAATCACCTGTCCAGAAGGACTACTCTTTCACTGACTGAGGACAGAATAAACTAAGTGTAGCATAGAGAACAGATACTACACTTTATTCTTAACCAAAAGACTAAGATTTATGTCTGCTTAAGTTGACATCTCCAATACAACTGAAGTGGGAAAAATATATAAGTAGTCCAACGGAAGTGCATCTCACACAAAGTGTTTTCATTGGATGACAGATTAATCACTTTGCGTAACAATATCAATTCACATAGAAAAAAATTTCTGAATTGAAAGCCATCTTTAATTTCAGAAGCGTTTCCAATGGGTAGCTAATCTGTACAAGTCCTGGAGATGAAAAAGAGTTTTTGGTGGGTAGCTGATCTGTATAAGTCTTGAACTTTTAAAAGTTTGCAGACAAAGAGGCAAAGAGCTTTCTCATGTGGATACGAAAAATTATGTGCAGGAATTTTAAAAGGCCAAATATTTTTATGGAGTGATTCAGTTTCTGATTGGTTGCTGGCAGAACATGGGTCCATTTGATTGGTCAGTTCCAATTGCAAGTGTCTATAAGTAGAATCTTCCAATTTTCTTTAATCATACCCTCTTATATTAAAAATATTGCAATAAAAATAGCCCATCAAAATATATCACCAGTTATTATACCATTCACTGGACAAAGCGGGGCAGGGCAGAACGGTAGCTCTAGATATATCTAGGGCTTTTGACAGGGTATGGCATGAGGGTCTCCTCATGAAAATTAGATCATACAGTATCACTGGTAGAATACTTAACATAATTAAATCCTTCTTAGATAAGAGAAAAATCCAGGTTGTCCTCGACGGTCATACATCTAAACAATATGATATAAATGCGGGAGTGCCTCAGGGGTCTATCCTTGGACCTCTATTGTTCCTAATATTCATTAATGACGTCCCTGACAAAATTGCCTCTTATATGGGTATATATGCTGATGATACCACACTCTATAACAGGCATGACAGGAAAACAAAAAATGAACACATATCTAAAGAAATGGCAAAAACACTAGAGCATGACCTCCAATCTGTAGTGGAATGGGGACAAAAATGGATGGTCACATTCAATGCTGCCAAGACTAAACTGGTTTCCTTCAATAATTACAAGAAGCCTTCTCTGCCACCAATAGAAATGGCCAGTGACTCTTTATCTGAGAATACATCTTTCAAATTGCTTGGCCTAACGTTCACAGAAAACATGAGTTGGAACAATGATATTGAAAACATTGCCAGGGCCGCTGCGAAGAAGGTAGGCTCTCTCTATCGTGCTAGAAAACTACTAACACCCGAAAGTATCCTGTACCTCTATAAGGTCACCATTCGCCCATGTATGGAGTATTGCTGTCACTCTTGGGCTGGTGCATCTGCTGCTAGTCTCTCGCAGCTAAATCCCACCCCCACACAGTAGAGATCCCTAGATGTAAAAGATCTTTCTACTCCAGTAGTTTCTTCCCCATAACCGCTAGACTCTGGAATTCCATTCCAGGTTCCTGCTTCCCCAACTGTACTGACATGCAGAAGTTCAAGTGTAACGTGAACCGACATCTTACTGCCCAACTCCCTATATAGTACCCCAGTAGCTTATGCCACTGATAGTAGCCCCCTACACCAAAGTGGCACTGTGCGTTGTTTGGGGTGAAAATGTAATCGAAAAATTTTTTTAAAATTATCAGTAAGTAATCTGTGATGATGACCTGCGTGAGAACTCCTAGTGAGTACAAATAATAAGAAATGTCAGTTTCTGAAAGCCTTTTCTTTGGAGCTGTATATCTTCAAGTGAAGTTAACCTTATCCGGTGTTTAGTCAATAGGGGCAAGAAAGTGTCAGCACCTTTCTTCATGGCCACTTGGATGTACTCTAATTGCTCTGAAAATTCCTAACGGTCTCTGCACGGAGTCTTTAAAAGTTATGGGTGGAATTAATACTGAAAATCAACGTGCGATCAAACAATCTCACTAGAGTTGCTCTCTGTCAGAGGAAAGAAATGTTAATGTTTATAACTGCTACAGGGCGATCTCAGCCGAGATGGCCCCTCAACAATTTAAATCAAATAAAGCTTATTGTTTTTTTTACAAATTACATTTAAAATTAGAAATTATTCTTTCCCGTCATATTTTAAAAGGCGTTACTATCAGAAAACACAAAAATTTCAAACATAATTTTTAAAAATTATTTTAATAATAAAATATATATTTTTATATAATTTTAATCCAATAAAAAAATAAATAAAATTTCATGAAATAGAAAGCCAATTCATTTGAATAACTTATGTCACAATATTTACATATTAAAATCATAAAATATATATTTTATTATTAAAATAAAATATTTTTTATGAATTTTAATAATAAAATAATTTGTATAATTTTTTAAATTTTAGTAATAAAATTAATAAAATCTCATAAAATAGAAAGCCAATTCATTTGAATAATACAATATTTTATTATTAGCTTTATAAAAATATATTCTATTATTAAAATAAAATATTTTTATAAATTTTAATAATAAAATAGTGTAACATAATTAATTCAAATTTCTATTTCATTGAATTTTAAATGAAAAAATATTTAAATTTAAATTCAAAATATTTAATTTTAAAATTCAAAATATTTAATTTTACTTTAAAAGTGTATAAACTTTCAACGATTTATATAAATTTGTAAAAGAACTTAGTTTATAATATATTTTTTAAAAATTGATGTGAAGGCTTAGGATAGATTAAATCTGGCTTAAGGCTTAAGGTGAAGGCTTAAGATAGATTGTGTGGCATCCGTCAGTCGAAACGACTATGGATCAGCGCCGTATTAAGATGTTGCCTGTTTGCATCCTTTTGTGTGACTGTAGAGACCAATTCTTGATTTGCATAGTCTGCCACAGCCTTGACATACGAAGGTTGTTATGCAATTTGCCGCTTCGTCCGGCTGTTCCGCCTGTACACTCGCTCTTCTCCTAGCTCTCTTTGCAGCATTTTCAACATGGAGGGTCCTCTCGCTGATGATAATCCCCTGGCGTATCATTTTCCTCCAGGCAGTTCTGTCAGCTGCAGAGGCTTCCCATTTATTCCTATCCACCGAGAGAGTCTTCATGTCACGCTTGCAGACATCCCTGTAGCGAAGGTGGGGTCGCCCCCTCTTTCTTGAGCCTGAGGCAAGCTCGCCATAGAGAAGGTCTTTAGGGATGCGCCCATCATCCATCCTGCGCACATGGCCCAGCCAGCGAAGACGTCTCTCACACAGTAGGGAGTAAATGGATGGGATGCCCGCTCTCTGCAGAACATCAGTATTACTCACTCTGTCCTGCCATGTGATACCAAGTATCCTACGTATACACCTCATATGGAAGACCTGGAGTTTCCTCTCTTGTGTTGAGTATGTAGTCCAGGATTCACTCCCATACAGTAGAACACTGAGGATGCACGCTCTGTAGACGGTCATCTTGGTGGAGGTGGTAAGGTGCCTGTTTTCCCAGACTCTTTTAGTTAGTTTAGAGAGGGTTGTAAATGCCTTTCCAATCCTTTTGTTTAGCTCCACGTCCAATGAGAGGGTGTCTGAAGTAGTGGAGCCTAGATATTGAAACTGGCGTACGACCTCTAGTGGTGTGCCTTGGATTGTGATGCTGGGTGGGGAGGCGGTTGCTTGTCCCATGACTTGAGTTTTCTTCTGGCTGATGGTGAGACCGAACAGGCTGCAAGCATTAGCAAACCTGTCCATCAGTCTTTGAAGACCATCTTCCTGATGCGATGCTATAGCTGCATCATCGGCAAACAGCATGTCTCTTATCCGAACTGTCCTGGTCTTTGTCCTGGAGCGGAGTCTGGCGATGTTGAAGAGACCACCATCTGACCTGGAGTGCAAGCAGATACCATCCGTCGTGTTCTTGAAAGCATGCTTCAGGAGTAGGGAGAAGAAGATGCCGAAGAGTGTTGGGGCCAACACACAACCCTGTTTGACACCACTCCTCACCCCGAACTCAGCAGACATGCCACCGTTAAATTGCACAGTGCTCCTCATGCCATCATGAAAGGATCTTATGATGCTGAGGAGTTTTGGTGGGCATCCGATCAGTGGGAGAATTTTGAATAGTCCATCTCTGCTCACGAGATCGAAATCCTTGGTCAGGTCTATGAAGGCAACATACAGAGGCTGGTTTTGCTCTCTGCACTTCTCTTGCAGTTGGCGTAGGGAGAAGATCATATCGATTGTTGATCTCTCTGAACGAAAACCGCATTGAGATTCTGGGTAGATTCGGTCGGCAAGAACGTTTAGTCGCAGTAATACTATACGTGCGAATAGCTTGCCAACGAAACTCAACAGTGAGATACCGCGGTAGTTGTTGCAGTCACCGTGGTCCCCTTTGTGTTTGTAGAGAGTGATGATATTTGCGTCTCTCATGCCCTGAGGCACTGAGCCTTCTCTCCAACACTGTATCAGAAGACTATGGAGGGGCTCAAGCAGACTAGCCTTTCTACTTTTTAAGACCTCAGCTGGAATATGTCCTTTCCTGAGGCTTTTCCTGATGGCAGTCTGTCTATTGCCCAGGATAGTTCTTCTATGGAAGGCTCCTCATCGAGCTCATGCATCAGTGGTAGACGATCAATGGCATCCAGGGCGGACTGATGTACCATGTTTTCCCTGGAGTAAAGCTCGGAGTAGTGTTCAACCCATCTGTCTAGCTGTTTAACTTTGTCTAGTATGGGTTCACCCGATTTAGACTTCAGTGAAGCAGTTTTGTTAATTATGGGTCCTGTAGCTCTCCTGATCCCGTTATACATATTTTTTATATTTCCTGTATCAGTTGCATGTTGGATAGACTTGGAGAGCTCCATCCAGTAGTTGTTTGCAGCTTCTCTTACAGCCTTTTGAACTGCCCTTTTGGAAAGCCTCAGTGCAGCCAGCGATGTAGGAGATGGGTTGGCCTTGTATGAGAGCAAGGACAAACGCTTTGCCTCAATCAGAGGGTTGAGGGTAGCAGAGTTGGCATCATACCAGTCATTGCGTTTGCTACCTGTCCTCCTCCCAAAGACTTTGAGAGCTGTAGAGTGGATGGCATTTTTCAGTGTTTCCCACTGTTCAGATGCAGTCCGGGTGTTATCTCCTTTGAAGGTGGAGGTTAACATCTCGTTGAATTTCGCATTGCGATCTGAGTATGTGGTCTTGCTAACATCAATACAGGCAACACCCTCCTGTTTAGTGTGGTAGAAATCTTTGGGTTGAAGTTTGACTCTACTGCATATTAGGGAATGATCTGTATCACAATCAGCACTGTGGTAGGCTCTAGACATCAGAAAATGTTTGAGGTACCTTCGTCTAGTAATGATTAGATCGAGCTGGTGCCAACGCCCTGATCTGGGATGTCTCCAGGACACTCTGTGATGCGGTCTCGCAGCAAAGAATGTGTTGGTAATGCAGAGGTCATGGTAGGCACAGAGTTCTAGAAGGCGCTGACCGTTACCATTGCATTTGTCCACTCCAAAGTTACCAAGGCAGCTCGGCCATGCATCGTTGTCGCCACCCACACGTGCATTAAAGTCCCCAAGTATAATCAGGTCTTCATTTTGTGGAAATGCCTTGATGGTGCTATCCAGCTGTGTGTAGAAGTGCTCCTTGATGTCGTCAGGCGCTGCGAGTGTTGGGGCGTACACACATAATAGATTAATTGTTCCATCTGTGGTGTTCAGTCGTAGTGTGATTAGGCGCTCAGTAGCTGAATCAGAGAGTTGTATGTTCTGAAGCAGTGAGTTTCTGACTGCGAAACCAACACCGTGTTCCCGGACCTCCTCTTCCTGTTTTCCTTGCCAGAAGAAGGTATAGTCCGATTCCTTTAGGCATCCGGTGTCAGCTAAGCGTGTTTCTTGGAGTGTAGCGATGTCTACTTTGAGTCTCGATAGCTCGTTGTTGATGATGGCAGTTTTTCGTATATCGGAGATGTTGCGTATGTCGGTAGATAGGCCAGTCGTCATAGTACGAACATTCCAGCACTCTAACCTGAGTGTTGGGTTCTTTGTGTTTCTTTTGGTTTTGTTTGGTGTAATGGTTACTGGCCACTTGTTGGAATCATCCTATACCCTACGCACCCAGTAGGGTAGGTGGCCAGTGGCGGGATAGCACCTTACTGACTGAGGGCTGCTCAGCTTTGTAGCGGGCGGTAGCTGTCCAATGAAATTAAATAACTTCTCCCACCGTTAGGACCGACCCCTGGCGCCCAGCTGTACGCCAATTGAGCTGTAGGCTTATAACCGGTAACTGTCGCTCCCCTGTTTAGTCCTATACAGATGCATAGCTGAAGTTTTCTCTCCAGGGCACTGGCCAGGGCAGATCTGTGGAGAGACTGGGTTGCCCAATCGTCAGAATCCCCTTCTCGGTCTTGCTGGTGTTGCCCAGAGGAATGGAAGTACCAGTACGTCCGGCACCAGGTTGACTGCAGTAGCTACCAGAGCAAGGCTGAGTACAGCACTTGTCTGCCTGTGGGGCTACACTCCAGATTTTCTGTTAGGGTTTACTCCCTTAGCCTTTATCGAACCAACAAATAACCACAAGGCAGTGGTACTATTTACCCATAGCTGGGGGCCTGTTCATGGGCATCAGGGCTTGTCCATACAACGATGGGCCTGGCATGCCGCATGTCTGGGGGCAGACCACCTCCGAGTCTCCTGTAGTTTTGCTTGAGTCCGCAAGGTACTCAATTTACATGTGTCGCCGCGGGGAGGCACTACATGGAGCTTTCCTATGGAGAGGCTATGTACTGGCAGGGAAGACTTACGCACTCTGCTTCCTTTTTGCCTAGGCTAGCCAGCAGTAGGGACTGGAAGAGGAAGGTGACAAGCACACAGTACCCCACACTTGACGCATCAATAGGCCATTTGACACACAAGATAGATTAAATAGGAAGAATTGTACAAAACATGAAATCTCGATGATATGGTCACAGTGAAAGAAGGGATGAGAGTTCTTGGGTTTGTAGATGTAAAACAGTTGAGATAGCAGGGTCAGTTGACAGAAAAAAGCTAAGAAATACAAGGGAGGAAGTGATCAGAATGAATTTGAGAAAAAGAAGGATAAACAGAGGCCCGGCTAAAGATAGTTTAGTTTTCTAAAAGCCGTCCAACACATGTCAGTATGTAAAAGAAGACTATTATTATTATTGGTGGTATTTATTTGCTTCCCTGCGAGAGCAAAATGTGACACAAGGTCCTTTTTAATGCGAGGTAAAACCAGTCCCCCAAAAAGTGTCACTCTGGAAGCAGGCAAAAAATACAAATTGCCTTAATATAGAAGGGTTTCGACTACATTGACTAAGGAAAAATTAACTCAAGTGTATCATCAGAACAGATATGCAAATTACATGAACAAAGTTTTTTTCCCAGAACTGCCCGCCTGGGAAACACTGTTCCGCTGGCCTGCTTCCCAGTTGAATGCAACATGGTAACCCTCAAATCCAATGTTCTTGTTGAGCCATCCCCATAAATAATCAAATTCTACCCAATTTACACCATTAACGATTACTACAACAACCTTAAATTCATTAACCCTTATCCTCGAGTGGCTTTCAGGCCTTGATGAGTGGTGACACTCAAGTAGAAAAAATATACACTTGGATCGCAGTTCAAAGGCCAGATTCTATTACGATGATGACAATGAAGAAGAAGAAGAAGAAGAAGAAGAAGAAGATTTATGGTAACTATTATTCATCCTTTATGACGTCACACTGCTTTTGGCCACGACCATTCATCCTTTATGACGTCATCCACATCCAAATGAATAGTTCTTTCTTGAGAAAAATCATGAAGTGACAAGCAAGAAAGAAAGATCCAGTTTTATAAGTATACTATTTTTATTGATTGAAAAAAAAAACGTTTTGAAGAAATATATACATTTTTCCCAGCATTTTTCATTTTTTACTTTTTAAAACTGTGTTCAGTGAAAGTTTTCGTCTTTTTTCCTAAGTAAGAAAGTATTTTCTTTCTTTTTGTTTTTTGTTTCTTATGCAAAAATGTTTTAATACTTAGAAAGACATTTATGTTTTTTGTTGTTATTTTTAATTTCAGTTTACCTTTCTTGTCTGCATAATTATTACTGTTATTGATATTATTGTTTACTCACTGGTAGTTTTCACATAGGTCATCATCAAAGATTTCTTTCTGTCAACAACCTGTGGCATTATTATTATTTTTTTTGGGGGGGGGGGTTGTATTACTGTACACATAGATTCGAAAAAGTTGTCAAAAAACAAATATATAACAAATAAATGTTACCAAAGGCAAGATAAGTTACTTTTCTGCCAAACTGGATATAATTTTCGTTTTTTTATTCAATGTAACATGTTTATTCAGCTCGAAAAACATACAGTGTTTACCGATGTATTGGAAAATTCAAGATGGCGTCACACACCCTCTTTAACACCGTAAGTATGGAAAAAGGTGTTATAAATAAAAAACTATACAAAATACTATTAAAAACCCGCCGAATATATGTCAACCTATGTCACGGTAACATATATTGAGCGAGTTTTTAACAGTATTTTATCCGATTTTTATTTATAACATCTTTTCCCACACTTACCATGTTAAAGAGAGAATAAGACGCCATCTTGAATGTTCCAATACATCGGTAAACACTGTATGGTTTTCGAGCTGAATAAACATGTTACATTGAATAAAAACACGAAAAATATATCCAGTTTGGTAGAAAAGTAACTTATCTTGCCTTTGATAACATTTATTTGTTATATATTCGTTTTTTGACAACTTTTTCGAATCTATGTGTACAGTAATACAAACCTTTTTTTTTTTTTTTTTTTTTTTTTACTCACTAGGAGTAGTTACACAGGCCTTGAAAATAACTTGTGGCATTCTCTGGAGTCTGAGTGACAACAAGTCTCCACAGATTTCCAGAATACTCTCCACCTCTTTCGATAACCTTTGCAGATGAATTTGCATTATCGCAACAGCTGTTTACCATTGATTTCTCGTTGGCAGCGACCATTGGTCTTCACTGGAATTTGAGTAGCAATAAGCCTCCCCAAGATCCCATTCCTCTTTGCACTCATCCAGGTCTGGCTAGTGCTTTCTCTCCTCGGTTTTTCCATCTTGCTTGACCTCCTTGCTTATTTTGTGTGGCGTCAGTTCTTGGTGACACACAAAAGATAGAAGGGAAGCCAGGGGTGCAGGGGATTAACTTACAATTATACAATTTCAGTTTTCATGATTCCATGTGATGGTCCTTTGCATTTTACATCTGTAGCCATTTCTGTATGTCAAGTTTGTGCTTATAGCTCACGTGTTAGTATTAGTCTTCGTGTTCAAAGGTTTTCTTTAATATCTGAGCCGTTGTCATTACTGTTATCTGTTGTATCATATCATCCTTCTTGATCCTCCTCAATTATTTGGTGTGGCGTCAGTTTATGGTTTCATAATTTCATGTGATGTTCCTTTGTGTTTTGCATCTGCAGCCGTTTCTGTGCCCAGTTTGTGTGTAGTTTATGTGTGGTGTTAGTCTCCACATTCAAGGGTTTTCCTTAATATTTCTGCAGTTTTCATTATTGAAATTCGTTGTATCTTCTCAGCCATCCCTCTGATTCCAATCTCTCCCATTTTTTTTCAAAGTTTTTCAGTATTGTTCCTAGCACTTCTACTATTAGTGGTTTTATCTTGACTTTCTTCATTTTGCAGATCCCTTTGAGCTCTCTGACCAGTTCCATGTATTTGCTCCACTTCTCAGTCTCCTTGATCTTCACTCTGTGGTTTGCTGGAACGGCAAAATCTACAATCTGGCAGGACTTTTCCTTTTTGTTAAGATGGGTTTATCCGTTTGTATATCCATGTCCCATAGGATCTTGTGATTTTCATTTTCCATTACTGCTGCCGGTTTGTGCTTGTACCATTTATCTGTGTGTTCAAGATGCAATTATTTGCATAAATGCCAATGTATTGCCTTCTCCACTTGATCGTGTCTATTTTTATATTCTTTTTGGGATAATTTGCTGCATTCACTTATCATATGATTTATTGCTTCACCCCTTTGTCTGCAGAGTCTGCATTTGCTGTTTTCTTGTGTCTTGTTGATCCTTCCTTTGATGTGATTGGTTCTAATTGCGTTATCTTGTGCAGCTGTTGTTAGTGATTCAGTTTCCCTACTTTAGGTTTCCTTTTTGTAACCATTTCCAAGTGCTTTCGTTGGTCTCTTTTTTCGTAATCCTTACGAATCGTCGCTGTAGCTGTTTTACTTCTCATTTTTCTTTCCTCGTCTTATTCCTCGTCTCTTCTTCTTCTATCTTGTTTGTTTCTTCCGTTTCTCTTGCTGCAGTAATTATTCTTTCATTTCTTCTGCATTATATATTTTTCTAATTCTTTTTTGTGTTATTTACCCAGTCTTCTATACAGACCAGCCCTCTTCCTCTGTCTTTCTTTTTTGGTCAGTCAGTATCATCATTTGGGTGTAGTGCATTGTGCATCGTCATTAGTTTCCTGGTCTTCTGATTGAGATTCCTTAGTTCTTCTTTGGCCCAGCTTATAAACGGTCCAGAGTATCTTATTAGTGACACTGCCCATGTGTTTATTCCTTTAATTAGATTTCTGCTTCATGTTCATCTAATACCCTCATTTCTGTTCGATTGTGCAGTATTATACCTTCTGTTGCTTCTAGTTTTCCCCTCCTCATGGTCAGCAGTGCACACTTATCCATACCGAATTCCATTTGGATTATTATTATTATAATTATTATTACTAGCGGGACCTGTGGAAATTCCACAGAGGATGCATTCACATGCAATATATTGATGTTGGCATTCTGCAGACGTTCAGCGTAAATGGAGATGCTCTGATATTATTGTACCTATTTACAATGCCTCCCCACGGAACAGAGTTAGACACCAGCGTCGTTTTTTAACGAGGAGACAAGGTACAAAAATAAATAAAAATTGTCTCAGTTGTGAAGGACTGCTCCTCCACCGAAAGAGAACAAGAAATGGAAGTGCAGCATCTTTGTTGAAACTGCAAAAGTATTTATCTAAGCTAGCTGGGACCCCTGCATGGTCCGGTTGTAAACTATGCTTAAATATATTTTAATTCTTATAGGGTTAAAATTCTATCGATTTTTATATATTATAAAGTTACGATTTCAAAAATAAAAAAAGGATATCCATATGACTTGGATGCATCAGCTTGAATCGAAACTAAAACCAAAACTAAGAATAAAAAAATATGTGTATATATATATATATATATATATATATATATATATATATATATATATATATATATATATATATAACTTGAGTTCCTTCAGCTATAATCGAAATCAAAACCAAAACCAAAACTTATGAAAAATTCTTGATAAAATTATTTATAAAAAAAAATAGATTACTAGAGTGCTATCAGCTATAATCGAAACCGAAATAAAAACTTATGAAGAATTCTTGGTAAAATTATTTATTACAAGAAATGGAAGTCCATAAAAATTAAACAACAGTCACTCTGATGTAAGTGTGACACACAAAATAAATAACACATACACTATGATATTAATATATATATTTTATTATTATTATTATTATTATTATTATTATTATTATTATTTACTCACTAAGAGTAGTCACACAAGCCATCATCAAACATTTCTCTTTTTTTTAGTCTAATATATATATATATATATATATATATATATATATATATATATATATATTGCAAAACATTCCAACTACCAGTCATTGAATGCCCTCTGACTGTTTACTATGTACGCATGTCAAATTGACATTTATAAGTACTTAATTTTCCTCAGTTATTGCATTAATTACCAGTGGACTTAAGATAAAATGGTAGCCTACAAAGTCAATGGTGACTTTGGGACTGGGTTCCAATCTTCTGACCAGCAGTAATTATCACTTCCTACACTGATGATTGCGTAAGAATTGAAACATTAGTGTCTGTAGATACAAAAATATTTGTTAATATTTATTTATAAGATTATGTGTGTGTGTGCATGTATTTAGTAGAATATCTGTCTCTTGACGCTATACACAATAAATATAGCATTAGTTTTAAGTTTTAATGGGTTTCTTTTCTTTAATAGTATGGTTTCAGTGGTACTTCCTAAATGGTAATGTTTGCAAATAATTTTCGGACGCCATATTTTTAAAAATTTTTTCTCTTCTTGAAATCGATATAAAAAATTTGGAAAATTTTACCTAAATAGTTAATTTATTTTTTTTTAGAAAATTGTCTCCTCAAAAACGTCTGAGCAAGATGGCCAGTGCTGCTACGCTAAAGAGGCGCTTAGAGTTCGACCCACTTTATAGGCCATTACAAAAACGGCGACGATGCTTACCCTTAACAAGACTTAAACAAACTCCACCGTCAACTGTTGGAAATGTCTTACCAAAATTAACACAAGGTAAGATTTTTGTTTGTCTTTTATTAAATCATCATCATCATCATCATCATCATCATCATCATCATCACCACCACCACCACCACCACCACCGATTTAATGTCAGTTTACATATTGGCATGTGTTGGACAGCTTTAAAAATTTACTTTCAAACTAACTGTTGTGGTATACAATAAATGCACTCTTCCTTTTACTATAAAGACCGTGAGAATATGCCTCACAGCATGATGCACAAATTATGCAAATTTAGCAGTCCTTATTTTGTCCTTTAGTCCTCACATCCAATGAGCGATATTTCTGACAAAGGGGAAAGAATTGCTATTTTCTGAGTCAAAATCTCTTCAGCTAACACTTATTATTAACTAGTTTTTGATCTTGAAATAGTATTTTATTTGTCCTCCGAGAAATGAAGGATTGCACCTAGTAATTCACTCCTGTTTGTCTGTTCGTTTGTTTGCACTTTTCTTTATAATCACACCTTGGATTTTTTGGAAATTCTGCACAAATATAAGTCATCGTGAAAGTAAATTTTTGCCAGGACAGATTTTTCCAGGATAACTCTGGTTGCCCCACTAGGGGGTATTATAGGGGTAAAATCGCCCCCAAATCGTTCATCCATTCATTTGTTCGCACTTTCTCAATAACCACGCCTTGGATTTAAAAAAAAAATTTTACACAAACGTTAGTCATCATGAAAGTAAATTTTTCGCTCGTAGAAGAGGACTCCACATGCTCGGCTTGGTTGATTTTATTTTTAATTTTTTAGCGTCTTACATCAAGTGGCTTTACGCCTTGTCTGGAGCGATTGCTATTAAAAGAATGAAAAAAAAAAATTACCATACTTTTTATTTGTTCAATATATTTTGTTTTCATTAAATACAGAGCCGTGTCTTTCTGCATTAACCTATTTCTGCCCATGTCTTTATTGATCCCTCTCTTTCTTTTTATCACTTCTTCCCACACTTTCTTTCCCTACGAACCGTATCTGCTACTTTAACTGTTCTACAGATGTTGACCCAAGAACTTTCATCTATTCTTTCAACGTAGCTACTCTGGAAAAGTTCCTTTTCTGTACACGTCTCCCTATATTATCAAAATGCTTCTAAGCCTGTATTTAATACTTACATTACACATTCATCCTATAATTCTCATATCATTCCTCTCCATGCAACACATGTCCTCAACCTTCATTTCCTCTCAGTACAGACTAATCAGTCTCCTGTGCATCATGAGTAAGTTGCTGGAATTTGTGTTAAATAGAGACGTAGTCAACCACCTCAGCAAAAATAACTTACTCGGTGGCATACAATATGGTTTCTGTCCTGATGAGCTTAGTGTAATATTACACAGAATTTGTAAATCTTTCGATAGGGGTTTCGTTTCCAGAGCAATTGCTCTTGACATATCAAAGGGTATAGCATAAAGGTCTACTTCACAAGATTGCCAGCTAAGAAAGGTTTATAATAGTAGTGGTTGATGGGCAGAAATCAAAAGCTTATAGTATCAATGCTGGTGTTCGTTAGGGTTCCATTCTGGGTTCAACTCTCTTCCTGATCTTCTTCAATGATCTCTCAAATCACAGTCTTAGATCATTTGTAGACATTTACGCAGATGGCACTACCATTTATGGCAATACTTCAAAGGTTGGAAATGACCAAGATCTCTCTGATTTTTTCTATTCTGATCTTGAGCAAAAGGTAACTGGTAAATTTTAATGTATCAACAACCAAGCTTCTCTCTTTCCATCACCAACACTCTGACTTCTATCTGAACCCAATTGACATTAATGGTTCTCATCTTGGGGAAGCATCATGTGTTGACAAGCTTTTGGGTTTGACCTTTACTCCTGATCTGAAATAGAGCACATACATAAAATCTCTTGCCAAAGTCGCTGGAAAAGTGATTGGAATATTCTATTGCTCTAGTAGGTATCTCACTGCTGATGTGTTACATGATAAGGGCTGTCCCCTTTTCATGTAAGTATAAAAATAGGGAATCAGTTAAATGTAAATATGAAATAGGATAGTCAAGGATTCGAACTTGCGAAGCTATACTTGGAATTGAGAATTCCAATCATAAGTTAAAATAAACACAGAATGTTATAAATGGAATGTCCAGTTAAATTGTTGATTCTGTTAAAATATTTAATAAATACAATTTGGATGGAAACTATTTACATTCTTAGAAAGAAAACATAATAGAAATTTGGGTTACAGAATTAACAAATAGGTTGAATTCCTTTATGAAATCAAATCTGTTGCCAAGGCCGCTGGAAAAATGGTGGGATCTTTCTATCGATCCAGTAGATATCTCACTGCTGATGCTATTCTCTATCTATATAAGAGCCAGGTACGTCCAAGGATGGAATACTGTTGCCACATCTGGGCAGGAGCTGCTAGAAAGGACTTGTCCTGCCTTGATAGAGTTCAAAATAGACTTCGTAGCCTCATAGGAGATGTCCTTTTCTCCTCCTTGCAACCTCTATCTCACAGAAGAGATGTTGCGAGTTTGTCTCTGATGTATCGTTATTTTCATGGAAAGTGTTCAACTGAGCTTCAGTCTATGGTCCCCCCTCGCCAAACTTTCACAAGAAACACTCGTCTAGCTGTAAACACTATCAATAATTTCCCCCACTCTTTATCTGTGCCTAAACCTAAATGTAGATTCCATGAACAAAGCTTCTTTCTTAGAACTGCACGCCTGTGGAATTGTCTTCCGTTTTCCTGCTTTCCGGCTGACTACAATATGGTTGTGTTCAAGTCTAAAGTAAATAAGTTCTTGATGAGCCGTTCCATATAAGTTATTAAATTTACCAAATTTTCATTACTAATGATTACTATATTGACCAATTTCTACTGTACACTCTTTAACCCTTATCCTTGAGTGGCCTCTGGGCCTTGATAATGTGGTGATGCCTTTGTAAAAAAAAAAAAAAAAAAAAAAGAGAATGGAAAATGTTATTGTAAAGTGAGTTACGTAAAATTAGGTTAGAGAAGGATTAATGCCATGGGTCTCATATTCACATGCTCGGTCGTGCAATGACGTCATGAGTTATGAATTTAGTTAGATAAGTGAGAATCGGGATCAGAGTAGAGAGAAGCAGAGAGGTTCAGATCGATTCTCCGTTAGAGTCAAGGCATCCTCTAGAAGTGAGAGGCTTTTAGAAATAACAATGTAACAACTTTGAATCCCTGAGATAAAATCACGTTCGACCGGTCGAAGAAGAAATAAACGTATCATCATGTGTTTTTGTATCTGCGTCGTCGTGTTGTTATTCAACAGAAAAGGTATTGTCGATTTATGTTATAAGAACCTTGATAAAATCATCATCTAAAATATGTGTTAGAAAGTATATGCGTCAGAGTATAAATGTTATAGAAACACTCCCGTTCACAGAACTGTCAAAAGTATAAATGTCAAACTATCGGTCTATCTATCAAGATATCAAATCTTCTCCAAAATGTATTTATATTTCCCTCTCTTTATATATACTTGTTAATGTCCACATCTCTTCTCTAACAATGTTAATATCTCTCATCTCTTCTTACAACATGAACATCTCTTACTCAACACTAATCTCTCGTAAGACTCTCACAAAGAACAATACAAATACATACGTCATCTTTTAATAATAATAACACTACATGACATGCAATCTTCTACCTATATAAGAGCCAAGAAAGTCCTCAGAGTACCCTATCTTGCCTTGACAGAGTTTAAAACCGGCTTTAAAACCTGGTAGGTGACGCATTTTTCTCTTCCCTGCAATCTCTTTCCCACAAAAGAGAGGTTACTAGCCTGTCTCTGCGCTATCGTTATTTTCATTGCAAGTGCTCGTCTGAGCTCCCATCTATGGTCGTCCCCCCCCCTTGCCAAACTTTCACATAAAAAACATGTCTAACTTAAAACGCTATCAAATTCCATGAACGAAGCTTCATCCCTAGAATAGCCCATCTGTGGAACTCTGGTCTGCTGATCTGCTTTCCAGCTGATTAAAATATGATCGTCTTCAAGTCTAATGTAAACAAATTCTTGGTAAGCAATCCCCTTAAATAATCAAATTATGATAAATTCCCACTACTAACGATCGCTACACTGTTGTCCCAATGACTACTGTACACTTATTAATCCTTATCCTCAAGTGGCCTTTAGGCCTTGATAAGTGGTGACTCCCTTGTAAAAAAATAAACTCTTCCTTAGATTGGCAATAGTAACGCTCTGCATTCCCTGAACTTACTCATGTTACCGCTGCAGGTTGTCCTAAAACCAACATAATCTTTACCATTCTTGAAATGGCTCTTTCCTTGTTGCCTGCGGTATGTTGCTGGTCCTGTGCAGGTCTAGGTCTACTTTCTAAGGCTTTGTCTTATGTCTTTAAGAAGGGAGTTAGTTTATTGGTAATCGCCTGAGGCGCTCCTAGCAGGGCGGCCCAGGCATTTTTTGCATGTCAGAGTGTTCCTCCTCTGGGGCACTGGCTCTTCAATCTCACTTTCCGATGTATGTGTCACGTCTTCTCGCTGAGGGAGATAAATTCCTACTCCATTCACTCCTAAGTCTTACAATTCCACTTGCACCTGCTCCACCCTGTGCTCCAATGGCGACAAATTCGTCTTTTGAACCAAAAACTGAGACTAGTAGTTCAAATACATCCTTTGGTTATGTTTTCGCTTACCAAGGCATGTATGAATCAGTCGCCAACGCGAACCTAATTTCTTGCTCCTCTGTTGATGAAATCACTCAGACATCTGATAATTGATAAATAGTAATCAAAGTGTGTTCAGTGTCCTGGATAGAGCAAGTGTGTTTTAAATCCAATGTTATATAGTTGGTCTATATAATTTATTGGTTGCAATTTTATATTTAATGCATGCCAAAGTATATACACACTGCTGTTATTCTTTAGCCATGGTTTTTTAAATCAAGCAGACAACTTATTAAGTCAACATACAAGTTTATTTACATTTCACTGATAACATATGACAAGAGAGAAATCGATCTAGTATGTGGTTTGGTGATGTTGTAAGCGACCAAAGAAATGTCATTCATCTAACTGCTGCCTCTCTCTTGCCTCTTTCTGGCTGACTCGTATCTTTGTTTTCTTATGTCTTATATTGAGATTAAATCACATTACTCGATCGAAATGTTTCATTGTGCTATTTGGAATGTGCCTGTCTTTGGTCAACATTCCATTTCAGATTAAAATATATGTCATCCCATTGTTTATATACAGTATAATCATGTTGACATACCAGTTCCCGTCAGATCATCAAAGTTTTTTAAATTTTTTTTTACATAGGAGTCACCACTTATAAAAGCCCAGTGGCCACTCGAGGATAAAAGTTAAAGAGTGTACAGTAGTCAAGCAACGTTGAGCCTGTTCATTACTAAAGTGAGTGACAAATTTGAGAATTCCAGGCACTTATGTAGGAGGACGTCGACACTTCCCCGCAAGTGTTGCAAAAACCTAATGCTGTTATCTCCCCTAACGGGGATATACATTTGACTGGGGATCACTTGTGAATTTCATACCTCCATGAAACTTCCTCCTTTGGAGGAAACTGGTTGAACCCGAATAGGGTTAGTGTGGTTTGATGAGTATGCACACATCCCATTATTCCTGCTTTTAGATGAATTTCCATGACCCCAATTCTTCGATGTGAATGTAAAGTTGATTTCCCTTGCTTTAATTGAATTACGTCAACAATCAGATTTAACATCTGGCTTTGCCTGGATCCTGAACTTCTGTATATGTAATCCTCAATGTTTTACTGGCGTTGTCTATCACCTATACAACAGCTGCATTGCCCGAGAAAAAGACTTTCTTTCTTATTTTTTATTATGATGTATACTAGATAGAAGTACATGGTGTTTGCCTGCCAGCCCAAATAAAAATAAGATAGTCTCATATATGATAAAAAGTATAAGTTAGTTAATCCAAAGTGCCCAATATCCTGGATAGATCAGGCCTGTTTAAAGGCTGCCTTGTTCAGGAAAACAATGTCATTATGTTTTGCTGTTTGTTCAGTATTCCAAAAATAGCATGTGTGTTCAAACGCAACTTCATTTCTTGTTTTTGTTTTATATGACATGGGCAACGTCAGGTAACCCTGCTAATCTGTTACATAAAGAGCAGTTTTCTATGTGTATTTCGATGTCTAGCTAAAAGTCAAAAGCTACAAAACAAACACCTACAAAGTTGGTATATTTCTGATTGGCGCTGCCCTAGATGTGTAATATCTAAAATATAGTAAAAATATTTATTCTTTGGAGGTCAATTGGGTCAGGTTTCGTCAGGTGAAGGGGTCGGTTTTCAGTGTTATTATGTATTAATTTGAAAAAAAAATGTTGGCTCATTACTCAAGAAACCAGAGAGAAAAACTGTTGTTTTAAAATAATAAGTAGGGCTAGGACAACAACGTATTCTTTTCATTGTTTTGACTTTCGAGTATGTATCTGTTGATATCTTATATGCTTTTATAGAGTGATGTGGTTCTCAGTTGATTAACTGTGTCGGATATATACTCGAGAGTCAAAACAATGAGAAGAATATGCTGTTGTCATAGTCCTTACATTAAGTTTCTTGCATATGCATATGAGAAAGAAAGAGAGACAGATTGATAGACATGTTTCAGAACCCCTAGATATATTGTATACACCTGCTGTAGGGACGAGACAGACTTTCCAGAAATCATGTGACTTTGTAAACTACTGGGTCACTTCTGAACCTCTAGGTATCACCCAAACCTTTTCTTCTAAATAATAGGTGTCATTATGTGATGCTACATAATATTTTTGATTCCACAATTTATCTACAAGATCGAACTCCTTGACAGAATCACATAACATTCCTGTTACTGCTAGTATCCTTCCTGCTAATATCTATTATTTTTCCCCAAAAATGTTCATTATAGAAAGAAAAAAAATGTCTTCAGTACAAACGAGGAAACGAGGATAAAAAACAAAAAATAAAAAGGGTTTTTTCTTTCCATTAATTTAATTTTAAAAAATTCAAAATAACTGAAAACAAAAAGAAATGTTATTTTTTTTCTTAAAATTGATATAAAAATTTGAGATTTAATTTTAATGTTAAACATATAATTTTGAATAAAAAATTGGAAATTCAATTTTCATTTTTAATATTTAATTTTTCAATATAAAAAAAATGCAAATTTGATTTTCATTTTTAACATGATTTTTGAATATAAAAAATTGGAAATTTGATTTTAATTTTTAACATGATTTTTAAATATAAAAAATTGGAAATTTAAATTTTCATTTTTTATATATAATTTTTTAATACTTTAAAATTCAACTTTAATTTTTAAATTTTTCTCCAAAAAGAAAGACATGGCAAATTGGTCGGTGCTGCTACGCTAAAGAGGAAGCTAAAATTTGCTCCCCTTCATAGTCTATCACAATATACTCCAAAACGGCGACGAAGCATGGCACCAACAGGATCTAAACAAGCACCACGATCAGCTTTTAACAATATCTTACCAAAATTATCACAAGGTAAAATTTATCGCCATTTTTTTTTTTATATCATTTTATTTCATAAACACATAAATGAAGCATTGGCACAAGTAATCAAGAACCTTGACAATAAGATACATTTACAATTAGAAAGATATGCCCATCTTTTTTTTTTTTTGTTTTTTTTTACATAGGAGGCACCATTTATCAAGGCCCAAAGGCCACTTGAGGGTAAGAGTTAAATAGTGTACAGAAGTCAATGGGACAATATCATAGTAATCGTTAGTAGTGGAAATTTGGTAAATTGGATTACTTAAAGGGAACGGCTCATCAAGAATTTGTTTACGTTGGACTTGAAGACAACCATATTGTAGTCAGCTGGAAAGCAGGCAAACAGAAGAGAGTTTAATATCCAAGCAACATTAAGTCTAACATTGAAAAACATAACATGCATTGATCTGACTACTGTTCTCATCTTGAGTGTTATTTGCACAAAGTTTTGGTTGGATTAGCCTTCGACCGTCCTCAGGTATATTGGTTGCTGTTTGGGAAAGAAAAGAGAAAAGTTACTGGCTCCGTAGATATTTTTGTATTCTTTGAGTTAGTCTCTATCTTACTTTTTTTTATTTTTTATTTTCATTTTATTTTATTTTTATTTCGAATTTGTGTAAAAAAAAAATTGGTTGACAAAGGGGAGTCAACTTTAATAAAAATCAACAGGAGATTATTTCCCTACGTTGCTGAAATTTTAAAGGTGTATAATGTTTGTTTGTTTTCTACAATTAGAGGCTCCCAAACGCGACTAATTTTTTTTCACAAATTTGAAGCAATAACCATAAAATAGAGACTAACTCACAGAATACGAAAATATCTACGGAGCTAGTAACTTTTCTCTTTTCTTTTCCAAACAACAAGCAAAATGCCTGAAGATGGTTGAAGGACAATCCGACTGAAATGTTGCACGAATAACATTCAAGGTGAGAACAATAGTTCGATCAATACAAGTAATATAATCAATCAGCCCTCATCTAAAAAATTTAGAATTTAAAAAAATAAAAAAACTTATGAATCAAAGTGAATTTGGAAAACTCAAAGAAAAACACCATAAAGATCTATTTTACATACTGGCATGTGTTGTGCAGCTTTAAGAAATCGATTTCCAAAGTAACCTATCTCTGGCCTTTATTTATCCCTCTTTCTCTCAAATCTATGTTTATGACTTTTTCCCTAAAAATATTTTTCACTGAAAAGCAAGAACATTTTTTTTTCAGTAAAAAAAAAATTAAAAATTCTGTGATCTGAATCGACATAGTTTTTGATTTGTATTTTTTCTTTTACAACTAGGCCCTGTCGGTGGGGTATTAGAATACACCGACTGCCTCCCTGCAGAGGGTAAAAGTCCCTCAATGGGGGTCCTGAATATGACCTTAAACTATACCCAGTGGTGAGGCCCCAGCTTGCGGGCTTTGGGGAGTGTGGAGCCACCCTTTAATTACCATTGCTCCCAGGTCCACTCTGACCCAGAGTGGTAGTACCTGTTAGGGTTCCAACTATGGGTTAAATAGAAACCGACTTGAAAACAACAAATATATATTCTATTAAAAATTTTTTCTTCAAAATCTTTCGATTCAGCAAGGGTTGATATGCCGTAAAACAAAAAACAACCAACCAAAATCTTTTACAACTGCTGTATTTACCAAAAGACTACTATTTTCTTTGTTGACTTTCCGTCTAAGCAGGGGGTAATGTAGCAGTCATGAATAAAATAAAGATTTATTTCCTCTCGTGAATCAATGTTAAGTGATTTGGCCACACACTGACCAATCAGCTTCCAGGGCACATTGATTCCATCTGTCAACTATGGAACTTCTTTAGCCCATTAGGGAATCATGGCTGGTCAGTAGAGTGAGAATTAGGAAGTATTGAAGACATCCATCCATCCATTCTATCTCTCTTCTGTCCTTGACCACTGGATGCACCAGCATTGACAATCTTTGCTGAAGAAAAAGAAAAATTTATTTTCTCTCGTGAATCAACTTGCTAAGTGATTTGGCTACACACTGACCAATCAGCTTGCAGGCGCATTGATCTGCAAGAGAAATTAAGTCTTTACTTTATCTATAACTATTTCAAAATAACCGAAAAAAATTAATAAATAAAGTAATAATAAAAACACAAAAAACCTGTTCCTTGATAAAAGTTTTGTTTCTTTAAAGGAAAAAAAAACGAACCTTGATATGTACTTTAAGTCTAACATTACTTCCTATTCGACAGTTTATGGCTTCAAAATTGCTTTCATGGAGTAAATATCATGCAAAACATTTATCTACTGTGAAAATGCAAACAAACCAAAAATATCAATAGCGGCATTAATTTAAATTTTTGTAGTGATTATATGAATTATTAAAATTAATATTTAGATCATTAATTCATTAAAAACTTGTAATTATCTTTATTAAAACATATCAATAATGTAAATATTAATGAAAGAAAATAAGAAACGAAATTTTACTTCGACTCCTTAGTTCCCATTTTTTTCTTCAATTTATTACAAAAAATCTTTAGTAAATGCCATATTATATTCCCATTTAATTTATTTGCCAAAAAAACCCAAAAAAACAATCATGCTTCAATTAACAAAAAAAAAAAAAAAAAAAAAAAAGCAAACAAACCAAAAATATCAATATCGGCATTAACAATTAAGATTTTTTTTAGCGATTAACTGAATTGTTTAAATTGATTTATACTAGCAGAACCCATGGAAATTCCATGATAGTTGAAAAGTTTTAAAACACATTTAAATGAATGAATGAAATAAAACAAATAACAACGTTTTTAAAGCAATTTTTTTTTTAACCTTTTAAAGCTAAAAATAATTGATTTAAAAATCCAGAGTTTTGTTTCAATGAAAATTCAATACACAACAAATTGTTTTTTTTTTTCTGAATAACTTTTTTATATAAATTACAAATTCCGATTCCAATACAGCTGATGTGCTAACTGTAATATCGTACAGAATCAGTGAATCGATTGTTGGTGACTTCGTTTCTAGAGCAATAGCTCCTGACATATCGGAGCTTTTTGATACACAAACCTTTACTTTACAAGCTTGCTAACTATGGCATATCTGAAAGTGTCTTCTCAATCATTAAATCCTTCTGAGTCCAACCCTCTCCCTGATTTTCATCAACGATCTCTCAAATTACAGTCTAAGATCATGTGTTAACATTTATGCAGATGACATAACCATCTATAGCGACACTTTAAAGAGCATTAATAATAAGGATCTTTTTGATTCTCTCTACTTGGAGCACATCATGAAATAGGGGAAAAAGATAGCTGGTTACTCTTAATGCCTAAAATCAAGCTTTACTCTTTTTACCACCAATGCTCGGATCCTCACTTTACTCCATTGAAATGAATCTCCTTGAATAATCTCTTTTCTTCGATAAGCTTCTCGGACTGACCTTCACTTTGTACTAACATCAAATCTGTTAAAATTGCTGGAAAATGGTTGGATTGTTCTCTATCTCCAGAAAATCTCTCTCCTAATACAATTCTTCATCTGTATAAGATATATTCGAAGATAGAGTATTGTTGTCATATCTGGGGGAAAGTGCCTCTTTGAGCATCCATTTTTGCATTAACAGAGTACAAAATTGACTTCCAAATCTAGTGGGAGAAGTCCTCTTTTCTTCCCTATAACCTCTTTCTCAGAAGTGATGTTGCTTTTTCCCTATTGTTATTTTTGTAGTAGGTGATCGACTTCTCTTGAATCTAGCCCCCCCCTCCATAAAACATTAATTGCAAAACTTGTTGAGCTACAACTAGTCAATAATTTTCCTTTCTTTCTGTCTATTTCAAACTAAAGGAAACTTCCATAAGCAAGAACTATCTGTGATACACAATATCACGAGGCTGCTTATCAGCTGAATATAACATGTTCGTTTTGTAGTTCAATATTAATAAATTCTTGTTGAGATGTGCTTAAGTTAAATCAAATTCTGTCTAGTTTCAACGATCTTTACCAATTCTCAGTGTTCTCGCTGTCAACTCTTTAACTCTTATCCTTGAGTGGCCTTTAGGCCTTGATAAGTGTTGACTTGCTAGTACATGAAAGAAACAAAACCATAAGATCAATGCTTCTGTTTCCTATGCCAAGTTTGAAAGTAACGCATGTCTGTTTTGAAATGTTCTGATCTCATTGTCACTTTTCTCTTTACAGAACAAATAGCTGCTAATATCAGCTTGGAAATCCAGAGGTTACAGCGACGGAGACAGTTACATTACCAGCGGACAAACAGTCCGCCTCCTCAGGAGGCTTGTAGTAGTTCGCAGTCGAACACATCTTTACTGTCTCAGAATTCGCTTTCCCCCAGCAAGAAAGACGCCCCTTTGTTTACCTTTAAGCAGGTGACCTTGATCTGTGAACGAATGCTCAAAGACAGAGAGTCGCAGGTTAGAGAGGAATATAACTTGGTATTGTCAAACAAGTTAGCAGGTACAAAATGATTTTTTTTTTTTGCTCATTTTGCAAAAATCCAAATTGTTAAAAATGAAGAACAAATCCTTACTCTTGATGACTAGCTTTATTTATCCAGCATTGTACAGATGGAAAGTTTTAAAAGAAGACTAGCGGAGGGTACCCGGCGTTGCCCGGGTGTTTGGAGATGTGTATGGTTTTGGGTAAATCAAAACGGGGGGGGGGGGGCTTAAAATAAAAAAAAAGTTTTGGTAGGTTAGTATGAGGATCGAACCCGAACCCTTGAGGCAAAGTTGGAAGTTAAAGTGTGAAAAAAAATTGTGCGACGTTAACCACTGGGCCACCGCGACATACTAACAGAAACACCTTTGAATTTAAGTAATAAAAACAGAATTGACATGTAGCTGCAATAAAAGTTAACTCTACTGCTTCTATTTGACCTCATTAATGAGGTCATAGAAGTCACGGAGTTAACTTTTGCTGCGGGGCAGCTTTTGGGTTTGGGTTCACAGTCAAACACATCTTTACTGTCTCAGAATTCGCTTCGGTTTTTTCCCCCAAGATGTTGAGGAGGGGAACCCAGCTCCCCATTCTCCAGATTGAATAGCAATTGTCTGATATATGGAGTTTAGCCCCACATTGATCAAAGCTAATTGCTTCTGGACGTTTCCCAGTGCGATTGCCGGGAACAGTTGCTTTGAATTAGTTTTGTTTTTTTATACGAAAAAGCTGAACGAACATTTTGTAAAAATCGACGTAAATAAATCTAGACGCTACATGCGTTCCCAAATCCTAGATATTAT
>NC_136507.1:75725044-75770044 GCF_053919585.1 Euprymna scolopes
TAGCTTTGGTTGTGCAGAGGCGACATGACTTAGAGCCTGGAGTATAAGACTTAACTTTTTTTTATAATAGTCCATTTGATTGAGAAGGGAGTGTTGTTAGAGTTCAGTTTTTTAATTAAAGTGGTTAGAGAAGTCCCTTGGTTATTATTAGAATTATGGTTGTTAAAAGAAGAAATGTGGTTTGATATTCTTTTCTTAATTAATGTTGAAGTAGCGCCGATATATGTATGTACTTTATTAAAAGCTCGAGGTATGGTATTAATATTAATTTGCTGATTTATATTAGTTAAATAGTTTGAATTTTGTTCATAGTGTTCAACGAATGGTGGGACAATGTCTGTATGAGGACTATTTTGGAAGGGATAATGAGTGTTGTTAGTGTTAGGATGTCTGTTAGGAGAAATATTATTATTCTCATTAATATTATGATTATTATTATTATTATTATTATTATTATTATTATTATTATTATTATTATTATCATCATTATTACTAGTTGTATGATTGTAGATGGAAGGGCTGCTCAGATGGTGTATTGGATTAGTAACTATATCAGATGGAGGATGGGAAGAAGAATAACTTGAAGACGAAATATTAGTGTCTGTTATGGGAGGATTGCGTGGGAGCTCAGTAATAGTGCAAGAATATATAACATCTTTATGGATACAATCATTATTGAGTGGGCAAAGATGTTTGTTATTACAATTACAGTTAGTTTTGGGTTTAATTGGGAAAGGGATTTTGTGGGCTGATTTAATTTTTTTGTTATTAGATGTTAAGATTCTTTGTGCTAAATTTGCTCATATTATAAGCTCTATTTCCTATTTGGTTTTATCGAGCTTTTATATCTGGCTGAGATAATTTTATAAATATTAATTCTTTAATATTTATAATTTACTTTAATTTTACCATCTTGGATCATTTTGGTAAATTCAATTGTAATTTTCATTTTATATATATATATATATATATATATATATATATATATATATATATATATATATATGTATATATATATATATATATATATATATATATATATATATATGTATATATATATGTATATATATATATGTATATATATATATATATATATATATATATATATATATATATATATATATATATATATAATATATCTTTTAGGTTTAAAAAATCAATAGCATTGTTGCTTTTTTAATTTTTGGATTACAATAATATCCCGTGCAATATGTGGATATATTTTTGCAAAAGTATGCATACATATCATTAGATCTTTCTATTTTTTTAAATCCTTTTCTCAAATTGATAGAAAATAGTAATTTGATAAACTTATTGCGAGATGTTCATCTCTATTCTTCACTTGCGCCTGTGCCATTTATAGATAAATTTTTTGTTATGATATATATATATATATATATATTTAGCTTTTTGATAGTTTAAAAATCAATTTATAATTATGATTTTATCATTAGTACTAGCGATCAAAAAATTACATTTTAAACAAAAAATAAATAAAAGTTAAAAGAATCGTTTCATAATTGGAAATTAGTCTAAAATTTTCTGATTCTAATATCGATTCTAATACCTAAAAAAATTCTGATTTTTCCAATTCTCGATTCTGATTCTGATTCCAATTGTCTCAACACTGGTACACACTGTACCTACCTAGCGTTCTCCAGACTGTTTTCTTTTTGATTTCTATTTGTTTGCAAATTTTTTGAATTTATACAGAAAAAGGGGGAAAAAACCCAAAATAGTTATAAGGGAAACAACTATTTTTATAATCTTCTTCAATTAAAAGTATGTGTACTTGTCCACTTTATGACCCAATTTTCGGCAACTTTGCGTCTGCATCTTTTGGCAGATTATGTAAGCTGACCTAAGATGCTGAAGTGATTATTCAATCAGTTATCAAAAGGTGACATGTTTCAATGAAAGCATTAAATCAAGAAGGAAATTTTTTAAAAATGAAAATAACTTTCAATATGCTATGTCAATGTGAAATCCTCCATTTTCCCCTCATGTTAAAAAATGGCTTTCTGAATAGAAAGCCATTCTTAACATGGGGAAGTGAGAAAAATGCCGGTTTGACAGATTTTGTGACGGCTTTTTCTGAGTGCTTATGTAACCTGTCAGAAGATATCAATATGAACTTGCTAGAGATTGGATTCTGAATTGGACAAGTACTAAAGTAAGAGTTATTTCCCTTGATGATTTTTTTTTATTACTTTGGTCATAATTGGAAAACATTTTTATATTATGTTATCCAGGTAAGTTATTTTTTTTTAAATAAACTGTAAGAATGTGTGTTATTATGATGCCAATATGGTACGACAAAATGTAAAAACTAGAACGTCAAAATAAATTATTATTTTTTATCCTTATTTTCACAGACATTGACATTTAAAGTTTACTAAACGAATAAAAAAAAGGAAAATCTGCTGATTATACTTTTGTGGCACTTATACAGAATTGGGACGAGATTTTGTAATCGAGAAATGCAGTTTTCAGATGAAAATGTTTTCAACTGATGTTTTTTGTCAATTCTAATAAGTTACAATGGTAGCTTCCAAATTATGCAGTCGAAATTACCTGAATATTACTAAATTATTAAACAAAACAACTTTAATCGTGTTAGCAGGTGAAAAATTGCCGCCATCTTGTTTAAATCCAACGGAAAATTATCTCCCTTTTGAACTCTCCTGTGTCTTACAATCGTATTCATCAAATTCTATTTTCTTTAATAAATAATTTTCTACCTCATGATTTTTATAATTTTTGGATATAATCATCTTTAAAAGTACAAGGAATATGCAGAAACCATTGTTTTCATGTGAAATTCAGTTTTACGATTTCCGAAATTTCGTCCCAATAGTGTAGAAGCGCCGCTTTTGTTTAGGTCAGTTATGTTAAGAAATACAAAGTTATATAGTTGGTGGAACTAGATTATAATTGCGAAATGTGAAACTTTTTAATAGTGAATTTCAAGGCAAACCAATAGTCTCTACTCAATTGTCATGTTACAGTAATGAATAAAAAAGAAAAAAATGATAACATAGAAAAAATTATTAAAGAAAACATTTTTTGACGAAAATTAGCAAAAATAAAAAATCACCAAAGAGTTCTGAGGGGAGGTAGCTATTGTCTATTTTTTTAATAAATTGTGCGTTAAAATTTTTAAATAATAGTTACTTGCCTTGTCTCTAGCATAACTGAGTTACTTACCTTGTTATCATGCCACATCTTCCCAAAGAAATATGGCAACGTTTTTTTACGATAAAGATCAAACGATTATGAAAAAGAAGGAGGTAGAAAAAGGTAGAAAAAAAAATTATTAAAGAAAATATATTTTTGACAAAAATTAGCAAGAATAAAATGTTTGGTTAAAAGGAGAGTCCCAAGGGGAGGTAAATAGCATGTAACTATTGTCAAGTTTTAATAAATTGTGCATTAAAATTTTTAAATAATAGTCACTTGCTTTGTCTTTAGCATAACTGAGTTACTTCCCTTGTTATCATGCCACATCTTCCCAAATAAATATGGCAACGTTTTTTTATAATAAAGAGCGAAAACTCATCTTTTTTTAAAAATAATGTGGTAATATTTAAATAGGCGTCATTGGTTTTAGTTGAAAGTGACACAAAAAATCAGTAGATACTAGTGTTGAGACAATTAATTGGAATCGGAATCAGGAAAGTTGTAACTTTTGGAGATATCAGAAAAATTTTGTGCCTATTTTCCAATGCCAAAAAACGATTCTTTTGTCGTCTCTATTTGATTTTGTTTAAAACAAAGTCTTTCACTGCTGGTAACAATGATAAAATAATAAATATTTATTAATTTTAAACTACCATTGAAGCTAAAATCTATAGATCATGCTCCACAAGTTTTACGTGTGAGAAAATATCTGCACATTTAACATGTTTTTATGGCAATTGGGAATAAATAACAACGATATTGTTAAGTATTAAGATATCTATAAAGAATCAGAATTGGTAATTATACTGGAAGCAGGAATTGTATCAGAATCTGGAAAAATATTGGAATCGTCCCATCGCTAGTAACATTGTATCCCATAATTGTTGTATTTTGTAAATCGATGTTTTTGGTTTTCTGAATTTTGTTATTATAATGTGGTTACACCAAATAATTTGTCTTACAAACATGTAATTGTTTACAGAAGCAGAGAAATTTCACAACGTTTTTATAAGGGAATTAGGTTGTGCTTCTGTTTAAGTCAGTAAGGAAAAAATGTTTAACATTAACATTATTCCTAGTTGGAATGAGTATCTTCAGAGAGAAACTCAAGAAAAATGCATTTTTTTTTGTCAATGAGCATAATGAAAGTAAAGAAAAAGGCTAGTCAGAATCAAATATATTTTTTTATCAGATGTAATGTTATTGCTGTTTAACTTTGAGAAACAGATTGACTTAATTTTATACATTAGATTTTATGTTAGATAAATGTTATTAATAATTATATATTCATAAATTTTGTTGGCATTTCTTTTCAGAACAATATGAAGCATTCTTGAAATTTAACTTTGATATGATCCACAAAAGCTTAGCTTATTCACCATTTTCTTGTAAGTTTCAAAAAAAAAATTATTTCAAATTCGAATTCTATTTATTAGCTGTTTTGGCAATTTTTATTTTTCTCCAATTTTCCTTATATTGTAGATATTTCATAAGAAGGCAATGGATCCTCTGGATTTCTGACCAAGTTTTCTGTGAATAGCCAACTATTGATTCAAACAGATGCCTGATGTTAAAAGCTACAAATACTGAAATACATTTTGAAACATTTGCTACTTTTTTACCAAGGATTAAAAAAAATAAATAAATAAAAGTATTATAAAGCAAAAGAATTGTTGTGTGTGTGTGTGTGTGTGTGCATATATATATATATATATATATATATATCTATATATATAAAAATGTAACTGTTGGTTCGTTCGGAATTAATTGTCTAAAAAACCACTGGACGGATGGCTTCCACGTTTTGGTATCATATGTTTAGTATATCCATGTGTGTTTTTATATATTTCTTTTTAATTATAACATTATACTTAATTTTTCTATGATAAATAGGTGGATTTCTTTGTACTGAGAGGCCATTTTTTTTATTTAGGGACAATTATTTATTACCGCTTCCTGTCACGTGACCAGTGTTACAATTTAGCGGTTTTCCTGCTAGATCTGGAGATTTCGTTTACAATCTAGCGGGAAATTCTAGAAAATCAGGAGGTATTTGACACCCACACACCTGCATTAGATTATTAAAAAATAAAGAAAAGCACTTGAAAATACTTTAAAACATAAAATAAACTCATTCATGTAAGTAAAAAAAAGTAGCATTTATTGCCTTTGGTAACAATTATTTATTGATTATTTGTTTTGTTTTTCACCTTTTTTTCGACTAACCATTCTTAAATCTCACTATAAAATCGATTTTTCCAAGTACATTTTAGGTGGGGGGGGGGGCATTCCAACCTCCGAAGTTTAGTTTAAAATACGATCTAAAAGTGTAAAAAGCAAGAAACAACAGCAAAAAAAAACAAAAAAAAAACGGGTTTGCATTACTGTACACATAGATTCGAAAAAGTTGTCAAAAAACAAATATATAACAAATAAATGTTATCAAAGGCAAGATAAGTTACTTTTCTGCCAAACTGGATATATTTTTTGTGTTTTTATTCAATGTAACATATTTATTCAGCTCGAAAAACATACAGTGTTTACCGATGTATTTGAAAATTCAAGATGGCGTCTCACACCCTCTTTAACACCGTAAGTTTGGAAAAAGGTGTTATAAATAAAAAAAACTATACAAAATACTATTAAAAACCCGCCGAATATATGTCAACCTATGTCACAGTAACATGTATTGAGCGAGTTTTTAACAGTATTTTATCTGGTTTTTTATTTATAACATCTTTTCCCAAACTTACCGTGTTAAAGAGAGAATCAGACTCCATCTTGAATGTTCCAATACATCGGTAAACACTGTATGGTTTTCGAGCTGAATAAACATGTTACATTGAATAAAAACACGAAAAATATATCCAGTTTGGTAGAAAAGTAACTTATCTTGCCTTTGATAACATTTATTTGTTATATATTTGTTTTTTGACAACTTTTTCGAATCTATGTGTACAGTAATACAAACCCATAGTGAGAAAACACGGAACATTATGGAGTTTTTTTTTGGGGGGGGGGAATTAGTGATTTTTGAAAATTTCAGACGATAAGTTAAAAATCTAGCGATTTTCTGGACATTTCTTTCTCCTGATCTCGCGGGTTTTTTTTAAAATCTCAGTTGACAACATTGCATCACTAAAAAAACACTACAGGCTTAATGTAAACAGAATGTGTTTACAATATCGGTAAATTTTCAATGGGTTTAATTACATGATTATTGATAATGTAACCATGTGATTGAACTTTAATTTAAATTAACCACACGTGGTCGCAAAATGAATGCCGACGCTCAAAGTGTATACACATTTTGACTCCTCCCTTTACTTAAAAATTCACCAAAAATCAGGAAACTAACGAATTTTAATGAAAATTGCAGTATTTTTCAAATAATGATCGCAGAATATAATGAACTAATTATTTTTACTTAACTCTTAGTGAAAATGTTTTATTTTGTTTAAACAAAAAATACCTTTACTAAAGTTATGGTTTTCAGTAGTAAATAAAAAATGCAAGAATTTAGTTTTGCTTTTTTTAAAGCATCGTAATTTGTAACAATAAAAAATAATTTTTACAGTAACATTACGAAAAAAGCCCCTAAAGTCCGTATTAATGTATTCGATATAACTCGAAGAAAAATGAATTCTCGCATACTATTCAGGAAATTAAAGATTCAATTAGATTCCTATTTCAGTCACCTAAATTATTTAGGGTGAAATGAGTTTAGGAATTTATAGCCAAACCTAAATATTTTTTTTTGGTAAATATCCAGATACGCTACTACAGAACACCGACCACTCTAATTTGTTTGGGGGGGGGGATGTGATGTTGGGGCGCATGCGCGCCAACATCACATTCGCCCCCCCCCCCACTCACGCCCCCAATGTACAAAGTAAAATTTTCGGAAAATGTTAAATGGTGTTCTAATTGGTAAATGTCGGTGCGTTACTTACGGAAAATTTGAAAATTCAATGTTCCAGGTAAAAAAAAAAACAGATAAATTACCCCCCCCCCTACTCCAACTTGGTGTGCTTTCCGTTTCTTATTTTATTTCTTTTTCAGCTAATTTTAAATTTTCCACCCAAAAAAGCGCTATAATGTATTTTTGAAAATTAGAAAATTCTATGTCCTGGAAAAAAAAAAATCCCCTCCCCCCAACGTAATCCAACGTAATTTGCTTGGTGAAGCCGTCGTTTATGCTACAGCATGCATGCGCGTAGCATAAATGGAAGCTGCAAAATGGTGGAAAGAAGTTCGTGGGTTCAGGGGTAAATACCATGCAAACGGTAAATTTGCCCCAAGTTTGACTATCAGATTCGTTGTCAGCGACCTCAATTACCTATAAAAAAACAAATTAGAGTGGTTGGTGTTCTGTAGTAGCGGATCTGGATATTTACCTTTTTTTTTTCTTGCTTAAAAAAAATAGCATTAATACAGTAAGTTAGGTAAACTGACTTTTTCATTTAAAAATGGAATTATTTCCCTTTCGTTATTAACTTTTTTTTTTTAAATAAAATTTTGTGTTTTATATACATAAAGTACAATTGTTGAATGTTACTGTTTTGATTATATTCGTTTGGGGGGGGGGCACAATTAAAAAATTAAGAAAGATTAAAATGAAGTGAAATTTAAGTTTCCGTTCCATTTTTACAACAACCGTAAAGCAGTGCATACTCAGCAAGTTTTATCGTAATTTATAAGCATATTGAAACGCTAAATAAACATTTTATTTATTTTTTTGCATAATTAATGATGGAAGTATTTTTCTGTTTATTTTCTTAACATCTGTTAAAAAAAATAATAATTTGTACATTCTCTTGAAAAAAAGAATCAAACTTTTCTCTACTTTCACATGTGTTCCATTTTAACAAACTGAGCCACAGCAACGCGTGGCCGGGTACAGCTAGTATATATATATATATTATTTTATTCAATTTTGGTAAACAACAAAAACAACATGAGACTAATAAGATGAATAATAAGAATGAAATTAAAGATAGTAAAGAAGCATATAATAGTAATAATGCTATTAAGAATAAGAGAAATAGATGCAAAAAACAAGTCTGGTTTAATCCACCTTTCAGTGAACATATACAAAATAATATCCCTATAGAACTTTACAAAATAATTGATAAGAACTTCCCCCTAGAAAATAGATTAAGTAAAATCATTAATAAGAACACAGTTAAACTTTCATTCTTATCTGCTGCCAATCTAAGTAAAACTACCAGTTCTAATGATGGTAAAATAAACAAAATTGTGAATAATAATAGGATTGAATCAGGTGAATTAAATGTTGACAAAAAATGTAACTGTAGAATACCTAACGAATGTCTATTGGAAGGCAATTGCTTAATTTCTGAAATTGCACACAAATGTAAAGTTAAGATATACTCGGGGGGAATTGAATGCTTTTTTAAGGGCAGATACCGAAACCATGTTGCACCATTTAACACTGGGCCAGAGAAAGAACCAAATCGAGTTGAGAATAATGATAGAAATAAGGATAGAACAAAAATAATTATTAAAAATAAGAAGAGGAACACGACTGCAATAGGTAATTGGGTTAGAGAAGTATGTAGGAATAAATTAGAATTTTAATTAAAATGGTCAATTGTTGATAAAGCTAGAAAATATAAACCGAGTAAATCCAAAGGATGTAGTCTATGTTTACTTGAGTCATACCATAATGAGTTCCAAAGAGGAAATTCAAGGAAGGAAAAACCATGAATTCTGGAAATTCAAAAACACTAAGTAATGAAGAAAAATATTTCCGTTATAAAAGTACACTACATAAATCGAATGCAGAAAACATTTCACAGTGCAATTTTGAATTTAACTGACTGTTAATTGGCACACTCTACAAAAAAAAAAAAAAAAAACAAGAATGCTCGTCCCAGTACGAGTAAATTGATTTCCCTTGAACAAAACAATTTTACACCACTTTTATGTCCTCTTATCAAGAGTAAAATGAAGATATAATAGTACTAAACCTTATGTCTAAAATCCTTATTCATATTTGATCTAAATCCATACATTGAAGCCTGGTCGATAGATTGAGACCTATTAGATTTGAGACTAATTTTCGGACCCTGTCTAAAGAGACTAGTGGTAGATGCACCAGTTCATATATGGCAATAATACTCTATGCATGGCCGAATTGTGTCTTTGTAGGGATATACTCTTAGATGTGAATAATTTTCTAGCACAGTAGAGGGAGCCCACCTTTTTTGCAGCAGCCTTGGTAATGTCTTCAATGTACTGATTCCAATTCATGTTGCCTGTGAATGTTAAACCGAGTAGTTTGAAGGATGAGCTCTCAGGTAGGGTGTTATTTGTCATGGTAATCGGTGGCTGAGGTTTTCTATTTAGTTACCATCCATTTATGGCCCCATTCTACCACAGACTAAAGGTTATTTTCTAAGGTTTCTGCCATTGCCTTGGATATGTGTACATTCGTTTTTCTCCCCCCTCATGTCATCAGCAAATATACCCATCTCAGACACAATTTTATCAGGGACATACTGCTGTGTTGACCACTGAACACAAAGAAAACAAAGAAGCAATGGCTAGTGTTAGTTGTAAAATGTTTTCTTCTGTTTTTTTTTTTTTATATCATTTGAAAAACAGGAAAACTGTAGAACTATGCCTGTGCTTCCAACTGACCATTTATCCCAAATGTATGTGGTGTGGTTCTTTTTATTGTCCGTTTCAAGATAGTCGCTGGCCACGGATTTAAAGCCACATTTTGCAATTTACAATAGGGTGACCTAGGGTAATTTCACCCCATACTTTACAAAAAATGATTGGCAAACAGAAAAAAACATGAAAAAATGTATGTGTGGCGCATCAAACTTTTGAAAGAAAAAAATGGAAAATGTTGAGCTGAATTAAAAAAAAAAAATTTTTTTAATTTTATTTCAATATTTACAAAAATCGATCAATTCCACCTCTTCGATCTTCACATCCCTAGCTTCTGTTGAACATCATAATTACAAATTATAATTTCACACAAGTTGTTCCCAACATACTGTTCTGGTTTTTGAAAATGGCTTCTGTTGTGAATTTCGGGAGATTGTCATCCAATTCTTCCTCGCTGTTAAAGGCTGAGCATTTTAATGGTCACCAATCATCATCCTGTCATTATCAAATTCTTTCTTAATCTTCATTGGAGATGGTCACTGGTGTCTTCTTTCCCTTTCCTGCAGTTCTAGGCTCACATTTGCTTCTTTTTGGTTGCTTTTCTTCCTCTGCCTGGTGAAGTCTGTGGATATCAGGTTCTCTCCATACACTTTCTCTCTGCTGCCGTTTTATTTCCAACAGTGGAAAAATTTTGTCCATGAGGGTGAAGCTTCTTAGTTTGAGGCACAGATGAGGATGGCGCTCTTAAGGTATAGAGTGTGATTCTAAAAACTGGGAACGCATCACCTCCATCCTTTTGAGATCCAGTGGGAGTCCTCACTCATTCATGATATAGACCCTGTCTGGCTTGTTAATGAAGTAATTATCCTCCAGTGGTTCTCTTAACCACTTCTTTGAAACGGTAAAATTTGCAGAGACCTTTGGCCCTCATTGCAAAAATTCTTCAGAATAATTCCTAAACAATTTAAATCTTAATGTATTTGCGGCAATTCATGTTTTGCATAATAAGAGATTAGAGTAAGGGCTTGTTTCATTTTTTGCGTGTAATATCACAACATCACGTCAAATCTCGCGTCCCCCACCACGAATGAACGCTCCATTGAACTATTTTCTCTATAATATATTGAAAATGCAGCACAAAAGGTTGTCACTGACACACCACTTGAGAAACTCTTGTTCTGACAACACTGAAACAACACCAACAAAACTCTCTCAATTGCATGAATCTTCTTCATCTGTTCATGTCTGCCTTGATTATTAGTCTGCCTTACTGTCATTCCTCATCAAAATAAATTGAACGTTTCGGAACAATCTGGAAAAAAAATTAAGAAAATTCCATGCAGAAACCTATATAAGGACGCTTTACTAGTAGCTGCATTAGTTATTAAATTGTTATGCCGCTGACTTGCTATTAAGAACTGGTAGTGTTTTTAGGATGAAAATCCAGCCAAAAGAAACTCCTTAAAAGCCACCCACCGCGTCATTTGAAATAACTAGAATTTCGGTAAATACAAAGATTTCTGTATATTTCCTCACTGACCAAAGAACTATATTTTAATATTTTTATTATTAGATTTTTACCCATACATAAAACATTTGAAGTTAGTAGTTCTTATCTCCCTTTTACCATCAACACTATAGACCTTATAATCGCTTTCAAAGTAGCAGTAGTATTAAGAAAGTGTATTTACTTGTAAATATTATTTGTATGTTTTGTTTTATATTAAAAACTAGCATTTACAATTGAAAATATAAAAAAAAAAAATAGCATCATTCATCGAATTCTGTCTGTGTTTATTTACTATATCACATCAGCTGACATTTGGGCTTGGTGACAAATGCCCTGGAAAGGTCACTTCTGATTAATATTTAGTTTTAAAATATCCAAACAAAGAAATAATTGGCTGCAATTTTAAATGGTGCTTCTTCTTTTATTGGAAATTGAACTCATTAATAAAAAAAAATAAAATTAAAATAAGGTGAGGTACACTTGAGCTTGAACAGGGGATCATTCGATCTGTAGTTTGATGCTTTACTACTGAGCTATATCTCTATATGACAATAAATCTGTTTTTTTTTGTTGTTTTTTTTTTAAGAAGAAATGATTTTCTGAGATTTTATTATTTCCCTTGGTCGGTGTGATGTAAAATATTCCTCTGTAAAAATTCTTTTTTTTTGTATATAAGAGAGAAAGACTATTTTTAAGATTGGATTTTTTCAATTTTCAGTACTTATCAGATGAATTTCTGTACAAAACATATCTAAGAACACTGCCAGACATATAAATTAGCTTTGTGTGAAATTTGCAAGAGATAGGTTCCAAAATGGTTGAGTCTATGAGGAAGGAACAGAAGCTGCACCAGTGCAAAAGTCATTTAAGTCAAAAGAAGAAAGTATAGCACTTCAACGACTGGTCTTTTTGGATAATGTAACAATAATTATTTGTAGAAAAAAGATTATACACTCTGATTCTTCATACATCTCAAATTAGACTTTTAATATTTGTGTGTGGATGGCACTCTTTGGTCAGTCTGAGCAATTTACTAGTTTAATCACCAACCCTAAGTTTTAGGGTGAACCTTTCAACAATGTGCAGTTCAGTGGGGAGCAAAGCAGAGTCTCACAGCCTAATCTCCCTTTGTCTTCTGACTCATGGTCTAATGGTCTCAGTTTGAAAATGCGGGGGGGGGGGGCATAGCTCTGCCCCTCTTACCAGTAGAATGATAATGTTTATCTCTATATTAATAAAGTAGCTGCAGAAATTCCCCTCTTGATAAAAGTATCATAGGTTTGCAACAATAGCTGCCACATACAAATTCAATACATCTAGGCTAATAGCCACTATCTTACGTAGCTTTTGAACACCATTTTAGACACATTCAGTCGTGATCATAAAATACTACATTGCATCCTACAAGCAGCACCATAACAGTCACAACATCTTTAGAGGAAGGAGTCCCTATTTTTCTTCCTAAAATTTTAGTACTATCATTGCTACCAGTTGTCACCAGAATGAATTCTTCACGTTCCAGATTCTGTGATTACACCGACCGTAAATGGCTCATACTAACATAATCTTTCCAATTTCCAATTCACAAATAATAAAGGCTCCTTCTCCGTAGTCCGTCCATTCTGATTGTTACTAGGATGAATTCTTCACGTTCCAAATTCTGTGATTACACCAACCGTAAATGGCTCATACTAACATAATCTTTCCAATTTCCAATTCACAAATAATAAAGGCTCCCTCTCACCAAAGTCCGTTCAGTCTGATTGGTTGAGCTATGAAAATTCTCATATTCTGTAATCCAGTTTTTCGTTTTACAAATGAATGGTTACTAAAATTAAAATATGGCATCACTAAGAGACATATTTCGCCCGGTGTCAAGTTCATTTCATGCATAGGTCATTTCAGTCATGTAAGATAGAAAAATACAAGAGAGAGAAAATCATTAAACGATAAAAAAAATACAACGAACACAGTCAATAATTAAGAGAAACTCTAACTTCTTGCCACATTTACTGGTTCTAATGTGTGGCGGGGATCTGCCATTCTTTATCAGGAACGATCAGCAGATTTACCAGATGCTCTTTCTCTCTTCTTCATCTGTTTTTCTACCTCCATCTTTTTATCAGCAGCTATTTTAATGACACATCACTGAAGTGTGTGTGTGTGTGTGTGTGTGTGTGTGTGGTCCTTTCATCTTTATTGATAGTGAATTGCTTAAGAATTTGGTTAGTGACCTTAGTGGCACTGACTTATCTGCTCCATATCTCTTTCTGCCTATGATTGGTGTCTGAATAAGAATCTGCTATTTTGTTGAGCCTTGTTTTGATATCAGTCAAGGGTTCAATGTTCCTTGTCTAAACACAACTCTTGTTACAAGATCACATTGGTTGAACCAAAGTCAATCCTTGGAAAGTGATTTTATGACAAAATAATTATTTTTCTCAAATCCTTGAGAAAATGCCAATCTATTGCCAAATTCCATTCCCCAAATCCTTAAAAAAATAATATTTTTTCCCCTTTTTATTTTATGGGCTTAAATAATCAAGAAGGCCACTTTGGCCTTGTTGATTATTCAGGCCCATAAAACAAAACAGGATATCAATCCAGGGTTATTTATGATTCCATAAGCATCGGACACAGTTTCCATTTTCTCTTTCTCTTTCTGCCCTTTCTTTTCCTTTCCATGTCTGGATTTCGATATTTGTCTCTGTGATATAGCAACACCTTATTTTTCAACCCGGCAATATAGTCACACATGCATGCAAATATTAACAGCTACACAAACAGCACAATTCTAAGCATGCAATTTTTTTCTCCTTCTACTCAAGAAGAAAGATATCATGGGTGCTTCAAATCCGGTAAATGTAAATCTCAATTGGTCACATAACATTTGTAAGCATTGTGTTCTCCTGAATCTGGAAGCATTTTCTAGTTTTTTTTGACAGTTTTAAAAAAAACTTAAAATAGAAAAAAATTAAAAAAAATGGAAAAATAAGATATTTTTCTAAATTTTATTCAGCCATGTATAAATAACGGTAGACATATAAAAAAGCAATAAATACACTCATTCTTTCTTTTAACTCAACAATACCCCCCTCCCCACTCCCCACAATATTCACCGCAATCGTTTATATATATTTTTTTACTTTTTTTACACTCCTTTCCCCACCTTCCATCCTTTTAATTCCTGTAGAAATTCTAGCGTCTCAATTCTGCAGCAATTTTCCAGGCTGCAATCCCTGCAGTCAAGCCAATCCCTACACCGACGACTTTGTTGGTCCAAGAAAACATTTTGCGGCGTTTGTACTTGCTCCGGGTTGACTCTTCATGCCTGTATGCAGTGTCCGAAAGATCTTCAGCCGTCAAGAAGGGAGAATCCAGCAGAAACATTACCTAAAAATAAAAGAATAAATGAAGTAAAAAGAAAAATTGCAAAAATAAAGGGAATGAACAAATGAATAAAAAGAAAAGAAACAAAGACAAAATAAAGAAAAAAATTAAATAAAAATAAAGAAAAGAAAAAGGAAAAATAAAAATAAAGAAATAAAAATAGAAAAATAAAAGAAATAAAAAATAGAGAAATAAAACAAAGAAATAAAAAATAAAGAAATAAAAAATAGAGAAATAAAAAATAGAGAAATAATAAATAAAGAAATAAAAAATAAAGAAATAAAAAATAAAGAAATAAAAAATAGAGAAATAATAAATAGAGAAATAAAAAATAAAGAAATAAAAAATAGAGAAATAATAAATAGAGAAATAATAAATAGAGAAATAAAAAATAAAGAAATAAAAAATAAAGAAATAAAAAATAAAGAAATAAAAATAAAGAAATAAAAATAAAGAAATAAAAATAAAGAAATAATAAATAGAGAAATAATAAATAAAGAAATAAAAATAAAGAAATAATAAATAGAGAAATAAAAAATAAAGAAATAAAAAATAAAGAAATAAAAAATAAAGAAATAAAAATAAAGAAATAAAAATAAAGAAATAATAAATAGAGAAATAATAAATAAAGAAATAAAAAATAAAAAAATAAAAAATAAAGAAATAATAAATAGAGAAATAAAAAATAGAGAAATAATAAATAGAGAAATAATAAATAGAGAAATAAAAAATAAAGAAATAAAAAATAAAGAAATAAAAAATAAAGAAATAAAAATAAAGAAATAAAAATAAAGAAATAATAAATAGAGAAATAATAAATAAAGAAATAAAAAATAAAGAAATAAAAAATAGAGAAATAATAAATAGAGAAATAATAAATAGAGAAATAATAAATAAAGAAATAAAAAATAAAGAAATAAAAAATAAAGAAATAATAAATAGAGAAATAATAAATAGAGAAATAAAAAATAAAGAAATAAAAAATAAAGAAATAAAAATAAAGAAATAAAAATAAAGAAATAATAAATAGAGAAATAATAAATAAAGAAATAAAAAATAAAGAAATAAAAAATAAAGAAATAAAAATAAAGAAATAAAAAATAGAGAAATAATAAATAGAGAAATAAAAAATAAAGAAATAAAAAATAGAGAAATAAAAAATAAAGAAATAATAAATAAAGAAATAATAAATAGAGAAATAATAAATAGAGAAATAAAAAATAAACAAATAAAAACTAAAGAAATAAAAAATAAAGAAATAAAAATAAAGAAATAAAAATAAAGAAATAATAAATAGAGAAATAATAAATAGAGAAATAAAAAATAAAGAAATAAAAATAAAGAAATTAAAAATAAAGAAATTAAAAATAAAGAAATAAAAAATAAAGAAATAATAAATAGAGAAATAATAAATAGAGAAATAAAAAATAAAGAAATAAAAAATAGAGAAATAATAAATAGAGAAATAAAAAATAAAGAAATAAAAAATAGAGAAATAATAAAGAAATAAAAAATAAAGAAATAAAAATAAAGAAATAAAAAATAAAGAAATAAAAATAAAGAAATAAAAAATAAAGAAATAAAAAATAAAGAAATAAAAAATAAAGAAATAAAAAATAGAGAAATAATAAATAGAGAAATAATAAATAGAGAAATAATAAATAGAGAAATAAAAAATAAAGAAATAAAAAATAAAGATATAAAAATAAAGAAATAAAAATAAAGAAATAATAAATAGAGAAATAAAAAATAAAGAAATAAAAATAAAGAAATAAAAAATAAAGAAATAATAAATAGAGAAATAATAAATAGAGAAATAATAAATAGAGAAATAAAAAATAAAGAAATAAAAAATAAAGAAATAAAAAATAAAGAAATAAAAAATAGAGAAATAATAAATAGAGAAATAAGAATAAAGAAATAAAAAATAAAGAAATAAAAATAAAGAAATAAAAATAAAGAAAAAAAATAAAGAAATAAAAATAAAGAAATAAAAATAAAGAAATAAAGAATAAAAAAAAATAAAGAATAAAAAATAAAAATAAAGAAATAAAAATAACGAATAAAGAAATAAAAAATAGAGAAATAAAAAATAGAGAAATAAAAAATAAAGAAATGAAAAATAGAAATAAAAAATAAAGAAATAAAAATAAAGAAATAAAAAATAGAGAAATAAAAAATAAAGAAATGAAAAATAGAAATAAAAAATAAAGAAATAAAAATAAAGAAATAAAAAATAGAGAAATAAAAAATAGAGAAATAATAAATAGAGAAATAAGAATAAAGAAATAATAAATAAAGAAATAAAAAATAAAGAAATAAAAAATAAAGAAATAAAAAATAGAGAAATAAAAAATAGAAATAAAAAATAAAGAAATAAAAAATTGAGAAATAAAAAATAAAGAAATAAAAAATAAAGAAATATAAAATAAAGAAGAAATTAAATAAAGAAGAAATTAAATAAAGAAATCAAATAAAGAAGAAATAAAAAGAATCAAAAGCAAATTAAAAAAAGCAATTAAAAAGAAAGTAATCAACACAAGATTTATTTATTATGCAAACGTCTAGCCCCAAATAGTAATCAAATCAATTAAACTTGTAACATCTTTAGTTATACAGAGTTATAACTCCATATACTAAGTAACCAAAAAAGTTCTGTCCTTTATTTATTTTTTTTTTTGCTTAATCATAGAATGAAGTTGAAATATATATGAAAATGCAGTAGCAATTGTCTTTAAGTTCAGCCAGCCAGAAGCAAGAGCATCAGATGTATCCCAAACCCCAGAGTTTTACTGCAGCTTGAGACACATTGGCAGAAACTGATGGCAATTATTTCAAAGACTAAGCGTCTTTTGTACCCATTTATGAATGACAACTTTTTGTCCAAACAGACAGTTACCTTATAATTTAAAAGTTGTCATTCATAAAGCTTATGCACAATGCGACCAATTATAGTGTTATAAGAGTCAGACTTTAAACAATCAAGACAAATCAGCAAGATGTAGTACACAATGCATTTTTAACTGCACACCTGTGGAACTCTCTTCCGTTTGTCCTGCTTTCCAGCTGACTACAATATGGCTGTCTTCAAGTCCAATGTGAATAACTTTTTGATGAGCCGTTCCCCTCAAGTAATCCAATTTTACCAAATTTACACTTCTAACCATTGCTATGATATTGTCCTTTTGACTGCTGTACACTCTTTAACATATATCCTCGAGTGGCCTCTGGGCCTTGATAAGTGGTGATTTCCTTGTAAAAAAAAACAAACAAAATAAACAAAACAAACATGGATGTCCAAGCATTTACTCGAGTACCAAATTCTAACATAAAGCAATACAGAGTTAAAGTATATGCAAAATCACATTATTTTGGATTGATATAGAATTCTTGCAGCTTTTTTTCAACAAATTTTCGTTGCTTCTGCATTTATGAATCCGCAATTTCTACAAAAGTTCCTCCAGTGTGCCTGGCAGATGACGAGAATAACTGGAAACGAGTGAGCCTTACTGCAAAAAACACAACTTGTTACATTCCTCCCCCCCCCCCCATATTAAGAATGCGCCGACCACTGAAATTCATAAAATAATACATTGGAAAATAATGCCTTAATATTCAGAAAACTACTTGTCGACCATTTCCGGTTCTTCCTGTCATCTGCCAAGTACACCTAAATAACTGGAAATCACGGGTTCATAAATGCAGAAACATCCAAATTTTATTCAACAGATCAACAACAAATCATTGTACCATGATATTGACAATATAATGTTATTTGCTACAATTTATTAAAAAAATTACTTAGTTTGGCCCAGAATATGAAACATTGGTTATTGTCCAGAATTTCTCTTATATTAAAAACAAAAATAAAGAAAAATTTGTATGAAAATATCATATTCCAAACATCATGTAAATTGATCAAGTAGTTGTATTTTTAAGTTAGAAAAATCAAAATTTTATGACTAACAGAAGAGCGACTGTCCTATCTGCCATTTTGAAAACAATCTAAAAATATGAGTTCGCATTAATTGCTGAAAAATGGGTTTCTTTATAAAAATAAAACGTTTTGATTAATTTACATAAATTTTTGGAACAGGATAATTTTTTTTGTTTTGTCATGGGTACATACATCATACAGATTTTGAATAGACCAGAACTGAAACATCTTTTTAAAAATAATCGCTTAAACTATTTAAAAAATTGATGTAACTTAGTTGCTGGCACGTACGCATATTTATGACTCATGTGCCGAACATTTATCAGGCTTTAATTTGTTTTATATAAAGAATAAGACCTATTAACCAAAAACTCACACATAAAAAATAAATAAATAAATGGCTTCAAAATTTTATGCATTAACCCAATACAATATAATATTTAAAATTATCTAATTACTGACCTCTCTGGCTGACCGTAGTCCAGCTTGGACAGCTCCACTCATGTAGCCGCAGCATTGTGTAGCAGTCTCAGTACCAGCAAATACCAGTCTGAAATAAAGATGCAAAGAAAAGAACGTTTCACACTCGTCTTTATACTACACCAGCACAAAAAACTTTCCTTTTTTCACCCATGTACCTAACATTGAACATAATTTCGATGAACAGTTTCTTTACATCTGTGAAACATGTTACAAGTTTTTTTCTCCTGAGGATTACAACATGGTCATCTTCAAATCTAATCTCAGTAAACACTTGCCATAAACTGTCCTCCAGTCATTAATCCATATTTAGTCCAATCATTAGTTTCATTTCTTTCATTAATATTCATTATTATTCCACTGTCAATCTATATTAATCCTTATCCTCAGGTACCTTTTAGCCTTGATTAGTGAGGAAGAGTCAGTAAAAAAAGTGTGTGTGCAAGTGTATGTGTGCAAGTGTGGGTGTGTGCATGTGGTGTGCGTGCGTGTGGACACATTCAAATATAGTAATTTTTCAGATCTGTTATTACGAAAAAAAAAAAAAATTTAGACTAATGAAAGTAAAGAGTAAAAAGTGGACCATGGGTTTACTTTTTTTTTTTTTTTTTTTTTACACGGTGGTCACCACTTATCAAGGCCTGGAAGCCACTCAGGGATAAGTGTTATTGCAAGTACAGTACGTTAGTGTGGAGATTTGATGAAGTGTTTACTTAAGAGGGCGGTTCACTAGGAATTTGTTAACGTTGGACTTGAACACATCCAAGTTGTAGTCAGGTGGGAAGCAGGCAGATGGAACAGAGTTCCACAGGCGTGCAGTCCTAAGAAAGACGCTTTGTTCATGGAATCCATGTTTTGATTTAGGCACAGATAAAGAGTGGGGGAAATTTTTCACAGTGGATTCAGCTAGACGGGTGTTTTTCGTGAAAGATTGGCAGGGGGGACCAGAGATTGGAGTTCAGAGGAGCACCTACCATGGAAATAACGATAAAACAAGGATAGGGGATAGGCTCTCAATGTCTCTTCTGTGGAAGAGAGGTTGCAGGGTAAAGAAAAGGGCATCCACCACTAAGCCACAAAGTCTATTTTGTACTCTGTCAAGGCAGGATAGGCTGTTTTTAGCAGCTCCTGTCCAGATATGGCAGCAGTATTCCATCTTTAGACGTACTTGGCTTTTATATAGATAGAGAGTAACCTCGTAATTCTTGCTTTCTTATGTTGTCCTTTAGTCCTCACATTCCATGAGCGATGTTTCTGACAAAGTGGGAAAAATTACTGTTTTTTTTTTTGTTTTCATTGGAATCTGTCCATCTATTACTTATCGTCAAGTAGTTTTTGACCTTGAAATCGTAATTTTTTTTTAGTTCCTTATATCAAGTGGCTTCATGTCTTATCTGGCACTATTTCCATAAAAAAAGAATAAACAAATGAAGTAGAACTATACAATTTTAACCTGTGTTACGACAGTAATGCACTTTTTTCATGCCTCCTAGTAACAAATGTGTCATTGTTCAAATCTTTTCAATGCCAGATCTGTGTAGCAGGACATTTTTTTCTAAAGAATTCTCCTTATATTAAAAAACGAAAATAAAGAAAACAATCTCTATGATGTACAGAGCTGTGATGAAATGAAGATATATTTTTTTTAAAATCCCATAAATTGATCAAGTAACTTTATTTTTAAATTAAAAATAAAAAAAAATAGTTATGAACATCATCCAAGAAGTGTCTGCGTTGCCCACCATTTTGTAAAAAAAAAAAAATCCAAAATAAAGGGAGGTAACTCAACAATAATTGGTTCTTCATTATTTTAGCAAAATTCGAAAATTGAAATATTGAATTTCAAGTGAAACTAAATCTACTTAATTGTCATGTCACATTAATGAACATATCCAAAAATTAAGAAAAACGATAAAGTAGAAAATTAATTATTAATGAAAATAGTTTTTGAAGACAATTACTGAAAATTAGGTTTTGCAAAAAAAAACAAAAACAAAAAAAAACACCCCAAAAAACGGAGAGTTTATGTCGTAACAAAAGGGAGGTAAATATTTTCTAAAAACTAAAAATCTTTGGCCGATTTAGCAAAACTTAATTTTTGCGAATTATAAGAGCACAATTAAAGACTGTAAATTATAATTTACAAGAATTTGTTTGACAGGATATTAAAAAATATTTATATATTTAATCTTTCTTTTTGAATATCCTGTTGAACAATAAATTCTTGTAAATTATAATAGGATTGTTGTGTGTTATCTAACCACGTTTTGTCTTAAAGTGACCTTAAAGGTCAAAGCCGAGATTTGGCCTGCATGGGAACCCAGATAATGGAAAAGTTTAGTTTTTATCGGAAAATCACCAAATTAATATGCATAGGTGATATAGCTAATTAGCCAATCAAGGCGAATCAGAGTATGGCGTAATGACCAAGGATTGGTTGGATGAGAAACCCAGATCAGCCCAAACCTTACCCACCACTTCCTTTAAAAAGGAGCCGCAGAGCAGGATAGAGTCAGTTATTGTTGGCAGTTGGGAATTCGCAGTTACAGTCTGCCACCACCCCATGCAAAAACACTCACGTTCACTGACTGACTGCGTATGAAAAAAGAGAATCGGTTGTTAAAAAACTAAAAAAAGGCTCCATTTGAGTAACTATAGAATAGACTGTCGGTGAAAACAGAAAAATATGGAATATATCTTATTTTTCTCCTGTTGATAATTGTACATAAATTTTCTTTGTAATCAGAATTATTTTACTAATTACTCGTTACAACAAAACCAAAACTTGCATCAGAATCGATTATTCGTCGCTTGTCAACTTGTGAATTAATGGTAGATGAATGATACCAAACTGAAATAATTTTTTTTCAGCAAACAGCCAGCAAGAGGAGAGGATCACCAAACTACTGCCCAACATCCTGCCCATAGTGCATATCCTCCTGGAGACTTTGGGTCATACACATTGGACTTTTATTTAAAAATATTTTTCTTCCCCTGCCAACCACTGTGGTAACAAAAACTACAGGAATCTCACCTGTCATCATAGAAGCAACCGAGACCAACTTCCATGAATGTTCGAATCGGAACCACCTAGAACTACACTTCTGTACTGGTGAACACTACAGTCTTTGTCGTGTTATTATATATATATATATATATATACATATATTAATGAAAACAAAGGGATGTAGTGCTTACCTGATATACGCAATGGTAAACTTCAAACTAATATAAATAATAGTATTTATATATAGAAAATGTAATCCCAACCGAATTAAAAAAGCTTAATACGCAATAGAGAGTAGAGCTTATTATAAGAGGAAGAAAATTAAAACTGTATGTTGAACTTTACAATCAAAATTTATTGTTCGACTGAATACTCCAAAAACCAATTTACAAAATCCTTATTCCACGGAGTTTCAAAGAATGCTATTCTTATCATTCTTCTCATCAGAGGACATAAAGAAATCAGCAAATTATATTTGTAGCAATGCTAGAATTTGCTAGTTAAGGCATTAAGTGAAACCGAAATTTATTGTAGCTATAAATTGCCAAATAAAAAAAATGAAAAAATATTGGATATGTAAAAAAACGAATAAAAAAAGGAAATTGCGCATAATATTTCAGCTTGAATGAAACTCCTCTAGAGTTGATCCAAAATGCAAAATTGTTCTTTAGATAGAATGTATTCCAAAATAAGTCCAGCGTGACGATGCATATAATCCGATTGGAAAGTTTACAAAAATCTAATTGGAAAGTTTACAAAACAGCTGAAATAATGAAAATTGTTTTTTTCAGTGCAATAGTCCAAAGAGAAATCTGTCTAGAGGAGTTTCATTCAAGCTGAAATATTATGTGCGGTTTGTTTTTATATTAGTTTTTTACATATCCAATATTTTTTCATTTTTTTATTTGGCAATTTATAACTACAATAAATTGTGGTTTCACTTAATGCCTTAACTAGCAAATTCTAGCATGGCTACAAATATAATTTGCTGATTTCTTTATGTCCTCTGATGAGAAGAATAATAATAGCATTCTTTAAAACTCTGCAGAATAAGGACTTTGTAAATTGGTTTTTGGAGTATTCAGTCGAACAATAAATTTTGATTGTAAAGTTCAACTTACAGTTTTAATTTTCTTTCTCATATATATATATATATATATAGTATATATATATACACTCGGGGTTTTTTATATTCAAAAGTAATGGACTAATGAATTCAACGAGGTTGTTAGATAGTGCTCAATAAAAAGAGCTGATAATACTTGTTTATTGTTATATAAACATGCTCACATCCCGCTGCTACAAATAGCCACTTGTTTCAATCAAACAACAGATATCATCAGGCAGCGACTTGACTATTCAAAAGTTCAATGAATAAATTATTCATTGAACTTTTGAATAGTCAAGATTATTCATTGAACTTTTGAATAGTCAAGTCGCTGCTTATGATATCTGTTGTTTGATTGAAACAAGTGGCTATTTGTAGCAGCGGGATGTGAGCATGTTTATATAACAATAAACAAATATATATATATATATATATATATATATATATATATATATATATATAGATAGATAGATAGATAGATAGATAGATAGATAGATAGATAGGTAGATAGAGAGAGAGAGAGATATGGTCAAAATTATGAGGCACCTATAAAAACTTTAGTTTAAATTTACATATTCAAAGGTTAAGAATTGTACAGTGAACAGTTGAGAGCAAATGTAAAATATTCAACAGTAGATTGTAATATTTATTTGCTTTAAAGCCTCTTTCAAGAGTTTCAGCTGAGTTCCATACTAAATTCATTCCAATATTCAAAATGATTCATTGTCATACTAAAAGTTGATTCTTATTATTTAGATAATATTTGATTCCTGCCAGTGCTATAATAGTATATTTAATTGAAAATGCATCCAAAGAAGCAGCTTTTAGAGATTTAAAATGTATAAATTGTTGCTTTATCTGGTGAAGGATATTTTCAGGTAGAAATTGCTAGGAAGATGGAATATTCAAGGAAGGAAGCTCAAACAACGATTAAAAGGTACAAAGAAACAAAGTCTTTCGAAAACAGAAAAGGACAAGGTCGTAAAAAGTCTACAACCACCAGAGAAGACAGATCTTTGAAAAGAGCATCCCTTGCAGATAGGAAGAAAAGTTCTTCAGAACTTGTTGCCGAACTTAGGGAGGATGCAAACAAAAACATATCAGCTTTAACAGTGAGAAAAAGGTTATTAGGAGCGGGATTAAAAGGATGCAAAGAAAGGAAGAAGCCATATTTGTCTCAGATCAACAAGAAAAAATGACTGGAATTTGCAAAAAACAAAAAAACAAAAAAAAATCATGAAACTTGGACACCTGATGATTGGATCAAAATTGTTTGGTCTGACAAAAGTAATTTTGAAGTTAACAGCTTCTATTTCCTAAACTTTGTAAGGAACAACTGAGATTTTTATGTGGATATACATCCATTATATCTATTCAAAAATTGTAGAAAATTCTCATTTTGTTCATCAGATTTTTGGCATCCCTCGAGCGGTTCACATTCGCCGTAGGGAAGAAGATGTATTTCATCCTGACTGTGTGATTCCAACTGTCAAATTTTGAGGAGGAGGCATAATGGTTTGGGACTGCATGGCTTCTTCAGGCACTGGACTTGTACACATGTACAAGCAGAAGGAACTCTACAATTTATACTAACATGCTGGACTAGGTTTATCAAACTTCTTTGACAAAAACATTTAATAAAAACATTCCAAGTGAAGTAATCTTCCAACAAAACAATGCCCAATGCCATACATCAAAAGTTTCAATGAGTTGGTTTGAGAAAAAAGGGATAACAGTGATGAAATGGCTCCCTCAATCCCCAGACCTAAATCTCATTGAAACTTTGTGGTCCCATCAATAGAAAAGAGTAAGAATGTACAAATGTTGATCCAAAAAAGAATTAGAGGCCAAACTCTATGATGAATGGCAGAAAATAGATCCTACCACCTGCAACAACTTAGCCAATAAAATGCAAAAATGAATAAAAGCAGTTATAAAGGCAAAAGAAGGACATGCCAAATATCAATTTTTGTTAAAACAGATTTATTAATGTTTACGCCACTATTCTTAACCTTTAAATATATAAATTTGAATCATAATTTCGATTTTTCATTGGTGCTCCATAATTTTGACCAAGGCTGTATATAAGAAGTCATTAAATAAAAAAAAAAAAATCATAAGCATGGTGTGAGTAAAAAGGGTAAAATAAAATATTTGATTGACATGGAATTTGGAGAGAGGGGGTTTGTTACCAAGAGAAGAATTATAATTAGTGACCTCACAACATTTGAAAATGAAGATATACTTTCAACTTTGTAATCATTTAAAACATTATCAAGCTCTATGTTGGATTGAGCACTTTTGTATTGTGTTCATTTATTAACTTGGATTCTGTTCAAATATACTGTGAATTTTTTGCCAGAAACATGTAAGATGTTTTTTCCAAAACTGATAATTAAGTCACATGATGCAACACTGATCCATCATTTTTATATATATATATATATATATATATATATATATATATATATATATATATATATATATTGACTGAATGATGGAGAACTTTGTTTCTTTGGTTTCGAGATGCTATATTTACTCAGTTCGATGGACTAAGATTACTGCTTTCCAACCCATTAAGACAGACAAATCGTTTGTACATAATATTTGAATGCATAAAATAAAGCAACAAGAACAAAAGAAAAAAAAAAAAAGTAAGAAACAAAAGCCAAAATTAAAACCTCACCTGTTGAAGGGTTTGCGCATATTTGGGAAATATTTCATGGCTCCAGGCACAATAACACTGGTGGGACTGCCCAAAATGTATGGTTCTTGGGTCCAGTCCATACTGGCCACACTGATGAAGTCATTCACTTCTGGACCAAAAAATTTCTCTAGACAAGTCAGAACAGCTTTTACAAAAATAGGTTCCTGGTTGAAATTGGAAGGAAAGAAAAAAAAAAAATTAAATCTTGAGAATTTCTATGTAATTAAAGAGAGCCTTTAATCAGTTTTATCAAACATATGTAAAACTTTAAAACATATATAGTAGACAGGTAGAGTGCCGGGCGTTAATCACTGTGATCTTTGTTTTGTGATGCTGTAACTATCCACATTTCAATACCGTTGTCTACTAAATAATATCTTGAACTAATCTCAAATAATTTTTTTTTTTTTTTTACACAGTGATCACCACTTATCAAGGCCTGGAAGCCACTCAGGGATAAGGAATATTGCAAGTACATTACGTTAGTGTGGAGATTTGATGAAGTGTTTACTTAAGAGGGCGGTTCACTAGGAATTTGTTAACATTGGACTTGAAGACATCCAACTTTTAGTCCGGTGGGAAGCAAGCAGACGGAACAGAGTTCCACAGGCTTGCAGTTCTAAGAAAGAAGCTTTGTTTATGGAATCAGCGTTTTGATTTAGGCAAAGATATAGAGTGGGGGAAATTTTTCACAGTGGATTCAGCTAGACGGGTGTTTTTCATGAAAGATTGGCGAGGGAGGACCAGAGATTGGAGTTCAGACGAGCACCTGCCATGGAAATAACGATAAAACAAGGATAGGCTCGCAACGTCTCTTCTGTGGGAGAGAGGTTGCAGAGTAGAGAAAAGATAATAAGAACGAATATAAAGATGTGTCCAAATGCTATTTCCAACTTTAGTGTGACCAACCAACAAAAACGCCATCTTGAAGTTCAGCATGGTCAGGCAACAAGAATGCCATCTTGAAGTTTAGCGTGATCAAGCAATGGCAATGCAACCTAAAAGTTTAGCATGGTCAAGCAACGAGAACACCACCTCAAAGTTTAGCATGGTCAAGCAATGAGAACACCACCTCAAAGTTTAGCATGGTCAAGCAACAAGAACACCATCTCAAAGTTTAGCATGGTCAAGCAACAAGAACACCACCTCAAAGTTTAGCATGGTCAAGCAACGTGAACACCACCTCAAAGTTTAGCATGGTCAAGCAACGAGAACACCACCTCAAAGTTTAGCATGGTCAAGCATGAGAACACTACCTCAAAGTTTAGCATGGTCAAGCAACGGGAACGCCACCTCAAAGTTTAGCATGGTAAAGCAACAAGAAAACTACCTCAAAGTTTAGCATTGACAAACAACGGGAACGGCACCTCAAAGTTTAGCATGGTCAAGCAACAAGAACACTACCTCAAAGTTTAGCATGGACAAACAACGGGAACGCCACCTCAAAGTTTAGCATGGTCAAGCAACGAGAACACCACCTCAAAGTTTAGCATGATCAAGCAATGAGAATACCACCTCAAAGTTTAGCATGGTCAAGCAACGGGAACGCCATCTCCATTTATGTAAATTTTATATTGAATATGATAACCACGTTTAAATTGTGTCCAAGATAATACACTAGGTCATTACACTAATTATCTGAGATTACTGATGCGTCACTTTCCAAATTGATATCTTGGATATGAAGAACTTACACTTTGACTGCCATATCACCCAGATTTAATTCCCCCAATCTTTTGTTTTTTTTTTTTCCATGGGATTTCATTATTAGTCCAGTCAAAATACGGTTTGATTCTAAACAAATTCCAAGAAAGTGTTTTATGATTTTTTTTAGTACTATTATATGTGGGGGAACAACATACTAAAAGTTTACCAAAATCTGATCACCACACCGGTCCTAACTATGACGTCATAAAACGATGATAGCCATCATGCTAAAAGTAACCAATATTTCCATATTTCAAAACTTTAGCTGTTACTTACAGAAGAGTTTGCATTTGATGAATCATAGACGAAACATGTGTCTGTAGATAATTATACATGTAAGTTAATTTTTGTTATTGTTTTTTGTTATTTTTTTTATTAGCAATAGTAGTAACGTGAGAATGCCATTGTTGTATTCAAACTTGCTTATCTAAGAGATAGTTTTTTTTTCCCCTTGTATCTAAATGCATGCATTAAAATTTAATTTTTGATGGGATGCACTTTTATCTTCTCTATTTTCTATCTATCTATCTTCTATATAATCTATATAAATAAAATGAACTCCTTTTTTCCCCGTGTGACTTTGACCTTAATAGGATTAAGAATCTAGAGATTTTATGCAGCTGTACTCTGCACAAACTGCATCACGATATCTGAGGAGTGTTATAGGCATATTAGCTATCCACTAACTCGCAGATCGGAGTTTCCTATATTTTATCTGGTGAGAGTTCACTGCCAAAACTGGTTATGATCAATGGAAGTAGTAAAGTCATCTCTCTCTAAAAAATTCATACTTCCACCGCCACTCATTTACACCATCCATGACCATTCACAGGAAACAAATTAGGACGAATGCCGGTTTAGGTTTTCATAAAAACTGGACTGCAATTTAGGTGAAATGCACCACGATCTGCTGGGTAGATTTCAGGGTGCTAAAACAGCGGGGATGGGGGATTCTTCCATTACACCAACTCGAGCCACAGCAACGCGTGCCAGGGTACAGCTACTTTATATATAATGTTAAAATTTTTTTTTGATGTACATAAAAGTTAATCCTGCATCTATGTACGTAAAAAATTATTAAAACTATATTTAACAAAAGTTTACATAGTAGCTCAGCAGTGTATAATTACTAGAGCTCATAATGTAATATAATATTAATTTGAAAATATTCCTGCTGTTACCCCAAAATACTTTATTATCAGTCAATTATTCATGATATACAAAATATCAAAAACACTTATGAAAATTTTTTTTTTTTTTTTTTTAAATTTTCTTCCTTTGAAGATTGTAAGGCTGGGTATGGGGCAGCCATACCAGCTGCCAACATTGCCCTGCTTTTTATTGAAACCAACCGAGAGCTCTTTTTAGTATCCTCGTTGTTCCCTTAAGTGAAATTGTCTGGATCTCTTTTGCACTTAGTTCACCAGGAATATTAGTTAGGTAGAACTTCAGGTTCTTCTTCATAAGCCCTGTAGCATCTATAATAGCTGGTATCATTGATATCTCCCTAAGATTCCAGTTTCTTTTCATATCATACATGAGACCTTGATATTTGGTCCGTTTCTCCTGCTCAGACCTCCATCATTAGAAACACTCACTTCAACCAAGGTTGCAACTCTCTCTGACTTATCCCATATAACTATATCAGACAACTAATTATGATCAATCTGGTGTTTATTTTATTTTTATGATGATAAGCAAAAAGATTTATTTAAAAAAAACCAAAAAAAAACGGGTTTGTATTACTGTACACATAGATTCGAAAAAGTTGTCAAAAAACAAATATATAACAAATAAATGTTATCAAAGGCAAGATAAATTACTTTTCTACCAAACTGGATATAATTTTCGTGTTTTTATTCAATTTAACATGTTTATTCAGCTCGAAAAGCATACAGTGTTTACCGATGTATTGGAAAATTCAAAATGGCGGCCAACTCTCTCTTTAACACGGTAAGTTCGGGAAAAAGTGTTATAAATAATAAACTAGACAAAATGCTATTAAAAAAACACAGAATATATGTCAAGTTATGTCACGAAAACATATATTGAACGAATTTCTAACTGTATTTTGTTGATTTTATTATTTATTACACCTTTTTCCGAACTTACCGTGTTAAAGAGAGAGTCGGCCGCCATTTTGAATGTTCCAATACATCAGTAAACACTGTATGCTTTTCGAGCTGAATAAACATGTTAAATTGAATAAAAACACAAAAATTATATCCAGTTTGGTAGAAAAGTAATTTATCTTGCCTTTGATAACATTTATTTGTTATATATTTGTTTTTTGACAACTTTTTCGAATCTATGTGTACAGTAATACAAACCCTATATTTGTTTTTTGACAACTTTTTCGAATCTATGTCTACAGTAATACAAACCCTATATTTATTTTTTGACAACTTTTTCGAATCTATGTCTACAGTAATACAAACCCAAAAAAACAAGTCCAAAACTTTATTTACAGTATTAAACATGAACTCCAGTATGAACTCTCTAAATTTCAAATTAATCTTTTCACATTGTGAAAAACATTGTAGCTCATTCCCAGAAATTGCTGAATGTACGAGTTTAAGTTTTGTAAATTAAATTTTGCTTTAATAAAATCTTTAGGAGAGACAATTGTTTTAGCTTCCTAATAAAATATGTTTAAAGAACACAGTACAAAAGAAGAACAAACTTCTTTTTTTACAATAACAACAAAGAATATTTTATTTGTAGCAGGAACTGGCAGGTCAGACTGCGAAAAATGAAGAAGAAAAGGAAAGTTCTTTTGAGGTCGTCGTCAGTCAGTCAGTACTGTGTCGTCCCCAGCTAATAGAAGTTGTCTTCAGGGTAGGCTGTCAATGCTAAAGCAAGATGTCCGGTGGACAGGGGATGAGAAAGGATACGTGTTGCTAGGCTGAAGGTCCGGTTCTGACTGACTGACATTCCCTATGAACTTTTTATGGAGCAGATGAATCAATACACCCTGTTAGCTAATAGGTCAGCCTGTGGCCGAAGAACTCAGAGGGAGGCATTGATTCACTACAGAAAATAGTTCTCTGTAACTGCTACAAATCCCATGGAAAACAAAACATCATGAGAGTTAAATCTGGATAATACAGAGTGTAAGTTTTTCATATTCAAGATATCAATTTGAAAAGTGGCGCATGGGTAATCTTGGGCACAATTTGAACATGGTTATTACATTCAATACAAAATTCACTTAAATGAAGATGGCGTTTTTGTTGCTTGACCATGCTAAACTTCAAGATGGCGTTTTTGTCGCTTGACCATGCTAAACTTCAAGATGGCGTTTTTGTCGCTTGACCATGCTAAACTTCAAGATGGCGTTTTTGTCGCTTGACCATGCTAAACTTCAAGAAGGCGTTTTTGTCGCTTGACCATGCTAAACTTCAAGATGGCGTTTTTGTCGCTTGACCATGCTAAACTTCAAGATGGCGTTTTTGTCGCTTGACCATGCTAAACTTCAAGATGGCATTTTTGTCGCTTGACCATGCTAAACTTCAAGATGGCGTTTTTGTCGCTTGACCATGCTAAACTTCAAGATGGCGTTTTTGTCGCTTGACCATGCTAAACTTTGAGATAGCATGCCCATTACTTGACCATGCTAAACTTCGATATCATTTTCATTGCTTGATCATGCTAAAGTTCAAGATACCGTTTTTGTTGGTTAGTCACACTAAAGTTGGAAATAGTATTTGGACTCATCTTAATATTCGCTCTTGTTATTTAAGATCGGTTCAAAATGTTACATAGATAGGGCAACAGTATTGAAATGTGGATAGTTAAAGTATTAACAAGGATATTTATAAAATACCCCCATCCCCCCCAGTCAATATGCTCACCTCTACTTTCCGCCAATCCACCATCTGATCCCCACCAACGAAGGCCATCAAAGAAGGAATAGAAGCAGAAGAATTGTCATACACAACACAAATTGGTCCATTCGTACAAAGCGCTTCACCAGACAATTTCTTCTTTCTCCAAAATGCCTATTGCAGAATAAAATAAATGTAAGACAATTATAAGGCTAGCAAAAATTAAATTTATCAAATTACATCTCTGTTTACCAACAGGTCAAATGGTATATAAAGGATGGGAGTGTGGAGGTTAGGATTATAGGGAGAATTTATAGGAGCATGTTTTAATGGCAGCATGGTATTACAATAGTTACTTACCTATTTTGCTATGAGGGTTGAATGTAACACAAATTCGTTTTTTATTTTTTTTTATTTTACGGTATATCAACACTTTGCAGATTATTTAATGCCGAATCCAGTAATTTTGGAAAAAGGTTTTATGCCTCAAATTCTTTATATCTTCAAATATTTATTTATGGAGTTTGGTTTGGTTGTTTTATGGCATATCAACCCTTTTTTTTGGATTCAATCATTTTAGCAAAAGTTCTTCTAATTCAAGTTCTTTATATCTTAAAATATTCATTCATGGTGTTTGGTTTGGCAGAGGAAACTTTTTTTTTATTGCATTTTCACTTCAAACAAGACACATTACCACTTTGATCTAGGAGGCTACTATCTGGGACATAATTTGCAGGGATACTATGTAGGGACTTGAGCAGCAAGGTGTCTGTTTACATTACATTTGAATTTGTCAGATTTGTCAGGGGGTATTTACAAGTCTGGTTTAATCTGCCTTTTAGCAAACATATTCCAAATAATATCCCTAAAGAATTTTACAAAATAATTGATAAGAACTCCCCCCCCCCCAGATTGGCATAAAGAAGTTAATGTTAGAATTATAAGTTTAAAATTAAATGAGGGTGATTAATATCAGTTAAAATATTAAAACGGAAATACTTAAAACTTAAGAGAAATTGGTAAATTGATAAAAATTTAATAAACATAGTGATCTCCCTTACAACGTGAAGAATTTAAGAATGTTATTTAAGAGAAAAATAAAAGAAATTGAAACAGAAAACTTATACAATAATAAAAATTAATAAGATAAATTTAAAATTTAAATTACTGACATAACAAATATTGAATGAAGGTAACTTTTAATTAATAATTTTTTTTAATTAACCTTTTAATTACAATTCCTTCTTAAGAAATAAAATATTAAGCAAAATCAATTATGAGATCGTAGATGTAAACAAAACTAATACAAAACTATCATAGAGTGAAAAGAATATAGTTGGGACATAAATTTAAACTAGAATTTGAGGGTTTAGTTTAGTATTTAGAAAATAAATCAATTAAATAAAGAAGAAAAATAATTACTTAAATTAAAAAAAACACAGAGGATTAGTGTAATATTAAGATAGATAATTGGTTGAAATATAATTTAAGAAATAGAAATACAAAAATAGGGCGATTTATAAATTCCATGGCTAACGGAAAATAATTAAACAAAAAAGAAGGTGGAGGTAGATTCAGCTGCTTGATCTCTTAAAGCAAGATTAGAAAGATATTCATATATGTATAAATAGTGTATGAATAGTGTATTCCAGCATCTGAAGAGTGGCCTTTTTGGAATATTTTTGAATGACATAATGTTTGAAATTGTCTGAATGGTTACAAAACAATTGTAACGAATATAAAAATACACAATATGATGCTCTCATTTTTTATTTTTATTGTTTTGATTTTGTGAAAATATTATATACACACTAGCATGCCGACCAGTGTTGCTTGATCATAAAATATGCTTAAATATGATATTTTAATTTATTCAGATCTCGTATTTATTATTATGGAGCTAATTCTCTTTTGATTACTGTATTGTACCTAACATATAGTAGTAATTTCAAAGGTTTTAAAAAAGAATATGACAGAGGTGCCATCAACTAAGATTGAAACCAAAACATTTAGCTTTCCAGTGGTATCTGCTACCATATAACTAAGGAAAGGTGGTTATCAAAACCTTAAAAATTAATGCAGTTTAACATATAAATGTATATTTGTGCATGCGTAGACGAGTATTTTAAGTTAACTTGCCAAGTTCCAATTTTTTTATTTTGATCTCTTAGCAGCTATTTTTTTCATCTAAAATCTAAATCAAATTTATTCCATAAGCTGGAATCCCCTATATATCAAGTTTCAAGTCTGTAGACTAAAAATTAACAGAGTAGTTTGGTAGAGATCACTCTGCACACAAAAGCTTACTCTGATTGTATATATATGAGTGGAATAATAAAATTGTTATCCTAGAAAAGACAACATGATTCCATTTCAGCTTGATGAAAACCGGCTTTCTTTTATTTGTTGCAGACCATCTACTAGTTGGCCAGTTGTGTACAAATCCAAAGAGCAATAGGAGCCTTCTATCATGTATTAAAGTGACACAATGTTTAACGAGCAAGATCGGAGATGCGCCGCTGTAAAATTCATGCTCTCTACCGATCCAAGTTATGACAACAGGACCATTGCCAGCACCCTCAAAATGCATCCCTGGATTGCTATGAATAACAGGGACATGCCCAGGGTGGAGAAAACAAAATTTCCAGCCACGGTTATGGTCTTTGGTGTGTTTTCAAGTGAGGGTCACATCATGCCACCTCACATCTTCATAGTTGGCTTGAAAGTCAACATCAAAGTGTACCTGGATGTGTTGAAGAGTGTGGTGATCCCTGGTGCAAACAGGTGGCTGCTGGCAGGCCCTGGGTATGGCAGCAGGACTCAGCACTAACCCACAAGTCCAAAGAGACCAAGGCTTGGCTTCAGCAGGAGTGTTACAACTTTGTACCCGTCTCTCACTGGCCCGCTTCCTTCCCCGACCTGAACCCACTGAACTACTTTGCTTGGTCATATGTCGAGAACATCACCAACAGGACCTCCCACAACACCAAAGCCAACCTAATTGCCGCCATCCACCATTCATTCACCGAGCTGCCGTTGGCGCTTATGGAAAAAGCATGCTCCCAGTATTGGATCCGTATTGAGATGGTGATTGAAGCTGAAAGCGGCTACATTGAATAAATGTCAGCTCTACTACATAATCAAGTTACCTGAATCGATTTTTTCAATAAAAGTTTTAAAATAAACTGTAGTTCTACCCTGTATATAAATGTAAAGGTAATATCTGTTTTATGTATGAACCTTTTTGGACTAATACTGCACTGCTTTGAAATCCCTTTAAAATTCTTGATATGCATGAATTTTACGAACAAGGGATACTGATACAGATTTGTCCTGTGAGGATTTCTTTATTTAAGAACCTAGATTTGAAATACTTCTTCAGTGCTTTTTTAGACTCATTACAGACATTGAAATCATCCCTTTAGATTATTCTGCATGTGAGTGTGAGGATATTAACTTTTGTTTCATTCTATGCTGGAGCAAACCCAATTTCTGATGGATTATCATACAAGAATTTGCGTTGATTTACATTTTAACTTTCATATTCATTCTTTTTTTTACCCTACTCATACTTCTTACTTAATTTATCCCGTTTTATTTATATTTTATAATTTAAAATGCTTTATTAAAACTGTATTGTAAGTTTTTTGAATTTTGGAAAAATTTGTTTAAGATTTTGAAACGGTTTATATTTTTATAGATTAAAAATAATTTATTTTATTTTCTTATACATATATTTTTTTATATATGTTTTTGGCTTTTATTACTTTTTTTCAGTCTCTTTTATCCCCACCATATTATTTCACCCCATAGAATTTTTTTTCCATTTCTAATCTGAATGTTTTCAAAGTCAATGTCTTTTTTATATTTTTATAATGCTGGCTTTTTCTCCTCTTCTGATGAGAAGCATTTAGCTTCAAAATGCCATTTAGTTATCTATATATATATCAATGCAAAAATGTATGTATGTATGTGTGTATGTTTGTGTGTCTGCTAAAACTTTCGACAGACAGAACAAAAATTCACAAATTTGGTCTCATATGAAAGCCCCATCCTTCGCCCGACAAATATCGAAAAATTGGCCAAAAACGTTAATTTTTTTTTCACCCTGAAATTAGCACTTTTCTACAGGTTGGGTTCAGCAAAAACCATCCTCTCATGACAAAGTCGCCTCTACGCACCGATTTTTTAAATTTTAATATTGACATAGGCTTATTTAAGTCATTTTTCACGTTTTTTTTTGTTTTTTTTGGTTTTTATTTTTCAGATTTTTTAAAGAAGTTTTAACGTTCGTTTTTCTGTTTTCTTTTTTTTTTTTTTGCGATTTTTACATTTAACATCATCTGTTTGCCTTACATGAGTTTTTTTTGCGTTTTTTTTTTTCCCGATTTTTTAATTTTTATTTATTATTTAAAAATATTTACTTCGCTTATTCTTATGTTTTGATTAGACTCCCCCACCGCCCGGGTACTCCCCTCGCCCCCCACTTTATTTTTCAGATTTTTTAAAGAAGTTTTAATCTTCGTTTTTCTTTTTTGTTTTTTTTACTTCGCTTATTCTTATGTTTTGATTAACACCCCCCCACCCCCACCCAAGCACACACACCTCTAAACACTCGGGCAACGCCGGGTACCTCCCCCCCCCCGCTAGTTTAATCATAAAACTTACTTCTTTGTATGTAAAAATGACTTTGGTGAGGTTTCCCGGCTGCATGTATTTTATTAACTCTCGTTTGTCAGAAGGTAAATCAGGAATAAAGTTTATATGACCTGAAAAAATAAAAAAATAAATAAAAAACTGGTAGTAATAAATTATGAATACAAACAAAACATAGCATGTTTTTCTTTTGTTGCATAATGGCAATAACAAACTCATATTAGAAAGTGTAACCATGTTTGATGTTGGTTTGATTTTTTTTTTGTTTTATGGCATATCAACCCTTTTCAAGTAATTAAATGCTCAATCCAGTAATTTTTGGAAAAAGTTTTTATACTTTAAGTTCTTTATATCTTCCAATATTTATTCAAGGTGTTTGGTTGTTTTGCAGAGAAAAATTGTTTTTGTTTTTGGCTTTGCAGAAAAAAATAAAAATAACATCAATGTTTGGTGCATTTAAGTTGGGAAGCGGATATCTTCAGACAGACTAATATCTTAGCGGTTGGGAAGAACTTTGGAAAACCATAATACTATTCATAGAAGCTAAAAAGTCAAATTTTCAAATATTTATTCAAGGTGTTTGGTTTGCTCGTTGTGTTTTACGCCATATTAACCCTTTTCGAATTATTTAATGTTTTTTTATGCTTAAAGTTCCCTATATCTTTGAATATTTATTTATGGTGTTTGGTTTGGTTGTTTTTTTATAAAAAATTGTTGTTTTTTATAGAAAAAAACCCCAATAACATCATTGTTTTATATATTTTAGGTAGGAGAAGGAGAATTTTGATTCTGGTAGCATCAGACACATTTGAGGAAAAAAAAAATTTTTTTAATAAGCGAATTCAGCTATCACCAAATTATTGGAGGAGAGAAGAGTGTGGATGCCATTATTTCTGGCGATTGCATGACTGAAAGAACAACTCGTTAGGAATGTAAACAGCATGCGTTACACAGCTGATTTCTACTATTGACTGATAGATGTTTTGCCAAACAATATGGCTGGGTTACAAGTGAAGGAAAGCAAAAAAAGTAAATGATGTAACTGATTTTGGAAAAATTGAACTAAAAACACATTTCAAATAATCAAATTCTATCCAGCATAAGCCATTGTTACTAATATTCACAGTGTCGTTTCACTGTCGATCAGACAAATTCATTAACCCTGATTCTAGAGTGGCCTTTAACCTTTGATAACTCATTAGCACATTAAAAAAATATATACAAAAGTCCAAAACTCGCCCTTCATGAAAAAGTAAAAATATCAAAAAATAAAAAAAATAATAAAAAAAAATATTTATGTACATATCCATGACTGGAAGAAAATATCATTCACCAAAAATCAGGAAAATTGATCAAGTAATTTTATTAAAAAAAAAAAAAATAAAATAAAATAAAGGCTAATCGATGACCGATGATCACTTGATGCTATTTTGCAGGCCAAGAGAGATAGTTAAAACTTTTGCAAAATTTTAGAAAGCCATTCTTAACATAGAATTCCAATGTTTTTGCGATGTTTATTCTGTTTCTAACAGTGACGACTGGATACAAAACAGTTGACGGGGAAGAGAACTGGTGATGACTAGAGAGACAGTTGACATTCTGGAAAGATGAGGAAAATAAAGGGGCAGGCAGGGTTAGCTACCCGAAATGCAGGCTAGAGTTGGAGCAACCCTACAAAAGTGCTACTAGCAATCAAGAACTAATATATCCCCTAAGGATCCCGAGGAGGGGGGGGGGCGAAAGAGATCCCTATCAAGACAGATTCCTCAACAATGAATGGAAATGCATTTGTGGGAAGTTGTGCAAAAACCAGCAAAGCTTAAAAATACACCAAGGCCAGATGAAATGTCTGAAGAAAGAGAGACAGAAGCAATGTGTAGGTGCAAAATCTGGTAAAATGATGGAGGAGCAGGGCAAGGAGTCATACTACAGTGCCCAGACACTCCAAGCTGAAGTATGGGAGTCAAGAAAAAAACTCAAATGGACGCCTGCCAACAGCAAGGAGGCCTAGCAGAATTTTGACTACGATATTTGTGAGTTATTACAACTAGCCAGGCAAGTAAGCGTTCAAAATCAGTTGAAATATATAACCGGCATGGCATCCAAAAGTTTTAGTTATGTATTTTAACTTTAGTAATTTAAAACTCCATCCATTATTTATGTTGTTATTGTTTAACTCTGTTAAAATCCATCAGTCTCATACGATAGTATTAATCTTTTTTATCTTTTTTTTTTTTTTTTTTATAAATTATAATTTGATTAGATTAAATAACCAAATAAATGAATCGACTCGATAAGAACATGGCAATTTTATTATATTTAATCATTTATTTTTGTTTTGAAAACGCGCTTCCTTTTAATAGGCAAATGGGAAGAAGGGGAATTATAAATTCTGCAAAGAGAACAGTAGCACAGATCTTTACAAGGATTTTAGGATTGGATAACAGGTCGAGGGAGGGTGGCTGTCTGAGCCGAGCTGATGAGTGAGAACCCCAAAATTGATAATGAAGACAGCAAGCATCATTGAGGACCACCTAAATGCATTTGAATGTATTTTGCAATGTAGGGAGTGGGGAGAGGGATTTACGAATTTCCATTAATTGTTTAAAATAATTTTATTTATGCAAAAAGAAAATACTTGATCAGTTTATGTGACTTTTGATGAACAATATTTTCTTTCTGTTACAGGTACATACATCATAACAATTTTTCTTTAATTTTGGCTTTTCATGGAGGGGGGGAGGGTTATGGACTAGCAACAAAAAATTTAAAAAAAAAAAAAAGGAGTGTATCAGAGGTTAGGGTTAGGGTCAATTAAAATTAAAAAAAAAAGAAAAAAAAGAAAAAAAAAGAAAAAAAAAAGGAGTGTATCAGAGGGAGTGTGTTTCTTGATTGGAACAAAATATAATTACAACCTCTGTCTGGAGAAAATTAACTCCAGTATGTGAGATTAACAATGAAAGGTCCAGTTCGATGATAACGGGGGGGGGGGGGGAAATGACTGGATATAGCTAGTAAAATTTTAACGAGTTTAGGGCAAAAATAGATTAATTTATGAGACAAAATAGAAAACACCGTAAAAGTAAGTATACAATTAAATAAAAAAAAAAAATTCTAACACTTATTTTATCTATCTCGGAGAACGATGTTCGTAAGTTGACTTGGTGATACGAGGACCAATTAGCTCTCTAGCTGCATTAATTCCAACCGACCCTTAAATGAATACTTCATACACTCTCATACACAGCAGTCATCAGAGAGGTTCCTGAAATGAAGAAGGCCGTCTTCTCTTTTCTACTGCTTTTGTATACCAGACAGTCGAACAAAGCCATTCTAGTTAGCAAAGAAATAGTTTGGCTCGTTTTATGGCATATGATTTTTTTTTCTTCCTTTGAAGATTGTAATGCTGGGTATGGGGCAGCCAAACCAGCTGCCAGCATTGCCCTGCTTTTTAATGAAGCCGACCGAGAGCTCTTTTTAGTATTCTCGTTGTCCCCTTAAGTGCAATTGTCTGGATCTCTTTTGCACTTGGTTTACCAGGAATATTAGTTAGGTAGGACTTCAGGTTCTTCTTCATAAGCCCTGTGGCACCTATAATAACTGGTATCATTGATATCTCCCTAAGATTCCAGTTTCTTAATGCTGAATAAAGTTGTCAAATATAATTCTATGATTAAGGTTATTTTATATTCCTAAAATATATTACTTATAGAAGGCATAAGGAAATATCAGTGAAAGTGAAAACATTACACCTAGCAGTGAATTCTTAAAGAGGGAAGCATTACTCTCAGAGAACACCATTCCATAAAAAAAAACAAAAAACACTACTTCTTTGAAAAATAGAAAAAAAACACTACTTCTTTGAAAAATAGAAAAAAAAAACACTACTTCTTTGAAAAATAGAAAAAAAACACTACTTCTTTGAAAAATAGGAAAAAAAAACACTACTTCTTTGAAAAATAGAAAAAAAACACTACTTCTTTGTAAAATAGAAAAAAAACACTACTTCTTTGTAAAATAGAAAAAAACACTACTTCTTTGAAAAATAGGAAAAAAACACTACTTCTTTGAAAAATAGGAAAAAAAACACTACTTCGTTGAAAAAAAAAAAGAAAATAACATTACTTCGTTGAAAAAAAAAGAAAATAACATTACTTCTTGGAAAAAAAAAGAAAATAACATGACTTCTTTGCAAATAAAAAATCACTTCTTTAAAAAAAGAAACAAACATCCCTTCTTTGAAATACAAATGTTGCTTCTTTGATATACAATCGTCACTTCTTTGAAATACAATCACCGCTTCTTTGAAATGCAAACATTAATTATTTGAAAGCATTACACTTTGGTATTGGCAATCTTCGTTCTCAACGTGGTTGAGCCTTAGTCACCACCTGCTAGTATTTATTTGAGAAGAAAATAAAAAATAAAAATTAAGTTTTGATTTTTAAAGAATCAGACTGAACAATACTGTCAGAGACGAACTTATAGATATAAGGCACGGCGTGATTAGTTGATTGATTGGATCAGGCCTCTCTGATCTCCTATCTTGCCAAAATAAGGCCATAATAGAGGAATGTCTCAGCCACCAGAATCTCATACTGAAGCATCACGGTTTGCCACCTGTGGCCCTGTTTTTGGTGGATGGGGGTATCCCTTTGCATCAGGTTATAGTCATCAAATTCTTGGATAGCAAGAAATGAATTAAAAGAATTTATTAATCGACGAAAAAATTGTGTATATGTTTGCTTTCTTTTATCAGTGTGAGAGTATGTGCGTAACATGTTATCTAAGTAAGTCCATAGTGGTTCATGCCTCTTACGTCCAGTCATTAGTGGAGAATGTAATTGCATACTTATTTTGACCAGCTTCTGTTAGCAGATTGGTAGAGCTGTTGGTTCTATTTAATGGGAAGTTTAAAAATTACTTCTCTTCATTGTGCCTTGTTTAGAATGAAATAGTAATAAAAAAAAAATGTTTTTTTTTTAGAGAAGTAAGTCTAGGAATGAATTTGTTTTGGGTGGGCAAAAGTAATTTAGATTGCAGATGTAATTTTAAACGGGTTACATAACTTATTAATTTAGTCGTTTTTTTTTGTTTTTTTTTTTGTAGGAGACGTTTTTTGTGGAAAAATGTATTTTTTCTTCTCTCTTTTTTAAAGTATAATTTTGACTCATGGCTTGATAGAAACAAAAAACAGTACTTTTTGGAAAAATAGAAAAAAAAAACAGTACTTTGAAAAATAGAAAAAAAAACAGTACTTTGAAAAATAGAAAAAAAAACACTACTTCTTTGAAAAATAAAAATAGAAAAACACTACTTCTTTGAAAAATAGAAAAAAACAACTTCTTTGAAAAACAAAAAAAAAAAAGAAAATAACATTATTTTATTGAAAAAAAAACAAAAAAACATCACTTCTTTGCAAATAAAAAAAATCACTTCTTTAAAAAAGAAACAGACATCCCTTCTTTGAAATACAAATGTTGCTTGTTTGAAATACAAACACTAAATATTTGAAATGGCTTGTGTGCTAACACTATTTCTTAATAATTAGTTTATAATAACAGTTAAAAATTGAAAGAAATGCGAATCTAAAGAACTTAACAGATTTTGAATTTTAAACATTAAAAAAAATATAGGGGGAAAAAAGAGATTATTCTCAGTTCGTCTTGTGTACAGAAGGAAATATTGCATTTTAGTGGAAACTAGTTTGAAATTTTTATTTTGTAATAGAAATTTCTCCAGACAAAGAAGGAAGCCCCTTGATGTAAGGAGTTAACAAGAACCAAAAGTGATTATCACAATAACAGGAGAGGCCTATTGTCCTTTGTCCTGAAAATACCAAAGCTATAAGGAGGAGATAGACAATTATCAGAAAGAGAGCTCCACAAGTTTTGGAAAGAAGCTATTGGAATAGAAAGCTGTATTACAATAGGGTATCAAGACAATGAATTAATGAAGACAACTAGATCAACAAGCCAAATAAGCTGGCACAAAGGAAGCAGAAAACAGATCAAACAATTCTGAAGAGCATATGCCATAATAGTATTTATAAATATATATAAAAATGAGAAAAGTCAAAGAAAATGAAAAATTACAAAACAAAGTATTTCTAACACTAATATCAGGCTCCAATCATCTCAGCTTGGATTAATTTTAGCTTCTATAAAAAATAATTTGACTTATAAATTATCCCTTGTTCTCTAAATTGTTAATTGGAACATATTCAGAACCAGTGTGGCTAAAACAGGTCAGAAGAAGGGGTGTTGGCTAAAAAACTGTTTCTTGAGAAAACACCTTTCTGCCCTTCTACCTCCTGAGTTGTTTGTCAAATTGCCCTTGATATGATTTTGCTTAGCGAACTATCGATTTCTACCACACCTCTCTCCATCCCTCTCTCCCTCCCTCCCTGTTCTCGTCAATTAAGTGCGACAGGAAAACAATGAAGGTTCTACTTTTGCAGTCAAGACTAAATTTTAAGATATCATAAATCCCACTTACACCAGTGGAGCTAACAAATCTCATCAATTTTCTTAATTCCACTTTATTACATTGTTAATCCTAATCCAGTCTGAGCCAATATCTCTTTAATTAGCAATTTGGCCTAAGTACAAGTTAGAGTGAGTGGAGAGGGGTGGAGACATTTATGTAGAAATATTTTGTTGAATAAGTGTAACACTTTCGATAAAATAAAATGCGTTCATGTTTGTGAATGATTGAGTATTCATATTGTGATATACTATCGATGTCGACCTCCCACCTTGGCCCCCAAGTGTTAGGAGATAATAGAAAAAGGAAATATAACAAATGAAAAAAGAAGTAGGTTTATCGAGTAACAAACAAAATAGGGCTTATCAATAGACAATGGATCAGAATTTGTTCCTTGATGCAGACAAAAGAGAGTGGAGATGAGATTCTAATTAAAGTGTAAAAATAACTAACAAAAGGACTGAACAATGGATAGAGATATTAGTTTTCTGACGGTGGGGAAGCGGTTTGGAGTGGCTATGGATTTGTGACAGTCAATGAGTTTAAAAACAAATAGAAGGTCCAGTTTATGGAGTTCAGTTAGAGGCTTAGTGATACCTCGGAGCAGATTAATCGTTCAACTGACTGACAGACACAGCCTCGACAATAGAACATACATGTGGACTTTAACACTTATATACTAGCAGGGTGACTTGATGTTGTCCGGGATTGAATTTCCCACAGTAGTGTCACACACAAACTCAGAGCCAAAACAATGTTTACAAAAAGTGTCTGAGTGTGTGTTATCTTTTGCTTCCATGCGTTTTCTTTTGATCCTTGTGAACCCGTGTGTTTCCCTCAATGGCTGCCAGTGTGAAAAACTATACGGTCATAAGAACAGAGATGGAGAAGAAATCAACGGCACACAACATTGGGGGTCAGGGAGTTGTCAAAGCACACGGCATCACAGTATTATCTTCGGACTACTCTTTTCTTCTTCTGTCAAACTCAGGAATCTTTCTATCGAACTCTGGAAATCTGCATGGAATTTTGAATAGAACCCTTTATTTAAACCATGAGGGTAGCATGCTCTCGTTTTCTAGCAAGGACCAGTGGTGTAGTGGATAGAGTACTTGCTAAAATTTTCTAGAGGTTGAAGGTTCAATCCTCAAACTGGGCAACATTCAAAATAGAACTGTGAATTACTTAGGCACAGCTGATGGAATGAGAGCATGCTAACCCCATAGATTAAATAAAAAGTTCCATTTCATGCAGATTACCTGAGTTTGACAAGATAAACCTGAAAAAGATTGGAGGTTACATCGATCAAAACGTTATGAAAATAACACTCAAGATGAGAACAGTAGTCTGAATAATCCAAATAATAATTGCTTGTCCTTATTCAGAACCAGCGTGGCTAAAACAGGTCAGAAGAAGGGTGTTGTCTACATAACCGTTTCTGGAGACAACATCTTTCTGCCCTTCTGCCTCTTGAGTTGTTTGTCAAATTGTCCTCGATATGATTTTGCTTGCCAAACTATCGATTTCTACCCCTTCCCCCCTGTTCTCGTTAATTAAGTGCGACAGGAAAACAATGAAGGTTCTACTTTTTCCGCCAAGATTAAATTTTAAGATATCACAAATCCCACTTGCACCAGTGAAGCTAACAATAATGAGTACACTTCACATGGTTTTGTTGTGTAATGGGGTACCAACATGCATACAGAGATATGTACTTGTGACGGAGAGTTCATCTGAATGTGTGTATGTGTCACTAAATGTCTACAGTGGTTCTTCACTTTTTGAAGCCATATTTATTGTGTTGCTTGTGATGCGTATATACTCGTTTGAATCATGTAATCGTGGCCTATTTGAATGTCTGTTCTGTTGTTGAATGGGCAGGTTGTAATACAAAGACAATTTCCAGTACCTTTTGTAGAGTTGAATGTGATAAGCAAAGAAGAAAGTGCACATGTGTGTGTGCATTATGTGGTTATATGACTTATCTTCAGATGGGATCTGAGAAAGAGAGAGAGATTAAAGATGGCGGCCATAGATTTATAAGGTGTAGTCTCATGGAATCGCACAAGATCTCATCGTCCACTGCACACATATGCAAAAGGATTAAAGTCAGTTTTCTAATAAAATGCCTGTTGGCAGAGGTGGTTGGAAATTAAGAGAGAAAGTTGACAGTGACAAATTCAAGCTGAACTTTTGTTCATTTTTATTTATTTATTTATTTATTTTTGCTGTTTACCAGCCAATTTAACTGCTCCTTTTTCTGTAAGATGGTTCATTTCTCGGATCCTCCAGACGGCTGCAACAAAGAAGCAATCCCTCGGAACAGATAACACAACTCACCGGTTACAAAATATATACATTTA
>NC_136507.1:75775044-75835044 GCF_053919585.1 Euprymna scolopes
TTATTACAGAGCTAATTTCTATTGAATATATATATATATATATATATATATATATATATATATATATATATATATAGTACTGATTTCAAAGTTAAAAAAAAAAAAACGACTTGGGTGCCATCAGCTAAAATAGAAACCAAAACATTTAGTCCTCCAGTCACAGGTCCTGGATATGACCTTAAACTATATCTGATGGTGAGACTCCAGCTTGCGGGCTTTGAGGAGTGTGGAGCCACCCTTTAATTGCATTGCTCCCAGGTCCACTCTGACCCGGACTGGTAGTATCTGTTAGGGTCCCAACTATGGGTTAAATAGAAACCGACTTAAAAAAAAAAACAACAAACAAACAAATATACTCTATTAAAAACTGTTCTTCAAAACCACTGGATTTGGCATTAAATAACCTGAAAAGGGTTGATATGCTGTAAAACAAAAACAATCAACCAACCAACATCCAGTCACGTTCTCTACTGTTTGAGCTATTAAGATAAGATTTAAAATTAAACCACATCAGACTATGGATGAATTTGCATAATGCACAAAAGTAATAGAAATATGTTGGTAAGTTGAAATGAATATTTTGCCTTTCAACTTGTCGACATTTCTGTTTACGTTATTCATCCATCCAAACAAAGATTTTACTCATTATAAACCATCCTTGCTGTATGATTACTATATCCTGTTAATTTTAGTGTTATGTGACCAATAGTTTAACAGTTTATCGGTTAAATATTTTCATACACACACATACATCTGTTTTATTTATATAGATAAACAGACATTTATTTGTTTAAAAACTAAATTTTTGGCAATATAATGCCTTCATCAGGAACAGAGTCAGTTTGTTTTTGTTTTTCTTTCTTTGCAGCATGACGTCACTAGAAAAATAAAATCAGCAGGATCTTCAATGGTGGAGATAACAGATTTTACTATTTTGGTGGCAAGCTAGGAAAGAAAAACAAAATAGAAAAACAAACTGATTTTGTTTTTTGCCAAAAGTTTTATTTTTAAAGAAATAACTGTCTGTTTATTAAAAAAACAAAAACACCTGCATTGAATTTAAACTTTAAATTAGAAGAGTTTTTCTGATATTGAAAGGGGCAGGTTTTGGTTAACAGTTTTGTTTTCACATTGGCAGACCATGCACAAAGCATAAACACCTTTTTTTCAAAGAGTACACATTCAACCAGTTCCAGTACAAAAATCAATCAGCGTGAAGAAAACGTAGCATAAAAAAATGGATCAGAGTACTACATGTGTGTATTCCCATAGATCAGCAAAAGTGACCTTCAAAAAGTTTGCCTTCTCACCCTTTGAGAAGTTAGTTTATTGCAAATTGCAAGAGGTGTCCTTACCAGAGAATGTCAATAGGGCTGCTCAGACAGTTTTTATTTGGCAAAAGTGCTTTTCTTCTATGGCAATGGTTCTCAACAGGGGAGTGGTGGTTGTTTCAGGGTCTACGCAGGAGAAGGGGGGATTAGCACCAAGTTAAGCATACTTGTTTGGTTTTCTTTCTGCTAGTGTTTGTATTAAATGCTATATGTTAGTATTAGTTATTATTATGTCAGTGTCACATTTCTGAATTTTTGAGATGAGGATTAGTTGTTTGCATTATTTGGATTCTTCAAACTACCTTTTACAATTGATGTGGCGCAGTGGTTAGAGTACTTGGAAAAATCAATTGTAAAAAGTGATATTCTCCTGAAGGTTGAAGGTTCAATACTCAGTGTGAGAGCGACCGAAAAATACAATTTTGAATTACTTAGAACCTCTATCCAGTCATGGCTGATGGAACGAGAGCATGCTAATCCCGTGAAGTAAATAAAGGGCCCTGTTCAAAATTCTGTCCAAATTCCAGATTTTGACAAAAACATTCCAGAATTCAACAATTGAAGATCGTCAGATATATCGACCAAAAAATTGTGAAAATGACACTTAAGATGAGATTAATAGTCAGAAGAATCTAAATAATACTGATGTTAGTGTTAGTTATTGTTATGTTAGTGTTAGTTATTATTATGTCAGTGTTAGTTATTGTTATGTCAGTGTTAGTTATTGTTATGTCAGTGTTAGTTATTGCTATGTCAGTGTTAGTTATTGCTATGTCAGTGTTAGTTATTGCTATGTCAGTGTTAGCTATTGTTATGTTAGTGTTAGTTATTGTTATGTCAGTGTTAGTTATTGCTATGTCAGTGTTAGTTATTGCTATGTCAGTGTTAGTTATTGCTATGTCAGTGTTAGTTATTGCTATGTCAGTGTTAGTTATTGTTATGTCAGTGTTAGTTATTGCTATGTCAGTGTTAGTTATTGCTATGTCAGTGTTAGTTATTGCTATGTCAGTGTTAGTTATTGCTATGTCAGTGTTAGTTATTGGTATAACAGTGTTGGTTATTATTATGTCAGTGTTAGTTATTGCTATGTCAGTGTTAGTTATTGTTATGTCAGTGTTAGTTATTGCTATGTCAGTGTTAGTTATTGCTATGTCAGTGTTAGTTATTGCTATGTCAGTGTTAGTTATTGTTATGTTAGTGTTAGTTATTGGTATAACAGTGTTGGTTATTATTATGTCAGTGTTAGTTATTGCTATGTCAGTGTTAGTTATTGTTATGTCAGTGTTAGTTATTGTTATGTCAGTGTTAGTTATTGCTATGTCAGTGTTAGTTATTATTATGTCAGTGTTAGTTATTGCTATGTCAGTGTTAGTTATTGTTATGTCAGTGTTAGTTATTGCTATGTCAGTGTTAGTTATTGCTATGTCAGTGTTAGTTATTGCTATGTCAGTGTTAGCTATTGCTATGTCAGTGTTAGTTATTGTTATGTTAGTGTTAGTTATTGGTATAACAGTGTTGGTTATTATTATGTCAGTGATAGTTATTGCTATGTTATTGCTAGTTATTGTTATGTCAGTGTTAGTTATTGTTATGTTAGTGATAGTTATTGTTATGTTAGTGTTAGTTATTGTTATGTTAGTGCTAGTTATAGTTGTCATAAATGCACATTTTAATTCAGACATGTTTTAAGGTGAAGGAAATATCATTTTGATACATGATGGAAGAATCTACAGGCTAAATCATTCCTGGGTGCTGGTTTAAAATCCCACTTTCTAACCACGCGTCACCTCTTGCCATGGGAGGAAAATAAATACATTCAATAGACACCACTTATCACAATGGAAAGTGAGCTTACAACAGAACCAGACCAGAACCAAGCGGTAAACAAGGTCCCTATATATTTACTTGTCTCTTGATGAGGGCAGAATTAGACACATTATTGTTGTTGTTTTTTTTTTTAATGTGGGGAAAAGATGAAGTGTAGTATCAGAGTATTACTACACTTTACTCCTTGCCATCAATGCTACCCACATAACAGTTCAAGGGATATGTCTGACTAATCTGAAGACCGAATGTTTAGTGTCATCGTAAAGCCCATCTCATGTCAAACAATTCAATGTATACAATTAAGTGAACATAAGTCGTTATTTTACCAGTCGTCAGGGAATTTTTTGTTCATTTGTTTATTAACAATATTCTCCACTTTATAATAAAAACCAATGTGTATTCATTTGTATATACAAAGTAACTTTTCAAAAGTAATGCCTCCTATTATTTTTATTCTGCCTGAATGAGTCAGAGGGAATTGCAAATTGTATTGTTACATACACATCCATGTCCTGAATGTTTCATATAGCTGTTGCAGATATTGACAGTGTGAGATTCTAAGAAAGCAACCCCTGTCATGGACGTACACCAGAAGCAGAGATGCATCATTGAATTCCTCTATGCAGAAAAAAATTGAACCGATCAACATTCACCGGCATCTGTTGAACGCTTACGAAGCCAATGCAGTTGATGTCAGCAAAGTTAGGAGATGGGTTTGCCGATTTCAGAGTGGCGACAGATGTGAGTGACAAAGCGTGCTTCGGACTTTTATAACCAAGGCATCAAAAGAGGCTGGCAAAACTGCATCAAGAATATTAGTGACTTTGTAGAAAAATAAATTCTGGTCGATCGTTTTAATGGTACCACTTCAGTCTTCGTAGCTCTTCAACGTTTTCAATTGAAAGCAAAGAAAACAAGGTAGATAACTCTAAATGGTAAACTATAGTTACCTCCCCTGAAATTTTAAGTACTCTTACACTTTAAAAAATACAATAAAAGTCTGCAATTCGATAAATTTTATTTTTACCTGTAATTATTTTTTTTTTTATCATAATTTTTTTGAAATTATATTAATTTTGACATGACACGCAAGTATGTAATAGTGTTTTCACCTGAAATGCGTTTTGTTTGAAATCCCAATATACTGCACATTATACTGCAGAAAAACCAGATAAAGAAAGAATCAATTCTTCGATCTCACCTGAATTGTAAATTCTTGAGCCGCCCCATTACTGGCTTCTAGTAAAGCATCCACCCCACCTCCTGCTTTGACATAATATAAATAATGTAGAAGGGAGATCTGGCTGGTTTCCTTGCCGAATATGCATCGTGTGGCGGCTTCCAAACATTGGATCAGAGCTGGTTTTAATCAAAGACCAAAGAAATAAAATGGAGAAATAATGTACATTTGAATTAAGAAGAGCGCTCATTCAATCTGTTTTGAGGATTTACAATTTTTTAAATACAATGATTGTATGAAAATTTTTATAGAACTTAGTGTGGAGACAATTGAAATCAGAAGAATCAGAACATTTTGTGGTATTGGAAAAATTAAGTGCATTTTCTCCAATGCCAAAAATATTTGTTGATACTAATGATAAAATGATTAATAGTATTGATTTTAAATTAACAGTAAAACTAAATTCGGTACTTATGCATTTTTGGTACCACACTGATATAAGATCGTTATTATTTTGAAAGCCATTTTTAACATGGGGTAGGGAGAGTGTTTTGTAACTATTCTGTGCTTCCACCTAATAAATTAATAAATAAATGATATCATGAAACTTAAATTTAACCTGAAAAAAAAAAACTATTTAAAAATAGTGCGGTACCAAAAATACATAAGCACCCTAAAATCTATATGTTCCCCTACCATAAGTGAATTTTTATGTTTGTGTAAACATATGCTCATATTACATAAGGTTTTACGGTAATCTGAAAAAAAAAAAAAAAAAAAAACTTTATAATTTAATATTTAGAAATTTAAAAAGTTGGAATCTGTAATTAAATCAGAATCAGGAATTTAGAACAGAATCGGTAATTTTATTGGAATCTGGAATTTAGAACAGAATCGGTAATTGCATCTGAATTGGGATAAAAAAAATTGTTCCATCATTAATGAAACTAATAATTTTTATGGATTATATTATAATCAATTCATAACATCAAAAATTTATTCAATAAATAACAAATAATTGTTTATTAATAAAATGTCTTTTTGCAAAGTTCTCTACTCGTTTGGAAGACCAAGAGCAGATTCAAGGCATTTCCACGAGTGATGATGATGGAGAGATGACCATCAATCTATGGTTGGTTGGTTGGTTGGTTGGTTGGTTAATTGTTTTTGTTTTACGGCATATCAACCCTTTTCAGGTTATTTAATGCCGAGTCCAGTGATTTTGAAGAACAATTTTTTTAATAGAGTATATTTGTTTTTTTTTAAGTTGGTTTCTATTTAACTGATAGTTGGGACCCTAACAGGTACTACCAGTCCGGGTCAGAGTGGACCTGGGAGCAATAGCAATTAAAGGGTGGCTCCACACTCCCCAAAGCCCACAATCTGGGGCCTCACCATCGGATATAGTTTAAGGTCATATTCAGGACCCATCAATCTATGATGGCCCTTAGTATGACACAGCATTAACAAACCAAAACTGTTGAAGAAGTCTCGTGTAGCAAGGCCTATCACTCCGCCTTTTTCCACAGTGATTGGTTGGATCATAAATTTGTTAAAAAAGACCAACATTTTTTTTTGATCATTTGTGATCCTGATTCTGTTACATATTCAAGGGTCTGTTGTTAATTTTCTAACTAACAAGGGTGCAAAAATGTTGTCATATTGTATTCAACTCTCCAATTGCAAAGGGAAAATTCTCTATAAGTGTGGGGTTAAGCAGAAAATTCGATCATTGAGGAGGTTATCACATGTTGAGTTAATTCCCATCAATTTAAAAAAAAAAAAAAAAAAAAAGGCTGTTTTTCATAGACCAATCACATTGCAGTTTTACTCCAGGGGGTGCAAATAGAATAGTTTCAAGTAACTGGGATCCACGGTTATCCCAATGAGTTAAAGCAAGAAGAAATAAGAAACTGCATCAACAGTGGACGAAAAGAGATTCAGTGATCAGGTAAAGTTTAAACCTGATATCTACTGATCCCCGCAACATTAGCGTATGCATCTGAAATCTGGGTAGTTTGTTGCTTTCAAGACGATTATCAAAGGAGGAATAACTAGCATTGACTAATCAAAAATAAGAGTGCTTCTATATCATAATAACGAAAAAAATATTGAATTTCAAGTGAAACAAATGGTACCTACGTAATTATCAGGTCTCAAATAGTAACATATGCAAAAATTACGGAAAACAATAAGGTAGAAAAATAATTATTAATGGAAAAACAAATTTGTAAAATAAAATGAAATCACTATGTCAGGGTTACTAAAAAAAAAAAAAAAAAAAAAAAAAGAAGAGAGGAGTTGATATGGGAGATAACTAAGCTCTGTTGCTTACATCACGTAATGAACGTAATTCAAAATGTCGGACAAATTTTATTCCTCGTCTAAACTGTATCCGAATCCGTTTTTCATTAATAATTACTTTTCTATCTTACTGTTTTCTGTGATTTTGTGATATGTTACTATTTGTGACATGACAATCACGTAGTTACCATTTGTTTTACTTGAAATTCAATATTTTTTCATTATCATAATATAGAAGCATCAAAAGAAGTATTTTTTTTGCAAGAGATAATTTAGGACACTAAATTGGTTCATCAAACAATGAACCAATTTTAAGTTTAAAAAAAAAAAGAAAAGAAAAAAAAAGAGACTTCATCTCTACAAGTACTGTAAATTGTCTGGTATCTGATTTTTAGTGAACAGTTTTTTGTTTTTTAACTTTTATTTGCCTTAAACAAAGATTACTACCAAGATGTAAAGGGCTGCTGTTATTAGGCAAGTGCTCCTCTGAGCTTCAATCTATGGTCCCTCCTTGCCAAACTTTCACAAAAACCACTCGTCTAGCCAAAACCACTACCAATAATTTCCCCTACTCTTTACCTGTGCCTAAACCTAAACGTAGATTTCATGAACAAAGCTTCTTCTTAGAACTGCACGCATGTGGAACTCTCTTCCATTTGCCTGCTTTCCAGCTGACTATAATTTGATTGTCTTCAAGTCCAACATAAACAAGTTCTTGATGAACCGTTCCCCTAAGTAATCCAATTTACAAAATTTTCACTACTTATGATTACTATGCTATAATCTCATTGACTAATGATACCCAATAACCCTTATCCTTGAGTGGCCTCCGGGCCTTGATAAATGGTGACTCCTATGTTAAAAAAAAAACAAACAATAGCAACAGGGAGGTAATGGTGACCAAGTGGTTAATGACATAAACTGACAACCTGGATGTGTTAAGTTTGTTCCACAGAAACACTTTCACTTAGGGATGCTGGCAACCTTCATATGGTTCCTCTTGTAAGTACCCAATGTCTTTCTAGATATAATTCCAACTAGAAAGGTATCGGGGAAACGAATGCCAATAAGGATTATGTAAAATGTAAAAATGAATGATTGCTGCAGAAGACAAAATTAAAAAAATTTTAAAGTTTTTTTTATTACATAAATAAAAAGTATATCTTGCTCCACCTTGTATTGAGCACTCTTGTATAAATGTTGTTAAATTCATTGGATGTTTTACCTCTGAATATTCTTTACCAGGAATAATACCTATACATATATATGTATATACATATATATTATTCCCAACTCGCATTTAGGTAAAAATGAACTTTTAATCTCTATATAAATAAAATGAACTAATTTTTTCCCGTCTGATTTTGACATTAATAGGATTAAAAATCAAGATATTTCATGCAAATATAATATGCACAAACGGCAGAACAATATCTGAGGTGTGTTATAGGCTTATTATTTCTCAAATTCCTCGATAATCTTAGATTTCTATACTTTTTCTGCTGAGAAGTCACGGCCAAAATCGGTTAAGATCAATGGAAGTGGTAAAATATTTTCTCTGTAATAAATTCCTCCTCCCCCTGCCACCACTTAACACCGTTTGGGGATCGTTCACAAGGAACAGTTGAGAAGAGAACACCGGTTTGGCTTCGTAGTTCTTTCATGTGAAGTTATTTAAAATCACTAAACTAAGTTGCAGTGCTCTGTGGCGTAGTGGTTAGCGTGCTGGACAATTCACATTATATTTTCACGTTCGCACCGACCTACCGTAGTCGTTGTTTTTGTTTTTTTTTCCTAAACAACTGGAATGGACTTTTCTTGGTGGCCGAACTGTTAACGTTGCAGATGTTTTTTTTTTTTTCACACTTTATTTTCCTACTTTTACTCATGACTCCGGGTTTGATCCTTCCTACTTACCTACCATAACATTTTTTAAAACTCCCCCCCGTCCCGGAAACAAACACTCGGGCAACGCCGGGTACCCCCGCTAGTTGTAAATAATTGAAAATGAGCCTATAATTATAAATCATTGAATTCATTCTAAAAATATCGCAAAAAGAAAAAAAAAAAAAACAACAAATAACGTAAATCGCGATATATCCAAGCAGTCATGCGAGATGGCCTAGTAGTAGAAATTTAGACTTCTTTCCGTGGGGTTATGATTTCAACTCTCGCTAGATTCAGCCACTCTGATGAGTTGTAGACGACGAAACACGTGTCAGGGGATGATTATATTTTAAAAAATTATATATATTGGTAGAAGGGAAAATTATTCCCAACTCGCATTTAGGTAAAAATGCACTTTTGTATAAATAATTGAATTCATTCAAAAAAAAGTATTGCGAACAAAAAAACAAATAAATAACATATATAAACACACACACACACACACACACACACACACACACACACACACACACACACACACACACACACATGCGTGCATAATATTTTATTTGGTAGTAAAATGGCTGATCGATATATTCATCATGATACCATCCTCTCAGTTATTAATTTCTCCTTGGAAGGCGAAGGTGGGGGGTCAGTTTACTATGTCACCCTCCCGGTCTAATTATTTAAAATTATTAAACAAGTTAACATTCCTGTGCTTGTTTTGCAAGTACTTTAATGGAATGTGCTCCAATGAACTCACAGCACTTGTACCCCATCGATGTACATATCACCAACTAACCTGACAAGCTGTAAAATCCCAACCCTTCACTGTTGATGTCCCGAGATAACAGAAACACTTCTGCTCTAATAGTTCCTTCTCTCGGATAGCTGGACTTTGGAATTCCCTCCCTGACTCCTGCTTCCCTGACTGTACTAACATACAGAAATTTAAATGTAATGTAAACGGATATTTTGCTGCTCAACTCCCCATATAGTCCTATGTAGACATTAACCCAAATAGTAGCCTCCAAGTGTTTGGAATTAGAAAAAAAAAAAATTAAAAAAATATAAATTTATTGTTCTGAAGTAAAAGTAACGTTGAATTTCATGATTAAAACTCGATTCCAAGTAAAAATTGTTTCAGAAGAAATGTTGAAAAAATAATAAGATCATACATTTTGCTGTTTTCTTCGACTTACATTTTGTCCATGCTCGGGATCTTGTGAATTCCTGCAAGGTCATGCTATCCCATTCTGCAGCACGTGGATGATGGTAGGGATTATAAACATCAATTTCATCACACATCGATTGGACCTGAAACGAATCAACAGAGAAATTAAGCCTGATCAATCACAAAAATCAATAACCAACAAAGTGTTCGAACATTGCTAATTTTTTCTTTCAAATAACTAGCGATGTTCTCAAACACTTTTTCATGCCTAAAATGGAGTACTGTGGCTACATCTGATCGAGAGCTGTTCAGAGCACCCTATCCTGCCTTGACAGAATTCGAAACCAGTTTCAAAACCTAGTAGGTGATGTCCTTTTCGCTTCCCTGCAGTCTCTTTTTCACAGAAGAAACATTTTTAGCCTGTATCTGCTTTATTGCTATTTTCATAGTAAGTGCTCGTCTGAGCTTCAATCTATGATCCCGCCTCCACAAAAAACACTAGCTACAACCATTATCAACAATTTCCCCCACTTTCTATCAATACCTAAATTTAAATGCAAATTCTATGAATAGAGCTTCTTTCCTGTAGAACTGCCTGCCTGTTGAACTGTTCGTTGGCCTGCTTTTCAGCTGGCTACAATATGATTGTCTTCAAATCCAATATAAACAAATTCTTATTGAGCCGTCCCCTTAAATAATCAAATTAAACCCAATTTTCACCACTGATTACTACTACCCTATTGTTCCAGTGACCACCATACACTCAAAGCCAAGTCCTAGTCAGGCAAAAGGTCATTCGAAGTGGCGATTCAGGTTCATAGATGAAAAGTTAGAAACAAAAACTGATACCTTTCTTAGAAAGATGAACATATCCAACATTGCCACGATCGAAAGATGCGGAATCGATGATGAATAAGATCGAATTGGTCCATCTCCAAGCTGCACCATTTTAATGCCATCCACGTAGACTTTATTGAGGCCAAGGTCAAACTTTTTTAAGAGATCCATGATATGAGGTTGGCAACTAAAATAAATAAAACGGAAAAGGTAAAGATAAGTGTACCTACACACACACACACACATACATACACACACACACATACCCACACACACACCCACACACACCCACACCCACACACACCCACACACACACCCACACACACACACACACACACACACCCACACACACACACATATTAATATCTTTTATTTATATATAATCATGTAATATTTAAAAACTTATATCTATTATTCCAAGTTAGGAATATTCAGAGAATGAATTATTACGACGTTTATACAAGAGTGCTCAATACAAAGAAGAGCAAGATATACTCTCGATTTGTTTTTGCATAAACATTTAGCTATTGTTACACAATCATGAGCATGTTTCAGTCAATTAGTTATAAATAGCTTGAGACTTCATCAGGCGATGTTGCTTTTCCAAAAGTTCATTAAAGACTGTAACGGTATCTAAATGTTTATGTATATATATATATATATATATATATATATATATATATATATATATATATATATATATATATATAATAAAATATGCATCAGGTGCGCTTGAATAAAATACACATTTGGTGCATTACAATTTGAATAAAATAAAATATATATCAGGTGTGCTTGAAAGCCAAATTATATGTATTTTATTTTATTCAAATTAAATCAATGCTTGTATAATGGAATTGACACCTCATATTATATATATAGCAAATTTTAGTCATTCAATAAATTTAAAAATTTATGACGTGAAATATTTAAATTTCATATCAAAAGATTTTTTATTATTCTATGTAAGACAAAGAATACATTTGAAATATTATAATAATATTTCAAATGCATTCTTTGTCTTACATAGAATAATAAAAATCTTTTGATATGAAATTTAAATATTTCACGTCATAAATTTTTAAATTTATTGAATGACTAAAATTTGATTTATTTGCTCTATCTTGTATATTGAACAATTTTTATTTAGGTGGGATAGTACTTATAGAATATTACTGCCAGTAATATTTTGTAAAACTTATAATCACAGGTTTCCATACCAGTTGATCGTTAGATAATTTTATTCTGAAGAATATATATATATATATATATATATATATATTCACACTAGCAAAAGTACCCGTCGTTGACCGGGTTCAAAAACAGCCTACAGAAAATGGACTCTGGTTTATGAAAGTATGATAGGTTATGAAAAGGAAGGGTTGTAAAGAGATAGCTTCGAATTTGGGGGTATCAAAACCAAAGCAAAATATGATGAATGTAAAAATAAAATAGATAAACCCCATAATTTATTATATCATACCTGTTCACACTGAAACACTTATCACAATATTCTGTGGATCTATATTAAAAAACCTTGTTAAACTTTGTGACATATTTCCATTCTATGGAGGTCAAGCGTGAACGAACACCCCATAATTTTATTATACCATATTTCTTCAAACTGAAACATAATCAAAGTATACTTACGCAGATAGATATGAAAAGTCTTTATTAAAGTGTGTGCCTATTTCCATTCTATGGAGGCTAGGCGCGAACGCAGACCCCACAATTTTATTATACCATCCATATTTAAGTTAAAACATACTTATCGAAGTATCATGTACATCTATATCAAAAACACTTGTAAACATTTTTTTTTTAATTTTTAATCTTTTTATTTCCATACTTTGTGGACCAGGCGCGTATGCAGACCCCACAATTTTAATGAATCATCATTATGCCAGACCAAACATACCATTCCTGCGTCTCGATACATCTATCATTATATGTAATCAGTTTTCTATAATTGTCAACCATATAGAAGCCTATTCGTGACCAGGTATTTATTTGCTCCCCCACCGAGCAAATTAGGCACAAGGTCGATTTTTAATGTGAGGAGTGAAGGGGAAATGGGGACCAACTCCCCGGGGAGTAGGGGAGCTGGATAGTGACAATTAGTATGAAGGGTTGCCCCTACATTGACCAAGGTCTTATATGTGGGGTCGCCCCCACATAGAGTCTTTGCTTGCAGTATCTGCCAGAACAGATGGTATTTATTTGCTCCCCCACCGAGCAAATTAGGCACAAGGCTAATTTTTAATGTGAGGAGTGAAGGGAGGGGGAAGGGAAAAAGGGGACCAGCTCCCGAGAGGTGGGAAATGGGAGCTGGTTAAAGGTCAGGCATGTGGGGTTGCCCCCACATCTTGTCTTTGCTAGTCATAGCTAGTCATAGCTTGCAGTATCTGCTGGAGCAGATACTACACTTTGATCTTGGCCCAAAGGCCACGAAGGTGGCCTATTCGCGACCAGACACACACACAGACGTTCAGCTTTATATTATAGATATATGATATAGTCATGAGATGATTCCAATACTTTTTCCAATTTCAATATAATTACAGACTGATTCTTTTAAAACTTCTAACTATTTAGGTATACAGTTATTGTATTTTTCATTATTTTTATTTTTGGATTCCTGTAAAAAGTCATGCAATATGCGCATATATTTTAGACAATGTACATAATACATTTATGGTGTATCGACTTTACTTTTACTGGTAGTTTAAAAATCAATAAATACGTATCGTTTTAGCATTACTAACAGACATGAGAAATTAAGTTTTAAACAAACAAAAAAGTAAAAACACATTGAAAAGGATCAGTTTTGGCCTCGAAAATTAGTTACAAATTTTCCGATTCCGACAACCCAAAAAGTTAAGATTTTCCCAATTCCTGGTTTTGATTTGTCCCAACACTAATATATATATATATATATATATATATATATATATATATATATATCTTAATAATTATAAAATTGTGGACCGTCCAGTCATCTTTATATTCTTGAATCTTGTATTATAATCAAGTCATATTCACACACATTTATTCCAGCATGATTTCTATATAATCTATTTATTCAAAAGAAATTTATATTCAGTGAATATCCTCATTTGCATATTACACTAAAGAAAATTCATTTTAATAATTAGCTCGATTTTATAAATTGTTTTTTTTTTTTTAAATAATTGAATCGTTTTCTTCTAAGAAATATTAAAGTTAATTATTTAATTTATCTTTAATATAATTCATATTTCAATTATTAATAGCCGACAACAGTTGCATTTAAAACTGGAAATAAGCTTATTTATTTAACCTATTACAGTTATTTCCCCTGTAATCTATGAGAGTCACTTCGTGCTTGATTTTCATAAACCAAGCTGGATGTGTTTTATACTTCCTTAAATCAAAAATGTGGTCAATTTTCGTAACAAGTTAGGATATTTGGTGTATCTTAGATAGCATGTGACTAATTGCTTCACCTGGCAATCTGTTTTAACCGGACATGGTAGGGTATATGCAACTAATCTCCTCTGCTATATAATAAAATGACTCCAGAAATTCCCCTCTGGACCAAAGTATGGTAAGTTTACAACAAAAGATGCTACATACAAATTCAATACCTCTAGCCTAATAGCCACTATCTTATGTAGCTTTCGAGCACCATTTTAGACACATTCAGTTGTGATATTAGAATGCTACATTGCATCCTACAAGCAACACCATCACAATCACAATCACAGCATCTTTAGAGGAAGGAGTCCCTATTTTTCTCTATATATATTTACCTACCACCACTACCAGTTATCACCGGAACCAATTCTACATGTTCCACAGATACACCGACCATAACTGGCTATTAGATATATACAGATGACATACTCTTTCTACTTTCTGATTAAAAAAATAATAGCCTCCCTTGCCAAATTCTTTCCATTCTGATTGGCTGAGCTCTGAAAATTCTCATATTCCAGAATCTAGTTATTTGCTTCATAAACGAATAATTATTAGCATTACAATATGGTGTCACTAGGAGACATATTTTTTGTCCGAAGTTCATTTATTGCATAGGTCATTTCAGACATGTAAGATGAAAAAATACAAGAACTCAATTTTTCCCCTCCGACTTTGACCTTAATAGGATTAAAAATCATGACATTACATGCAAATGTAATGTGTACAAACTGTAGCACATTATCTGAGGTTTGCTATAGGCCTATCACCTCTACAGTTCCTCGACATTGGTACATTCCTATATTTTTTCCAGTGACAAATTGATTTAGAATTCGAGAAAACAAAAACAATCATTTAGAATTTGAGTGGGATGTGACTACTGAAACTAAACCAAAACAAACTTCACTGCAGAATTGATATTTGACCTAATTCGCTTTTTAGTTAATTCATCACGTTTTTTTTGTCTTTTTGTGTTTTTTTTCTTTGGCACTTCCGCCTCAATAATTCGAGTTCGAGCCCCCCCCCTTCAAACTTTTTTGGGATTTTTCAAACACGTTGTATTGCATTACGATCATTTTTTTTAATTGGTTTTTGTTTTTTTTTACACAATTTTTTTTTAATAGTTTTACCATTGTCTGTTTTTATAATATTTAAACAGGGTTATTACTTAACTTTGTTTTCATTTTACTCCCCCCAACCAACCACACACGCCTCTAAAAACCAGAGCAACGCTGGGTACCCCCCCCCCCCCCGGTAGTCTATAATATAAATCTCACCTGTCTGTTCAAATGTATGTATGTTTGTATGTCTGCCTAAAACTTTCGACAGAGGCGACAGATTTTCACGACATTGGTATCATTTTGAAGCTCCACCCTTCGAACGACAAATATCTAAAGATTGGCTAAAAACATTAATTTGTTGACCCTCAACTGGGTACTTTTCTACAGGGAGGGGGTCGCTTTTTCGCTGATATTTTCGAAAGTCATCGCCTCTTTTCAATTGACAAGCCTTAATTTAAACCTACATCACTTCTGGTTTGGTACAACAACAAAGATGTCACTTTTTTTTTCACGTTCTTTTCCTTCTTTGTGGTATGGGTTCGAGCCTGCCTGCCTGCCTACTACCGCTTTTTTTTTTTTTTTTTTTGTTCAATACACACCTCCAAACACCCGGGCAATAAATCAAATAAAAACTGTACATCATCAAAATGAAACTTCATGCAAAAAAAAAGTCTTCAAATGCTTGTGAAAACAATACTAAAAATAAAACAATAATGAAATGGAAATGACGCTCTTCAAAAATGATTTCAAATCACAGAAAACAAGTTTGAATGATCAAAAAAAAAAAAAAAAGAAAGAAAAACGTTTGCACATCAAAACGGTTCATCATTTATATTTTACAAAATCTGTACAAGATTCAGTCAGAGTAAGTGAGAAAATCTATAGAAAATAAATTCTTACATTTGACATCCAACAACTGATACTTTCTTCCAATCGTTAGAGTTTTCGAGTTTTACAGTGCACAGTTTTCACTTGATAGCAATCTGACATTTTTTTTTTTTGCTTACTGTCTGAATTTGTTCAAGTATGTTTTCAATTCTCCTAGAAATACATGTTAGCTTTTCTTTGCTCCAAAACTGACATTTAAATCACAGCATGATAACAACTTTGAGCCCTATTTATAGTTTTATTACAAATTTTGAAATAACTGGAATTTAACTCTCATAAGATTTGATCAGAACTATAAAATAATTGTGTTTTATACTATCCCATATAAATGTAGTGTGCTAAAATATATACAAAACAATGAAAATACATATATAGCACTATTATTTAGTCTACAGTTTGTGCGCTGGGATTGCGATGGGTTTGTTGGCACAACAGGTATAAAGCTTAGCTGCTGATCACATTTTAGTGTGATTGTCTGTTTGGATTTCAAGATTCCCCGAATTTCAGCATCTTAAGATCTCTTAAGCTTAATGTAATGAATTTCGATCAAAATTCTATGGAAGGTGATGGTGGTCATGGTCATAGACTGACAACTTGGGTGTTCTAAGTTTGAATCCAGTTCGTTCCACAAAAGGAATCACTTTCATTTAGGGATGTTGGCAACCGTCACATGGTTTCTCTGTGACGCGACCGTCCCAGGGAACGGTTAAGCATTAAGGATGTTTATAGTTGGAGTATAATGCGCACAACCCAGAGGGTCGCGGGGAATGACCTTTCGAGGCAGGAGAATGCTTGCAGATCCACAGGTGCACTCGAGGAGGAGAGGACCTCCTCTCGGGTGATGGAACTGGATACGATTGGTTCACCCCTTCGCCAAGCATATGAACACGGTGCAGAGTCGAACCCAGAGTTGAAGCTGAAATTGGAGTCCGAGTTGTTGAGAGTCTGAGACTGTATCTCAACTTGTAAAGAGTTGCCACACCCTCTCTTCCTACATCATCCCCACTGCAATACCAAGAGAAATCTACCGATCGACTCAGCGGAGTCTGTTAAAATCAATATTGAACTGTAGACGATTATACATAACTAAATTATTGTATATCTTATCTTGAATTTAATCAGTAGAATAGAGCACTGAGCTGTTTTTCTTTTGTGTGCATGAAATTGCTTTTCTTCTAGCGTGACGGATCGATGAAGCATCGACATATCAATCCGGTTGCGAAATTAACACCAAACAAATCGATTGACGGAACCTGCCACACTAAGACACCTTGCTGACCTGCGAAGGACGGGTCACACTCCTGTAATGTCTTTCTAGAAAAAATTCTGATTAGAAAAACATTGGGGAAATCAATGCCAATAATAGAATCTTTGGATGCAGATGATGATAATGATGCATATGATGATGATGATCAAAATTGATAAAGAATTCCAGACATAGGGTTTAGTAGCATTTATATTTTTCTTTTCATCTTAATAACGTTCTATAAACACTTCACATGTGCGTGTTAATTTCTCGACTATACATAACTTAAAAATTACTCTAAATTTTTAGATAATTAGTGAAATAATAAAATTATTAAAAAAAAACAAAAATTAAAAAACAACCATTCCCTTTCACTCTTTTTTTTTCAATTTTCTTATCAGTTTGTTCAAGCTGGGGATGGGGTATCCTACTGGATGCCAAACAGTCACCCACTATCTCGTACTCCAACCAAGAGATCTTTTTAGGATTCTGACTTCCGCTTTAAGTACAATTATTTGCATCTCTCTTGCACTTGGCCAACTGGATATATTTGCCACATAGTTTTTGAAATTATTTTTCATGAGTCCAGTTGCTCCTATAATTACTGAAGTGATAGAGATCTTCCTAAGATTCCAGTTTCTTTTCATGCCATACATAAGACCTTGGTATTTTGTTATGTGTTGCCAAAAATGTAATAAAATTGCACTGGTTCCTGGCCAACGTCAGATAGGCACAGCTCATAAAAAATAAAAAAAATATTGTGACTGAATATTTGAAGATAAACACTTGCATCAAAATGACTGTGTTTGGCATTAAAAAGAAAAACACTCAAGCAACCATAGTAAAGTTTAAATAACATTTTTGCCAGGTTCAGAGGAAACTTGATACAAAGCAAATACGTTCATGGTCATTGAACACATTAAACACACGGACAGAAATAGCAATCAATCCGTCTATTCAAAACTGAGACTTTAATTTCAGGTTTCCAAGTCTACAGAAATAAACAAATACTTTTATCTGCAATGAAATAAATATGCAAATGGCAATTCATTGGCACACCTCCGTTCAGTCTCGAAAGACAATGGATACCTCTTGTAAGGATAGCTGCGCATGTAACTGTGAAGCAAGGGTTGCGTAATCTCCAACTACACTTGTCGTGAATTTATACTTCTCGTGAATTTACACTGCTTGAGTCCAGTGGCAAGAAGTTTACGAAGACTGGAAACAATGCAGAGATTAGCGGAGAACACATACGCCACCTGGAATTCCCAAGTGATCACCCATTTTAGTACTGACCAGGCTCAGGATTGCTTAACTATAGTAATCTAAAGAGGAACCTGTGTGTGAACATGATTAATAATACTATAACAACATCTCAGTAACAGCTCTAGAGAAATGGTAAGGGAGGACACACATGCCAACAGTGGTACATTAAAGAATTTTTTTTTTTTTTTAATTCTTTTTTACTCCAAAAGAGAGAGGGTGGAAGAAACTTAGTTTTAGCAGTGCTCTAGAACATCCTTAATTTTATTTGCACTGAAAGGGACGGCTAGAATCCTGAAAAGATCTCTTGGTTGGACTCACTAAAATAGGGGTAAATGTCAGACATCTGGTTGGATGTCCCATCCCCTAGAAGAAAAAGTTTAAGAAAAATAAAAAAAAAATAAAAGACCTCCTAAGTTTTTTTTTTAGTACTTATATTTAAAAAAAGAAGGAATTTATGTTCGGGGGGGGGGGAAGGGGGGGTTGAGAAACTTAATACTATTTAACATCTGTTTAGCTTTCTATGGCCCTGGGCACTGCCGGATATCCCCGCTAGTATAAAATAAAGCAGATACTATGACTGAATATTTGAAAATAAACACTTTTATCAAAAGGACTGTGTTTTGGCATTAAATAACCCCTCCCACCTAAAAAACAACAACAAAAAAAAAACATATACCAACAGTGGTACATTAAAGACTTTTTTTTTTAACACTTTCTCACTTAAAACAAGCATATTGCCACTTGGAATGAAAATTTTATGAGTATCGGTGGAGTGACTGTCTCACCTGCCATTTTGGGAGGAAAAAAAAAGGGGGAAATTATTCAACAATAATTCATTCATATTAGATTTATGTTGTAATGCCTATGAATCCCCATTATTTTCTTTAGAAAAATAAAACTACTTCAGCAATTTATCTAATTTTTGGAGCGAATTCCAAAGTCTAATAATTCAAGGAAAGTAACTATTAGAGTAGAAAGACTTTTTTAGCACACCTTGATTAACAATCCTATTCAGCTTCTTTTTGTGTACCTTGATGAACAACTTCCTCTCCATTGTTCTGCTGATAAACTTGTTTCCACGTTTTTTTTTTATTGATTCCTAACACTTGGAGAGGTAGGGAGAGGTAGGGCATCGATAATATCACATTAAAATGGGAGCTGTTAAAAATAGAGAATGATACTGCAATACTTCTGCATTTAGCAACCTGAAATTTTCACAAAGTTACTCGAGCATGCCCGGCAAATGATGAGAATAATCAGAAACGTCCGACAAGTGGTTTTCTGGATATTAAGACATTTTTTTCCAATGTATTACTCAACGAATTTCAATGGCCATCACAATTCTTAACATGGAGAGGGGATGCTTTGTAACACTTTGTTTTATCATTTGCTCATAGTGGATTAACAGTTAAGGAAGGCTCCTGTTATTCCTGTCATCAGCTGAGCATACTCAAGGAACCTCAGGGAAATCGTGGGTCAGTAAATGTAGAGGTACTGATACTGTTAAACTCTCTCTCTCTCTCTCTCTCTCTCTCTTTCTCTCTCTCTCTCTCTCTGCTAGTGATAGTAAAAGCAAAACATTTTAGCACAAATGTCCTCGTATTAATAGTGGCTAATTAATAACAAATAGACAAATGACCCCTGAAGAATTGCTGCCAGTCCAATCCAGAGCAGAGTCAATAGTTTGGCCAAGTAATTCTTTGTTCAAGAAGCTTCCAGACAATACTTAAATCCTTGATTAGAATTAAATTACTTATTTTAAAGATCTGGATCTTGTAAAAATGTTGTCCAATCCTTGTCTAGAAAAGAAAAAGAAACAAAAACGTTCCAATATTTAAAAGACACAAAATAATCAGACCAGAGGAGACAAAAATTGCGATATTTAAAAACAGACTCCTAGGTTAGATTTTTCTCATTAGACTTTTCACACCTTTGATGTAGGAGACCAGAGTCAGTAATTTTTTTTTTTTTTTTTGTGTGTAACAAACTCCAGAGTTATATTTTTGTTCAACCAACTCTGGACCTAAAATAATGAGATGTTTCTTAAAAACGTTTGCCTACTATTAATACTCACACTTAAAAATGTTGCCTAAACTAAGCTGAAAAACAACCACAAAAAAAACAAAAAAAACAAAACAATACTAATATTTAATAGTCACCAAATAATTATACACTCCTTATAAAAGATTTTAGCACTTACACTTAAACATGTTGGCTACGCCTCCTTGCCTCCTCATCTAGATGGAGAAAAAAAAATTAAACACAAAGTAATGATGGCCACTCCTTGTTTAGACCCACCCCAACTTCTGGGAATTTCATGTTCTCAGATAGACTAATCAATTAACAATTGTTGCAATTCTCTTTATTAGCTGGTAAAAATGGTCAGTAAACATATCTGTCTAAGGCAAGGTACATTCAAAGTAACTTTTTAAATTAACCGTTTGTTCTTGTCTAGAATTTCTGTTAGCATACTCCAGTTAATTGACAATAAACCAATCAACCCCCTCCAAAAGGACTAGGAGGACTAGGTAATACTATTCATGTCTAGCCATTCTCATTCTGAACCCCCCCCCCCAAAAAAAGTGTGTGTATGTGTGTGTGTGGGGGTGGGGGGTTCATGGACGAAATTTTATCCATGCTTTATTCAGCCAACTGCATCAATAGTTGTCATATCAATAGAGATTTACTATGGCATCATAAGGGCTGACAAAGTACCCCCCCCCCTTTTTATGTCAGAATGAGAATATAGTTTGGCTAGATGCTAGTAAAGGGAGCACCCTCATAGGCATTACCTTATCCTTTTCCTCCTTTTGGAAGGGTTGGGTTGGCTTATTGCCAATTAACTGGGGTGTATTGACAAGAATTCTGTTCTCAGCAATTTTTGCACTTGGCCAGAGTAAACCAACTTTCTTTTCCAGCAAAATTCCACCCATTTACTGTATACGTCTCCAGATGCTGGAACACTTTCTACTCTAATAGCTTATTTCCACAAACTGCTCGTCTGTGAAATCCTGCTCCCCCTTTCCCCAATTGTACCAACATGCAGAAATTTAATTGTAATGTTAACAGAGCTCTTGCTACACAACTTCCCACTTAGCATGTCCTTATAAATTTCACTCTTAATTCACAGTAACCTATTATGTCACAGTAGCAATTTTTTTTTGTCTGGCGTGAATAATAATAAAAACAAGCAGAGCATGCGGGTTCCCCATTCATGAGGGAAAAATTTACTTTCACCATGACTAATGTTTGTGCAAAATTAAAAAAAAAAAAAATCCCAAGGCCTAATTATTGAGAAAAGTGCAAACAAATGAACGGATGAACGGTTTGGTAACAATTTTACCCATATAATGCCCCCTAGGCAACCAGAATTATCCTGGAAAATCCGTTTTGGGAAAAATTTACTTTGACCATGACTAATGTTTGTGCAAAATTTCAAAATAAATCCTAGGCGTGGTTATTGAGAAAAATGTGAACAAATGAATGGGAGTGAATTACTAGGTTCAAATCCCTCCTTTGTTGGGGGACCAAAAAGACTATCATCTACCTTCTCCCTTCCATGATTACATCTTCATCTGATTCCCTTCTGCTATTCCCATATTGAATGATCTGGCATTTTACCTTACAGCATGTCTTTAAATGATTAAACATACAAAAACTAGTAGGGAGCCCAGCGTTGCCTGGTTGTAAAAATATGCTAAAATATGTTTTTAATTGATGCAGATTTTGTACTTATTATTAGAGAGCCTATTCTCTATTGATTATTATATTGTACCCAATACATAGTAATGATTTCAAAAGTTTAAAAGACTTGGGTTCCATCAGCTACAATTGAAACCAAAACATTGAGCGCTCCAACCTTAGTCTTTACAATTTGAGCTATCGTCAAATGGATAAGAAATAGTTAAAAATGAATCAACAAGAGCACTTTAAGTCGACTCATGTCTATCAAGTTTCAAGTATTTTAAAATTTTGACCCTATAGCAGCTATTTTTACTGGCTAAAACCTCATAAAAGAACAGTTCACAAAAATAGAATTATTTGACCCACCTCATGCTGCTCTACGAATTTCTGTCGCTGAGAAGATGAACTTTGAGAAAAAAAAAAAAAAAAAAAAAAAAAAACGATGGAGACAGACAGACAGACATAGTGAGTTTTATAAATAAGATATAGAAGAATACACATGGTACTTTAAAGAGTAGAAAAACAACAAAAAAAAGATGTGTAAAGCTTGAAACAAAAACTAGCATCCTTTTTGATAGGTCCTTGGTCAGACGTCTAAATAGCTAATGATGACAAAATCTCATTTTTATTCTTGGCCACATTGTGTTGAGAGAGTCCTCAACAAAATCTCACGTTGACTACAAGATTTGGGTGTCTAAGCTCCCTTTTCTATCACAAGGAAATAACGTATCTAGAAACCAATTTCTCTCCAAGGGAGAGAACTCTGGTCCTGACACCTCATTTTTTGAGTTGAATATCTACATAGTATGAAAATACGGTGCTTGTGCAGATTAGGAAGGTTTTAAACTATCGCCTTTCAGGTGAAAACATTACATACTTACTTATAAGCTTAATATAAATTCAAGAAATTATAAAAAACGATCCAGTAGAAAATATGTTGGATGTATTTTTAACAAAAATTCATCCACAATTATGTTCGGGCATTTTGTTTAAATTGGCGGAAGTAGAATTTTTTTTTAGTCACAATGATTGATTGCAATTACCTCCCCTGAATCATGAGAACTTTTCTACATTAAACATAATAAAACTCTAAATCGCTAAACTCAATTTTATTTTTACTTGTAATTATTTTTTTTACTGGATCAAGCACTGAAAATATAAACTATAATGCTTCACCAAAAAGTATTAGATAAAGCTCCCCACCCCCACCATCTCGCACTCTATGGGTTACTTAGTATACTATTAGTTGATCTGATACCAGTATGTAATTAAGTGACCTTTGCTTTGATGTTTAGACTTGACTTAATTATATTAACTTTGGTTAGACTAATTGCTTTTAACGGATAAAAACGTTACTTCTTTTCTGACGGGTTTTGTTTGCAAACAAACTGGACCAATTCAGCATTTTAAAGACTTCATGACTAACTAGTAAAATCACATTTCTCTTCTGTGCGTCTGGTTTAACAGCGTAAATCTGTTTAATAAAAACAAATATATACATAAAATAAATAACAAGTAAGATAAATAATAATCATAATAGCAATTTGAAATGGAAAGTGTGCACTAAGAATGGGAAAACTTGAGGCAGCGGAAGGTATGAAACTACGCAACCAAGGGGAGATGTGAACATGACATCAACAAATATTTTTTTTTTATACAGGAATCACCACTTATCAAGGCCAAGAGGCCACTCGAGGATAAGGGTGAATGGGTATACATTAGTCAATGTGATTATAGCGTAGTAAACATTAGTGGGAATTTTGCAAATTGGATTACTTAGTGGGACGGTTCATCAAGAACTTGTTTACATTGGACTTGAAGACAATCAGATTGTAGTGAGCTGGAAAACAGGCAATCGGAAAAGAGTTCCACAGGTGTGCAGTTCTAAGAAAGAACCTTTGTTCATGGAATCTGCATTTAGGTTTAAGCACAGATAAAGAGTGTGAGAAATTATTGATAGTGGTTTTGGCTAGACGAGTGTTTTTCGCGAAGGTTTGGCGAGGGGGAACCATAGATTGAAGCTCCGCTGAGCATTTGCCATGAAAATAACGATAAAGCAGAGACAGGCTCGCAATGTCTCTTCTGTGGGAAAGAGGTTGCAAAGAAGAGAAAAGGGCATCCTCCACTAAGCTACAAAGCCTATTTTAAACTCTGTAAAGGCAGGATAAACTGCTTCTAGCAGCTCCTGCCCAGATGTGGCAACAGTATTCCATCGTTGGCCGTACCTGGCTTTTATATAGGTAGAGAATTGCATCAGGAGTGAGATATCTACTGGAGTGATAGAAGGATCCCATTTTTCCAGCGACCTTGGCAATGGATTTGATATACATGTTCTATTTCAGGTCAGGAGTAAAGGTCAAGCGCAGAAGCTTGTCAAAACGTGAAGCCTTCCCAAGACAAGAGCCATTCATTTCAACCGATGCCAGATTGGCATCAGAGCGTAGATGGTGTAGAGATAGAAGTTTGGTTTTAGATATCCGAGAGTCCTAGAAATAGACACCATCAAATCAACAGAAATGAAAGAGAATGTTAGAAAAGAATACCTAACAAGAACAAGTAAATCCCTTAAAAAATAAATTATATAGCAGAAACCTAATAAAAGGAGGTTTTTAGTTCTCTCGCACTGCATGAACTGTGACACCAGGGCCTTTAAGTGGGATAGAGAAGTCAATGCCCCTGACCTGTAAGAAATGCCTGGGTAGCCTCATCGACATTCCTCAATAAGGGTACCTCATGCGATTAGCGATAAACCAATCCCTTCTCAAAGAGAGACGGCAAAGCCTGGGAAGGTGGACCGCCTAGAACTGTACAGAGCAAGCATTACACCACAAACAAGAGAGACCAGGAATGGTCTAATCTCTTTATTTTGGGGCCCCTGAGGTAAAAACCTCAGCAGAGTAACATAAAAACTTAATGAAAGGAATAAATACATGGGCAATATCACTAATAAAATACTCTGGCCCGTTCATAGGTTGGACTGAAGAAGAACTGAAACATCTTTATCAGAAGACCAGGAAACTTATGACCATGCACAATGCACTACTCCAAAAGGATGACGCTGACTGACTATGCGAAAAGGAAAGATGGAAGAAAAGGACTGGTTAGCATAGGAGACTGAATGACAAGAAAAAAATACATAACACAGAAAGGTTAATTACTACAGCAAGGCACACTGTAAAAATAAACAAGACAAGAGATAAGATAAGAAAAAAAATGGGAAGATAAACAGCTACACAGATAACAAAAGATGAGACTTACAAAAATATCTGGACATGGCTATGAAAAGGACACCTAAGCAAAGAAACTGAATCATTACAAACAGCCAAACAAAATAACACAATTAGAACCAACTATATCAAAGCAAAAATTGAAAAAAACAAGAAATTAGCAAATGTAGACTCTAAAGAAAAGAAAAAAGACCAGACAAGTGCAAAATTGATTTTAATAAACATATCTATCTATTAAAATTAAATTGAAGACTTTTTTCTTCTTTCGTGTCATAATATTTTATTATTTGAAAATTTGAAAAAAAAAAAAAAATCCAATTTTAACAAATTAATTTTGCACTTGTCTACTCTTTTCAACCATTAAATTTTAAATTCTAAATATCGAATTCCTATTATTATTTTTGTGTAAGACCAACGTTCGATGCTGTTATCGGACATTTAAATCTTATTCAACCTCAATTTGTCAATTTTCAAATTCATGCATCCTTTTTATTTTCACTTTGTTTATCAGTTTTATTGGTTCCCCGACAAAAGGAGGGTGGACTTGTAAATTCACCCTTGTCCGTTCGTCTGTCCGCACTTTTCTCAATGTACATAATATCGCAAATATTGAATTTAAAATTAATAAAAATAAAAAAGAAAAGTACTCACTGGCCAACAAACTGGGCCCCAACATCCCAGTTTTCCTCCAGGCCATTATGACCTTTTAAGGCAACAACTCTCGTTCGTCCACCAAGGCGATCTTTGGAGTAAAAAAAATAAAAATAAAAAATTACTTGATATTTAGAATAAAAATAAAAAAAACAAGATTTAAAAAATATATATTTTTAAAAGTCTGCAAGAAATAGAAACAATTTGTTTTTACAGAATATACAGCACATTTAGTGACAATGTTAATGTTAAAATACAGAGTCTGTTGCTTTCCATTTGTGTCTTAGAAGCATCATCCAGGAAGTGGTGTACTGATTTAATGCTTACTGATCGATGCCTCTGTTCAGTATCGAAAGACAGAGGATATCTCCCGTAGGGGCAGCTGCGTGTGTAACTGTGAGACAAGAGTTGCATAATCCCTAACCACACTTCTCCTGAATCAGCACTGCTTGAGTCCAGTGGCAAGGAGAAGTCCATGACGACTGGAAACAATGCCGAGATAAGTGGAGAGAACATACAGCACCTGGGAGTCCTAAATGGTCACCCATTTAGTACTGACCAGGTTCAACGTTGCTTAACTTTGATGATCCAGCAAGAACCAGTGTGTCAACGTGATTATGCCGTACTGATGCTTACCAATATAACAATGAAAAGTCTAGTTGTTAAGTTGAAGACTTGAAACAATGCAATGCAAACTAAAGATTCGAGAGCAAATGTTATCAAGATGAAGTTGATGATTAGTGGTTGTAGTGTTGGAAAGCTTCCGTGCTCAGTTTGTGGGTGCAATTCAATGCTTTTGTCGTACCTTTAAGCATTGGGTACACAAGAAGTACATTTGGTTGACAGATGATGGCCAGTTGGTGTGGAGAAACGTAAGACAATGGAGATGGATGAGAACTCCCATTTGAAGTATGAGGGGTTGTCCAAAAGTAATGCCTCCATTTTTTCTTTTTTTTTATTCTGTTCAAATGGATTAAAGGGGGATTAGAAATTACATTGTCATGATAGAACTTATACATTCATGACCTGAAAGTTTCATCTTTCTGTTACAGATATTGACAGTGTTTGACTAAGAAAGCAACCCCTGTCATGGATTGAAAGCTAACATTCTTGCCCGTCAGTTTGCCTCAAACTTTACCTTGGACCAAGCAAGCCATTCCCTCTCTAATTTTCCTCTGCGGACAGAAACCACGCTAGATGATCTGAAGATCACGTCTTACCAAGTACATGATATCATAAAAAACCTAGACATCTCAAAAGCATGTGGACCTGACCTCATCCCGCTGTGCTATTAAAAGAATGCTCTGCTGAGGTCGCTCCTCAAAATGCCTTAATGAATCTTGCTTTCCTGGCTGCTGGAAAACTGCTTCTGTGATACCAGTTTACAAAAACTCTGGCAAAAGGACTCATTAAATTATCGGCCAATAAGCCTCCTCCCTCTTTTTGCCAAAATATTTTTTTTTTTTTGTTTTTGTTTTGTTTAACGGCATATCAACCCTTTCTGGGTTATTTAATGCTGAGTCCAGTTATTTTGGGAATAGTATTCGATGTTGTATCCAGTTATTTTATATGAGATTTTTATTCTTCAAGCTCCTTGTATTTTCAATCGTTAGTTCGTAGCTTTTGGTTTGGTTGTTTTATAGTGGATTTTGTCATTTTTGTTCTCTGCCTTGCAGAATAAGATTGGGTTTTGCAATGGGAGGGGGAAAAGGGTTACAATATTATTAAGTCTTGTATTATTAATGTAGTTATATTGTTGATAGTGTTTTATATTCAAATTGTCCTCATTCTTAAGGAAGGTTTCTTGGAGACAAATAACCAAAGGATTAAATTTGGTTTGCAACAATAAAATTTCATTGTAATTTGCCTTCAATCCGCGGCAATTCCATTGGATTATCTTGTAATTCATGATGATTTTTTTTTTTGGTTTGAGGAGAACTTCAGTTTCCATGTCTTCTAATTCTGTAAATCTATTTGTAGTAGTAGTAGTAGTAGTAGTAGTAGTAGTAGTGGCTTCTGTTTGTGGTAATTTCTTTATATTATTTTGTTTTTTGGTAGATGTATTTTTTGTTTGTTTTTCAAGTGTGTTTTTTTCACCACGGGGAAGACGTATTGGTGACCTGTGTGGTCTTTCTTTTAACTGATTTTGTTTTTTCTTAGTTTCGTCTTTTTCAGCATCTGCACGACGTACTGGTGATTTTTGTGGTCTTTCTTTTGATCGACTTTGTTTTCTTGAATGTTCTGATTTTGGTTGAGAATTTGTTTTATTGGTAACATTAGTTGATGATTTAATGGGATGATTAATTTTTGATATGTTTGGTTTAATTTCATTTATAAATTTGGGCCAGTTGTTTGGTCCCAATTGTAACAATTTGTTTATTAGTATTTCATATTTGGAGTCTTGGTTAGTGATGTTGGAGGATATACAACTTGAGGTGACTTAAGAGTACGTCTTTTCCTTCATGTATCCATCTACTATTTTCCTGGCTTCAAGGAAGGAGATGTTTTTGGTATGTTTTATTGACACTACTTCCTTTTCTTTCTTCCCGGTTCTGCATGCTCTAGCATAAGCAGGATGGTTTTCTTCACAATTTGCACATTTGCAATCAAGATTGCAGTCATTGACAGTGTGGTCTGTATCTCTCTGGCCACATTTGCCGCACACTGCTCGTCCCCTACATACATCCTCATAGTGCCCAAACTTCTAGTATTTAAAGCACCAAAGTGGGTTTGGTATAAAAGGTTCAACTTTTTCAACGTTGAACCCAATTTTGATTTCTTTTGGGATAGTGGGTTTATCGAACTGCATAATGTAAGTGTTCGTATGTATAGTCTGATTCTCTTTTTTTATTGTAATTCTTTTAACGTTTATTACTCCTTGGTTTTTAAGTTCTTTTGTTATCTCTTCAGTAGTGCACATTGAGAGGTCTTTCGATTTTACTACACCTTTGGATGTATTCAGATTCTTGTGTGGATAAGTTTTGATATTTATGTTGTGGAAAGTTTTCATTCCTAGGAGAAAAGTGACATGTTTTTCTTTTTCCACTTCCACCAGTAGGGTTTTATTTTTTAAAGTTTTTACATTTTTTGGAGTAATATATGCCGATATAATTTTATGTATAATAAACGGTGATAAGTCAGTTATTTTGGTTTCTTCGGTGGATTCCAATACAATAAATTTTGAGGATGTTTGATGTAGTTCATTATCTGAACTATCCGAGTCGATGTGTTGGCGCTTGGAGTTTTTATGATTGGCCATATATATATATATATATATATATATATATTAAATTCATTGTTTATGCTCCCCACCCACCTCGGAATCCAATATTGGGGTATGTTAAGGGGGAAACCCATTCGCCTTGTCATGCCAGGGCTACATAAACAGTATACATGTCCCAAATGAGAGCCATGATCCTTTAGTTACACAATCCAAGTAACTTGTGGTAACTTCTATAGCAGGCACGTGGGGAAAACCAATGAGCACATATCTAAGGTAATGGCCGAAACCCAAGAGGAAGACCTTCAGTCTGTAGTGGAATGGAGTAAAAAATGGATGGTAACGTTCAACGTTGCCAAGACAAAGCTAGTTTCTTTTAATAATTACACAAAACCTTACCAACCAATAATAGCTATGGCTAGAGATACTTTACCTGAGAGCACTTCGTTCAAGCTCCTTGGCTTAACGTTCACAGGAAACAGGAGTTGGAATAGATACACTGAGATTATTGCTAAGCCTGCTGCAAAGAAAGTGAGCTTTCTCTATCATGCTAGAAAGTTACTGACGTCTGAAAGTATCCTGTACCTCTACAAAGCCACTATTCCCCTATGTATGGAGTACTGCTGTCACATTTGGGCTGGTGCATCTGCTACTAGTCCCAAAAGAGAGTCGCTAACCTAATAGGTCCCGAACTGTCATCTAAGCTTCAGCCCCTGTCCCACCGACGAAATGTTGCATCCCTCTGTTTTACAAGTATTTTAATGGTGGATGCTCTGACGAACTACAAGCCTTTATACCCCCTCGCCGAAAATACCCCTGACAAACCGACAAGCAGCGAAGTCCCACCCCTATAGAGTTGAGATCCCTAGATGTAAGAAAGCCGTTTACTCTAATAGCTTCTTCCCCAGAACTGCAGGACTTTGGAATTCTCTTCCGGTTTCCTGCTTCCCCAACTGTAATGACATGCAGAAGTTCAAGTGTAATGTAAACAGACATCTTGCTGCTAAACTCCCTACATAGTACTCCTGCAACTTAGGTCCTTGATAGTAGCTCCCTACATCAAAGTGGCAACGTGCCTTGTTTGGGGTGAAAATGTAATAATAAAAAAAATAAAAAATAAAAAAATAACTGCTGGCCAACCTTTGACAGCCCAAAGAACTTCCATCTCTTCATTTCCCTTACTTCGATGCCGTCCAACTTTATGCCACTAGAATAAAACCTTTTCGTTATGTTAAGAGAAGTTTTGTTTTTCATTTACTACTAGCAGGGAGACCGAATGTTGCCCAGGATTGACTGATGATCTACGAATGTTTCACACGCCCATATTTTTATTATCATCAAAATCAGTGAAATCAACCATTTTTCAATCAAATCGATCGATTGCCTGCTCTCGTTGGGAACTCATTCCTAACTAGAGCAGACACCAGGAGGAAACTTCACAGAAATAATTTCCTTTATTTTGAGAACCAAAGAAGTACACTGTAAAATAGCTGTGTGTTTAAATCTAACACCCTCAAAAGAAAGAGGAAAGAGAATAGGTAGGGAGAGAAAAGAGGAGAGAAACGAACAGGTGAAAACGAGAAGACAAAGGGAAAGAAAAGGTAAAGAGAGTAAAAAAAAAAAGAAGGAAAGGGGAGAAAAAAGGAAGGAGGGGAGGAAGAGAGAGAAAAAAAGAAAAGAAAGGAGGGAGGGAGGAAGGAAGGGAGAGAAAAAAAGGAGGTAGAGAGAGAGGAAGGGAGAAAAAAAGGAAGGGAGGGAGGGAGAAAAAAGAGGAAGAGAAGGAGGGAGAGAAAAAAGAAGGAAGGGTAGGAGGGAGAGAAAAAGTGAGGAAGAGAAGGAGGGGAGAAAAAAAAAGGAGAAAAAAATGAAAGAAAACGAAGGGAGAAAAAAGGAAGCAGAGTGATAGAAAAGAAGGCAGATGAGAAAAAAAAAGGAAAAGAGTATGAGAAAGAATGACTCATTTTCTCTCTAAGCTAAAAAAAAAATACACTGTGACATTGTAACCAAGCTGTATGTTTAGATCTAATACTATGCAATCTGTTTGGCTTATATAAACTAAACAGCACAAAACAACCTTTTATTTTTGACAAATTCTTTATCTGGTTTCTTATTACTTAAAATGCAAACAATCTGTCAATTTGTTGGGATCTCGGCTGCAATTCCGCTTAAGGCTCCCAAAATGGCCAGCATACAAAATTTTCAATTAAAAAAAAAATCACTTCAGGAAAAATGGACATTCAATGCTGGTTTACATTGATAATGTTTTAAACCAACACATTTCAGGTGAAAACATTATGTACTTACATATCATGGCCAAATTAGTATAAATTCCAACAGTTTTTGAAAACAATCCAGTAGATGATGTACTAGAAATATTTTAAATAAAAAACAACCACAATTACGTTCCTAGATATTGTGTTTAAAGATGGCTGATCCTTAATTTAAGTCAAGGGTTATCTCCCTTGTTTGCCACACTGATTAGGTTGCACAACTCTTTCACATTAAAGCATATGAAAAAACTTGATAATTAGATGACTTTACTCTTACTTGAAATTATTATTCTACTGGATAAGTTTTTGTAATCTTTGGAATTTATACTAATTCCGCCATAACATGCTAGTATGTAATGTTTTCACCTGAAATGCGTTGGTTCAAAAGATCAGCAATGTAAACAAGTACCAGACATTCAAGCAGACCAAGAATAAATTCTTTAATTAGGATTCAGCATAAATACTAATGATAAGGAAAACATGCATGGTACCCCGTAAGTGCACAGTGAACGAGGCATAAAAAAATGACTAAGTTCAGCATTTGCGTCCCCTTTCCCCATTTAGCCCCAAAAGTCCTCAGGGGATATCAAATTCTGGTGAAAATGAACAAACGCTGCAGTTTTAGACCTTAACATATGTAAATTTGAGTTCTGCACTATGTAAAAAAAGAAATGACTAAATCCATCATTTGCCCCCACCCCCTATTTGTCTCAAAAGTCCCCAAGGATTTAACATATTTAAATTTGAGTTCAGCACCATGCAAAACTGCTAAATAGACATACACAAAATTTTTTTGACAAATATAGTAAAATAGTCCCAAAAATGGAGTGATTTTATTAGCCCTAAAAGAGCCCCTGGACAACACCCAAGAGTTATCGCGAAGTATAGACAAACAAAGTTATATAGAAATCAGGTAGTTACAACTTTTCAGAAAGTTTTATAAAAGTTCAAGGCATCAAATATTTTTAATAAGCACAAAAGTGTCAATTTTAGCCATTTTAACCTGAAAGGCACCCTTAGGGGGGCAGCCGGAGTTTTCCCCGGAAATCCGTTCTGTTAATTTTTTACTCATATCATGTTTAATGTTTGTGCAAAATTTTAAAAATTCCAAGGCGTAGTTAATAAGAAAAGTGCGAACAGACGAATGGACAAACGAGCGAACGGACAAAGGTGAATTGACAGGTTCACACTCCTTTTGTTGGGGGGGGGGGCAATAAAACTGATAAACAAAGTGAAAATAAAAATGATGCATGAATTTGAAAAATTGACACTGAAGCAAGGATACACATCTTTTCATTTTTCATTCATCGGCCTAATATTAAAATATTCTAAAATAATAGTAATAACAACACTAATATTAAAATATTCTAAAATAATAGTAATAACAACACTAATATTAAAATATTCTAAAATAATAGTAATAACAACACTAATATTAAAATATTCTAAAATAATAGTAATAGCAACACTAATATTAAAATATTCTAAAATAATAGTAATAACAACACTAATATTAAAATATTCTAAAATAATAGTAATAACAACACTAATATTAAAGTATTCTAAAATAATAGTAATAACAACACTAAGAGATCAAGTCAGTAAACTCATAAATACTGGGCATCGAAAACTCTAGCTAGAGCAGGAAAATGTATGGTTTAGTTTGGTTGTTTTGTTTTACGGCAGATCAACCCTTTTCAGGTTATTTAATGCCGAATCCAGCTATTTTGGAAATAGTATTCATGTTGCATCCAGTTATTTTATAGAAGGTTTTTATTCTTCAAGTTCTTTGTGTCTTGAATCGTTAGTTTGTAGTGTTTGGTTTGGTTTGGTTTGGTTGTTTTAGAGTAGATTTTATCATTTTTGTTCCCTACCCTGCAGAACATGAATAAGTTTTGCAATGGGAGAGGGAAAAGGGTTACAGTATTAATGTTTGGTACATTTTAAGTTAGGAAACCAGTCAGGACATGTGGGAGATAGAAAAAGAAAAGGAAAATGGGAACAAGGAAAAGAGGAGAAAAGGTGGGTTGTTGTTTTTGCAGAACATAATTAAGGTTTTGCAAAAGGAAGTAGAAAAACAAAAAGCATCAATGTTAGGTGCATTTCGTCTCAGGAAGCCAATATCTTCAGACAGCCTGATCTGGTAGCACCAGGAAAATGTATGGAATGGCCTGAAATAAACTCACAAATAAAATAAAATAAAAGACATGATCAGCAGTTGTGTGGTATGCATAGATCATAGAAACTTTGGAATTGATAGCCATGTTTAATTTCAGAAGAGTTTTTGATGGGTAGCTATTCTGTATAAGTTCTGGAGGTGAAAAGTTTTTATGTAGGTAGGCAAAGAGCAAAGATCTTTCTTGTGTGGACACAAGAAAATTATGTGCGAGAATTCCAATTGGTCAATTCCTATTGCCAGTGTCTATAAGTAGAATCTTATTTTTTTTAATCATACCCTCTTTTTATCAAAAATATTGCAGCAATCAAATGTTGCACTAATTCCATATGACGTGTTCAAATATTTTACTTATTCAAATAATCATCCTCTATTATTTAAAGGGAAAACGTCTGTGTGTATGTTTGTATGTCCGACTAAATGTAAAAAAAAAAATAATACAAAACAAACGCTCATCATTGATCAGCATTGCCCTGGATCTAAATATCAATAAAAAAAGAACTCGGGGAGGGGGGGGGGTCAAATTTTGGCTTCGACCATGATAATAATTTTAAATTCTCCATTTGTTTCTTCTGACTTCATTAAATTCCAAAAACTTATCTTTTTTTTTTTTTTAAAATATAAAAAGAACACTCTAAATTTATTATTTCTGCCAGGAACTTTATTTTAATGTTGAAATAAGACGAAATGATTTTTTTTTCTTCAAAATAAAATGATCTTGGTAAGTAACAGCTGCTTGTAGAACAATAATCGCTACTCATTGATTTCAATTCTCATAAAAACTGTAAATAATATTCTAATTTTATGCTTTCTGGCCTTCAGGCTGGAATCAATGTGTATCATCTGACATTGAAGCATTGACAGAAATGTTTGCATATTGTGGAACGATTACGAAGGCCAATATCAACCATAGATCAAGTTGATCAACCTGCGATCGAGTATCTAAAATGGTAACACTTCACTTCTGGATTCTTCCTGCTAAACGGGTGGTCCTGTTCAAATCTTTATCATGTGGTACTTATTAGATTTGGTAGAAGTACCCATATTATCTTGTTCTTGGGGAAGACAGCATGAAACTGATGCTGCTCTCATCTCAAAATATCAGCGCACATCAGTGAGCCAGACTGTTAATACATGTTTACAAGTGAAAAGGTCAGATCTACTTGGCCAACAGCAGGATTTGTAAAACAATAATATTTCAGTCTCTTTGTTTTTAATATGCATCTCTATATCTCCCTCTGTTTTTGTTTTTTTTTGCAGTGAGGTAAGATTTATAATTCAGTTGGAACCGAGACTCCATCCCCAGTAGTTAAAATTGAGACTCAGTTCCAACCATTTAGAACTTGGATGCTGTTAAAAAGTTGGGATTAAATTTTGGTTGGCAACAGACAACCCATGCCAGCTCAATTCTTAAAAATGTTTCTTCTTAAATGTTAAAATAAAAGAATATATTTTTTTTATAAAAATACAAGCTATCTGTTCACAAGTACAAAGTATACAAGTGTTCAATTCTAGCACAACAGTCCAAGCCCAGATAATTAATTCTCAGGAGAGAATTAATTCCATAGAGAAAATCCTGCCAGTAATGATGCCAAGAACATGACAAAATATCCATCAAGCAGATGTAGCAGACAACATAGAGCTAAAGGTGATGTGCCTATTGTTTTATGTTGTGTTTAACGCCTAGGGAGCTGGTGCGCCATGCCAGGATGTAACAGCTCTTTTAGAGATGTCCCCAAAGCTAATGGGGATGCTATGCATGTCTTTCATTCCATCCTTACAAGCCATGTAACGATCTTACAGCATCTTATGTTCAAGCAGTTTTGGATAAGAAAACCATGGGTTCAGAAAGGTTTGAGGGAGACTTGGGGATTCCCAACTTGACAAATCAACATGCTGAGAGACTGGCTGTCTTCAGCCGACCTTAACAGAGGGTTTTAAATGTGGCCACAGCTCAGGAGAACTTTTCGACAACGATCTTAGTCCTTTAGTTAAGGACTGTTGTAAACCATGAGCGATAGTGTTAGCTACATGATGGCAAGGAAATGAAAAAAAAAATGTTTTTATTCTTTATTTATGCAAATTTATACAATTGGGCTATTACATAAGGCATTTTTTGCTATAGATTAGGGTAATACTTCACATGGTTTTGGATCCGAGATTAGTGACCTACAGCAGAATGAAACAGAAGGAGCAAAGTATAGTATCTGTTCCAATACTACAATTCACTTTTTCTGACCTCGATCAGTCAGAGAGAAATCCTTCTAGATTGAGGCAATTTTTATTTTTGTTCCTATCCAAAGTGCCCCCTTTTGGGGAGCTGGATTTTCCCCAAACCGATCTTGTGTCTAACTTTGCTCTTGTGGGGAGGCAAGTAAACATAACAGATGAGAGACATCGTTACCCTCTGGAGTTTTGAAACCTTTTCTATAACACGCAGGCAGACATCGTAATTATCGATTTGTTAATATAAGATTTATGTCAATTTCTTCCACGCTTTATTGTATTTGTCTGGAATCTGTTATTTTCTCTTGTATTTTTTATTCACATCGTTTTCACGATGTTACCAAACTTCGAAATAAGCACATGGAAAAAAAAACATCATAATGAAACGTGGACATTATTTTCCTTTTTTTTTGACCAGTATAACTACAAGGGATGAATCACAGTTCCTAAGAGAAAGCTTCCTCAATTCAGTTATATAATCATGACTGTTGACCCAAAACTATCTCATTAATTTTTTATTTTAATGTAAGACGATTGTCAAAAGGTAAGAGTACTAGTTTACAAGTTGCATTCAAAGCAAATACTCGTAACAACATAGACGCAGAGGATCAAAGGATATGATAATTGGTATCCAATACAGAATTAATCAATAATCATATCCCTTTTTTTACTTTCAACACTTATTCCCTTTTATCTATGTCCCTTAAAGGCATTTCATCTATAATATTTTTTCTGTATGTGCTATTTAGCAAAATAATTGCGAACCAATATTAGTTTTTTTGCTAGAATTTTTCCTCTGGGGAGATGTACTTACATTGAAAATCCATGGATTAAGAACATTAATTTAAACACTGTATTCTTTGGTTTAAGCATTATATTTTATTTGGAAAAGTGATCCTTTTTAAATGAAATTTGAACATAAACTCTAATTTTATATATATATATATATATATATATATATATATATATATATATATATATATATATATGTAACAATATATATGTGCGTAACAGTATATACATATATATATATATATATATATATATATATATATATATATATATATATATATTGTTACATGTTTTACTTGTTGAACATTGTGTGTGTGTGTGTGTGTGTGTGTGTGTGTCGTTGGGAACCCATCGCTAACATCCAAGTAAAATTCCTATCTTTCAAATTATGAATGTTAGCTCTGACTACTCTGTTATAAAATTCCTATAAGCTTATCTGCTCATTTTGATTCATCCAACTAGTTTCACTTTCTGAACCAGTCTGCTAAACTGCTTTGCAATATCCTGGAAATATATTAATACTTCACTGGGAATCCTAGATGTCCATTATTCCATAGCTTTCCACCAGAATTGACCACATCCACTTCTTTTCTCAGTTAGCCACCGAAACTAGTTACATCTGCCCTAACTCACTCTTTCCATAATTATCTGGCCACTCAGAAAGCTAACAAGTAATTGTCATGGCGACATTCACTTGAGGGGTTCAAATAGATATGCCAATCTTTTTATTAGCATTCACTTATCTATTTCCTCATCATTTTCGTATTTCCTAACTTAACATTTTGTAACAGTCTTAGCTGTAAAGGATGGGTGGGAAGGCAGTTCATAGCATCACACAATGATCTTTTATGGTTTAGAAAGAAACTATACATAGGTTTATTCTACAGTGCGTCCACTTTGGATCCACACAGTTGGGATTGATGATTGAAGAGATCTACTCTAAGCGAAGTTGGACACCAGCTGTCTTAACAAACAAGAGTACTCTGTCATGGTAACTGGACTGGATATTGCTAATTGCTAGTCCTTAATGATATATATACTACAATTCAAGCATAGGACATGACTATCTGTCCTAGTTGGAACAGCACTGAAAAAGAAATGTCCGAGTCTGAGACCATGCGCTCCTTCACACAATGACAATTGCCGACCCCAACACCGTTTCCATGATCTTCTCTCAACATTGAGGACTGCTGAGGGTGCGCACTGGTTCACAAAAAATAAAACAATTCAAAACACAAATTCAAGAAAAACAAAGAACTCCAACACATTATGCATAAATTGGTTGGGCTCTGGGTGAGTGTATGACACCAATGTAGGAAAACAACTCTCTAAGCACTAAAGTCTACATCTGCATTTTCTGTTGAGGTGTTTGTTAGTTGATGTCAGCTCATCTTTATCTGCTCCAAGTCACAATCGGTGTTTAACTGTGGTTCACTGTCCCTTATTCAAAACTGTCCTCAACTGTCACAAAGTCATGACAGTCCATAAACTGTCATAAATGGCCGCAAAATTCAGTGCCATTCCTAAAATTGCCTATAAATTAACTCTAAATATATATTGACTTTCATTGTCCAATCCTTTTGTCCCTATCACTGACACACCTTGATTAACAATCCTATTTCAGCTGCTTTGTGTGCCTTGGTGAACAATTTCCTCACCATTGTTCTGCTGATAAACTTATTTCCTTTTTTTTTGTTATATTTTTTCGTTTTATTTTTACTTCCTAACATTTTGGGGGAGGGGGAAGGAGAACTTCAATAATATCACACTTTCTTCAGCATCAGCGGTTCTGGAATTATGTCAAGGGATGATGGCTCACATTGATCTAGAACAATTGGTTGAGCTGTGATTAATAATGTCAGCCCTTTTGTGAGCTAGGAAAAACAAATAGTGCTTCCCACAATCCTGGTTGCAGCTAGATTTTGTGGTGTGGACGACTTGTCTGAGGAGAATTCATGGAGTTGAATCTTTTTCTGATTTTATTCTTTAAGCATCAGCTTAAGGTTAAAATTAGATGCAATAGATAAACATTACATTGTATGGAAGTTAACAAGTACAAATTGCAAGCTTGTGCATATGAAAAAGGGTTTCAGGTTCTTTTAGAATTCACTATAGCTAAGGTCATCTGTTAAGAGAGTCCTGTACCATTTATTTCTCAGTTATAGAGATCTGTCAATATGCACACTACCTAGATTGTTTTTGCTCTCGGCCTTTTCAAATTGCATTTATCTTAAGATATCATTGATTATTTCTTTTTTTTTCCCCTCCACTTAAAAATTTAACTGCTGATTAATTGCTTAATTTTTGGTAAATTTTTAAAGAGAAACGCCGTCAATAAATACTTATACCCTCCTTCCGTTTTGGCCATGCATAAAATGATTCAGACATGTTGAAAAATGGTCTCTCACGTCCGAAATTAACACTAACCTATTTTTATTAGTGCTGAAAAAAAAAAAAAAGGAAAAAAAAAACTGGAAACAATTGACCATCTACTCTTAGAAACACTTGGGAGAATCTTATTAACTTTCCTTTGATTTCATTTAAATTTGGAGGAGGGGAGGGGGGGACCAGAGATCCTACTAAATCGTTTTTCAATGAAAATTGCAAATTGGTTTAGTAAATAAAATCAATTTTAAACGATTGGAATAGTCCATAGATTAAAAGTGAAAGTGACAGACAAAAGATGAAAACAATGGTTGTTTTAATTAATTTATTTATTTCGGACTATCATCCTCATCTTTCTTAGATGTTGGTGCACAATGTTTCGGCCAACTATTCCTCTGGCCTTCGTCAGGTGGTAACCGTGACGGGATGGGAAATCCGAATCTCCTAACTGCATTCTCAGCAATTACTGCCATCCAGTAATTGCTGAGAATTCAGAGTTCCTATCCCGTCACGGTTACCACCTGACGAAGGCCAGAGGAGTAGTTGGCCGAAACGTTGTGCACCAACATCTAAGAAAGATGAGGAGGATAGTCCGAAATAAATAAATTAATGAATAATACTCATCTCAATAATGAATTCCAATTAAATAATTGTTACTGACTGTTTAGTTTTACAACACATCAATCACATTTCGGGATTTTAATATCAAAAAACACATTTCGGGATTTTAATGTCAAAAAACACATTTCGGGATTTTAATGTCAAAAAACACATTTTGGGATTTTAATGTCAAAAAACACATTTTGGGATTTTAATGTCAAAAAACACATTTCGGGATTTTAATGTCAAAAATCACATTTCGGGATTTTAATGTCAAAAAAAAAAAAAAAAAAGTTTTCACTCCTACATTTTTTTCATACATTTATTTATTTTATTTATTGCAGACAATCATCCTCATCTTTCTTAGATGCTGTTTTACAACGTTCCAGCCAACTAGTCCTCTGGCCTTCAACAACTATCCACTGTGCCACGGGCTCCAAAGATTTTTTGGTCTTATATATCCAAGCTTTTTTTTCGTTCTTATCTGGTCTTCCATCATCAGGTTTGTACTGAATGTTATATTATTTTTATTATTGGAATCCTTTCGAGATGCGCAGTTAATACATGAATTTAATATTTTTTGCAGATTATTATCCTCATCTTCTAGATGTTTCACAACGTTTCGGCCAACTATTCCTCCGGTCTTTGTCAGGTGGTAAACTGCGACAGAATAGGAATACTGAGTCTAAACTGTATCCCCAGTAATTACTGCCTTCCATAGTTGTTGTCGACTTATGTTTTAGTCAACTAAGTCTCTGGCCTGTTTTGGGTAGGATTGAAACCGCTATCTTCAGACAATGCTCACCTGGAACCATAGAGATTCAACGTCTCTATCCACTACGCCACGGGCCCCGAAGGTGATCAAGGTTGGATCTTTTGGTTTTATAAATCCAAGTTTTTTCGTTCTTATATGGTCTTCCATCATTGGATATGCACTGAATGTTATACTATTTTTATTATTGGAATTCCTTTGAGATTAGCAATTTATACACTTATTTGATTTTTTGCGGACACTACCCTCATCTTCTAGTTGTTGTTTCTACTTGTTTATCTCTTCATATATTTATTCATGGTGTTTAGTTTGGTTGTTTTGTAGAGGAAACTTGTTATCTTTGTTTTTGGCTTTGCAGAGCATGATTGAGTTTTGCAAAGGGAAAAAGGAAAAGAAACATCAATATTTGATGCATAAGTTAGGAATCTGATATCTTCAAACAGGAAATAGTGCTTCTTTGTTTTTCTTACTTTGTTTCAGTTATGGATGGGATATCCTACCGGATGCCAGATATTCACCCACTACCTCATATGTTCCGACTGAGAGATCTTTTCAAGATTCTAACCGTCCAATTGTGCAATTGCTTGTATCTCTCTTGCACTTGGTTCACCGGGTATATTTGACAGGTAGTTTTTAAAATTCTTGTCCAGGAGTCTGGTTGCTCCTATAATTAAAGATGAATGAAGAAGGTAGGAGGTTACATCGACTGAAATGTGAGGAACAACAGAAAGAATCCCGAGTTTGATAGGAGTTTTTTTTTTTTTACAAAGGAGTCACCATTTATCAAAGCCCGGAGGCCACTCTAGGATAAAGGTTAATAACCATACAGTGGTCAATGGGACAATGTCGTCTGAAGAAGGTTGCAAATTGTTGTGAAAATAACACTCAAGATGAGAATTGTAGTCTAAAGAATCCGAATAATATTAATTATCAATCCTCATCACAAAAATTCAGAAACCTCATCATCCAAGTTTAGCAACCGGAAGGAGTATATATATATATATATATATATATATATATATATATATATATATATATATATATATATATAGGTTATTTGTTTTTATTTTTGCGATATGTTTTGAATTATTTATGAAAGTGCATTTTTACCTAAATGCGAGTTGGAAATAATTTTCCCTTTAACCAACTTGGTATCCCCACATGGGGAGTGGCATACATATTGTTTTTTTAAAATATAATTATCCACTGACATGTGTTTCGTCGTCTACGACTCATCAGAGTGGCTGAATCTAACGAAGTTCGAAATCAGGACCCTGTGCTAATGGGCCTATATATATATATATGCCAATAGTCATAAACAGACAAAAATCAACGTATCACAGCTCTTCAGTGTGGCTAGAAAGGTAACTGCTTCAAGCCAAGATTGAAAAACTGGTTCACTTTTTTTCAGCAGTCCGTGCTTCTATCCACTTTCATTGTCAGAAGCCACGAGGACGAGAATTAATGATTATATAAACAACATCAGCCACCTAAAAGTGCTCTATTCTTTATACAAAAACCTTTGCATTATCGCTAATGATCGAGTAATGACTTTTCTAGATGTTATACATTTGTTTCAATTATACCTTTGGTTTCTCCTTTGCGAAACAAAGACGAAGATTCCACACAAACTGATCAATAATAAAATAATAAAAATAACGAGCGTCAATAACAACATGTGATGCTCAACAGATGTTCGATAATTCTCTACAGCGGAAAAATATTTGTCATAAAATCTACATAATAAATTAGTCATCATCATTCGCTTATATATACGGCATAATCACGTTTGACACCACTGGTTCCCATCAGATCACCAAAGTTAAGCAACAATGAATCTAGCTAGCACCAGATGGGTGACCATTTGGAACTTCCAGGTGCTGTATGTGCTCTCCGCTTATCTCAGCATTGTTTCCAGCCGTCCTGGACTTCTCCTTGCCACTGGGCTCAAACAGTGCCGATTCAGGAGAGGTGTGGTTGGGGATTACACAACCCTTGCCACACATTTACACATGCAGTTGCCCATACAGAGGGTATCCTTTGTCTTTCGAGACTGAATGGAGGCATCGATTCACTTATATTAGTCATCATCTATATAAATAAAATAGTAGATATATGCATTTTTGTATCTTGCGTGTGTGTGAATATTTAACTGATAAACTCTTAAACTACTGGTCACATAATGCTGAAATTAATAGGAAATAGTAATCATACACCAATGATAGTTTATAACGAGTAAAATCTTGGTTTTGGTGCCAAGGGTGAAAAAAAATGGCTACTTAGTATTCATCCTGTGCAGAACAATCAAATAAGAACCAGAGCATTCCTCAGTTCAACTTGATGCTTGAACTTATTTAAAGGTTTCCTGCCTGGTATAAGGTGGTTCTCTTGGACATTGGTATATTTTTCCTAGTTGTCACACTGATGTAGATCTTTCTCACCAAGGTTAGTGATAGACTTCCTTAAGACTCTCATAATATCATTTCTCTCCATGCAACGCATGTCTTCAACACTCTCTGTGACGGTCGTATAACACTATTCTGCATATCAGTGCTCAGTATATCTTTAATCTTATTTTATTTCTTGTTGAGACCACAATCTACTTTGAAAGCGATAGAAGACTGCATGCGTGCGCGAACATGTATTGGAAAATACTGTAAGTTGCAAAAAAAACAAAAAAAAAACTGTGTACTTTGGCTTTACTTTAAATCATGACATGCAATTGACAATAAAATCGTTGTTCAAATTAGAAATGCAATCAACACATTTGGAAATCAAGACCGGCATGTTTGAAGCCGACATGGTATTTTAATTAAGACAAAAAAGAAAGTATAGAAAACATGCCTTTTATTATCCCTGCTTTATGCTTGCAAAACTTTATCGTTTCTCTCCATGCAACACATATCCTCAACCCTCATTGGTCAGGTTTAACTTCAGTAGATCATCACACTACATACACATGTTTGATACTCTTTTCTTCATCGAGAAGAGTAACGCTCTGCTGGTTAGTAATGGCAGAAGTTTCCTAAATTTACTTCATCCAATCTTAACTCTTGCAATCACACTAGCACCTGTTCCTGCTTGCATTCAGATGGTATTACCAAGATATCAAAACTTAGACAACCTTACTAGCTACACCATCCATATGCACCTTGTCGACATCCAAGTTTTCATTCATTTCCAATGAAGATGTATAAAAACTCAGATGCGGACAACGAGGACAAGGGATGTTTTTAAGTGTAAGACAATGTCTTACACTTAAAAACATCCTCTCTATATCTACCAGTACTTCCACAAAGTCAATAAATTTTGGGGAGGTGAAGTTGAATGTAGTTTTGGTCTATAATCTTCACTTAACCCTTTACCGGCAGAATTTTTTTTATGCAATAAATAAATGTTTTTAATCATGAAACTCACGCTGATGGAAGTTAACGTGCAACTAAAGCACGAACATAAATTAAACCCCTCATTCACTTGTTGAATCACGCATAGATTTTTACTTTGAAGACTAGTTGGGCTGACACGCCCATAAGGGTAAGAAATATTTACTACACAGGTGTTTTTTTGAAAGGTGATTTGAGAGTACAATTTGGCGGTAAAGGGTTAAACTAGTGATTGTTACCATAATACCACATTTGCTTTATCGGGCTTAGCTATTTCAGAAATCCCAAGCATTTGATGAAGTTTATTTACAAGAAGAATATGTGCCGATTTTAGGTTTCTGAATTTTTTAGATGAGGATTAATAAGTTGGATATTTTTAGATTATTCAGACTATTGTTCTCATCTTGAGTGTTATTCGCACAAAATTTTAGCTAACATAACCTTCAACCTGGTTCAATTCAGGAATCTTTCCATCAAACTCGGCAATCTTTCTGTCAAACGCGGCAATCTTCATGGAATTTCGAATGGAACCCTTTATTTAATCCATGGGGGTAGAATGCTCTCGTTTCATGAGCCATGACCGAATAGAAGTCTTAAGTAATTTGCAATTGCTCACACTGAGGATTGAACCTTCAACCTCTAGAAGAGTGTCACCCACTATTGCATTTTATTAGTATTTCTAGTATGAATTTTGTTCACCTTAAACCTATTCTTGTTTTTAGATGCACAATTTTACTACTTTATCACTATAGATCACTATTTATGAATTACACATTACTTCAAAATTCTGTACAGGTTCCTAAAATTCAACAAGATACACCAGAAGAAAGTTGGAGCATATATTGATTGAAACGTTGTGAAAATAACACTCAAAATGAGAACAGTACTTTGAATAATGCAGTATGTAAGAATGATGGAGAGTAGGATGACAAAAAAAACAAAAAAAAACTAAAGAAACCAAATAAAAGGATTAGGATTAGGGTTAGTAAGGCTCGTTCAATCCTTGCTAATCCACCGTTTTGCGGTTAATCAGTGACAAAAAAACAAGCAGATACATCTTCATATGCAGAAGGAAAAAGTACAAACGGTTTGGAGTTAGAGAGTGGATGGTGTCCTTCCAAAGTAAAAATGATTTGGGGAGGCTGGAGACAAAATAAACGAGTGGAGCAAACTTCTTGGAGGATCTGTGATACCAGAAAAATGAGTAAAGAAGTCCTATCCCGACTTTATCTCTAAGAATCTATTTTGAGATGGGGTGGGTTCCAGAAAAAAACTTGGGACCACATGTGCCATACCTAAGCAAGGAACACTTACTTGTATCTGGCTCGCTCTTCTAATGCGCAAACTCATGGTGTGCAGCAATTTTCCGTAAAACTCTCCAGGATAAAATCTTTTCCTATCACACCTGATTTTAATCTTAAGCTGATGCTTGAAGAATGAAATAAAATTATAATCAGGAAAAGATTCATCTATTTTTAAACTCAAATATTTATGACAGTTTTCAAAAATAAATTGCCTATGGCTATTTGATAAATGTATTTTTTTTTATCTACACGAGTGAGTGTGAAATCTTTATTAACATCAAAATAGCTGATGCTTAACTCTAAGGATACAACGTTTATATATATACGAGGGGCGTACAATAAGTAATGCCCCTGACCCACTTCCAGTTGTCTGATCTAGCTGAAATTTTGCATGTGCAATGATTTTTATCTCTATGGGTTATATGGCAAATTACAGCTCTAAACTAATTGTGGTTTCTGTTTTACAGGTGTTTGAACTGAATCAGGTGTGAAATGGAGCCTGTTGAATGTTGAGCAGTGATCCGGTTTTTGTATTTGAAAGGACGCACACCACAGGAGACTTTTGATGAAATGAAAGAAACTTATGGTGATAATGCCCCATCATATGACCTTGTAAAACGCTGGCATCGTAAATTCAAACATGGCCGGAAGTCTGTGGAAACAACTCCCAGACCTGGTCGCCCCCCTCTTCTGCCATTGATGAGGCATTTGTCCGTCAAGTTGAGGCTGCCATTTTGGAAGATCAGTGCATTACTATTCGCCAAATAGCCCAAGATGTCAAGATTAGTACAGGGTCTGTGGAAATATCATTCATGACCATTTGCATATGTATAAGGTGTCTGCCAGATGGATTCCCAAGTTGCTCACACCATTCCAGAAGCGAGAATGCGTCGAGTGTTCGAGGATGAATTTGGAGATGCGCCAAGAAGATGAGTCAAAGTTTTTCAAAAGACTGATTACACAGGATGAAACCTGGGTCCATCACTATGATCCAGAGACCAAAGCCCGGTCAATGCAGTGGAAGCACTTGGACTGACCACCTCCAAAGAAGGCAAGGGTGCAGCCCTCCGCTGGCAAGGTCATGCTCACAGTCTTCTGGGATCAGGATGGCGTAGTGATGACAGATTTCCTGGCAAAGGGTACCACAATTATAGGAGCCTATTATGCTTCACTTTTGAGGAAAATAAGGGAAGCTATCAAAATCAAGAGGCGGCGCAAGATCAGCAAAGGTACCCTCTTCCTGCAGGACAACGCTCCGGTCCACAACTCGCATGTCGCCAGATCAGAAGCATGGGCGTATGGCTATGAAATCTTTCCCCATCCTCACTATTCTCCTGACCTTGCACCCTCTGACTTTCACCTCTTCCCAGCCATGTAGTTGTTTTTGAAAGGAAAGCGTTTCCCAGATGATGCAGCCTTGATTTCTGAAGTCACGTTGTGGTTGGAGGACCCTGGGGTGTTCTACAAAAACGGTCTCCAGAGCTGCATCAAACGATGGGAGAAATGCATAACTCTGGGTGGTTCCTATGTAGAGAAAGACTAATAACTGTGCCAAGTTTCGTTGCTCTACTGCTATGGGAAATGGGTCAGGGGCATTACTTATTGCACGCCCCTCGTATGTGTGTGCATGTGTGTATGTGTGATGAAAATTATGGAAATAATATTCTAATGTGATGGAAAAAGGAAAAACCAAAATCATATATTCATAAATGTTTCATCTTTATTTCAAGACTTCCATGCGTTGATTGATTTGAAGAAATAAAAGTACAACATTTGAAATTATCTTGTGAGTTTGTAATGTGCAATGGATATTTTTGTTCCTTTTTCAAAATGACAGCCATTAGAATTCAAAAAACGTGCAGCGATTTTGACATGAAAATTTTTTTTTACAGACGTAGAATTCAAAATGTTTAATATGTTTATGAAATGAAACAAGTCTTTTTAAATTTTTATTATTACTATCAGTATTATCTTTTATGATCTGACCTGGATCTAAATTCAAATTCTGTTAATATAAGTCTGCTGATAGGTATTATCAATTTCTTGGTGGGGGTAGTGTACCACGGCTACCGAGAGAGAAGGAGGCCAGTGAACATGACAGCGTGACGTCAATGCCAAATTGACTTGTAAGTAAAGGGTACCTAAAGTTTCCTGTGCTCAACCACGTGGTCACGCTAATAGGCATAAAAAATATGGCTGTGGTACTGAACGTCCATGTATTTTCTTCTAAAGAGAAAGAACAATTCTCCATTTGGATTGTAGCAGAAATAAATGGAACTTTTTTCTTCCTCGAATCAATGCCTCTCCCCTGTGCCATTTGGCCACATACTGACTAATCAGGGGTACGGCGCATTGATCCTTCATATCCCCTAAGGAAATCAGCCAGCATCCAGTTTGAAGAAGAACAACTCGTCCTTACTGAGAGAGACACCAAACAGAATGGACCTCCCTTTTCTTCTCTCTCTCCACCTCGTATTGACGATTCCACTGGGAATAACTACTATGATAGCACCAGGTAGCCGGAGTCCAGCTTTTGACAAGGAACATATTACATTCTCCTTAATAAACCTTTTCTGTGTTACATTTTATGAAGTTGTTGCGTTCGTCATTTCAAAAGCTTGTATGGAATTATTTATTTTATTAGGTTGTGCCTTAAAAGCATTTTAAACCCTAAAGGATAATTATTATAATTGTACATTGGGATGATTTTAATCTAACAAAATATAGTAAGTGAACTTGTTTTTGAACTTTTATTTCTATCGGAGAAAGTCGAATATTTCATTTTATTTATTTTTCTTTACTGCAAAACAAACAATTTTTATAAGAATATTTTTCAGTTCGTTCTTTTAATAATAAATAAAACTTTTCATTGAGTATTTCCAAATATTTTAAAGTTAGAAGCATTTTCCACAACAGTTTTTTTTTTTGTTGTTGTTGTTTACGATCGATTAATTCAATATTTTAGCACCGGGCATAATTTATTTCTTTGAAATATATTTAAAACTTCAAGTTTTTGTTTTTTTTATAACATTTTAACTGTAAATAATTTACATGACTGTTTGTATATCTCAGGAAATGAAATAGCAAATTATTTATTCTCTCCTGAGATATACAAACAACACAAATTAATTAAAAATTCATTAACTAATCAGTTTTAATTAGTTTTGATATGAACTAAAAATAGAGAATACATTAAATTTTAGGGTACTAGTGCATTTATTGATCTGTGCTGAAATAACGTTATTATTTAAAAAGCCATCCTTAACATGGGGAGGGGAGGGTGTTTTGTACCTATTGTATGCTTTAACTTTACAATTGAATAAAAAAACATATCATAAAACTTTAATTAAACTTGGAAATACGATTTAAAAAATAGCGCGGATCAATAAGTGCACTAGCACCAATTTTAGTTAACATATTTTCTTGTTTTATTTTATAAATAAATGTTGTTTGCACCGTGCTGGAATATTTAGAAAGCTATTTTTAACGGGGGGGGGGCGCTTTCTAACTATTCTGCGCTTTCACCTAACAATTTAATGATAAAAAAAAGGGGGGTACTATACACAGATTCAAAAAAGTTGTCAAAAAACAAATAAATGTTATCAAAGGCTTAGCTTACTTTTCTACCTAACTCGATAAGTTTTTAGGGTTTTTATTTAATGTAAAATTTTTATTCGGTTCGAAAATCATAGTGTTTATCGATATATTTGAAAAAGACTGGCAGCGAGCTCGCTGTTGGATACGTTAAGTTTGGGAAAATAAGTTAAAACTAAAAAACTATACAAAATACTGTTAGAAACTCACTCAATATATGTTACCGTGACATAAGCTGACATATATTGACTGTTTTTATCATACCGGGTAAGTTTGCATTTCATTCGTTGTGCAAATTTCTTCTCTGCCAGTTAGTTCTAAATTATGTGAGAATAAATTTCTCTCAGTTTATATCAAAGTCACTAAATCACGGTGTGAGTTTATTGCGAGAAAAAAAATTCTCTGTAGACATTGAATTTTTTTTTCTTGCTTTTTGTTAAATCTTATTATATGAAAAATCTTTTAGAGTTAAAATCGATTGAGGAATACCCATTTTGTATTGAGAAATGCACGCGTTAAATATGTAAACATTAGGTAAAGAGTAACAAGTTATCGAAAATGTCAGTTCATTTGGGCCACATTGGAATAACTTTATTTGGCGTTTACATATTTAAAGCGTGTATTTCTCAATACTAAATGTGTATTTCTCAATTGATTTTATCTCGAAAAGATTATTTGGTGCTTATGCACTTATTCTACAGCGCTATTTTATTAGTATTTTCAAGTTAAATTCAAGTTTAAAGATTTTTTTTATATTATTATTATTAAATTGCTAGATGAACGTACAAAATAATTACAACTCTCCCCCCCCCCCATGTTAAGAATGCCTTTCTAAATAATAACATTATTTCAGCGCGGTACAAGTGCATAAATACCGATTCTTCATTTACCATTTTTTTCGTAATAAACTCAAGCCATGATTAAGTGATATTTATTTACTAAAAACATGATTTACGTAAAAGTTATTTGGGAATAATGCAAGGAATCCATTTCAACTAAATTTTCGTGACTAAAACGAATTAGCCATTTTCAGTAGCAATTACCGTTGAAAATACGATCGTAAATATGTCCTAAACGAACGGGGGTGGGGGGATAACAACGACAGCAAAGAGAATAAGCAAAAACAAGCATTTATCATTTTTTTAGCAAACTTTTTGCTTCCAACTTCATTTTTTTTTTTCGCATAACTAGCGTAGCCATGGCTCAGTTAGTAAAGACGTTGATATGAGTAAATCATTTAATAAATGGTTCGAAATTCTTAAATTTCAGCAACAAAAAACAAAAAACTTGTTAGATTGTGCTTACATTTTAATACTTTTGTTTTTGCTAGCGACAATATAAACAATAAAGCATCAAATTAAAATTAAAAAAAAAAATAGAAGAAAAAATATATTAAATGCGAATGTCGTATAAAAATTTGTTTTTCATAGCAAAATGAATGAAGGAAGGAAAAAGTCGTTCGTATTTAATGAAACGGAAAGAGAGAAGACTATAAAATGATTATTTTTCTCGCGACGTAAGAGTATGCGCACAATGTTAAAATAAAGTTAAAATAACGAAATAATATAGAATAAGACTTAAGATAAAATTAAATCTTTCTGTAGTGTTGCACTTTTGCAGTTTCACACACATTAAAAAAATCGGTTGCCTAAGAAACGTTTCTCCTTTCAAAAAATAAATAAATAAATAATAATAAAATAAAAATGTTACCATTATTCGATTTCTAAATTTAAATTTACATTCCAATTTAAGATATTGCAACGAAGTCAGAAAAATATTCATAAGTATTTTCTATAGATCCTTGAATTTTTTTTTTTTTTTTTTTTTTGCTAAATTAAGAGAAAAAAAAAACTTAATAATAAAAAAAAAATCGGTGCTTCTATAGAATTTGAATCGGGCCGAGTTTTGCTGAAATAAACCTAAAACTTGGTTCAAAGTTACGTTATGGTTAAAGTAAATAAATAATAAAAAAGAAAACAGTTCGGTTCAAATTCTGTAGAAGCACTAAAAATTCGGTGCGAGTTAAGAATCCGCAAGTTAAAAATATGGCAGAGCGATTTTAAATTTGGTAAAAAGAAAGAAATGTTGAATTAAATATTTATGGACATGGCAAACCAGAAGAGTACTCGACTCAAAGTCAACAACAAACATTGTTTGATCAACCTGCAAAAACGTCGAAATAATCGTCTGCAAAATACGAACAGTGCTGAAATAATAACGTTATTATTTAGAGACCCGTTCTTAACGTGAGAAGAGAGTCTTCGGCAATTATTCTGTACTTTCACTTAACAATTTAGTAAATAAGTTCCTAAATTTGAGCAACTGAAATTCTTCCAGTTAGTTATAGTCTATAAGTTTTAATATCAGGAACTAAATTTAACCGAACATCGTCGGCTGCTGATTTGGAGTCGGGTACTCTTCTGCTTTACCGTGAATATTTTAGAATGATAATGTCATTTTAAATTTGCGAATCGAATAATTGCATGGAAGGTCTTTTGGAATGAGAATTTGGGGCACTGAAAACATCCTTACATACCTCCCCCCCCCTCTCTCTCAGATCGCGAATAATTAAATAAATGTTACCATACATTGTTACATATTTTCCTTTACGAACAATAACATTATATGTAAAAAGATGTGGATTTCAATCGAATTTTTTTTTTTTTTTTTTTCGGTCATGTTCAAGAATTCCACTTAAATTCTAATACGTATTCCTTCCTTCGGTGATAGATGCTAGTTGAAAAAAAAAAAAAAAATCTCTTAGGGGAAGCAGAAAGTGATACATATTTTTAAATATATTCAAAACAAAATAAAAATTAAAAATGTCGAAGTTTGTTTACATACGTACCTAGTGCTTCGAGTACCTGTAGATGGAGTCCGGTTCTTGTGGCTAATTCATGAGCTGCCGAGAGGCCTGAAATCCCAGCTCCAATCACGACTACATCGGTCTCAATTACGTTGTTATTGCTAGCCATTGACGACTAATAGAAAAGGATACCCTTAAAACCCCATGGTTAATCCTACAGCCGGGTAGCACATCGCGGCCCAAGGCCGGGGAGATGGAACGGATAAGCTGGGTATCTCCTCGGATGCCTATTCCGTCCGTCGAAGAAAACTCCGACATTCGCTCTCTCTCTCTCTCTCTGCAGTAACATTTTAACACTGACGTCACAGCGATGCGATGCGGTTGGGTTATATCACAGCCACCGAGATATAGAAAGCCTGTTAACTGAAAAATGCCTATAGGCAATGTAGGTAAGATTGTCAAACTGTTACTATATGACGACATTTTTAAAAAGAGCATTAAAAAATTAAAAAAAGAAACGAAACAAACACAATTCGATTAATAATGAAACTGAACTTTATTCAATATAAAATATAAATATTATCTATGTAAAATTACGTAATTTTGAAGCAATATATAATCTAATACTGATAAAACTGAATTATGAATTTAGGGAACAAATAGTTAAAGAAACATGCTACAATTCACTTTTTCTGTCCTAGGTCGGTGGAGGAGAAATCCTTCATGACTGAGACAATTTTAATTTTTGTTTCTATCCATTGGGGAGCTGGATTTTCCCCACAAGATTATATGTTGAAATATTTAAATAACTATCACTTTGAATACAGAAATTACATTTAAAGTTTTGGTTTTCTGTTCTTCCATGTTCATTTTTCCCATGTTTTTCATCAAAATGTGTAGCATATTTTCATCAGTTACATAGTTAGGAATCCTATACTCCGCTATAGTCTTCATTTTCATCACATAACTACTAAAAGACAATCATACTATAATGTGAATGTTGGTTAAAAACTAAGAAAATATAGTAAACATCTACGATATTAAATCAGGGTGGTGGTGTATTTGTGAGGGAACATTATTATTATTATTATTATTATTATTATTATTATTATTATTATTATTATTATTTCACTCACTAGGAGTTGTTTCACAGGCCATCATCAGTGATGTGTGGCTCACTGGCAGTAACCTGTAGTATTCGCTGGCGACCGAGTGACAACAAGTCTCCCCAGATTTCCAATGTTCTCCACTTCTTGACCACTCGTGCAGATGATTGCATGTTATCGCAACAGCCTTTTGCCATTGATTTTTTATTGGCATCGGCTATTGGTGTTTCCTGGCAGTGGATCAGGGAATGTAAACATGACAAAATGCCTTCCTAAGGTACCAGATTTTAACTGCACACTTCCAGTGAAGGTCTGGTTAATACTCTCCCACCCCGGATTTTCCATCCTCCCTGATCCTTCACAACTAGTTCGTGTGGTGCCAGTCGATGTCATCTACACTTATTTTTGACACTTCACGGGGAATGTGGACGCTGCGTAAACGGGTTTTAATTTAATGGCTGCTCTCTGAGGTTTTCTTTCACTTTCTTCGAATATATCACATACACTTTTTTTTGTAATCGAGCATGTATTTTATTTTTTTTTATTTTTTATTTCTTTAATTAAATTTGATTCATACTTTTATTTCGTGTTTGTTTTTATTTTATTTTCATTTTGTTTTAATTTATTTTTTTTATATTATATTTTCCACACTAATATTTTTATATTTTGTTACATTTATTTTTTCATACATATTCAAATAATGCTTTTGGCTTTTTTTCCCCCTCAAATATACCTTCCAAAAAGTTTTCATCATTAAATAAACCAATGAAAACCTTTTGCGTATGTGCTTTTTAGGGAGCAACCATTAAATTAAAACCCGTTTATGCAAGGTCCACATTCCCCATGAAGTACCTTTTTTTATTATTGTTGTTGTAGTAGTAATAATAATAATAATAATAATAATAATAATAATAATAATAATAATAATAATAATAATAATAATAATGGTGCTTGTGCAGTGTACGCACTGTGCTATATTTTAGACAGGATTTTAAAGTTAAATTAAATTTTTATGGTATCTTTTTTTTTTTACATTAAATTATGAGGTGAAAATGCAGAATAATTAGAAAGCTCTCCCCTCCTATGAAGAATGGCTTTCTTAATAACGTTATTATTTCAACACGGTGCGTACAACATTTATTTATAGAATAAAACACAGGAAATAAGTTAACTAAAATTTAATGTACTCTTTATTTTTAGTTCATATCAAAACTTTAATTAAAACTGATTAGTTGATGAATTTTAAAGATGAATTTGTGTTCGTATGTCTCTAGAGAGAATTTCCTATTTCTTTTCCCATTTCAGTCATGTAAATTATTTACAGATAAAATATTATAAAACAAACAAAAACTTTTAAGTTTTAAATATATTTCAAAGAAATAAATTATGCTCGATGCTAAAAGATTGAATTCATCGATTGCTTTAGTTAAAAAAAAAGAAACAACAACAAAAATAAAACAAAAAAAATTGTGAAAAATGCTTCTAACTTTAAAATATTTGGAAATACTCAATGAAAAGTTTTATTTATTATTAAAAGAACGGACTGAAAAATATTCTCATATAAAAATTGTTTGTTTAGCAGTTTAAAAAAATAAATAAAATGAAATATTCGATTTCCTTCGATAGATATAAAATTTTAAAAACAATCCACTTACTGTTATATTTTGTTAGATTAAAATTATCCCAATATGCAATCATATAATTATCCAAATGGAGAATTTTTTTTTTTCTAAAGAGAAAAAACATATAATTATAACAGCCACAAATATAAAGCAACACAAAATATTTTTTATGGCCATGTGGTTGAACACCGGAAGCTTTAGGCACCTTCGGGCCTTTACCTACATGTTGATCTGGTAATGACGTCATGCTGTCATGTCCATTGGCCCGCTCTCTTGGTAGTCGTGGTTATATCAAGACCGCCTTTCCCTGTAGTCAGGGTTATATCAGCAAAGCTTTTACTATTACTAATATTTATTTAAATTTAAAAATGATAAAATTAAATTCTTTAAATTTAAATTAAGTTTAAGTTTTTTTAAAAAAGTTTTTTTTTATATATATACTAGCTGAATTTCTGCAGTTTATGGGCTGTGCTATATTTTAGATAGGATTTTCAAATTAAATTAAATTTTTCAACGGTATTGTTTGCTATTGTTCATTTAATTGTTAGGTGAAAGTACAGAATAGTTAAGAAAGCCCTCTCCTCATGTGGAGAATGCATTTCTAAATAATGACGTTATTATTTCAGAGCGGTGCGTAAACTGCAAAAGTGCAGCTTTTATTTATTTGTTTATTTATTTGTTTATTTAGCCGAGTTTCTTTTCTTTAATCTGGATATTAACTATTTTTTCTTTTAGTAAATTCAAAGCTTGAAAATAGTTGGCATTATTTCATAAGTATGGAACTTATTCTTTCAATCACCACACACACTAAAACACACACTGAAATAATAAATAAATAAAATAAAACCTTGAAAGTTTCCGCTAATCATCTATCATTTCTTCCTGGTCATGCGAAAGAGATTTTGAAGTCTCTTAAACCAGAGATTCCTAACCAAGGTCAACACAAACTTTAGGCGATTATGTGTGAACACCCCGAAAAACTTGGTGGAAAAAAAAAACAACAAAACAAACTATTATTTTAGAATTTTAGAGTGGGGAATCAGTTGCTATTATTACCTTGAAAATTCCTTGAAAATCTGGAAAATGTCTTGAAAATTTCTTGAAAATCTGGAAAATGTCTTGAAAATTTCTTGAAAATCTGGAAAATGTCTTGAAAATTTCTTGAAAAGGCCTTGAAAATTGTATTCTTTATGTCCAGTACCAATTTGTGTCGAAATGTTAAAAATAAAATCGAAATGAATACTATTAAATTATTTTTTAAAGTATTAGCAAAAATACCATTAAAATATTTTTTTAATATTGAAAATAAAATCGAAATACCTTTTTTTTGGGAAATTGCATTGTATTATTGTGGATACAAGAATTATATCCCTTTATCACAAAACTACCAGTAGTTCTGTGACAAAGGGATGTAACTCTTGTATCCACAATACCGGAAGTTAAAAATTTAAAAGTAAAACGAACACAGTGTAGATCAATCTATAATGAGGAAAATAACAATATTTAATCGCGCTTGGTTGGCCAAATATAAGTGGATGAGGGAATGTAAACATGATTGCCGACAGGCATATTGTCGTGTATGTAAAAAAGCATTTGTTTTTAGCAAAATGGAGGAAAGTGCTTTGATATCGTATATGACTGGCACTAATCACAAAATGAAAGAAAACTATAAATAGTTGAACAGTTTTATTGCGTGTTAGACAATTTTATGTAAATAACTGTGTGACCTTTAAAACTACTTCATGAAATAAAGAGATAAATGAAAATGACTTTTCCTGTTGCTTTTATATCTGATTGGGATTGTCTTATACATTTGATACTAATATTTATATGGACTTTAATTCTCCAGCATTATACAATCTGTAATTTGAAAGTATTTCAAAATTTCAGGTATTATTAGTGATGGGATGGGATGGGATTTCAATATTTTTCCTGATTACAATACAATTATTAATTCCATACTAAATTCCGGCTTCTGATACAATTATCGATTCTTATATATCTCTAAATATTATAGAGTTATCTTTTCCTGATTACCGTAAAAATACATGTTAAATGTACAGATATTTTCTCAAATGTAATAATACACTTGTGGGGGATGATCTATAAATTTTAATTTCAAAATTAGTAAAAATCAATAAATATTTAATATTTTATCATTAGAACCAGGAGTAGAAGAATTTGTTTTCGTTGGTTGTTTTTGTTTTATGGCATATCAACCCTTTTCAGGTTATTTAATGCCAAATCCAGTTATTTTGAAGAAAATTTTTTTTAAGAGAATATGTTTTTTTTCAAGTCAGTTTCTATTTAACCCATAGTTGGGACCTTAACAGGTACTACCACTCCGGGTCAGAGTGGACCTGGGAACAATGGCAATTAAGGGGTGGCTCCACACTCCCCAAAGTCCGCAAACTAGGGCCTCACCATCAGATATAGTTTAAGGTCATATCCAGGATCAAGAATTTGTTTTAAACAAAATCAAATAAAAACGACCTTGATGTTTTTGACATCGGAAAATAGCCACAAATTTTTACGATTCCAACATCCCTAAAAGGTTCAATTTTTCTGATTCCTGATTCCAATTAATTGTCCGAGCACACACACACACACACACACACATATATATATATATATATATATATATATATATATATATATATATATATATATATATATGAATTTTTTATTATTAAACATTTAAATGTTTTTTTTCAAATATCTATTAAATATTTTTTATGCACATAAATGTTATCGAGTTTGTATTACTATACACATAGATTCGAAAAAGTTGTCAAAAAACAAATATATAACAAATAAATGTTATCAAAGGCAAGATAAGTTACTTTTCTACCAAACTGGATATATTTTTTGTGTTTTTATTCAATGTAACATGTTTATTCAGCTCAAAAAACATACAGTATTTACCGATGTATTGGAAAATTCAAGATGGCGTCTCACACCCTCTTTAACACCGTAAGTTTGGGAAAAGGTGTTATAAATAAAAAACTATACAAAATACTATTAAAAACCCGCCGAATATATGTCAACCTATGTCACGGTAACATATATTGAGCGAGTTTTTAGCAGTATTTTAACCAGTTTTTTTTATTTATAACAACTTTTCCCAAACTTACGGTGTTAAAGAGGGTGTGAGACGTCATCTTGAATGTTCCAATACATCGGTAAACACTGTATGTTTTTCGAGCTGAATAAACATGTTACATTGAATAAAAACACGAAAAATATATCCAGTTTGGTAGAAAAGTAACTTATCTTGCCTTTGATAACATTTATTTGTTATATATTTGTTTTTTGACAACTTTTTCGAATCTATGTGTACAGTAATACGAACCCATGTTATCCATGAACATGCATGTTTCTAAGTATCACTTGTCATCAACATGGCCAAACGTCTTGATAAGGATCGAACTCGTCATTACTCAATAAGTAGCCTGGACACCAGACACGGGAACTTATCAGTTTTTATGCACTATTTTTATCGCTTTTAAATGCACGATTGTTGATTTACTTATTTTTTTTATTAGCAATTCAATATATATATATATATATATATATATATATATATATATATATATATATATATATATAGCGAATGAATGACAAATGTCTATATTCCAAAGTTCATGATGTTGACCATCTTATAATTCATTCCTCCAATTCAGTTGACATTTACAATTCTTGACAGTATCTGTTTCGTAGAACAAAATCAATCACTTAATTATTATATCAATTAGTGAATCTATTTTGCCCTAAACTTATCAGAAGAAATAGCAACAATCAATCCATAAAAAGGAAATAAAGTGCGTTTTAAATACCTTATAATATGTTTCCATTACGCAATTTTGAATTTAGAAATAAAGTCACTCAACCCATTAAGTGATTGATTTTGTGCTACGAAAAAGATATTGTCAAGAATTGTAAATGTCAACTGAATTGAAGGAATAAATTATAAGATAGTCAACATCATGAACTTTGGAATATAGACTTGTCATTCATTCACTATATTGCTCTGTAATTACATTGAGCTTCTTAAATAAGGATTGGTATATATTGTAAGGAAATAAAGTAGATTACCACAGAAATATATATATATATATATATATATATCATATATATATATATATAAATATGATATATATATATGATATATATATATATGAAATATATATATATATGAAATATATATATATATATATATGAAATATATATATATATATATATGAAATATATATATATATGAAATATATATATATATGAAATATATATATATATATATATGAAATATATATATATATATGAAATATATATATATATGAAATATATATATATATATGAAATATATATATATATGAAATATATATATATATATGAAATATATATATATATGAAATATATATATATATATGAAATATATATATATATGAAATATATATATATATGAAATATATATATATATATATATGAAATATATATATATATATATATGAAATATATATATATATGAAATATATATATATATGAAATATATATATATATGAAATATATATATATATATATGAAATATATATATATATATATATATATATATGAAATATATATATGAAATATATATATATATGAAATACATATATATATATATATATGGAATATATATATATATATATATATGAAATATATATATATATATATATATATATATATATATATGAAATATATATATATATATATATATGAAATATATATATGAAATATATATATATATATATGAAATATATATATATATATATGAAATATATATATATATATATATATATGAAATATATATATATATATATATATATATATATATATATATGAAATATATATATGAAATATATATATATATATATATGAAATATATATATATATATGAAATATATATATATATATATATATGAAATATATATATATATATGAAATATATATATATATGAAATATATATATATATATGAAATATATATATATATATGAAATATATATAAATATATGAAATATATATATATATATGAAATATATATAAATATATGAAATATATATATATATATGAAATATATATATATAAATGAAATATATATATATGAAATATATATATATATGAAATATATATATATATATGAAATATATATATATATATGAAATATATATATATATATGAAATATATATATATATATGAAATATATATATATATGAAATATATATATATATATGAAATATATATATATATATGAAATATATATATATATATGAAATATATATATATATATGAAATATATATATATATATGAAATATATATATATATATATTTCATATATATATATATATGAAATATATATATATATATATATATATGAAATATATATATATATATTTCATATATATATATATATATATATGAAATATATATATATATATATGAAATATATATATATATATTTCATATATATATATATATATATGAAATATATATATATATGAAATATATATATATATATATATATATATATGAAATATATATATATATATATATATATGAAATATATATATATATATATATATATATATATGAAATATATATATATATATATATATATATATATGAAATATATATATATATATATATATATATATATATATATATATATATGAAATATATATATAT